>NC_054600.1:11021875-11673750 GCF_004785595.1 Juglans microcarpa x Juglans regia | reverse complement strand
ATGGGATGAACCTTACAACATTTATTATTCATTTAATCCTACCCAAAATGTTATAGCAGTTAGACAGTGAAAATATATAAGTATGTAGCAAAAAACATATACACCTCTTCAAATCTTAAAGTACTGACACGAGGGATCACGAGAATATTCTTGTAATTAAGGTGATCTGCAACAATACGCTCACTACATTATCTCCTTCTTCAAATTCATGTAGAAAGAAAAGCCCTCGAAAGCTTGCAATCCTCGTGCTTTACAGAGCAATGTTTTGTTGTGGATTTCCGAGGTGATCAGTTACCATATTCGTACAGTAGCTAGGCATTGCGCGCAGAAACTTAATGTATCCTCGAGTTCTTGCCGGTGAGTTCTTGAACGATTGCTCGAAACTCCGTAGCATTGTTAGCTTTGACCAACAAGGGGCTGGAAATGTACTTAATCTTCATAGGTGGTTCTGATCCCTTCACTTTGGAGGCGTTTTGTGTTTTAGGCTGGTATACATATTGATGATTTCCAAGATCGCTCTTTTCCATTGATAGATATGAGAAGGGGAAGGCGGACTAGGCTTCCTTTATTTCCTTGTGCATTTTGTGCTTCCTTTTTATAGTCTTTGTGGTAAGAGATGCTTGGCGAGTGAGAATTATTTAGGGACTTCATAAGAAACGTACGAAGACTAGCAGGGGGAAAAGACAACATGAGAAAAACAAAGAAGACCGGAGAAAATTGGTGTAAGACCATGGTATATAAGATCTTTGGTGCCATCAAATGTCTAAAATGGCTGCAGCCTAGGTCCACAAAATTAATCCTGCCTTGAAAGATTCCGTTTGAGGTATATTCAAGGTCACTCTTTGCATGCATGTGAGCCAGATGAACATATATGGAATATTTGAACTTTCTAATTAACTAAGAGGGATATCATTTTAAAAAAAAAAAAAAAAGGGTTTGAACTTATATCTACTTCAACAACATGGTAAATTAGGGCATCCATATTCCCACAAAAAAACCTTGAAATAAGCTTTATCTAACTGGGCATGCAAACCAAAAATGGGTTTTCCCTAAATGATCAATTTTCACTTTGTTGTTATGATCATGTTGTGTGGAAGGAGTGCAATCTCGATTTGAAAAGACAAACTACGGGGAGATATAATATTAGTCCATCAGGGAAGCTCTCTTATTTTGAAAACAGATGCATTTAGTGATAGAACTACTGAAAATTAGGAAGTTTAATATTAGTTCCTGCATGCGTCATTAACGTCGTCGATAGTACTGTTAATGGAGTTGTTGAATGTTATTATAAGTCTTCATGGTAGGCGATACTGACGTTTATTAGTCAATGCTTTTTCCCATTTTTCAACCTGGCGGGCATGCTACATTGAAAAAGAAACCTCATGTAACGCAGTTTCTACAGCAACGTACGTAACAATTCTTTGTAGAATAGGCACATGCATCAGACGTTGCACGTAGGCAGAAATGTTCAAAAATGTTGATCACAATACACGACGAGCTAAAGATAGCTAAAGTTCAAAGAGAAACATGCAACCAAAAGGTTGACTACAAGAAAATATATAATAATATATATGGTGGCTGCGGACAAATTGATCGATTTCAGTTTTCAAAATTAAGGTGTTTTTATTTAACAGTTGGTTGGAGGATTATGGTTTATTATTATAAGCTTTTCACGGCAGAATTCATAAGATCATTTTCTTTCTGTTAGGAATGCACGTAGCTTGACTGTATATAGTACAAATGGAAGCTTCTTCTGTTCCCCGGAGAACACGAGTTTGGTCATAAGCCACCTTTGGCTTCTGTTCAGAAGGCAGCAGCGGTTTGCGCACATGAGAAGTATATTATTTATAGAAGAAACGTCGTAAATGGACTTTTCATCTCATATATGCGGACTCTTAAATGACAATTAGGATTAATGGATGGTCAACAACGGCTGAGTTTTAGCCAAAAGATCGATCAATGTTAACTACCATTTCAAGATTCACAGGCGCCATGTAGGGCCGATTTAATTACTGCATGTTCGTATAAGAGAGTACTGCATGCCAAGAAGTCCTGGCCGAGTGATTTGACTAATTACAAACTTAAGTTTGAACAGGAGGGCATTTGGTCTAGTGGTATGATTCTCGCTTTGGGTGCGAGAGGTCCCGAGTTCGATTCTCGGAATGCCCCAGCTAGCTGTACGTTTTTTTTTTTAATTCATTCCAAGAAGCAAACCAGCCACATGAATGTGGCTGATGCCTATCTAGCTGATTAATGATGGCAGCTGTATATATAGAATTAGCTGCTATTTTTGTAAGACATATGCATGTCTTGTATTATATATATTAAGATTGAATGTTTAGATTATTATATAAAAGTGTGCCAACCACATCTTACTTTGATTTTGGTCCTTCTGTCTAATATTCCGATTAACGACTAACGAATTAATTACTAATATAGCATTGTACTTGTGGAAATGGCTCTAATTAAGATGCCAAAAATGCCCCCATCATTTTATAACATGGTCAAACCCTTAATTATTTCGAATACTTGAAATGTTGTGTTCATATAAAATATATATATATTTCTGTTGAAATTCTGTCTTCACTGTAATGAAGCCAAAGCAGAATTGCTTTGCCAAGATTTGCCAAGAAACTCTAATGATCTACATCCATGGCAGGAACAACTAGAAGCCGTTTTAGTTTCATTGATGAAGTTGAACAATACAGTTTTGTGTACAAGACTATGAACTCTCACAGGCTTATTTCTCTTCAATGAGAAAGTATCGCTTTCTCGAGTTCTTTTCACCCTTGCTCCCATGTATTTTTCTCTCTAGCAATTACTTCCATTGAATGGATCACATGGCCGATCCCTTTTATAGCATATTACAAGTACAACAGAAAAACCTGCAACCCTCCACCTCAGCACATTTACTCGAGCATTAATTGGCTATTTCTTTTCTCCACTTGACATGTGTAAGGTTCCAAATGGTTGTCACCTTTTATAACAATTTCGAATACTCTATTCGTCTTCATCTAAGCATTCATCTTTTGTAACTGTTGAAGCCCATTTGGCCTGGTTGACATATGTTGGTTCGATCTTCAACAACATTTGACGGTGACAAAATGGTGGTGCTCTGACGACATTTCTATGGCGGGAAACTAGTGCTAGTTTGTCATCCAATATGTTTTGATTGCATTCTCTAATATTAGTTTGCATTAATTCATTGATCATCTAGGGTACTTCATGATGAAAATACTGAGAATAAGTTAATTGGGGTGGTTTTGATGTCCTGCATGTGGATACCATGCAGCGACGTTTCTCATGAGTTTATATGTTATCATCTTATTCTACAATGCACAAATATTTGCTAGAACTTATTCCATCCTAGAACCCTTTGTTATAAGTGCAATAAAGAGCATTGGCCGGCTTAGGTTTAGTTAAGTCATACGACCTAATTATTCAAACTTTGCCATAAATAACTACATGATTGCTTATAAAACTTTGCCTTTGCAGTGCTCTCAACTGGTTAGCTCATCATGTCTCAAGATTAAGAGACCCATTCTTCCCTTTTTTGAACTATATGTACCACCAAAAAAAAAAAAAAGAAAAAGAAAAAAAACACACACACACACACTCACTCAAGCAAGAATAGCAGTATTCCTATTACCTAAAGAGAAATGCTACTATGCCCCTTAATTTATACCACTTGTTTTGCTCCATTGATGTGACTTATTAAAAAAAATTAAAAACAAAAGTATAAAAGGGTAGAAGGAATTTAAAGTTTAAGTTTTTCTCTTTTTATATTTTAGGACGCTATTCTATTTTGAATATATATTTTTTAATTTTTTTTAATAAGTCACGTATCAAGAGGATAAAGTAAAATATTATAAATTAAGAGACATAATTATTACACAATAATGATCTCTCAGCTGCAGGTCATTTATCTACTACAGAAACTGCATGTCGTCTTGCATTAAATCATAAGTCTGGGCATGAATGATACTGTACATAATCCATGTATTTCATTTCTCAAATATTCTTTTCATTATTTTGTAGATATTTTTTTTTCTATTGTTAGAGAATTACCATTTGTGGTAAATTAGTAGTTTGTTTGTTACGCTTGAGATGTATATATATTTGTTGGTTGTATAGTGCTATGGGATCAATATACAAAGGAATATTCAAGCATTCTCCATCTCCTTCGTGTGAAATAGCTCTCCGCTCTCCTTGATTTCTAAAACCTAATATGGTATCCAGAGCCTCCAGAGTACCATCCATGGAGGATTCTCCCGACAGTTTAGACGATTCCTCATCTTCCACGCATCTCTATATACATTCTAGCAAACCCCCAAACACCCATAGTGCCACAACCATAACCCGTTACCTCAACCTCACAGACCCTAACAATCCTTTTCGCCTAGAAAATGGCGACAACCCTGCAGTGATTTTAGTTATGGATTTCCTCACCAATGACAACTATATTACCTGGTCGCGTGCGATGAGAAGGCCTCTCCGCGCCAAGAACAAGTTGGGGTTTATTTCCGACTCACTTCCTCAACCCACTGACCCAAATGATCCTCTTCTTTATCTATGGAACCAGTACAACGATATGGTAGTCTCATGGCTACAAAACCCCATTTGCCCTTCCATCAGATCCAACATCGCTTTTGTTGATGATGCCCATGAGATCTGGCTGGACCTTGAGGATCGATTTGTTCATCAGAACGGCCCACGAATCTACCAGCTCAAGAAGAACATAGCTAGCCTTCTCCAAGAATCTGACACTATAAGGGTTTATTACGGCAAGCTAAAAACTCTTTGGGATGAATTGTTGATTTATGATCCTGTCCCTGTTTGCACTTCTGGCTCAATGAAAACATTATCCGATCATTATCAACGTGATTGCGTGTTCAATTTTTGATGGGCTTGCACGATAGTTATTCCCCTATTCGGGATCAAATTATGCTGCTCAATCCATTACCTCCACTCACCAAAGTCTTCTCCCTAATTCAACAACAAGAACGCCATTACCAGATGGCATCCACCAACCCTTCCCCTGACTCCTTGGCCTTTGCAGTCAGAAAACCCTACCCAAACCCCACTAAAGCTTCCCCTCAATCCAAACCCAAGAAAGACAGAGCATATTGTACTTATTGTAAAATCATTAGCCACACCCTTGATACCTATTTCAAAGTCGGAATTGCTAAGCCACCTATATATTTCCACTGTAACATGTCTGGACACACGATGGAGCTTCATGGCTACCCACCTGGCCATAAGTTGTTTAATAACACACACGGTTCCTCTACTCTTGCTGCTCAATCTGCCTCTAAACCAGAGACTATCAGTGATGCTCAAGTGGGTCTCACTAAGGCTCAGTACCAGCAACTTCTGGCTTTACTTCATCCTCGAGAGCTTTCCACTACTGTTTAGCCTTCCGCTAATCAAATTCAGTCCAATTTTCCTTCTACATCGACTCCTCACATCTCTGGTATATCACTTTGTTTATCCACCAGCACACAAACCACTTTATCCACTACAAACATTCCTTGGATCATTGATACAAGCCCAACAGACCACATGGTCTGCTGCTCCTCTCTGCTCACCTCCATCACAGCCTCTATTTCTCACTCAGTTAGGCTCCCAAATGGAACTAATGTTCCTGTCACACACACTGGCACTGCTCAATTGTCATCTTCCATTTCTCTAACAATGTTTTGTGTGTTCCCTCTTTCAATTTTAATCTGATCTCAGCCAAGAAATTGGCTGCTTCACTCACTTGCTATCTCGTGTTATTCTCTGATTTTTGTCTCATACAGGACCTTCTCTCATGGACAACGATTGGGAAGGGTGAAGTGAGGAATGAACTTTATTACTTGCTTAATACTCCTATTTCTCCATCTACTCTGGCCTCAACAATTTCAAAATTCAACAAAAATCCACCCATAGCTTGTGTTTCCCATTCTCATACTGTTACTGACCTATGGCATTGTCGCCTAGGCCATCTTTCATTTCCAGTTTTAAATATGATTGCAGATCCTATTGTAAAAGAGCACATTAGTATCATTAATACAAAACCATGTTATGTTTGTCCACTTGCAAAATTTTGTAGACTTCTTTTTCCTCACAGCAAACATAAAACAACCAGACCTTTTGAAATTGTGCATTGTGACCTTTGGGGACCAAATTCAATCCCTGTCTATGATGGTTCTAATTATTTTCTTACCATAGTTGATGACTTTACTAGAAGCACTTGGCTCTGTCTTCTTAACACTAAAGTTGAAATCAGAAAAAGCATAGAATCTATTGCCAACTTAATTGAAAATCAATTTGGTTTCAAAATCAAAATTCTAAGAAGTGACAATGGCAAAGAATTTTTTATGCACGATTTTTTTAATAGCAAATGTATTATTCATCACACTAGTTGTGTTGCCACAACCCAACAAAATGGGGTTGTGGAACGAAAACATCAACACATTCTCAATGTAGCTCGGGCTTTAAAATTCCAAGCTAGTCTCCATCTTGAATTTTGGAATGACTGTGTGTTAGCAGCCACATACCTCATTAATAGGACTCCTAGTCCTTTACTTAAAAATAAAACTCCTTTTGAACTTCTTTTTAACTCTCCACCTTCATATTCTCACTTAAGAGTTTTTGGTTCACTATGTTTTGCCTCCACCTTACATCAAGGTAGGAAGAAATTTGACACTCGAGGTCGCATGTGCATTTTTCTAGGGTACCCTTTTGGTACTAAAGGTTACAAACTCCTTGATCTTGAATCAAGAACCATCTTTATATCTTGGGATGTCATATTCCATGAATCCACCTTTCATTTCCAACATTTACCTCATCCCTCATCCAACCCCTCTCCCACACTTGTTTTTACTAAACCCTTACCTAATTCAATTGACTTTCCCACCAATCCCCTGAATTTCAGCCCTGTCACATCTCAACATCCTGCCACTTCCACCCAAATCTTAGCCCCATCTCCAAATCAGACCACCCCAGAAACCTCAGTTACACCTTGCAATTCTATCTCCCCTCCCTCTCAATTTCCTTCCCCTTCCTCACATATGCCTGACCCACCTTCTCCACCATCTAACCCCCCTCTCTGCAGGTCCACCAGAGTTAGAAGAGCTCCACAGTATTTGCAAGAGTTCCACTGCAGCCAGACCTCACTTCCAGCCCCTTCTCAGTTGCTGTCCAAGTCCAACATTGGTAATTCTTGTTCTCTTGCTCATCTTTAACTTACCAGAAATTTTCTCCTTCATTTACTGCCTTTTCTACTTCCATTTCAACCATCTCGGATCCCACTACTTGTAAACAAGCTGTGAAACACCCTGGTTGGTATAAAGCCAAGGAAGCTGAACTCTTAGCCTTAGAATAAAACCAAACTTGGATCATCATTGATTTGCCTCTTGGGAAAGAGGCTATTGACTGCAAGTATGTCTACAAGACCAAGTTTAATGCTGATGGGTCTGTAGAAAGGTTGAAAGCACGACTTGTGGCAAAGGGGTTTACACAACAAGAAGGTGTAGCTATACCGAAACATTTTCCCCCGTAGCCAAACTTGTTACTTTGAGGATTTTGCTCTCCATTGCTGTTGTCAAGGGCTGGTTTCTTTTTCAATTTGATGTCAATAACGCATTTCTCCATGGAGATTTAGATGAAGAGATTTATATACGTAAACTGCCTGGGTACACCAAAGGGGGCCCCAACCAAGTATGCAAGCTTCTCAAAAGCCTTTATGGTCTTAAACAACCTTCACATCAATGGTACTGTAAATTTTCCTCCTCACTTATTGCTTTTGGATTCCAACAATCTAAAGCTGATTATAGTCTCTTTACTAAATTAGATGGAACTTCTTTCATTGCACTTCTAGTTTATGTAGACGATATTATTGTCGCTGGAAATTGTTCATCTTCCATTGCCTCCCTTAAATGCTTCCTTAACACTCAATTTAAGCTCAAAGACCTTGGTTGTTTGCACTATTTTCTTGGTTTGGAAGTTGCAAGATCTTCCAAGGGCATTTATTTGTGCCAAAGAAAGTATGCTTTGGACATTTTGGATAATTCAGGGACACTTGGCAGCAAGCCTTTTAAGTTTCCTCTTGAGCAGAATTTCAAACTTAGCAAGGATTCTGGTATTCCTCTATCAGACCCAAGTACTTATAGATGACTTATTGGTCGATTGTTGTACCTCACAATCACTAGGCCTGATATATGCTATGTTGTCCAGCTTCTAAGTCAATTTATGAGTCATCCAACAACATCACACTTGGCCATAGCGCATAAGATTCTCCGATATATCAAAGCTGCTCTTGGTCAAGGCATATTGCTCTCATCTTCTTCTCCACTTCAACATAGAGCATATTGTGACTCAGATTGGATTCATGTCCTGACACATGCCGTAGTGTCACTGGTTATTGTGTATTTCTTGGAGCCTCTCTTATTTCTTGGAAGTCAAAGAAACAATCTGTGGTCTCTCGTTCTTCAGCTGAAACTGAGTATCGCTCTATGGCCTCCACATGTTCTGAAATTACTTGGCTCAAATATCTTTTCAATGATCTTCGGATTCATCATTCATAGCCAATATTACTTTATTGTGACAACCAAGCGGCTCTTCATATCACTGCCAATCCAGTTTCTCACGAAAGAACAAAGCACATCGAGTTGGATTGTCATTTGATAAGGGATAAAATCTAAGAAGGAAGCATCACCACTGCACTTATTGCCTCAAACAACCAACTGGTTGATATTTTTACCAAGGCCTTGCCCTCATATCTTCTTCGATTACATTTGTCCAAGATGAAAATAGTTAATCTCTATTCTCTATCTTGTGAGGGGCTATTACACAATAATGATCTCCCAGTTGCAAGTCGTTTATCTACTACAGAAGCTGCATGTCATCTTGCATTAAATCATGAGTCTGGGCATGAATGATACTGTACATAATCCATGTATTTCATTTCTCGAATATTCTTTTCATTATTCTGTAGATATATTTTTTTCTATTGTTAGAGAATTACCATTTGTGGTAAATTAGCAGCTTGTTTGTTACGCCTAAGATGTATATATATTCGTTGGTTGTACAGTGCTACGGGATCAATATACTATGCCAATACCAAAGTTAGTTCTATACATATGACCAGCAACGAGAAAAATAAATGCAATAGCTAAATGATGATGAGCAATATCGGTTAGCCATAAACTTTGCATTTGTAGGATGAAATCCCCCGAGAAGGGTTAGAACGACAGTTCCTGCGCCTTGGGAAGTACCAAATAAATGACTACCTGAATCGGGATTTTGTGCATAAAGATTCCTTTGACCTGTAAAAAGTGGGCCTAATCCTTGGGGATGCGGTAATACCTCTAAGAAATTATTCCATTGAACATATTCCCTTTCGGATTCAGGAATAGCGACATGGACTAAATGTCCTTTCCAAGCCAATGAACTTACTCCGAATAGTCCTGACAAATGATGATTGAGACGGGATTCGGCATTTTTAAACCACGAAACGCTCGGTTTCCATTTTGGTTGTAGGTGTAACCAGCCCGCTATTAAAGATATGATAGAAAGAAATAATAGAAAAAGAGCTCCAGTATAAAGATCTCCATTAGTCCATAAACCAATTGTATACCACCACTGATAAACACCAAAATAAGCAATATTTACTGGTCCAAGAGCACCCTCTCGAGTAAAAGCTTCCACAGCCGGTTGAGACAACCTGAATCTAAATGATCTGGATATGGGTTAACAGTAGTACTACTAATGATCGATCATAAGTATCTAACTAATAAGAAGAAGTACATTTCGAAAACTTTAATATTTTACCTCAGCCGCCATCCACATGATGATATATGTTATTTTGCCTTCTGGTATAATTTGTTTGAATCTAGTAATTACCAACTCATGCTTCTAAATTTCCTTCAAAGAGTTTTGAACATTTCTATATATCAGTATCGACAGCGTATCCTGGCCTGTGTAATGTCTGATGCGCATGTTCTAGAAAGAGCAGTTTAATATGTTAAATGCTGCAGAAATATTTGAGAAACATATTACATGGATTTGAAATTTTAAAATCTAGCTAGCATGCACGTGAGGTTGAGAAATGGGAAAAATTAATAATATTGACTAATAGATCAAGTACTCACAATCGCTTACCAATTACCATTGAGATTTTAATTACAACTCCTCCAACATAAACAACAACGTCATTTATCAATCACGGACTAGGATTAACTAAAATTAAACTTCCTAATTAATTTTAGTAGTCCGAGAAAATATTCATTAAAATGCATCCGTACGTTTTCACAGGAAATCTTACGTTTGAATTCATGTAGTAATTATGGTCAAACCGGCCTACGATTGAATTCATGTAATAATGGTCCCAGGCGGGAATATTGAAATTAGAGGGATATTAATTCCTTAAATACTTGATCATGTTATTATTATTATTATATATAAGATATTTTCGATTAATTAATTAATTGTAGGTTAACAAAATTTCTACCTTTTAAAGCACGTGTTTTGCCTCAAATACCAAGTTCCACGGAGAATCCATCTTGGTCTTGAGCCACGTGACGACCTTAATTTGGCTTTTGCACAAAAGTAGATCACGAAACGTAAATGGACTTTTCTCATGATCATAAGTGGCAGGCAACTAGGATTGGATGGTCAACAATGGCTGAGTATTATCCAAAAAGAACGTTGACTACCATTAATCCAAGATTCATATATAGCAAAAAACTAAAATTGAGGCAGCAGACCTGAGGATTAATATATATTTTATTGCATCTATGTATAGAAGACTACTGCTCCCAAGAAGTCCCCGAGGGAGTGGACTGAACATGAGCCACATGCTTGGCTAAATGAATGGGGCAGATCCCAATGCAAGTAACCATTTTTTTTTTTTTTTTTTGTTTTTTGGTTGTATAGCTTGTTCACCAAATGCTTAATTCATTAATTATTCCAACGAAAAGGAATCGCTGCAAAAAGAAATGCAATTAATGTCCCTATATGTTCTACTTGCTTTTCAATAACTTGCTGGTATATGTAAGAGTTTTATTAGACCTCTGTGTCTCAGACACTTATATTTTAATAGATTTAGACTAGTTTAAATATGATCACTTAATTAATGAGTTATAGTAGAACAAGAATACCTTTAAATTTAGTCATAGTGGGACATAAATATCTTTAGATTTTATGATGGTTAGAAATTTATAAATAACACTGAGGGATTAAAAGGTTCTTATCTACAATATTATTGTGCCTCTAATCATCGGGAGACACTCGGATTTAAAGTTATTAGGGTACCTGATCCTTTTTTCATAGTCAGGTTAGATTTTTTATCCGACTGAGATGAAGAGAGTTACGCTTTTTAAATATTATTATCTAACCTGACTATTTAATGTTTCATGTTTCATAAAATATAAGAATATTTTATTTTTTAAAAAATCAAAAATCCTTATATTTAATGTTTCATGTTAAAATATTTAACAATATATATGTGTATTTAACATTATATATAATCCAGCCATTGGCATTATTAAAATTGAGTTGTTAATTTTAAGCTTAACTTTAAATTAGTAGTCTTTCCCTTAAGTTAATTATCACTAAATATCATCGTTACGAGATTTATTATCCGGGCTTATAACAAATAATATTATAGCCGAAATAATGTATTCGAAATTTACAGTTGTGTCTAAGTTGGAGTGAGTTGAATTAGGAGCTAGCTGATCTTCAAAATTACAAATTTAGGATTCTAAAAATTAATATTTCTTCCCAAGATAGCATATTTTGGCCAATAAAAATATGAGAATGTGTTTGAGTCAACAATATTGAGGCCAAACATGCATGAATTTGTACTTCGAAGGGCCATTAGCATCTCTGGTTCAATGAAATATCAATAAAAAGGATATATGCAAATGACATAAGAAGGGCTATTTCGAGAGAGAAGAAATGTACGAGCTTATAGAATGGAAGATAACAAGAGACATCATGTATACCATGAAGAGATCAAATCTATACTTTGTTAGTTTAAGGTTTTGCTTTTAACAACGTTGATATATAAGGACAGCGTTTTCCTCCAAACTTCTTCCAACCCATTTTCAAAATTGATCTATATATATTTTTAAACATGTGGCCGCAAGCTGTATAAATCTTTTTTTAATAAAGAGACATAGATCACTTTTTTAAATTGAACTTTAAAATAAGAAAATATGTGCTTCTCACATGCTAGCTTAGTGAACGCTCTTATAGATGGACGGGAAGAAGTTTCCTCCTTAACCCAATTTGGAGGAAAATTCTATATATCCGCTGATAAATAGAAGTTTAGTACTTGTTTGCATTTTATATATTGGAGAATGTCTTCTATTTTATTTAGAAGCCATTTTCAGATTCAAGCATCAATTTTTATCACAAAATCATCTTTTAATTTATGATAGAATATAATCCAAACAATGAAATTTACAACTGATAATCATAGAGCTAATATAAAAGTACTTAAAAGTAAACACCTGATCTCAAATCTTACACTACTGACATCATCAACATCATCATGAGGACCATTATGAGGTGATCTGCCAAAATTTCCGCAATATATAGCATTAATTTTAGTGCTCGAAATCTGGCCTGCATGCATTCGCTCGCTTTACCTACCAAGCATTGTTTTGTTGCGGATTTCCAAGATGATCAGTGACCGCATAATTCGTACTGGAGGAATTGAAGAAACCAAATGTATCCTCGGAGTTCTTGCCGGTGAGTTCTTGAACGATGGCTCGAAACTCCGTAGCATTGCTAGCTTTGACCAGCAAGGGGCTGGAAATGTACTTTATCTTGACAGGTTCAGATCCCTTCAGTTTGGTGGGCGGATTTTGTGTTTTAGGTTGTTGTACATGATATTCATGAGGACTCACAAGCTCGGTCTTTTCCATTGATAGATATGAAAAGGAGGAAATTAGGCGGCGTAGGCTTCCTTTCCAGCTTTGTGCATTTCGTGCTTCCTTTTTATAGGCTTTGTGGTAAGAGATTCATGCATGGTGAGTGAGAATTATAATTTAGGGACTTTATGATGAGAAACTTACGAATTAAGACTAGAGGGGAAAAGACAAAATGAGAAAAACAAAGAAGAAGACCGATGAAATTTGACGCAAGACCATGCAAGATCAGACGACCTTTGGGGGGTGAACTTCAAATGTCTAAAATGGCTGGCTATGTCGATATGGCACTGTTCTTGTATATATACATTATATTATATATATATATATATATAAACAACAGACAGAGACTTTGACCTACCAAAAAGTAATATTACCGACTCCAATCATTAACGTCCAAGATATATAATAAGAAGAGAGAAGCAACCGCATTAACTGCAAATTACTAGAAAACCAAAGAATCTTAACTAAAAGATATATAATCAATAACAGGATCTGAAATATTTATGAATATCCACTTTAATAAAATGGTAAAAAGAAAAAAAAAAATCCCATCTCTACTATATATAAATGCCATGGGCATGAAATCGACTGATCAAGGCTTAGATCAAATATTGCACTCTGTCCATTGCTGAAAATTTCATAAAATTAGGTGAAGTTTTTAATTAATTAAATCCTGTGTTGTCAGTGTTGGTACTGTTTGTGTGGTTAATTAAGTATATTCTAGTCATAGTACTGATCTAATTTCTAAGTCTATGCTTTTACCCATTTCTCAAATTCACGTGCATGCTTACATTTGAAAAATTCAAACTCCATGTGTTAGGCCTAAGCCCGCCGGGATGGCAGGCGGTTAAAGACTGAGAGGCTGTTAACACGCGATGAAACAATTGAGAGGCGGGCGAGTCAAAAGGCACTGGATCGTTATAAGATTCGAACCTCTTAAATCATACTTCATCCAAATTATTGTTGAACAGTCTCCTTATGCACAAGTGACACAAATGAAGATCCGAGTGAGATGTGTGCGCCAAATCAACCTAGTTAGCGGTTAAAATAAGCCTCTAGACGGATTAATACCCCCCATTAGCGGTCAAAACAAGTGCGCCAAATGGATTACTATGCGAAGTTCTAGAAATAAAGCACTCAGATGGGCAACGCCATGCTAGGTCCTAATCATATACAAATAGATCCACAGGTAAGATTGGCACTTTCTCTCCATTCTGAATTTTTTACAAATTATATACTCATGAATCTAACTGAAAAATCGGAGGCTTACTTGAGTCCGGGACTCCAAGCTTAATTCCTCTTCTTTCGGGTTAAACATGAGTCAAGAGAAGCAGGAAATTAATTGGTTCAACACCATGTAACGCAGTCTCTGGCTCAAGATAACTGCGCATCAGATATCGAGGCTGAGATACTACTACTGATCATAGGATATATAAGTTCAGAGATAACTAATTAAAGTTGGAACAACAACCAAAAGGACGACAAGAAAATCATGCATCATGTGGCAGCTTAGGTCAATATCTGTTCAAAATTCACGCGGTCGTCATTTAGACACTCCACAGTACAGCTATAGCTAGTCTTATAATATGCTGGAAGCTTCTAATTAATGCTTGTTTTAGTACATGAACTTATAGGAGATTTTCTAGCTACAGGGACTTTTTCCTTTCTACTTTAACAAACAAACGAATTTTCTACTGATTAAGCACGTGTGTTTTACTGCCCCAAATTTCCACAAAGAATATTACTACGTACGGCTTGGTCTTAAGCCACCTTTGGCTCGTGTTCAAAAGCTAAGCAGCGGTGTATATACGTACACACACACAAGATCAAAAAGAAGAAACGAAACTGGACTTTTCACCTTCATGCATACTGACTTTTTTCTAAATGGCAATTAGGATTGGATGGTCAACAATGTTGACTACCATTTCAAGATTCACAGCAAAATCAAAGCAAAGAATTATTTTCATTGCGCACACACACAAATATATATATATATATATATTTTATATAGGTTAAGCAATTGGAACCGGCCTCCACCCACATGCAATTAACAAGTCTAGCTTCGAGAGAGTGGAATAAACTGGAAAATTAACTTTAAACCTCTCACTGAGAAGCCGACCAACTACAGGCATGCAGTCATGCACTGACTTTGGGTAAGAAGGGAGATCTCTCTAGAAGTTCTCTTGGACAGGTATCCGACCTTAACCGGCTATAAAAGCTTGGGTATCTGGTTACCCAGTTTGTAACTAGATTTGTCGAAAAACTATTTTTTAATGTTTTTAAAACCATTTTTAAAGATCAAACCTACGTCGTTTCATTTTATAAGTCAAACTTTTTTTTTTAAAAAAATGTCAAGCCCGATTATAGGTACTGGGTTAATCCACTACCCACATCAGGCAGGGACGAGTAAAAAATCCACCTAGATGAACCTGAATTCCAAGATTTCGTACCAGAAAAAGATAAGTGGTCGTATGCATAGCCTTTTATGTGAGTGTCCTGTCAGTGCAAGAGGACAGACCATCAATGGAGTTGAATGGAAAGAAAGATGAGGAACAATCCATTGATTTCGTGAAAAAAATAGTTGTGGGAGTTGTAAAGTGCCGATTAGTCCAATACGTGGGTAAGCAAGCACCTTATAGGAGGCTTGACAGACACATCTCAATGCGAGGTGGAAATGAGCATCTAGCCTTATGGTAGGCAAGCTAGAAAAGCCACATATTGTGAAAGCGAGAACGAGAAGCTGAAGAGGCTGGTGACTCTGATCCACTACAAGAAAACTGTTTATTTGCGACCAGTTATTTTCAACGAAATGATTATTTTCAGTTAAAATGAGTATTTTTTGTTGCAAAAAAAGTTGTCATGAGAAATACCCGTTTTTCTTGTAGTGTGATGAGACAACAACTACCTACTGAGGCAAACATAGATTATTCACC
The DNA here is from genome assembly GCF_004785595.1 of Juglans microcarpa x Juglans regia. Lineage (NCBI taxonomy): Eukaryota > Viridiplantae > Streptophyta > Magnoliopsida > Fagales > Juglandaceae > Juglans > Juglans microcarpa x Juglans regia. Next base: position 11,657,894 of record NC_054600.1, on the reverse strand, counting down.
CAAGGTGAGCGAAGATCTAGGACTAACTGGAGCAGCTATGTGAGCTTTCAGGGACAACACAGAAAATACTCAACAGAGTGGCAGTGTCGTACGTAGAGGCATACACTCCATCTGAAGGCTCACATCTAGAGTGGGTCTACAGAAAGGGTTACGACTTAATAGGTCATGCTACTAAACCTAGTAGTATGACCTAATGCCATGTGGAAGACCCTCAATCAATGAAGGACTGAGGGTTGGCAAGCCGTAAAGAGGTGCGGAACATGCCTTGGACGTCTGTCTCTATCATCCTGTGTATGGCAGTCGAGCCTAGAGGACTCTTATCCAAGAATACCTGGAGTCACAAGTGTGTCAGAAGGATGTCTGACAATCCCACCCTATGAAAGGGATTTGGACGTAGGACGAAATCTCACTTTTGAGATCCTAAACACCTAAGATCTTGTGGAGCCGAATTCTTTAGAGGAAGAAAGGAAGGAGAGGCACAACAAAGTAGCAAACCTGGCATTGTGTGGTAGGTTAGCTTCTAAGACAATATTAGAAAATGTGGGGTGAATGTTGTATGTAATATGCATATGCATGTTCTATAACCTTCCCCTTCCTGATCATGAATGAATCTAATTTTTGTCATTATGTTTATTCTTATATTTACTCTCTGTATTTTGAGCCTTTGAATGTGTTTACGGCTTCCACCGAGTTGTTATTTCTATGTTTCTTATTTCTGTGTGAGAGATCATATCCCGGTGTGAGAGAAATATGCATCAATAATCATGGGATGTGATGAAGTTCCTAGGACCATTGCTGCGAGACGTTGACATGTGGTAACTGGGAAGGAATCATGGTGAACCCCAACAAGGTGGAGGTAGTATTGGACTGGAAACGACCTACCACCGTGCAGGAGATTAGAAGTTTTTTAGGGTTAACCAATTATTATTGTAGATTCGTAGAGAGATTTTCTAAGTTATCAAGCTCTCTAACAATGTTGACCAGGAAGGATGTTAAGTTTGTCTAGACTGAGAGGTGTGAGCGAAACTTCAAGGAACTGAAGAGGTGATTAACCACATCTTGATGGAGAGAGTCAAGCTCATACTGGCAAAGATGGCTACCGCCCAAAGTAGTCAGAAGAGTTACGCCAACACTAGGAGGAGAGAACTAGTTTTTGAGGAAGGCGATTAGGTGTACGTAAAGGTATTCCCAATGAAAGGTGTTAATAGATTTGGGCTAAAAGGGAAGCTGAGCCCAATATATATTGGACCCTATGATGAAAGGGTTGGCCCAGTAGCATATCGAGTTTGGTTGCCAGCAGAATACAAAGGCATTCACAACGTGTTCCACGTCTCATTGCTTAGGAGATGTTTTAGGAACCAAAAGCCTCGAGTAATTGAACCAAATCTGGTTCAGTTACAATCAAATCTTACATATGAAGAAAAACCCATACCCTTGGTAAAGGTGTAGTGGGGGAATGAGAGAAACGAGTTTACATGAGAAAGTGAGCGGATCACATGGGAGTAGTTCCCATATTTATTCAAGAATTATAAGTTGTAATGTACGAGATAGAGATATTATAGACAAAGCACGAGAACGAAGGCATATATAAATTGGCTGTCAGTCTCCCCACACCTCAATTCAAAATTATGAACCTTAGGAAAACTAAATGATGTGGGAGAAAAGAATGGCCAGGAAGGTAGCCATGCCTTCCAAAGTCATGCGACGATTCATAGAAGAATGGCATGAGAATGAGAGAAGAGAGGACGAACAATGACGGCTATAGAAGGAACGTCGTCGAGACGAGGAGAGTGCTTGGAAGACCAGATGTCTAATATTTGAAATGCTGGATCATGTAGACATGAGTACAACACGAAGAGAAGGAAGGAGGGCGATGCCGAAATGTGATGAGCAAGATGAGGGTGAGAGTGAGGATTCACTAAAGTCTTGTGAAGCTAAACTTGGCCTAAGCGCTAGGATACCAGATACCATGACTGAAGGACACGGTCGAAGAAGAAGATGGAGGAGACATGATGAGTCATCTCATATCTCAATCTCAGATGATAAAGGTCAGACTATTGATGCGATTGATGGAAAGCCCCATTTGCGGTCAAAAGCTACTGGAGTCATTGACGGGTCCCCGAAAGAACTCTCCTCCCTTGAGAGGATCAGAAAAGGGAGAGCACTCATTGAATTTCAAGGACGAAATTCTTTATAAAGAGGGAGGATGTGTGACAATCCGGACTTAGCCAAGTCTTCGTCTGTATTTTGTCACCAATTTATGTTTAATTTTGGGCCATTTAAGAAGTGTAGAGTATTAGAAACCTTTGTCCTATTTTGGTTCTAATGCATTAGGCATCTAAGCCCATAAGATAGGCCCGACAAGGCCTTAAAAATTCGGCCAGCCCAATGGGTTAAAGCCTAAAACCCTAAAGGAACAAGAGCACGCCCAACACATCCAACCTTTAGGCTACTTGTCACACATCAAAGGCCTAATGAATCTAGACATAATATGGGAAGAAGGGGTGAGAGACATAGGGTTTCGGTAACCCAAAAGCCCCAACACGCCTACCATGGTAAAGGCCACTTATTTTTTACACTTGTTACACATGTAGAAGGTTTATAGAAGGAAGCATGCATGTGGCACCTAGGGAAGACCGTGGATCACTCGGCCAATGCACCCACTCACCAACCACCCACGTTTTACATGCCACTTGTCAAAGCCATGTGAGTTCCAAGAAGATTGCATGGGGAAGTGGCGCATAGGGGAGCTCAAGAGGCTAAGGCACATTGCACTCTGAGGATTAGGGTTTTGGTTTGAAGAAGGGCTTCACACCTACCCAAGGGTTCCAACTACCTTTTTTCCAAGTGTCACTTATGCATGGGACTTTCTAGAAGATGAAAATGATTGGAATTGGAAGAGACGCATGGGACAAAGTAATACCCTAGTCCCTAGGTTTCGACCACCACACCACTTACCCTCTCACATGCCACTTGTCATTCACTTGGAATCCTAGAAGAAAGTTCATGGGAAAGAGGAAAGGTTACTTAGCAAACATGCACCACACGCCACCCAAGTGTCTAGAGGAGAGGAAATGTCTTGTGGGAAAAAGCAAGGCTTAGATCAAATATTGCAGACCATTGCTGAAAATTTGATAAAATTAGGTGAAGTTTCTAATTAATTAAATCCCGCGTCAATGTTGGTACTGTTTGTGTGGTTAATTAAGTATATTCTAGTCGTAGTATTGACCTTTCTAAGTCTATGCTTTTACCCATTTCTCAAACTCACGTACATGCTTACATTTGAAAAATTCAAACTCCATGTGTTGGGCCTAAGCTGCCCGTTGGGATGGCGGGCTGTTAAAGACTCAATCATAAGGGGTTAACACGGGTTGAAACAACTGAGAGGCGGGCGAGTCAAAATGCACTGGATAGTAGTTATAAGATTGAAACATCTTAAACCATACTTCATCCAAAATTATTGTTGAACAGTCTCCTCATGCACAAATGACACAAATGAAGATCCGAGTGATATATGCGTGCCAAATCAACCCAGTTAGCGGTTAAAATAAGCCTCTAGAGGGGTTACCCTGTTAGCGATCAAAACAAGCCCAAATGGATTACTATGCCAAGTCTCAGAAATTAAGCACTCAGATGGGCAACACCATACTAGGTCCTAATCATATACAAATAGATCCACAGGTAAGATTGACACTTTCTCTTCATTCTGAATTTTTTACAAACATACTCATTCTGACTTAAACATCGGAGGCTTACTTCAGTCCAGGACTTCGAGCTTCTTCTTCTTTCATGTTAAACATGAGTCAAGAGAAGGTGAGAACAGGCTGGTGACTCTGATGAGACAACATCTACCTACTAAGGTGAGCAGAAGTTACTCGCCCAAGGTGAACGATGATCTAGGACAGACTGGAGCAGATATGGGAGCTTTCTGGGATAACACAAAAAATACTCAAGAGAGTGGCAGTTTCATACGTAGGGGCATACACTCTATCTGAAGGGTCACATCCAGAGTGGGTCTACAGAAAGGGTTACGACTTAATAGGTTACATAACCTGAACCTAACAATATGACCTAATGCCACGTGGAAGACCTTAATTCAAGGAAGGATTGAGGAATTGGCAAGCTGTAAGGAGGTGTGGACCATGCCTCAGATGTTTGTCTCTGTCATCTTGTGTATGACAGTCGAGCCTAGAGGACTTTTATCCACGCATACATGGAGTCAAAAGTGTGTCAAAAGGATGCCTGACAATCCGCCCTATAAAAGGGATTTAGACATAGGATGAAATCTCACTTTTGAGATCCTAAACACCTGAGATCTTATGGAGCCGGATTCTTAAGAGGAAGCAAGGAAGGAGAGGCGCAACAAAGTAGCAAACCCGATATTGTGTGGTAGGTTAGCTTCTAAGACAATACTAGAAAATGTGGGATGAATGTTGTATGTAAGATGCATATGCATGTTCAGCAACCTTCCCCTTTCTGATGATGAATAAATCTAATTTTTGTTGCTTTGTTTATTCTTATATTTACTATTTTTATTTTGAGCCTTTGAATGTGTTTATGATTTTCACCGAATTGTGATGTTTTTGTGAGAAACCCTTATTTTTATGTGAGAGATCATATCCCGATGTGAGAGAAATGTGTGTCAATAATCATGGGATGTGATGGAGTTCCCTGGACCATTCCTGCGAGATGTTGTCATGTGGTAACTAGGGAAGGAATCATAGTGGACGCCAGCAAGGTGGAGGCAGTAATGGACTGGAAATGACCTACCACTGTGCCAGAGATTAGAAGTTTTTTAGGGTTAGCCGTTATTATCGTAGATTCATAGAGGGATTTTCTAAGTTATCAAGCCCTCTAAAAGTGTTGACCAGGAAGGATGTTAAGTTTGTCTGAATTGAGCGGTGTGAGTGAAACTTCGAGGAACTGAAGAGGTGATTAACCACAACTTGATGGAGCGAGTCAAGCTCATATGGGCAAGGATGGCTACTGCTCAAAGTAGACAGAAGAGTTACACCAACACTAGGAGGAGAGAACTAGCTTTTGAGGAAGGTGATTGGGTGTACCTCAAGGTCTTCCCAATGAAAGGTGTTAAGAGATTTGAGCTAAAAGGGAAGCTGAGCCTAAGATAAATTGGGCCCTATCAGGTGATGGAAAGGGTTAGTCCAGTAGCGTATCGAGTTTGGTTGCCGGCTAAATACAAGGGCATTCACAACGTGTTCCACATCTCATTGCTTTGGAGATGTTTTGGGAAATAGAAGGCTTGAGTAATTGAGCCAAACCTAGTTCAGTTACAATCAAATCTTACGTATGAAGAAAGGCTTGTACCATTGGTAAAGATGTAGTGGAGGAATGCGAGAAACTAGTTTACATGAGAAAGTGAGTGGATCACGTGGGAGTAGTTCCCATATTTATTCGAGCCCAATTATAAGTTGTAATGCACGAGATAGAGATATTATAGACAAAGCATGAGAACGAAGTCGTCTACAAATTGGCTGTCATTCTTCCCATACCTCAGTTCAAAACAGCGAACCTTAGGAAAACTAAATGATGTAGGAGAAAAGAAAGGCCAGCCATGCCTCCCGAAGCCATGCAACGATTTTAGAAGAATGGCATGAGAATAAGAGAAAAGAGGACGAACAACAATAGCTATAGAAGGAACATCATTGAGATGAGGAGAGTGCTTGGAGGACTAGAAGTTTAATATTTGAAATGTTGGATTGTGTAGACACGAGTACAACATGAAGAGAAGGAAGGAGAGCGATGCCTAAATGTAACGAGCAAGATGAGGGTGAAGGTGAGGATTCACTGAAGTTTTGTGAAGCTGAACCTGGCATGTGCACTACGATACCAGATACCATGACTGAAGCACACGGTCGAAGTAGAAAATGGAGGAGACATGAGGAGTCATCTCATATCTCTATCCTAGATGATAAAGGTCAGACTGTTGACGCAATTGAGGGAAAGCCCCATCTATGGTCAAAAGCTACTGGAGTCATTGACGAGTCCCCCGTCAGAACTCTCCTCCCTTGAGAGGATCAGAAAAGGGAGAGCACTCACTAAATTTCAAGGACGAAATTCTTTATAAGAAGGGAGGATGTGTGACAACCTAGACTTAGCCAAGTCTTTGTCTATATTTCGTTGGCAATTTATGTTTAATTTTGAAGCCATGCAAGAGGTGTATAGTACTTAGAAACCTTTGTCCCTGTTTTGGTTCTAATGCATTAGCATCTAAACCCATAAGATAGGCCCAACAAGCCCTTAAGAATTCAGCTAGCCCATTGGGCTAAAGCCTAAAACCCTAAGGGAACAAGGGGCAAGCCCAACACATCGAACCTTTAGGCTACTTGTCAACATCCAAGGCCCAATGAATCTAGACATGATTGTGGGAAGAAGAGGTGAGAGACATAGGTTTCGGTAACCCAAAAGTCCTAGCACGCCTACCATGGCAAAGGCCACTTGTTTTTAACACTTGTCTCACATGTAAAAGGTTTCTAGAAGGAAGCAAGCATAAGGCACCTAGGGAAGACCATGGATCACTCGGCGAATGCATCCACTCACCAACCACCCGCATTTTACATGCCACTTGTCAAAGCCATGTGAGTTCCAAGAAGATTGCATGGGAAAGTGGCGCATGGGGGCTCAAGAGGCTAAGGCACGTTCCACTATGAGGATTAGGGTTTCGGTTTCAAGATGGGCTTCACGCCTACCCAAGGGTTCAAACTACCTTTTTGCCACGTGTCACTCATGCATGATACTATCTAGATGACGGAAATGATTGGAATTGGAAGAGATGCATGGGCTGAAGTAACACCCTAGTCCTCAGGTTTCAACCACCACACCACTCACCGTCACACACGCCACTTGTCATTCACTTAGGAATCCTAGAAGAAGGTTCATGGGGAATAGGAAAGGTTGCTTAGAAAACATGCACCACATGCCACCCAAGTGTCTAGAGGAGAGAGGAAAGGTCTTGTGGGAGAAAACAAGGGGCGGCAACACACACACACACACTCACTGCGGTTCTAGAAGAATCTTTGTGGGGAAGAGCACTACCACACACATCCTTACATGCCATGTGCCACTTGGCAAGGTTGCACACGCCTAAGAAGCCCTAAGTTAGGATTAAGGTTTTGTCAAATGACCAACACGCCCTAGAGGTTCCATGAACCTAGACCATTTTGCGTCACACGCCTAAGGCACTTCGGGGATTCATTTTTCTTACACTAGAAGATGAGCCACTTGTGATTCAAGCAATGGAAGTCACTTGGACTTCCCAAGAGAGGAAGGGGAAGGCTTTCGGCCAAAGTCATATGACACATGGCATTCATGCATCCAACCCTTTGAGATTCCCTATGTCTTGGGAGTGTGGGAGCTTGAGGTTCTATATAAGGGGTAGCCCAAGGGCTGGTGCCCAAAGGAAACACACACCAAAGGGACACTTTGCCCATTTGATTTTCGGATTGTTTTTCTCTCTCTCTCTCCCCCCTCCCACCCTGAGAAGAAATTCACAGCTTCACTTTCTCACCATTTTTCACCAACCAAACACCATGTACATATCATCTACCTTCATCCAACCAACCCCAAGAGTGAAGAAGGAAGTCGTGAATTCACCCAAGATGAAGAAGCACGCACGATAAGAACCACTCGACCATTTTCATCCACACGCACACACATGGCCACTTAGAGTGATATGAACCAACATGAATAGAATCCATTGAACCCACAATCAATTTAAAAACTCACCAAAGAAAGCCAAAATCAAGTTAATGGATGGAGAATCTAGATCTGATAAGAACTCGTTTCAAGAACCTAAATTATATTAAAATCTAGACCCGTTGAAGAACCCTTCTCAAGAACCAAGATTACAAAGGAGGAACGCTACAAAGGTTGTGATTTACCTTTGATAAGTTCAAAAGTTCTATCAAGAACAAGAGGAGTAAAACTCAACTACAATGAATAAATTCATTAAATTTCATAAACTAATTAAAATGAGGCTACAAAGAGTATTTAAAGAAAAACCTAATCAAACCCTAGCCAAAATAAATCCCCATCTTCCAAAAATGCCCTGAGTGAATAATGTTGCGGCTATAGTAACTCGCTACAGTACCTCTTTAAACCAAAGTTCATAAAAAGTAACTTTCCAAATAAGCCCTTGGCCAAAATACAAGGCCTTCTTAAAAACCCTAGTTTATAAGAAATAAGACATATGTGGGTCAAGCATATTCAAACCCAATTATTCTAAACTAATTCCTATAACTAATAAAATAAGCCCCTTTAATGAAATAAACAAGTCTATGGCCTTCAATCACATAATCATAATAATAGGCCATAATTTGTGTTGCAATGTTCCATAGCTTGTATCATGTGGAAGATCACTGGATCTCCTTCTCTCAAGCCCATATTGAATATTTGGCTCTTGCCAGACTCGTCCCAAGTGGATTGCACCAATTCTTGCATTGCTTCCTTGATCTTCTTAGCTCTTGATCTTGTAATTGGCCTATCTGGAACTTGCAAATGATCTTTAAGTCTAGGCCCACTTTGGTTCCCATCATTGAGTTCAGATTTGTGTTTTCACTTGCACAAACACGTTTGGGAAAGACTAGGATTTTTCCTCAAGAGAAGACCGAATCAACACTAGCATATACACTTGAGCATGAGACCTTTGAAAGGAAGAAAGACCACGTCCACCCTTTTTAGTTTGAACTAGGGTTCATTTCTCTATAGAGTTTTGGCCTTAAGAGTGAAGTCCAAATGCATGGAGAGCCCTTCTAGCCTTGGAATGGATTTCATAAGCCATGAGAGAGTAAACCCAAGGCAGGATACACTCACACATGCACATACTCGGATTAGGATTTTGTGTGTCACTTCGCCTAATATTGTTTAATATATTTTCAACTTGCTTATTGTTGACTCTTTGGATTTTTTGTAAGTAGACTCTCAATCTACTTTGGATAATGTTTGTATATGCCGCATGAACGTTGCATTCGTATTTGCTATCATATACATTCATTGATTGATGATAAGTTCTTATTATGTAATTGGATTTACATGATGATCTTGCTATGATTATTTGTTCATGATGTTTTCGGATATGTTTAGAAATATTGGTTCAAGTTGTTGGTTACAACATGTTTTTTTAAGTCTCAAATGATTAAGCTATGTATATGTTCAAGTTTAAATATTGTTCTTCCATTTTGGTATGTGTTGGATGCTATTGCCTATGATTGTAAACTGAGTATTCAATGTTCTAATATTTTCAAACCTTAACCTGAGATATTCAATTTTGATTTCATGATTACTTAACTCACGACATTTACATGTTCATATGTTTCATGAAAAGAAAAGCGCTACAATTTTCATGTCACATGCATTTGGGTTGTATACTATTTTTAAATAAAAGAGTCTGTACATGTTTTATAACGACCCCAAATGCTAGGACGGGGGAATGTCCTGTGGAACTCCTCTGTCCACTCTGGAGTATTTAAATTAGAGTGGTAGCCCTTGATTCAACAAAGTAATGTTAGCGAACCTTGAGTGGGTCCTTGTGGAAAGGATACTGGAGCGAGATAACAACTAAAACTAGTGGGTGCCACATGTGTTATATGCAGTGAAGGTGAAATTGCGAATTGCTGCATAGTTAAGGATAATGACGTAGTCACCACGGTCAAGTGGGCCATTGGATGATGCGGTAGCTAGTGAGGAACCAACATACATAAGGGAGCCTTGAGGTATCCAACTACATGTTACAAGAAGTGAACAAGACAATAAGTTAAGGATATGTTATATGTATATTGTTCAATGTGCAAAAATGAAAGAGATGTTTAATTAAAAATTAAGATGCATAAGCCAAGTCTTGTGTCAAGTACATATCCATGCATTCATTTCATGATTTGCCTTTATATGCCTATGTTATATGTTGTATATTGTATGTTGTATGTTTACTTACTGAGATTTTTTGAAATCTCACCGTGGCAATTTCTACTACCATTTCCAACCCAAAATGTTAGAAGTTGTGGTAGGTATTCAGGACCCTAAGCAGGATGAATGAGATTAATAACCTAGTCGAGGATGAGTACACTCTTGAGACCCGCTGCAATTTTGTTATTGTTTGCCTAAGGACTACTTCCCAATACCTCAAGGACATCCAAGATACTTTGAATAAGGACCATGACTCACCAAGGTCGTCCGAGCATGAGATGCACTCTCCTTAGGAGATCGTATGGACTTTGTAACGGGCTATCTATGACAAGCATGGGAGTACACCATAGAAGCCCAATGGGTTGCACAGAGTTTGGGAATTCAGCAACCCAAACCGCCTCAAAGAAGAAGAGACTTTTATGTATCTCAAGCGAAGGGACGCTTGGATTTTTATGAGTCGCAACGTAAAACATTATCTATTTTGAAGAAATTTGAACAATGAGATCTTTTGGGATAATTACTTTTATGGTACCATGATATTTTACAAATTTCTCTAAATCTTACTTAGATTTACATGAATTTCTACTATAATTTATTACATACTGCTATAATACAATAGGTGCATTGCATATTAGCTGTCATGTACGGGGGTATGCAGGCTTGAGTTACATGTCCCGACACTTCAATCACCTTCAGTTCTCAAGTGGGGGCTGGGGGCATCACAGGATGTGAGGGTCCTAGTAAACATGAAAGGGGACAGACCATTTGTAGAATTGAAGGAAAGGCAAAGACAAGAAGCATTCAAATGGTCTTAGGAACCAGCAGTAGGAGACACCGCCTATAGCGAGTCCGACATCTGGCCAAGCAGGCACCACCCAGGAATCTAGGTGACATGTCCCGGAGTGAGGTAGAGATGAAGAACTTAGCCACGATAGATGAGCTACAAAAGTCGTCTCTCATGAGGACAAGAATTAGGAGCTGGAGGGATAGATGAGCTCGAGCAAGTTACGCTCTAACTGCCCGAGTTAAGAAAGGATTATTCGCTAAAGAGGAACTACAGACAACTACTAACATAACTAGTCATATAAAACTTATAGGATAACACGTAAAAGTTCGAAGAAGTGTCACTAGCAAGTGCAGAAGCCCACACTCCATTTGAAATATCACATACAGAGTGGCTCTACAATTGAAGGTGAAGACTCAACAAGTCATGTCATCATGACCCAGAAGTATGGGCCAACGCCACATGGAGGACCCTCGTTTAAAGGAGAACTGAGGAGTTGGCAGACCGTAGGGCGTGTGGATCATGTCTTGGTCATCTATCTCTGTCAACCTGTAGTATTACAAGACAAGGATGAAAGACTCCAGTCATAGAAAATTTCCAAGATACTGGTAGCCATTCGACCACGTCCTGGCCCTCCCTTTTTCGTTCCCGCCTTCCTTCACCCTTGGTTCTACCCAACCCGTGAGCTAAAACTCACTTTAGCCATTGCTCCGCCTTGCTCTACCACACCCCGCCGTGAAAATCCCCTCCTCCACCCACTAGCACGTCAGATCTGCCACCCCTTAAAATAACCCCGTCGTTAGCCCCACTATTCTGCCCAAATTCGTCTCTGCCACTATGCATTGCCACTGCCGCTGTCGTGCTCCGCCCCTCTAGACGCCACAACACCACCCGTGCACATGCACACTCACTGTTCTCTCGATCCAAGAAGTACTCTAAGTCAGCGTGCTTGATCATCCAGAATTACCCTTCTGTTGTTGTAAGTAAATTCCCAGATTGACCCTTGAATTTCTAACGTGGATTATTTTGTCATTTGGTTGTGGTTGCAGTCTGGCTATGAATGAGAAGTTCCCGGGGGCCCTGTGAAGTGTTGGGTTATAAAATCTGTAGTTGTGATGAATGTCGGCCTAGGGCCGGGTGGAGCGTTGGAAATCTCGTGTAGTTTGGGAAATTGTGAATTTTCTGGAATTGTGACAACTATGATGTTTGTATGATGTTTGTTTGTGCTATGTCATGCCATCCAATAACTACCTGTCATGCATTTGCATTTTTAAATTGTCATTATCTATCATGATTTTATTAATTGTGCTTTTCTCTATGCTATGTTGTGAAATCCAGAAAAAATTGTGTTTTGATGTCATTAAAAGCTTATTTTGTGGGTGCGTGCGTATGACAACCCCAAGCCGAAATGAGGTATTATCTTGGTGGAGCTCCTTTGTTCACTCAGGAGTGTGTAAAACTGAGTGACATCTTCTGGGCTGTCCCCGGGTGACAATTGGCTTGGTCAAGACAGTAATGCTCTTGGCAAGACCCGTGGCCCCTTTGCTAGTAGGTTAGAGGATGTCTGTACGTACATGCCAAGAGCGGAGCTGGACATTGCTCGTTACAAAGTCACATGCATGGTCGTTAACCGTGGTGTGATGAAAGAAGTCAAAGTGTGCGGATGGTTCCGAGGGGAGTACATGGTGCACACCATAATAAATGAATCTAAATTGGGTATAAATGAGATTTTTGGAGTGAGTGGCTATAATTAAATGATTTATTTTGGTAAGGTCACAAAAATGGGTATTTTGGGAAAGCCTCTCGTGAATATTGTGCATGTTTGTTTGTATGCTTCCATGTTTGAAATTCCTGGTTATTGATCTGTGGATTAATTTGCTGAGATTGCGAGATCTCATTATGGTGTTCCCACCTACGGTTCTATTTCATGGAATTGTAGACTTTGATGCAGAGGATGGGTTTAAGCCTGAGGGACCGACCCCACTTGAGGAGTGATGAGTTGGGATTTATTTCTGTTATTGTTGATGGACCTTTATTTATTTTCTTTTAAATAAGCTGGATGACTGTATTAATCTTATGGGGACTTCTTTTTGGGTTGTAGTTTTTTTTTTCTTGGTACTTAGTTTTAGATTGCTTTATTATTTTTCTGTTGTGTTATAAACTGCACACATATTGAATGTTCGCACACACTTGCACTTGGCAATGGTGTGTGTAACCTGAGTGGCTATCACCCCGATGTTGCGACTACTACCAAATCACACGTGGGGGTCGAGGGCGTCACAACAAATGTACACAATATCCCATCACTTCGCACAACACACAACTACATCACAAACTGAACAATAATCCCATCACTTCATACAATATACAACCACATTACAAAACTGGACAATAATCTCATCACTTCACACATCACACATCCACATCACAAACTGCATAATAATCCTATCACTTCACACAACACACACCCACATCACAACTACATAAATGTCCCATCACTTCACATTGCACATAGCCACATCGCAAATTGCACATTAATTCCATCACTTCACATGGCACACGTAACACAAAATACAATTTCACAAATCCATCGACAATCATTTTCAAGGTTAGTCCATAGAACCACTTACAGTGTGGAAGGGAAATTTCTAGATGATCAAGGCGTCTTGAGCTCTACTACTGGCTGTGGTCGTTCCCGATAGTGGGTTACGCAGTAGTCCTTAGGGTGGTGATGTGGTGTCTCAGCTAGAGAGAGAAACAGTGTGTGTGTGTGTGTTGCTAGACGGTGGGATAAACAATATGAGAGAGAGAGAGGCAAAGAGCACAAGAGTGAGACAGAGAGCACAGGAGAGAGGCCGAGAAATGGAGGAGCCCACTGTAGCAGCGCCTGACAGGGAGGACTATAGTAGGGTGGCGGCTGAGGCTAGGGCTCAAACCAAAAGTTTTGGGCTTCAAGATGGAGAGGGGGAGGAGAACATCGACAACTCCAAGAGGCGGAGCAGCTTACCGACATGAGGTGGTTTGGCAGTAAATATATAAAAAAGAGACAAATTTTAGAAAGCGATAATGCTACAATTGGTGATGAACTTGCTTTAAAAAAAAAACGTATTAGTAGCTTATATGCCTCGGAAGGGTTATAATTCTGAAGATGGAATACTCATTAGTGAGCGTCTAGTATATTGATATATTTATACTTCTTTTCAAATAAGAAAATATACTATTCAAAGTTCAAACCCATATGACAAGCAAATGCCACGAAAAAAAGACTAATACAGCCATGCGTTTAGATATCCACTTGTCTAAAACTACCTATAGGTGGTAGGCGTTGAGTCATTGATGTGAGCCGGATATAGAAAAAAAGGGACTTATAGTTAATCTCAAAAAATTATGTGTGTATACACTGAAATGTGAAATCAAATTAAGAAAAAAGTGGTTGGAAGACATGGAAAAGAAGGTAGAATTTAAAAAGTTTTGCCTGCACAACACAAGCCTTGCTTGCAAGATGGAAGACCTACTTATATAATTTTCAATCCATTAGAAGTACCTTCGCGGGTGAATGTGGGACATAATTGAATGCTTGTTTTTAATTAGATGGGGATCAGCTAGGTAGACATTATCGAACATTTGACGAGAAATGAAAGAGGCTTTAAGAAAACCAGTGAGCAAACGGTGAATTTATGTATATTTATGCCCGAATACCAAAAAAAAACAAAAGAAACAGTTGCTTGAACATTACAGGTCCATCGACAGCAAGCTTATCATACAATATCTGCTTTTTGCGCCATGACAAAATCTCACTTGAGTTACAGAGACATACACATTAGTACTGTATACCGGGGGTCTCTGGCCAGAACCACACGTGCGAGTCCTCCTGCATGTCGCTCAGTATGGGAGGAGGCGGAACTGCACATTTTTGTGTACAGAACATTGTCCAAGTGAATAGGCAGCGCCTACCAATAAAAGCTTTCTTGAAGAGGCTGGGCTGGTTCTTTCTCAGCGCCTGCCTTTTATTTAGATGATGGGGCTAGGCAGGTCCCAGGAAAGTATAGGCTGGCTTCCATCTCTATCTTGGCCAGCATCCTAGTCCTGAGGAGGTGTGGAGTTCTGGGGCAAGCTCCCATCCAATGCTATTAAAAATATATAATGACGATGCATGTGAGGTTCAAGATTCAAGGTCATAAAAAGGAAATAAAAAGTTCTTCCATAGGTCATAAAACAAGAGAAATTGCTATTAGATTCACTGTCCAAACCCATAAAAGAAACACAATTATACATAATTTCAGCAGTTTCTTGTTAACATAACCATTATCGTAATGGTAGTAATTTCCCTAGCTTTTGTAAATGAGTCACACTAATTCTAGTGATTTTCATTAACCATATTCGAAAACATTGTATAAAAGTTTTCGTTCTTTACATTGAAGTAGTTCCTTGAATTAGTGAACTTATAACCTTAAACCCGCAACAATCTTGACAACCAAATTGCCCCACTACCTCACAACAAAGAATCAACCTTCCATGGAAAGCTTGAGTAGACAAATGCTCTTCCATGGAAATTGCTTGCCATTAGATCTTCTCAGTGGCTCGCACATACTAATAAGAAACTATTTTCTACTAGGGCTAAGCCTATTATTATAATAAATAAAATTTCCGTTTACCTATAAAAATTAACTTCTCTTATACAGTCCACCAAAGAGGAGTGGGACAGACCTGTTCTTTATCACACATCATTGTCTCAGAGCCTAGATAAATGAGGTTTATGTTTCTTTCACCTGCAAATGAGATGAACTATTGTTAAAACCAGATTAAAATGTTATGCTAGTAAAACCATAGCACAGAAGTGTGATCAGATGCAATTTGAAGTTGCACAATAAAACGGTTTCATCATCTCAACTTCTGAATTTAAAGATCTAGTACCAGAAGTATGCAATCACAGTCAAAAGAAGCAAACAGATTTATTCTCAATAGGCTTCCATTGATTTGGAGAGATGGAGCAACCCAAGAAATCAAATATTTAGCAGTTTTGGGTTGGCATTAGGACGAACCTCAAGAAATATGAATTTTTGAAGGAAATCTACTAAAATATTTTAACTGTTACCTCAGTGAGGCAAAGGCTAGACTTGTAACTTCAAAAGAACACGGCTTCAAGGATTCTTTCCCAACCAAAAATCAGCAGCACCCAGTCTACCCATGAGGTCACCATTTGGGCAGCCCCCTGTTTCAACCAACTAGCCCTGCTTCTTCTTCTCTATCTATCAGCTCTCCTCTCTCTCTCCATCAGCATGTTCTTCTGTGGCTGACCAATATTCTTAGGGCTTTTGGGTATGCCACGTCGCATTCCAGATTGTTGTTCAAAGAAGAAAGGATTCACACCTTCCCTCAAGTAGACAGGTGCTCTTGAGAGCTTGCTTGCTGAGCTTGGTGTTGCAGTGACACCACTGGCTAAATTATCATCATCAGTTTCACCAGATGGAAAAGGCACCAACTTATCCAACAACCTTCAACACACAAGTGTCTTTCAACTGATCATGGATGCTAGTGTGGCCAATGCGTCAGCAAACTGATTCTTTGTCCACCACTTTTCCCATTTTCTGGACACGTGAGAATAACACTCATCCACGTGAACCCCATGTGCCACACCTTCTGGACATTTTGCAGCCTACTGCCACCCATAGAGAATTTCCCTCTTCTCAAACACCTCTTTTCCTTTAATTTACTGTTAGTTTATCTTTTTTCACTTGAATTTTCAAGGAATTCGGAGCTCATATTTGCGCCAATCCACCAAACTCTGCCAGCTATGTGACTATGTGCCTTGCTGAGAACCTCCGGTGTCCGGCTCCACCATATCCTCATCAGTGCTAGATCCAATTCCTCATAGAGGATGGTTCACAGAATCTCTACTTTTTGTGTGTTTTTGCCAGGAGCTTTGTGCTCCTACCGACAATGTAGGACTAAAGTTCAACAATACATGCTTCAATCGGGCTTCTACAGATTGCACCTCACAGCAGTCCATTAGTAAACTTTCAAAATCGACCCTAGTAGTAAGACCTCTATGTAACACCAAGAAACATGGAATTGGCCTGATTTATTTGGGTTTCCTGATTTATGATTGATTATTACCTCACTTTGGGCTAGCTGCTTTGCGTGATTGTCAGGTTCTCCTCCCCACCATTTGTACTTATTGACTTTAATATAATTGCTACTACATAAGAAAAAAGGAAAAAAAGACAGCAGCCTCATGAAACTTCTAACGACCTTCTGTAACTTCTGCCTGAACTTGATATATCTCCATTGATGAACCACTTCAATTGAGGTTATTAAGGCCATTTCCTCGTAATTGCAAAAAATAGCATAAGTTTATGGCATGAATCTAAGTTAAAATAGTCTTCATATAAGCTTACTACACCTTGAAAGATGCTTTTCCAAGTGTTGATAGTGGTACGTTCTGTCAATTGGGGAAGGTTTTTGGTGACAGGACCAGGACATATCAGAAGTGAGAATGCTTGAGCTTAGTTCTGGAGTTCGAGCATTGAAAGTGAATCCAGCTAGCCAAAGCCCAAGTGGAAGCGGCTATTCTGACCACATCATTAGATACCAAAATAACTTAAGTCAACAAGAAATACATTAAAAAATATATAGACAACAAAGAACACCACATAAACATTATAAGTAAAAATAAAATAAATGATCAACTGAGAATGGTGGTTTTCAAAGCGAAATTTTGAAGAAATATCAAGCTTTCTCCCACTGCAGTCTGGTTGACATCAATTAAGTTATTTAATCCAAATCTAAATTATTAACAAAGAAGCTAGCATAGAAAACCGAGAGAAAAAAATGGTCAAGTGAGTTTTTTTATTTTTTATTTTTATTTCATTTGTTTTTGGATAGGTTAACAGCGGAGTAATGAGAGAGGGGAATGAAGGCTAAAATGGGTTTTTACAGCTTTAGAAAGGGTGATACACTTCACTTGACAACAGTGAAAGAAAATATTTTTTTTTTGATAAGTGACATTGAAAGAAAATATATTGAGCCTGAATTAGTGATGACCAGAAGGGAGGCATAAATAATGTAGAGTTTGCATCAGTTTTTTGTTGTTTTTTTAATCAGTCGATTACATATCAGGCTATTTAATAAAAGCTAGAAGCTATAGATTATATCACAAACCAAAAGCTATAATGTAAATATGTTACAAATATACATGTCAGCGTGAAGAACATTTATATACCAAAATAGATTCAAAATTATAGTTTCCTTCTGTTATTATGGATGGAAGATCCGCAAGGTCATTGGATCATAACTATGGTCCAAGAAGACCCATGAAGCTTTGATGTACTGCTTTCACCAACTTATCATGTGTCTCTGAAAGTGTTGCTATATTAATATTTACCTGAGTGCTTGAAGCTCCTTTTACCCTAATTAGTTTGATCATTCCAAGCTAAGTTCCTGAACATTTTTTATCTAGAAGATTTCCAAGGCTTTTCCATAAAATCATACTTTTTAAGGTATCCCTAATCTTTGAGATAAAGCCCTTGGTATTTCGTGTAGCAGATTGTGAAGATGACACTTCTAGGGAGTAAAAAGCAACCTGCTACTGCTTCACAGAAAACTAATCCATTAAGATTACTGCACTGCCAACTTTCGCACGCTGCTTCAACTTCATGTTCAATACCAGGGATAGACTTCATACATAACTCTAAGGCTTTTCAAGAGAAGAAGGGTGTAGACCATCGGTAGACAGCAAATCTACTAACATGCTATTAGTGTAAGAATCTGTTGTGAAACCCCTCTCAGCCATTACTTGAAGAAGTTCTATTGCCCTTGATGTCTCTTTGTTTCTTAGACATCCTCGGATAATTGCATTATAGGTGAAACTATTTGGTGGGCAGTCACTTTCATCCATTCTTTTGAGTAACTCCCTTGCTTCATCCAATAACCCTTCCATACAAAGTCCATCAATCATTGAAGTATAGGTCCTAACATTGGGTTTTAACCCTTTTTTCGAGAGACCAGAAAATATTCCCCTTGCAAGTTTGAGTTTCCCAGCTTTGCACATACCATCAATGAATATACTGTAAATCACAATGTCAGAATCCATCCTATTACTTTCAATTGCTTTGAAAAGTTTCATAGCCTCATCAATATCTTGATTTTTGCATAGCTTATCCAGCAATGTGGAGTAACTAAAGATATCTGGAATCTTACCATGAGCTTCCATATCATTAAGAAGCTCTTGTGCTGCTTTAAGTCTCCCAACAAGGCACATGCCACCAATAAGAGTGTTGTAAGTTACAGAATCAGGAACCAGCCTCTTAACAGACATTTCTTCAATAAGAATCATGGCCTCATCCACTCTTCTACTCCTGCAATATCCTTTGATCAAGATGTTATAGCAACAAGCATCGGGATGGCAACCCCTCTCAACCATCACATCATAGACTTTTCTGGCCTCATCAATCTGATCCCGCATACAATATGCATCCATGAGTGTGCTATAAGTGACTATATCGGGCTCCAAACCTCTCTGAATCATTACTTCAATCACACATTTCGGTTCAACAATCATTCCTTCTTTACAAAGCATCTCTGTCAACATACATATAATTCTTAGATCTGGTACAACGTCCCTACTCTCCATTTCCTTCAAAAAACCTGAAACTTCCTCCCATTGATACGAATTGCATAGCCCATGAATCAAGGAATTACAGATGACAACATCTATGGAAATACCTTTACCTATCATTTCTAACAATAGATTCAAACCCTGAATAACTTTCCCATCCTTGCATAGACGATCAATGATAGCGCTATATACAACTTTATCAGGCTTACAACCTCCTTCTTCCATCTTCCTAAGCATCCCAATAGCCGCACTAGTATCACCCATTTTGCACAACCCATTTGTTATCGTCCCATAAGTAACCATATCTGGCCAATACTCCATCTCCACCATTGCATTGAACAACTCCACCGCTTTCACTATTTTACCATCAATACAAAACCCATTAATCAGAGTAGTGAAAGTCCTACAACCCGGCTCAAAACCAAGTTTCAAAATGTTACCCAGTAAGGAAAACGCCAAATCCGAGCGGTTCAAGTTGCAAAAACAATTGGTCACAATGTTCAAAGTACAAACATCAGGCATAATTCCTCCCAAGCCCATTTGCTTATATAAAGAAATCACGGCCGAAAAACGCTTCATGTGCGCAATTTTACCTAAAATCTGATTGAAATCCACGATAGACGGCCGGGAACCCATTTGAAGTAATTGATCGAATATGCTGAGGGCATCGTTAAAATTAGTCAGCCTACCATACTTACATTGTTCCCTCACAGATTTCAAGAACTGGGCCTGAGCATATCTTTTTGCTTTTTTAGATATTCTACTAGCACTGATGCTAGTAGCAGAACAAGACGTTTGAGAATGAAGGGAAGCAATTGAAGCAAAAGCAATTGGATAATTTGTGAAGAAAGAAAAAAGGCTAGTGGGTCTGTTAGTGGTACCGTCTTCAAGCAGAGAAGCACAAGGAGAAGCAGAAGCACATCTTGAAGCAGCAGAGACAAAAGCGATTCTCTGCACCAACATCATAAATCTACCAGTTTTCTCTTCCCTAATAACGTTTAGTTTTGGCTATAGGCCGCTTCTGGGTTTTGTTGAGCAAGGAATGCAAGAAAACGAGAGGGCAACGTAAAAGCAAGGAAGCTCGCGGGGTGCTAGCAAGGTTTTTTTTTTTCCTCCTCTCTCTCTCTCTAAACCCTTTCGATATTTAAAAAAAAAAAAAATCACAAATTTATTAAAAATATTTCCTTAATTATTAAATAAATAAAAAATTGAGAGTAGCCCAAGCATTATTCACAAATGGAAAATTATTCGTATAAGCCCTATGCTGCAGTTAAAAAAAATAAAAAATAAAAAAATTTGTGTGGTGTGCTGCGACTACAGGCTGATGCGTAGAATTGTTCTTCACAAATTTATTTCCCAGTTTGACAATGCAAGCACTTGGCGAGAACATTCCTCTCAGTCAGCACAGCAGGGGCCTGGGTCTTCGCCCATTCACGATTTGATTCCCAATAATGAAGAGGCCTATTATATCCAAGAAGGCTCGGCCCACTTCCCAAAACCGACTAGATAACCATCCAGCGATGATAAAGGATAAGAGCAGTTACAATAACGATCCATTAAAGTCTGAACCCTCATCCCTAAGTTTGAATTCGAATAATAGAATGATTTAGAAGTTCTATATAAGAGGAGAACCCAGGTACGTAAAAGAGATCAGATTTTGGAGATTAAAGATTATTCTTGCAGTTACTGGCTTAGGTGTCAGAGGCTTCACATCGAACCCCGAAGCCATCTAATCTTTGATTGCAGGTGATCGTGAGGTGGTGGTGGTGAAACACGTCCACAACAGTTGGCGCCGTCTGTGGGATTGTTTTGGTCTCACACTTAGCGTGCTTTTCACATGCCCATTACCACTCAGTCTTAGGCAAATAGAGAGCATGGAGAAACTTCACAAAACATGGAGGAAAGACTTATAGAAATGAAGGAGATAATAAAGAAACTTTCCACAGAGATTGACTCACTGCGTAAAGAGAATGAGACTCTCAAGTCACGTAACGGGCCATCAGGAGAAGACGCGACACCCAGTCAAGCTAACAGGGTAGAGATAGAGGCAAACAGTTCAGGCGTTGGCAAAGGCCATCAGGAGAAGGAGGAAGCGAAGAAGCTGCACCAGGAAGTACACAACCTGATGGATAAATATGAGGAGATGACCAAAAAGATATGAACGTTCTCTACGGTTGATCAGTTGCTGTCCAACACAAATATACCGTTCTTTGCAGAAATTATGGCAATGCTTCTGCCTCCGAGGTTTAAAGTCTTGTCGATAGACCTGTATGACGGCTCAAAAGATCTAGTGGAGCATCTGGAGACTTTCAAAACCCATATGATGCTTCACGGATTCCTAGGGGAAATTGCGTGTAGGGTTTTCCCTTTAACTCTAAAGGGATCGGTGAGAGGATGATTCGGTGTACTACAATCAAATTCCATAGAAAGTTTTGAAGAGTTGAGCCGGCAATTCTTGACCCAATTCATGGCAAGTAGAAGACGCAGGAGGCCAGTTGTGTACTTACTAAGAGTTAAGCAGAGGGAGGGTGAAAGTTTGAAAGTGTATTTAACACGCTTCAATAAAGAGAAGATGATAGCCGACGATCAAGACGAAAAAATCATGCTAGCAGCATTGCTGGGAGATATTTGGCCAAGAACCCCTTTATGGCCGAACTGGCCAAGAAAACTCCTTTCACTTTACGAGAGTTCATGGACAGGGCCGACGACTTTGTCAACGCTAAAGACACCCTTATCGCCTTGACCGCTCAACCAGAAAGAAGGAACGAACGGGAACTTAAAGGAGAATAGAGGAAAGACCGAGATGGGGGCCAAAAGGCGAAGAAAGACCAACAGGAGTTAAGGAGAGATAATAATTTAAGAAGACATAATGGCGGTTATGTGCACTACTCCAGTACACAAAACGGGGACAAAACAAAGGAAAAAGAACCAACCAATGAGCAACAGACTGAGAAGTACTGCACTTATCACAAAACAAGAGGGCACAGAACTGAGGACTGCTACAACTTGAAATGGGAGGAAGAAGAAATGAGAGGCAGTGGCAAGCTAGAACTCTTGATCGCCTAGAATATTACCCCCCCCCCCCCACAACGTACGAACAATCGGAAGCCTGAGTACAAAAGAAGGAGGAGTGAAAGCCCTAGGTGATGGGAATCACCGAGAAGAGAGAGGAGGACACATGAACCTTGAGACCGGAAATCGAGAGCAAATGATGACCGTAGAAACTCACCCCTCGGTGAAATACATACGATTGCCAGTGGATATGTAGGAGGTGGCCCAACTTGTTTAGGAAGAAAGACATATGCTAGGTGGGTGAGGTATGAGGAAGTTTTTAATGTAGAAAGATTCGTCAAGCAGCCCTGAGTGTAGATATCCCCCACAATTTCTTTTGGCTATGAGGATTGCCAAGGGGTAGTATATCCACATGATGATGCCTTGGTGGTAACAATGAAGGTGGTAAATTTTACCACAAGGAGAATACTAATTGAGAATGGGAGTTCGGCAGACATCCTATTCTGGGATGCTTTCAAGAAGATGGGAATCGATGTGGATCGACTAAAACCAGTACCAATTACGTTAAAAGGGTTCACTGGAGACGCGATACAGCCGATGGGGTCCATTACATTGCTAATATATGTAGGCACATAACCTCATATCGCCACAGCGATGACTTAGTTTTTAGTGGTAAGAACTCGGTCAACATATAATGTAATTATTGGGTGACCCACATTGAATGCTTTGAAGGCTATTACCTTGACCTATTATCTAAAATTGAAGTTCCTAATAAGAGCTAGAATAAGTGAGGTACGTGGCGAACAGGTCGTAGCCAGAGAATGTTATGTGCAGGAGCTCAGACTAGGGCAAGGAGAAGTCAGCATGGTGGGCACTGAGGAGGAGGCATCGCCTTAAATAATGATGACAAAGTTGGAAACCAGAGATGAAAATACCCTGAAGCAAGGGGAGGTAGATAAGTCCCTAGAGTTGGTCACCCTCGAAAAGGATCATCCTGAAAGCCATGTAAAGATAGGGACCAAACTATCAAGAGAACAAAGACAGCTGCTGATAGATTTCCTTCTAAACCATAAAGACGTGTTTGCATGGAGTCATAAGGATATGCCAGGGATAGGCGAGGAGATCATCGAACATAGGTTGAGCATAGACCTGAAGGCACGCCCAATTAAGCAAAAGAAAAGAAACTTCAGTACCGAGAAATACAAGGTAATTGCCGAAGAAGTGGATCATTTACTGGCAGCAGGATTCATCAGAGAAGCACAATATCTGGAGTGGCTATCCAACGTAGTGCTGGTGAAAAATCTAACGGGAAGTGGTGTATGTGCGTGGATTTCACCGACCTCAACAAGGCTTGCCCAAAAGACAGTTTTTCGTTACCACAAATAGACTTAATAGTAGACGCAACAGCAGGGTATAGGATGCTAAACTTCATGGATGCCTACTCGGGGTACAATCAAATCAAGATGAATGAGGCTGATCAAGAAAAGACTGCTTTCATAACTGATTGAGGACTATACTGCTATAAGGTGATGCCATTCGGTTTGAAGAATGCTAGGGCGACCTATCAAAGGTTAGTAAACAAAATGTTTAAAGATCAGATTGGAAGAAACATGGAAGTATATGTTGATGATCTACTGGTAAAAAGTGTGGAGTTTGCCCAGCATGTGGAAGACCTTAAAGAGGCTTTCCAGGTTTTACGATGATATCGAATGAAGCTCAATCCAACGAAGTGTGCATTTGGAGTGCAATCGGGAAAGTTCCTCGATTTTATGGTGTCAAAAAGACGGATCGAAGCAAATCTTGAGAAGCTAAGAGCAATAACAGAAATGAAGTCGCCTACAAACCTGAATGAGGTGCAGAAGTTAGCAGGAGAGGAAGGCACAAGATTGGGATGCCAAGTGAGAGGAAGCATTCACCCAGCTGAAAGAGTATTTGGGTAACCACCATTGCTCAGCCACACCAAGCAAGGAGAGTTGTTGTCGTTATACCTAGCAATGAAACCGAACGTTGTGTTATCGGCCTTGGTATGAGAAGAAGGCAAGGAGCAAAAGCCGGTATATTACGTAAGCAAAGCCCTGAAAGGAGCTGAGACCAAGTACCCAAAAGTAGAGTTAGTCGCCTTTGCCGTAGTAGTAGTAGCAAGGTGATTACAACCATATTTCCAAGTACATCCGATAAAGGTGATTACCTTATCCCCCTTACAAAAGGTGTTGCAAAAACCGGACACATCTAGGCAACTGGTCAAATGGTCGATTGAATTAAGTGAGAATGACATCAGCTACATACCAAAGACCACCATGAAAGGGCAGATCTTGGCAGATTTCGTACCGGAATTTTCAAATTTCTGGGAAGAATCCCATAAGTCACTAGAGAAGAATCCATGTCAAATGTATGTGGATGGATCATCCTGCTGAATAAGGGGAGGAGTTGGTGTGTACGTGGTGACAAATGGAGGAGGAGAGTCATACCATGTAGTACGATTAGACTTCAAAGTAACAAACAACGAAGTTGAATACGAAGCGGTGCTCGCCAATTTAGTAATAACAAAGATGTTAAGGGGAGAAGAGATTGAAATGAAAGCATACTCGCAGGTAGTAGTCGAGCAAATCACTACGGAATACCTGGCGAGAGGGATTAAACTCATAAAATATCTCCACCAAGTTCAGGAGCAATGCAAATACCTCAAGTACTTTCAAATCAAGAAAATACCTCGATGAGATAATTTCAAAGCTGATCGTTAGCATGAGTGGCTTTAGCAAGGCAGGAAGTGGCGTTGTCGTGGAAGGTTGATCTACGAACGATAGCCAGTCCAGTAGTAGGAGTGGAAAATTTACAGATTGGAGAGAATATGTTGGGATGGGCTAATGATATAAGGAAGTATTTGGAGACAGGTGACCTACCCCCATCCTGGGAAGAGGCAAGGAAATTAAAGAGTAGAGCCACTAGGTTTACTATGGTAGACGAGGTGCTCTATAGGCGGGGTTTTTCAAACCCATTATTAAGATGTGTAAAAAAGGAAGAGGCAGAATACGTAATGAAGGAAATACATGAGGGGATATGCGGAAGTCATTTAGGAGGACGATCATTTGCCTCAAAGATTGTAAGGGCAGGATATTGTTGGCCAAACACGCTCAAGGATCCGAATGAGTTTGCTAAAAGGTGTGTCTAGTGTCAAATTCATGCACCAATTCCAAACACATCTCTCGAGGAGTTGCAATCTATAACTTCACCATGGTCATTCGCCCAATGGGGAGTAGACCTAGTAGGCCTTATGCCTCCTAGCAAAGGAGGAACCAAGTTCATCGTTGTGGCCGTCGACTACTTTATGAAGTAGGTAGAGGCTGAGACAATGACAACGATAACAGCTCAAAGTCTGACAAGGTTCCTATGGAAGGTAGCGGTATGTAGATTTGGAATACCACAGTGTATTATTTCTGATAACGGAAGGCAGTCTAATTTCAAACATTATCGCCAATGCTGTGCGGAACTAGGAATCAAAGTCAAGTATTCTTCCCCAGGCCACCCTGAGGCAAACAGGCAAGTTGAAGCGACTAATAAAACCATCATGGGGCTACTGAAAAAGAAGATGGGCGACAAAAAAGGGTTGTGGGCCGATGAGCTCCCAGAGATTTAATGGGCTTACAGAACAACACCAAAACCCTCAACGGGTCAAACACCTTTCACCCTAGCTTATGGAAGTGAGGCAATGGCACCAGTGGAAGTTAGGTTACCAAGCTACAGGAGGGAAAACTTTGATTCAAAAGCAAACATAGTAGGGTTAGAAGAAAACCTAGATCTATTGGAAGAGATAAGAGTTGACACAAAAGTCAGAGTTGCAACTTCTAAAAATAAGGCAGAGCAATATTTCAACAAGCGAGTAAGGCTCAGATCTTTCAAAACGGACGACTTACTGCTGAAGGAAACCGGTGTCACCATGGGAGAAGAAGGGAAATTAGGCCCTCGATGGGACGGCCCTTATGTTATAGTAGCAAGCTATAGACCGGGAGCTTACCACCTCAAGGATGTCGTAGGGCGTGAGCTACCTGCACATCTTTTTCACCTTTTCTTTGGATTTTTTTTGACAAACTCAAAAATATGGCCAAGACCTAAAGACAAAAAAGTGAAGTGGTTGAGGGATCTCCCACTAGCATAATAATTAAAGGTTAAGACAGTCGAGGGATCTCTCGTTAAACAGCTTCTCGCCAAAAAGGTAACGTGGTCGAGGGATCTCCCACTAGCCTAATAATTAAAGGTTAAAACGAGGGATCTCTCATTAACACCTTCTTGTCAAAAAGGTGACGTGGTTGAGGGATCTCTCACTAGCCTAATAATTAAAGGTTAAAACGGTTGAAGGATCTCTCGTTAAACACCTCGCCAAAAAAGTGACGTGGTCGAGAGATCTCCCACTAGCTTAATAATTAAAGGTTAAAACGGTCGAGAGATCTCCCGTTAACACCTTCTCACCAAAAAGGTGACGTGGTCGAGGGGTCTCCCATTAGACTAATAATTAAAGGTTAAAACGGTCGGTTAAACACCTTCTCGCCAAAAATGTGACATGGTCGAGAGATCTCCCACTAACCTAATAATTAAAGGTTAAAACGGTCGAGGGATCTTCCATTAATACCTTCTCGCCAAAAATGTGACGTGGTCAAGGGATCTCCCACTAGCCTAATAATTAAAGGTTAAAACAGTCGAGAGATCTCTCGTTAAACACCCCGCCAAAAAGGTGACGTGGTCGAGAGATCTCTCACTAGCTTAATAATTAAAGGTTAAAACGGTCGAGAGATTTCCCGTTAACACCTTCTTGCCAAAAGGTGACGTGGTCAAGAGATTTTCCATTAGACTAATAATTAAAAGTTAAAACAGTCGAGGGATCTCCCATTAACACATTCTCGCCAAAAAGGTGGCGTGGTCGAGGGGTCTCCCACTAGCCTAATAATTAAAGGCTAAAACGGTCGAGGGATCTCCCATTAATACCTTTTTGCCAAAAAGGTGACGTGATCGAGAGATCTCCCACTAGCCCAATAATTAATGGTTAAAACGGTCGAGGGATCTCCTGTTAACACATTTTCACCAAAAAGGTGACGTAGTCGAGAGATCTCCCACTAGCCTAATAATTCAAGGTAAAACGGTCGAGAGATTTCCTATTAACACTTTCTCATCAAAAAGTGGCGTGGTTGAGGGATCTCCCACTAGCCTAATAATTCAAGGTAAACCGGTCGAATGATCTCCAATTAACACCTTCTCACCAAAAGAGGGACGTGGTCGAGGAACTCACCCACTAGCCTAACACCCAAGGTATGAACAACTTCGCCTAGTACTTAAACTATGAACAACATTATGTCGATATCTATGCGCAGATTACCAAGAAACAGCAAAGTGTGCTTATTATCCGATAAACAAAATTCAAAAGGAAACAAGGCATTAAGATTTTTTGGTAAAGTCTCATTAGTAATATAAGGAAGTCCCACTGCATAAAAAGCTTCACAAAAGTTAAATGAATCCCTCACGGGGTACAAAACATTCAAAATAGGCAAGTCTTATGAGGGGCGATGAAAAGCGTCTGGCATTTCAGTCCGACCTAAGAAGTCACAAAAATGAAGGGCAACCTCACTAGCCTGAATAAACTTCCACTCCAGAGTATGCAGATTTCTTGTGGGTTCCCGAAGAAGAAGCTCACGAAGTTGTTTGACACCCAAATGGAAGCCTATACCCTAGGCTCGTAATCGAACCTTGGGGGCAGCAGCCAGCTGGGGAAGAACCCGATTAAGGTCTTTTTGAGAACACTCTAAGGCAGGGCCCAATTCAGCCAACTTTTGCTCCAGGATAGCAATCTTTTTCTTGGTAGACTTAACAACTTCATCAAGCTGAAGATATTGATGGTCGTTGTTTTTGAGAAGGCCCTTTACCTCGGCCAAGTTTTTCTCAGCTTCAGCTTTCATCCCTTCGGCCACCCCCAGCTTTATGAGTAGCTCCCGTTGTTCGTTTTTGAGAGAATCAATGCAAGAAGCGTAGTTGTACTTGGACTTGGTTAATTCTTCAATCTCTACCCTTACACGACCAAAGCTGGGGCCAAGTCATCTTGCTCTTTCAAGGCAAGCTCCACCTGAGCAACCAACTCATCTCGCTCTTTCTTAAAAGCCTCTACCTGAGCATCTAAGTTGTTCCTTTCTTGCACAACTTCCTCTGTTTGATTTAGGCAGGTGGCAAGATCATCTCGCTCTTTCCTGATTGTTGCTACTTCTTGACAATAGTGATCGGCATCCGCGGCAGAATTTGCCAACTCCTCCCAGAGTGAAGCAATTTGGGCACGAAGGGTAACCAACTCGCCATCAGATGAATGGGATAGAGCCTCAAGCTGGGCCAATTGGTTCTTATCGTCCTCGAATTGTACCCTATCGTCCGCCAAAAAGGGAGAGAGGGAGGGGAATGCATTTAAAATATGTTCTTTAGAACTAATGATCAAGGCATTAAGTAAAAGGAAAACGAGTGCGAAGGGAATACTAGCAGAAAAACATTGCGAAGCTATTGAACAAAAACATTGATGACCTCCACTCAGTGAGTATGTAGGGATGCCGGGGAAATTAATGGATGAGAACTTGAGGAACCTCTCGAGTTGATGGCTAGTGAGGAGACAGTAGCAAAATACTCCTGAGGGAAAGTATCTTCAGTTGGGACAAACGAAGGAGCTCTGACAGGTGGATCAACAAGAGGACCCAAGTAGTTTTCAACTTTATCCCTCGCCCCAGCTTCACCCTGGTGGGGAACAACCTGATCAATTGCAAGATTCTCCTTGGGAGATGACAAAGATGGCTCGCCATTTCCTCAAGGAGAAACACTAAATGGCGGGGAAGGAATCGAAACCCTACTGCCACTGGCGAGGGAGAGGGCTAGAAACTTCAAAGGGCAAGTCAGGAGTAACCCCACCAGAAGTTATAGAGGCAAGGGGGAACTAGACATTGTTCTAACTCTTCAACACACTCCCCTCCTCGCCGTGTTCCAATTGGGGAAGCTTCGGAGAAACATCAGAGGGCCCAGCAACGATCGATGAGAGCAAAATAGTAAAGGCAGAGAAGCCTCAAAAGGCGGGGAAGCTGGAAAAAGTGGATGGAGGCACCTTAAGGAGGTCGGGATTCAAAATAAGAATATCCTCTTTCACTGGAGTGTTATCACCTTGCTGTTGGAAATCTTCATCCGACGCAATTATGTCTTCGAGATCCTCTTAGGCCAAGGACATGACGTCATTCAGAGAAAGAGTTGGTGGATCCACGAAGGTTGCCATAACACTCATTTCCTCCCGAGAAATGGCCAACTCAGTGCTTCCACCTACCCAAGAGGTGGGTTTACTCGGCAATTCCCGAGAAGAAGTCAACTTAACATTACCAACGGCTTGAAGCATTGTCCCACTTTTTTTTTTCTCGAGGAGGTACTAATTTTATACCTCTACTCGGTGCAGAGGAAAGTAAAGAACCACCTTTGGATGAAATGGACTCATCTAAGTGAGGCAAGATACGCGCCTTCTTAGGTTTACTTTGTTTCTTCCCACCTAAGCTAGGGCGTTTCTTCTTTCTCAAGTCACCCACCAGCAGGGGCACCCAAAAACTCACGTCCTAATATGTGGGCCTGACTGGGAACCATCAGGAACTTCTCAATGTTACTGTGCGTCAAAAGCACATCAGGCATAAGTTGGGATGAGCCTGAGCCCATGAATCTACCAACCTCACACGGGCCTCCTCGCGTGGGGAAAGAATAACCTTGAAGTCATTCCTATCGGGAACAGGAAACTAGCATGCCCTAATAGGAAACTCCCAACTAAGAGCTTCATCGGTGGGAAATTCCCAACCAGAGACAGTAAGCAAGAAAAATTTGTTGGTCCAATCTTTCACATGCGAATACTTGCGCTCTAAATCAACCAATGCCCTACGGGCTCTAAAACTACAAAGATTCTCCTCCAAATGCCTAAACCCATGAAGGGACAAAAACTCACAGGCTGTTAGGTCTGGGTACTCATCGCCACAAAACACAAGAAACCATCAAAGCCCTAGGACGTCTAAAATGTCGTGAACTAGTCGCACGAAGGGCAATCAAAACCCATGCTGAACATAGCAAATAAAGGGCGACATAGACGGCCATACCTTTGGCATCAATAGCTTTCTGGTTGGGAGTAGGAGCCCTCATTTCGACAGAGTCAGGAATGTTGAAATTGTTTTGAGTATTCTCCAGTTCACGAGAGGTAACGGTTGAAGACCAGCGAGAGCTCGCAAATATGGACGTCGGAGGAGCAACGACAACTTAGGGAGAGGAGTCACAGGGTGGTGGAGGATCAGAAGCAGAAACCACTCCCCTACGTTTGAAAGAAGAAAAAGCCATGGAGGAAGGAAAGAGAACAAGAACTAGAACTAGAACTCAAGGAAAGCGAGCAAGAATTAGAGCAAGAACTCAGAGAGAGAGAGAGCAAGAACTCAGAAAGAGAGCAAGAAATGCGAAAGAGATAGAAGTTTGAAAAGGGAGGAAAAATGAATGCCTAAGGGGCATTAAATAGAAATTTACGTGAAATGGCGGTTGGCATGCCCGAGGAATGGAGGTGAAACAGTGCCCTGACACGCCTCAAAAACTAAAACGACGCTTGGATTCAAGTCCCATCACACCGAGTGCAATGAGACTTCGCGGGATAACTGGAGAGGACATTCCTCTCGATCAGCACAGTAGGGGCCTGGGTCCACCCATTCATGATTTGATTCCCAATAACGAAGAGGCCCATTAAATCTGAGAAGGCCTAGCCCACTTCCCAAAATCGACTAGATAACCATCCAGTGATGATAAAGGATAAAAGCAGTTACAATTACGATCTATTAAAGTCTGAACCTTCATCCCTAAGTTTGAATTCAAATAGTAGATATATCTATTATCATTTAAGAGACATAATGGTTCAAAAGCTCTATATAAGAGGATAACCCAATACATAAAGGGATTGATTCTTGCAAATTAAAAATTATTCTTGCAGTTATTGACTTAGGCATCGGAGGCTTCCTATCGAACCCTGAAGCCATCTAATATTTGGTTGTAGGTGATCGTGAGGTGGCAGTGGTGAAACATGTCCATAACAATACTTATTATTAGAATTTATTTAATTACTCAATTTATTTACACCTCTAATAATTGTTTTATTAAAATACATTATATATTATTTTCTTTAATTATCTTCTAATTTGTACTTCTAGCTTAGCTGATCATTAGCTTATATCGTGACCCATAAATTCACCCTTATCATTCATTATCAATTATATGAAATTTAAGAAAATCAGCGCTTTATAAAATAAAAAAAATGAATTAAATCTAATTATCTTAAAAAATATGAAAGGTAAGATCCTCGTAATTTTTTTCAACGTTTCATATTGATTCCTTTATTTCAAATCGGCCGTTAGATAGGGAAGTTGTTTAACACTGATATTATGCAAATTTTACGATATTTCGCACTTTTTTCAATTTTTGTAAGGAAAACAATAAACCCACCGAGATTTTTTCCGGTCCCGATAGGTGTTTATTTATTTATTTAATGATTATTATTATTATTATGTTGTGAATTTTTTATTAAATATATTTAAGTACACAAAAAAACGTATGGAAAAAATCAGGAGAATGTCTCTTGCTGTAGCCCGATCGTTTTTGTAATTAGTTACCCCAAGTTACTTTTATTGTTTAGATTTCTTTTTTTAAAAAAAAAGGTTTTTTTCATATTTGGAAAATGCCACGTGCACACAATCTTTTTTTATTTTATTTTATTTTATTTTATTTTTAAACACCAATAACTGGTTTTTAAAAAGATAAAGGCCTACCTACCGACCATTGTTTCTTTGATTTTTTTAGGTGAATAGTAAAAAAGATAATATATTCTACATCCATCTATTCCTTTACGATTTTTAGCTCAACGCCAACAATATTCATAAACTGGCAATGAGAAAGCCTGGTTCCGAATTATCTACTCCTTTTTCCCAACATATTTTCTTTTTAATTCTGCTGATAGCATATGTTCATGGTAAAGTCAGTGCCCTGACAGTGTCCAAGGCATTAAGATGGGTTGAAAACGAGTGTTGGTGTCATTTTGCCTTACCGAATTGTTTCTTCTTAGATGTTAAGATGACAAAATCTTCACAGCCAGCTTTCACCAGCTTTGGCATACTGAATAAAATGATACCTGTGAGGGGTAGGATCTCTTTTAAAGACATCGTATTTTTGAGCCAAGATTAGCCTGATAGAAACAATCTGGAAACCAACCTTCTTCATGAAGAGCTAGAAACAGGGCAACCAAGAAGATAGACATCTTTCTCATATTCACTTTTCTTTTTCAACTTGGAAAACCAAAAACATAAGCGTTATGGAAATTAAAAGGCCTAAACTTTAAATGAAAACTAGCAGTTTAATTACATATATTTCTTATACAGTAAGTTTGAGTTGATAGCATGTATTATTTAGTTTTCATTTGATACCGTGTCGGACATACCGCAGGCAGGAGTCATGACCAATATTCAAAATGACAAGAACCAGGGCGAGAATGCTGCAAGATGTCCTCCCCCACAAAATTATTTTATGTGATTTTCATGCCCACGAAGATTGAAGATGGTGTGGAAATTAAAGCTTATGAAGCTGAGTTCAATAACCAAAGCAAGTTGAATTTAGTGTTAACACATTTCTTTAATTGTACAAAGAAATCGGTGTTGACTTACTGATATCAACCATTATCTTCAGAATTCAAACAATCAAACAATCGAAATTTACACACAAAAAAATCCCTTTCTACAATGCAATCACTCATCCATCCATATAGTTAAATGGTAAACAAAATGAAAAACAAACTCCAAACTGAAGTATAGACTATGTGGGAAAAAAGCCTCACTGACTCTATGGAAGATTTATGTTAAATGCAACAAAAACCAAAAGTGTATAAATATGCTCTACAAAGGTGGGGAATCAAGTAGAGAGACTTGGTGCATACCGTTGAATCCTACCGTGTTTTTCCCCTTTAAAAAATGCCTTGATACTGTACACTTGAGAGCCAGTCCTCTTATTAATAGGTTTTCAGAAGTATATCTGACTTGCATTCTAGGAAGCATCAACATGGCTTTCCCCAGATGAACCTGAATAATTCATTTATGAAGCAAGTGGGAAGTTAGGGGCTAAATGAAGGAATAAGTGAATAACATATAAATTGAAATTCAATGGAACAAACTAATGACAGATAAAAAGCCAACAGTCGTGTTGAGGCACTGAATAACTGTCCATACTGGCATCATATAGACGTGTAATCTACTATATGAAAAGAAATCAAAGAAACATAAAATATCATACCCCTTGTAGAAAGCAATCAAGTATCTTTCTTTTTATAGGTAGAAAGCAATCAAGTATCTTTTGAGAAAATATATCTTTGATCATTAAATTTCATTTACGCTGCTAAAATGTTGAGATATCTTTTCTTCAAATTGCTTTGTGGTTCTTAAAAAGATGTTTCTATCATCAAAGAAAGGAAATAATACACTCCAATTGGTACACCACAATGACTAAATAAATTGGACATCTTCAAAGAATCTCAGGAAAAATTACATAAATTGCCTGGAACATCTTCAAGCAATTTGTTTTCTTAAATAGAGAAGACAAGCAATCCCATAAAATTACAACATAAGGGCCCGGCAAAAATAAATCAACATCTTCACAAGAATATACCTTAAACAACCAATATAA
Source organism: Juglans microcarpa x Juglans regia (assembly GCF_004785595.1). Classification (NCBI taxonomy): domain Eukaryota; kingdom Viridiplantae; phylum Streptophyta; class Magnoliopsida; order Fagales; family Juglandaceae; genus Juglans; species Juglans microcarpa x Juglans regia. The sequence goes on along the minus strand of NC_054600.1, from coordinate 11,623,827 downwards.
CTCACTATATCAACTCTAGAATTCACCTCTCAAGCAAGATTAATTTCCTAGATGATAAGCTGCCAAACCATTGCTTCCTTGATCATCTACCTAGTACTGGATGCCAACACTTAAAAGATCCAATCATTGAAGGTCCATGGAAATCAGAATTTTCATCAGTGTTTCAAGTAACTTAGAAACCCAAACTTTTAGGGGAAAAATGTATTTCCAATAATAATATAATACAATTAAAGTATTTGAAGGGAAAAAATAATCATCTAATGAAATCGCTAAAAACAAAATACCTTATGGCTTATGCCATGGGTATTATGATTCCCATTTCCATTTTATCCTCTAATGAATGGTCTGTGGTCTCATTTTCAAATGACATGTCCTAATGTGTGTATGTGTGTGAGTGAGGGTATTTGTGTGTGCGTTTGCATGCAAGTGGCCGAACTTGTGTGTTTTCTTCTGATATACAGATCATGTGGTAGGCCAGAATTTAGCCTGAGGTTTAACTAGGCTTAGTGGACTATTGTTTCAATCTCTTGGCATGCCACCTGGTGAAACCAAAAGGCTTTAACAATTTATTCAATTAAACCTAACTCTCATTGTTGTTTATCTTAAAACAAGGAAGCTACATTGATCTCCAATCAGCAACTCAAACCTTTCTGTAGAGCAGACATTTATGCATATAAAAACCTTAAAGCTTTCGGTTCTACAAGCCCTTCCTATCATGCTAGGTTGCAAATGGAAAGTCTCTCCACCCTCAAATATGTTACAGCAGATTCTTAGAATGTAAAAACACAGCCAGTTGTGCAGACCGTACTACTGTTGGCCTGAACTTCCAGAACCAGAACAGATATCTAATTGCAAATTATTTTCATGCCAGCTAAATCTAATTGTGGTTTCCAAACCTTCAGTCTGGATCCATCTATTCTCCAAAATTCAACTCACATGTTCTTTAGTCCTCCTCCTGTCCTTGAGCACCTTCAAATGAACCAGGTCAATAGTTACTGGTGGAAAGATCTGACACCATTTCCCACAAAAAGTTACTGTCTTTTCCACATTGATGGCACCTCTTACAGATATAATTATCTCTTTGGTCTTTGAACTCATCCACAAAGCATAATGCACCATAAAGCATACATACTTTCACAGATATCTTGTAGAATTTTCTCACAGCAAAATCACTTGAGTGCGCCCACACAACTCAAAGAGAACTTCTCCACCTACCCAAATTTGACGCTCACACCCTCCCTTTAGCGCAAACCAATCCTAACAGATATGTTGTAAAATTTCTTCCCCCTTCAGAATAAGTATTATCCACACCACACTTTAAGAGCCCTACTACACTTTAATTTTCCTGCTTCACATTTGAAAACTATAACCATGGTGCATTAAAATAGATTTTTACTATAAGCAATTTCCCACAAGCACTTTTTTTATGTGTACTTGCAACTATAGATTAATCTAAAAGTATCTGTTTATTTTAGAACGTCATTGTACAAAAAAGAGGGCTACAATGCTCTACATGTAACATTGTGTAACTAACTCCTTGAAACTACACTTCCTCAGCCAAAGGAAAAAGTAAAGAAAAAGAAACTAACATAGCCAACTACCACTGGAAAGTCATAATGTCATATGATAACCCATATGATAAGAAAGAGTAGGTGGTGTATGGAATCTCACATTACTTGGGAATGGGAAGTTACTTGCTTTTTATAATGTTCTAATTGGCCTCCAATTATATCTTTGACTAGTCCTTTTGGAATATATGTCATGTGGTTTTGTCATTCCATTGGGCCATTACAAATGGTATCAGAAACTATCTCAACAAAAAATGTAAGACTTGAGCCATGCCACCTATGACGGACAGCCTGACAAGGATGTCGAAAATTTAAGAGGGAGAGGTTGTGATACCACCCCCTATGATAAGTAGGTAGGTTTTTTATAGAATCCCACATTGCTTGAGAAGTGCACTTTATAATGTTCTAATTGGACATCACCTACCCTTACTTATCATATGGGACATCACAATCTCCCCCCCCCTTAAATTCCCGACATCCTCGTCGGGCCCGTCTATCATATGTGGCACGGCTCAAGTCCCACAATTTTGGTTGGGATAGTCTCTTATACTATTTGTAATGCCCCAATGGAAGATCCAAATCATATGGCCTATACTCCAAAATAACTAGTCAATGATATAATTGGAGTCCAATTTGAACATTATAAAGAGCAAAAACTTCTCATTTCCAAGCAATGTGGGATCCCATACACCACCTACCCTTACTTATCATATGGGGTATCACATGTAAGGACTTTAGCACTTTAATATTTCCAAAAAACCATATATGAAACATGTAAATATAAAACCAGGCAATCCTTCCCATCGTTAAGAAAAAGAAAATTGCAAGATTGCAGACATCATGAATAGAAACTATATGGGGATTTTGATCCGAGTACTACTTTAATGAAAGTCCTCACCTGGGTGATACTTTCACATGAAGCCTCAAGCAATGGTTGGATCTTTTCTTCTTATACCAATTCTTCGTAATTCTCGCAAGTGAGAAGCTACCTCCCGAATTAATTGAAGCCCTTCCTCTCCGTTTCTGACTGAGTTAATGGTGTGCTCAAGAAAACTTCGGTCTGCCTCAAGTGCTTCCAATCTACCTTTCAAATCTGAAACCTCATCTTCAATAGAAGCTAAATCAGTTTCCCTATGGAGTACATAAGAGCCTTGCGCAGCACTATCAAATTCAACATTTTCCTTGCAAATGAGCTGAGCTTGCTCGAGTGATGCTTGGGTATTCAGATTAGCACTAGATACAGATCCATCATGTTGTATTGACAAATCATCCTCTTCTACTGCTTCGTTTTCTTGAGTTTCCCCTTCAAAATTGGACTCTTTCAACTCACTTTTTCCATCTCCTTCATTTTTAGGATATTCACCATTTTCCAAGAATACACCATTACTAGATAACAGATAAAGCTTCTTCTCTAAATTCTTCAAACATTGCAAAACATATGACCTTTCATCTTCTAACTCAAATAATTCATTCTTCATGGCACCTGTATTGCTATTCCCCAATTGGGTCTGTTTTTCTTCAACTTTATCACAGATATCAAGTTTGGCAGTAGCTGAGTTTCTAAGAACACTTGCACTATTCTCAACAGAAAGAGATTCTGAATGATCAATTCCAATATCTATTGCCTTCATATCACAAGTTTCCTCCGCCACATTCTCCAGAATTGATTCATTTGGATATTTATTCCTATAAAATTCAAGCTCGGCTTCTAGATCTTGCATCTCTTTTTCCTTCTCTGCAAGAAGGTCATTTGCTTTTTGCAGTCCTTCCATATCGTATTCGGATTGCTCTTCCATCAGTCGTAGGCATTGCAAGGCTTCCATATGGACGGTTGCCTTCTCCTCCTGCAATTTAGTAATCATGGCCATGGCCTGATTGACTGCAACAGCAGAAGCATTTCTTTCTTCTTCCAACTCCTTATATAATGCACTCATATGCTTCCTATCATGTTCAATCTGTCGTTTTAATCTATCAATCAAACTTTCACCTTCAAGTTCGCTGACAATGCTTCCATCAAGAGACAAGCCAGACTCATTTCTCTCAAGTGAGATCCTTTTTTGAAGTGTGCTTCCGTCCAGAGAGAAACCAGACTCATTTCGTTCAAGTGAGGTTCTGTTCTGAAGTGTGCTTCCATCCAAAGATAAACTAGTTGTCTGAGGTGCACTTGCATCCAAAGACAAACCAGACACGTTTCGCTCAAGTGCGATTCTCTTCTGAAATGTGCTTCCATCCACAGATAAACCAGACTCATTTTTTTCAAGTGAGACACACTTTTGAAGTATCTTCATTCCAGTAGAGTAAGAAACATCAGCAGTCTTCAATTCGCCAGTATTTACAGAAAATTTAGGACTCTTTTCGTTCATTGATTGCTCAATCCCTCGAGTGCCAGATAACTGTGAGAATAAGAGCTTCAAATCTTCACTAAGTCTGGAAGAATCCTTCCCAACCCATTGTTCTACAAGAACACCAGACAATTGTCTTCCTCTATTGCCAACAGCTATCTTATAAGCATCACCAAGATCCAATAAGTCAGATGCTTGCTGAGCAGAGTCACCTGAAATGGGCTTTGTTTCTAGATCAAATTTGGATGATGTAGTTGGTGCAGTTCTTTCATCATTGATTTCCCCGAAGGATCCAAACTCCACCACAGGTGTTCTCGCAACTTCATTGTTTCTTCTAAGATCTACTGAAAGAAACAATTCAATTTAAGATAGATAAAAGGTTAATCAAAATGGGTAAAGATACAAAGAATGGGCATTGCAAGTAAATAATTTATGATACAATCCTATCGTTATGCACAAAAATTTAAAGTAATTAAAAATAATATGAGAAAGCACTAAACAAAATGAAATTCTAACTAAGATATTCTTTGTAAATTGAAGTATGACAAACACTTTAGGATGGAAGAGGGGTTGGTGAAGGAGACGAGGGCGGTGTAGATGCTCATAAACGCAAAAGCCAAATACACACATATCAACTTTTATGAAAGAAAATTAACATGTAGTTCCCAAGACCAAACAGTACCACAGAATGAAAGATAGAGAACACGAAAAACTGAAAAATTCTCAACTTACAGCATTCTTTTGATACTTCAATTGTGGTTTCCAGAGTATTTGATGATGGAGTGACATCATCAAGGGAAATAAGATCATTTGGAGTATTGGAATTGGCCTTGCTATCAGCTTCAGTTGGAGCAGGGGAACTGGCTTTGCTATTTGGTTGTTGCCAATTGAATTCCTCTAGACCATTCTTAATAACAACAATTGTAGAGCCTGATGTACTGCCATGGACATCAATAGAATTTAACTGCACCAGCGAAGTTGACGAGGAAGCCTCCGGTGCAGAATCTGCAATTATCAGGTTCTCAGTGGCCAAAACATCAGCCAGAGTAATTATAAGTGGCTCCAAATGTGAACTTTGAATAGCATGATCATCTTTGGAAGCATCAGTTTCACGAAGCAATGCACTACCATCACCATCACCATCGTCGTCAGAGTACAGGACTTCAGATTCAGTATCTGAATTAACCTTAAGCTCTGTGTATCCTACATGAGACAAAGAATCTCGCTCACTATTTCTCGGATTAGAGGCTCTAACTGGCACAGATGGTTTTTCTCTTCTCTTCTTCAGGTCATCCTGATCAAGTCCAACCACAACTGATAAAGGTGCATCAAACTCAGCAGCTTCAAAGCCAACTGATTTGGTCTGAATCAACTTTGGAGGATGGCTTCTTAAAACCCATGGTTCATTGCAACAAGAACAATGCCTAATGCTTGAAGAACAGATTTTATGTCCCTCAATTAAGGGGTCCTGATCAAAGCCACAGAGAGTATCCTCCCCCAATTTGCCCACCAATAACCTGTATGTTTCAGCATTGGATTTATTGATCGTGGCAAACGAGAAGAGACAAGTTTCGCATAATCCACGAACGTCTACAAGCTTATTGTGAGCATGGCAAAGAACTAAGTTAGAAATCTCCAACTTATGATGGCCGCAGATCAAATCCCAAAGGTATCCCGATTTCTCACCGCGAAAAACGTGATCAAGTCTTGAGCACAGTAAACAAGGCATTTGCAATTTGCAGTAACGAGAAAACTTTGTAAGTAAGAATGAGAACAAGGCATTAACAAACAAAAAGATAATAAGCAGCCATTCAAGAACAGCAGAAGACAGAGCGGTGGTAAAACTCCAGTGAGTTGTGTATGGTTTGGCAGACGAAGTCATCGAGGTAGCCATGCCCCAGCAAAAAAACTAATTTCAGAGAAGAACAAATTGATTGCTCAAAACACAGTAAAGGTTCGAATCCTCCAATATGACATCAAGAATCCAAGATGAATCTCGACACTGCAGTCATTGATGGAAAAACAGGAAATTTGCGTTAAGTTAGAGCCAAAAACCCAAATAAAACACCACAACAAAATCATGAACGCAAAAAAATAGTAGGACTCCAAGAAAAAAAAAATTAAGGAACTTGTTTCTCAATAATGAACTATACTCGTACAGCTCAGAAAAAAGGAACAATTCTCATACAGGATCACTACCCGGAAACGATTGCAACAGAAAAGCCAATTATAGCCGAATTCCATGAAAAGAAGACGAATCCATTGAAAAAGACAACCGAATTCCATGAAAACTAATACCAACCATGAAACCAAAGGAACATAAATTCATTGAAAAAGACACAGACCCATTTACTGTAAGAGATCAGTATCCCCAGAAAAAAAAAAAAAAAAAAAAAAAAAAAAAAACACGACTTTAATGTAGCCAAGACGTCCAATTTGCTAATTCTCTAAAACTCTAAAGTCAATAATACAAATTCTATAGATCAGAAAAAAAGCACGAAATCTGATAGACAGAAAACAAATATGAAAAATTCAAATTAATCAAACAGGGTATAAAAAGAACAGGAGTACCAACAATTAGAGAACCCTGACTTGTTCGCGGGAGAAACCCAAGAAAGCAATGAATATTCAGAGGCAGAATGACAAATCAGAGTGACCCATTTTCAAGTTCATGACAACGAGACAAAAGATCCCAATTAGAAGTTCTTGCAATGCGAGAAGATTCAAAGGCAAAACAAAGTCCAACGAGAGGTTGAAGCTTTCCAACGGATCCGCACGTAGTTGTCACATTTTCTTAATAAAAAAACAAGCCGACCAGGGCCTGAAAGTCGGCTGCTGACAAGAGAAAAGGATCGCATTACCGAAAGGGCCCCAAAAATAAAGTGGTTCGGCTATTCAATGAACAGCAAAGATTCCCGAAAAATTCTTTCCACGATAATGCAATTCTAACGCGTTCATCCACTTTTCGCATACTCTAATTTTTATTTTTTCTTGACAAGTTATCAACTGAAATATTGATTTTTTGCAAAGCAAATTATAGAAGTAAGAGTTGGTAATTTTTTTTTTTTTTTTAATTATTATTATTATTATTATTTTAGTACAGCACTGCCCAATTTAGCATCCGTCGGTAAGAAAGTAAAATGAGAGGTCTATTTTTCTCCAGGCTGATGTTATTATTTTCAATTATTTTTTATCACAAAAATATTTCATAACTTTTAGCTAATTTTTCTAATAAATCGTTTTTGTAACAGCAATTATTTTATTTTTCCTTCTAACCAGCAGCTTAATTAATTTGTTGGAAAATAAATTTATGGAACAATATCCATTTAAGTGATTACATTATACATATTATTAGGGTTGGGCTCCGACTCTGAGGGAGTCGGAGTTGTCGTTTCTGACCTCCGACTCTGACAAAAGTCGGAGTCAAATTGCCCCTCCGACTCCGACTCAGAACTAGAGTCGGAGTCCGACTTTGATCGGAGGTCGGAGCTCTGACTCCGAATGAAATTTTTGACCTCCGTTCGGAAATCAGCGACATATTTTTTTTTATAAGTGAACCATCTACACATATTTGGTTTATTCAAGAGTTTTTAATACTTTAAATATTCCTTCTGATTTTTTTACTGAATTTTGATTATATCTTTAATTTGTTTTATGTCCGCCTGAAATTTAGCATTAAAGTGTTCATGACTCATGAGTCGAAAATTACACAAATTTTTAACTGACTTTAACCCTTAGGTGCACTACAAATTGATGGGATTCAAATTTTGGCAGTTAATTTTTTTTTTTTGGGGGGGGGGGGGGGGAGGGGATTAGTTTGCTTTTGTCTCTAAAAAGTCGAATTAATAGATGTATTGTCTGTGCTCCTCTCCTTTCTATATCCATAATACGTATGTCTCTATAATATATTCCTAAACCTCTTCTTTTTCTTTTGATTTCCCTTTTCTTTTTTCCCCTTCGTTTGCAAGTCTAAGATTCATCCCAAATATCAATATGCACATATTGATACTTGTAAAAAAAAAAAAACACAGCGTTCACATGTTGAGAAGATCTCTTGAACATTTTATCAAACACTATGCCTGCATACAAAACAAATTACAAACCCATCATACATTTCATTAAACACATTTTCTTACTACAAATTTACAAAATCAATTCATAGGAATCACAACAAAATATCAATTCACAAGAAAGTGAGAGACGTTTACATAAAATTAATTAATTAAACTACTAAATTTAATTCTAGGGCTCAGAAGTTCAGAACCTATCACTCTCACCGTAGGTTGAAGCTCGGCTTGAAGTCGCATGGAGGAGCAACGACGAACGGCGGCAACGGAGACGCGAGACGCGAGAGCTACGTGAGACGCAATACAGCAGCAGATCGAGGAGTCGCGGATGCAGTAGAAGAGGTCACGAGAGAGAACAGAGAAGGAAGAAAGAAGGGGGGCTCCTGCGTTTTGGCCCCCTCCGTTCCATAAAACAACACCGTTCCACATTAAGTGGGACGGCGTCGTTTATATTTTTTTAACAAAATCCCAGATGTAAAACGACGTCATTTTACATTTGGGTTTTGTTAAAAAAATTCAGAGTTGGAATTTGGAGCTCCATGCTCCAACTCCGACACGGGGTTCGGAGCTACTCCGAACTCCGACTCCAAAATCCGACCACTTCGACTCCGTCGGAGTCGAAATCGGAACGGATGTCGGTCGGAGTCAGAATTTTCAAAATTTTGCCCAGCCCTACATATTATAGGAGGTAAATGAAATCTATCATCGCATTATGACGTACATGTTGGGCTGGTCATGGTGTCATCAATTTTAAAGAGTCCTTCAAATATAATTAGAAAAATTCTAGATATAATCTTCACACTCTTATACACTATTTAAAAATATGTAATTTTACTTTTTTACCCTCATACTTTACATTTCATATTTCTTTCTCCCCTCCCCCCTCCCCCAAAAAATTCCCCTGCTCTTCGAGTCCTGGTATTTAATGCCGGTCACAAGTCTCCTTCTTCTGCAATTTTCTTGTTGCTTTATCCGCAAGAGTTGTGTACAAAATCGTGAACAATCCAATGAAGAAAAATGATGGCTAGGTAAATAATGCAAGACTCAAATGGATTCCAAAAATTCTTAGTCGAGATCGTAATCAATGGGTTTGGATTCTTTGGAAAGCTGCAATCGAGGATCTTAGTTAAAATCAAATCGAACTTTATATTTGGAATGAGCAACAATAGTCGAATTACAACCCTATGAAAATGCCACCATGGAATTCAATCCGGGGGGCAAGTCAAAAGAAAATAGAGTTAGACAAAGCTACCACAGATGGAATCACAAAGAAATTGGGGGAGGAAGTCATGGGAAATCACAAAGAAATTGTGAATAAGCTGTGCATCTTGTTTTGTTTGAAGAAGAAATGTTTGTGATCCTTCCTTCCTTTGGTCTGTATGCCGTGCGTCTTTTATTTATTTTTAAATAAAATAGTGCCATGTCACCGGGTGTGCAAAATAAAGGGGCTTTTAGCTAGCACGACTCATATAATTATTCTTTTTAAAATCACGAAAAATTCTATTAGTAAGTTGATATGTAAAGAATACTCTCTATGTCGTTAACATGGTAAGACTTGATTTGCAAGAGAAATTTAAAATTTAAAATTCTTACAAATCAAGTTTTGATTTAAAAAAATTATAATTTAAATCTCCAAATTCAATAATAGAATGCTTGTTAAAAAAAGTTTTCTGAAAGTTAGTCTTTTTTTAAAAAATAACCAAAACCTTCCTCTTCATTAAAATAATCAATCATTACACTGACTCTCCAAATGAATACAAGGCATAACTAATTAAGGACCCTCTTCTAACCAAACTAACTCATCTTCACAAGAGAGAGCTAACTTTGCCATTTGATGTACAGCTCGGTTACCTTCTCTTGAGATATGTTGAATCCTCGAATTCCCTCTGCCTTGAAATGTAGCTTTAATATCCTCTATTATATGTCCATACCAAGAGAAATTGACTTCACTTTTCTAGACTTCTTTAATGATTGTAAATGCATCTCCTTCAAAAACAGCATTTCCAATCCCTATTTCCAAACAAAATTCGACAGCTCTCTCTAAGGCTAGAGCTTCAGCCACAACAGGGTCATTTACAAAGGTTTCTGGCACACATAATGAGGCTATTAACTATCAAGTCCCCTTCCCAATTTCTTATAACCACTCCAACTCTCATATTGAAATTACTCACCTCTAGTGCAACATTACAATTAACCTTGTAAAAATTACAATTTGATTTTCTCTACCTTGTGGATGTAATGAGAGAATGTGTTGTTATTACATGGGGCTCACTTTTCTCTTGTACTTGTTGAAAGCTCTCCAATTCTTCCTTTGCTCCTTGTAAAACAGATCTTGGACTGTCAAATTTTCTGTCAAAAACAAATATGTTCCTTCTAAGCCATTTTGCTCAACACACACGCAGCTGCCTCTAGCTCTTTTTTGTGCAATCTTATGACCATGTTCTCCCATAGCTTGTAAAGGCCAATATCTGCACACTACCATTCCTGTAAACTTCTCAATGAGTCTGCCCATACATCTTGAGCAGCAGCACAACTCCACACAGCATGACTTTTTGTCTCCTCCACGAGCTCACAAATTGGACAAGGGTCATTATTTGTAATTTTTCTTCTAAAAGGATTCCTTTTAGTAGGAAGCACTTCACTAAATGCTTTCCACAAAAACACTTTAACAAAATTTGGAACATTCAACTCCCAAGTTTTCTTCCATCTAGCTGAAACAGTGCCTGATTGCTCAACTTTTCTTTCTTTTTTCAATTGAAGTGCCAAGTGATATGTTATTTTTACATAAAACATTCTAGACTTGCTTAGACCCCCAATGATTCTGTCTTTTGATCCTCTTCTGCTGATTGGTAGGTGCTTGATTACAACAACCTCTTCCGCACACATCACTTCATCAATAAGAGCCCAGCCTCCCTTTTCATCAATTAGCCCTTTTACCTTGGCTTCACTTGAGAGAGTCTTCACCTGTGATTGAACCATATGTGTTGTAGGAGTTGGTATCCACTTATCACCCCATATTTTAATCTTCTCTCCATTCCCCACTCTCCATCGCATACCTTCTTTAATTAAGTACCCAGATTCCGAGATACTTTTCCACACCTGTGAGGAACCACTGCTAGCTTTGGCGCCCAATACATCCCCTTGTTTGAAATATTTTTCTTTTAGGATCTTAACTACTAGAGAATCAGGCTTTATTAATAGTCTCCAAAACTTCTTTGCCAACATAGCTTGGTTAAAACCCTCCACATCTCTAAAACCCAACCCTCCATGGCTCTTTGAAATCCCTACATTACACCACTTCTTCCATTGGATCTTCCTTGTCTGATCCATATGTGTAACACCCCGCTCCCCGATAAAGTCATTTTTAAAATTTTCAGTGAACTGGTGTGCTACTAAACTTGAACTTAAAAAACTTTTCTTCTAACAAAGTGCCAGATATGAAAGATTCTATAAATAAATCAATCTTTATTAAATACTTAAAATTCAAAAGAGAGTCTGCGGAAGCAGTTATTTAAAATCAATAAAGTCTCATGTGCTTATCAAAATAACTTATTAAACTAGAAATAATAAAACTGAGCATGACATAAATAGTCTAGGCCTTTGCCTCACCTCCCTGGACTAAGTCATGTCCAGCAGTCTCATCCTCATAAGAATCATCACCTGGGATTGTTACAACATAAAAATACACAAAAATGAGTCGAATACTCAATAAGCAACACATCATATAGTAAACATAGTAAACATAAGGTTTCTTGAAAAATATGCATACTCATAAATATATACGTAAATAACATAAACATAAACTTATCTTTCACTTGTCATAGGCCAATACCTATTGTTGACCCCCGTGAGTTAGGGTTAGCAAATCCAAGTAGATTTCGATTCCGCTAGTGGCCACAGATTATGGAATCCATATATAAGGAAGACGCACTGGGTGCACTACCAACATGTACAACCTGGCAATGCAATATGCCCATAACATATGGTACTGTCGTCATATCAGAACATAGGCTGTTATGTATCTTATCATTCATATTTCATCATAATCACATTTGCATACTTATCATATCATAGATTTCAAATGAAATCGCATTCTTTTATAAAATGTTGTGATATATGTTTCCTCACATAAAATTATGATTTTTCATAAATCTTTCGATGCATAACTCCTTTAATAAAATCATGATTTTTCATAAATATTTTAATGCATAATTTTCACATAAATCATGGTTTTTCACAAAATATTTTAATGCATAACTCTCACATAAAATTATGACTTTTCATAAATATTCTGATGCATAATTTTTTACGTAAAATCATGGATTTTCATAATTTTATCATGACTTGGGTTCATAAAAATGGGCTTCCAATGGAGGGCGTATATGCATAATACTTTTATAAAAGACATACCGTACATATGTGTAAGGGTTTGATAATGCTACTTACCTCGCAGCGTTAATCCAATATTTTCGGCATGAAATCGATCACGTGAATTAGAAGGAGAGCGAAAACGTGAGGATGCTGGTGGACTAGAGGTGCTCCGCGTGATTTTGGGTAAGCATAAACTACATTAGGGCTTGAAGAGGAATGAGATACATAAAGTGCATGGGGCTGAGCGTATATATAAGGTGTCGGTTTAATAGTTTTAATGTGAACATGATTTGTAGAATTGTAAGAGAGTTCTATTAGGGCATAAATCCTAGTGGAAGATGGAGACGTGCATGGCTTAGAGTTTGAAAAGACAGTTGATTAAAGAGTTTTAACATGAAGACGACTTGTAGAGTTGTATCCGTATTGGAATAGGATGCCGACGAATTCGACCAAGGTCACAATTGTCAAGAAGAGAGTTTGAATTTAAAAACATGATCTACTAGTTAATTCAATGTAGGATTAGCAGTGATTGAGATTGCGTAGGGAACTTCAATCAGTGATGATTTCAACTTGAAATAAGTTTCTAATGGCTGATCTTTAAATTCTAAAAGGAGTCTAACTCGTTCAATAAATAATAAATGAGATTTAACCTAGTTATTGAGTCTAATTAAAACTCCTAACTAACCTTAATAATTTATCGCTCGTGGGCTTATGCAATATGACTCATTAAATATAATTTAGTCTTAATAAAAATTATCAATATTTCGATCTTAGAATTATTGGGCCAGGTCGTTACAATATGTTCCCACAAAAAATGAGCCATCATGTTTGATATCTCTTTACACAATTTTTTAGGTAATTGTAAAACACTCATACCATATGTAGGTATGGCTTGTAACACAGCTTTTATAAGAACTTCTTTACCTGCTTGAGATAAAAATTGATTCTTCCCGCTATTAATTCTCTTCCAAACCCTTTTCTTAATCCCTCTAAAATTTGTATATTTAGACTTGCCAACCATCGTAGGTAGCCCTAAATACTTTTCAGCATCCCCACATATCCTTGCACCTATGTTTTGTGCTAACTCCTCTTTTACCTTTACCTTTGTATTAGTGTTGAAATAGATAGAAGTTTTTTGCATATTCAACTTTTGCCTAGATGCCTTTTCATACTTCTCTAAGAGTTGTTTCATAATTCTCCACTACTGCATACTAGCCTTACAAAGTATTATACAATCATCTGCAAATAGTAGATGGTTGATACTTGTTCCTCCCTTACTCAATGAACTCCTCTTCTGGCCCCAATTTCTTCTGCATGGTAAACCAATGAGCTTAACCCCTCTGCACATAACAAGAAAAGATAAGGAGACAAAGGGTCACCTTGCCTGAGACCCTTAGATGGCTTGAACTCAGTCCCAGGATGTCCATTAACAAGCACTAAGTACTTTACAATTGAAACACATTGCATGATCAGATCAGTACACCTCTTTCCAAACCCAAGCTTTTCCATAATAGCTCTCAAATAAGTCCACTCAACTCTATCATATGCCTTGGACATATCCGATTTCAAAGCCATGCTCCCTTCTCTCCCCTTCTGTCAAGTTTTCATAGTATGTAAAGTTTCATATGCTATGATGATATTATATGAAATGAGTCTACTAGGTATGAATGCAATTTGATTATAGGAAATAATTTCATGTAACACCATCTTCAATATATTTGCAAGCACTTTAGCGATAATTTTATACAAAACATAAGCTTGTCGTTCTAAATTCACTTACAGATTTAGGATTCTCAAGCTTGGGATTTAGAGCAATGTGTGTGGAATTAATCTTCTCTTCAAACAGACCCTCATTGAGAAACTTGAGAATAGCTGTAGTGATATCATCCCCAATTATCTTCCAACAATCTTGGTAAAAGCAGGCTTCAAAACCATCTGTACCTGGAGATTTTAATGGCCCCATCTGGAAAAGAGCCTCTTCCACCTCCTCTCTGTTAAAAACCTTCTCTAGCTCCTCATTCATCTCCACAGTACCTCTCTTAATCATATGAGCTAAGCAGTCTTCTACATCTTCCTGAGAAGGGCTTATTGATCAATACACCTCCAGATAATGATCTTGGAAAGCTTTTTGAATCTCCTTCTGACTAGTTCTAGTTACTGACAGAGAATCACTCACTTGTGAAATATAGTTTCTCTTTTTTCTCTTAGTAGCACACATATGAAAGAATCGTGTGTTTCCATCACCCAATTTATACCAATTATTCTTTGCTTTTTGCCTCCATTTTATATCTTCCTGTTCTAACAGATTGCCTAGTTCCTACTGTAATCTTTTAATATCATCAATATTATGTGGCCCTTCAACTTCTTGTAATCTTCTCAAAGACTATCTTTTCTTTGATCATCTTCTTCCCCCTAGAACATCGAAACTTACTCCATCTTGATAATGAAGAACTACAATGATAAAGAGTAGATTGTATCCTTTACAAAGGTCTTGTTCCAATTACCTCAGTATGCCATGCCATCTCTACAATTCTTCCACACTCCTCATCTTTCAACCAACAAGCTTCAAATTTAAATAACTTCATTTTTCTATGATAACTGCCTTGCTCCTGACTAATTGACATAATCAGTGGTTTGTGATCCGAGCTTCTTACTATCAAACTTTCTACCAACACCTGTTTATGTATCAGATTTGAATGTAAGTTAGCCATTACACTATCTAGCTTCTCCTTTGTGAAATTGTCATCTTCATGTCGATTACTCCACGTGAATATGTCCCCCTACAGCCTAGATCAAACAAATGGTTATTCTCCATAGCAGATCTGAAAGTTTTCATCAAATATTTAGGTATATTTCTCTCTTCCTCCCTTCTTCTTAGAATGCACTAATAGTTCACTGAAATTCCCCATGATGCACCAAGGGGACTACCTTGGACTAAGCCTTGCTTATAAGTTCCACAACTGAGTCCTTTTACTAGCCTCAGGGTAACCATAAAATGCAGAAAATAACCATCTAGTTTTATGATCTCCTCCTCGTGTGATCCAACCACTAATGTGTTTCAAAGAAAAATTATGAATATTTATCTTATGTCAGACATCCACATTAATGCCAAACCACCACTTCTCCCCATTGGATCAACTACAAAACTACCTTCAAAGCCCAACTTCTTTCTCAAAATCTCTACTCTAACTGTCGTAAGTAGACTTTCCATAAGAAACACTACTTTGGGATGCTTTTCCTTTACCATTTGGTAAAGGTCTTGAACTGTCTGAGGGTTCCTAAGTCCTCGACAATTCATCTTCTATGCATTCATCAACCAAGGACAAACCTGTCCATTTTTTAGGTAAAGACAATTGAGCATACTGACATGAGCTTTCTTTCTTTCGATCCCTCCTTTTCCAGTTCCTTGTCGTGCACACCTCTTTCCTTCACGCCTTCATAACGTCCACCACCTCCTTCAACTGCTGATTTACTAAAGATGGGAGATTAAGGCTGTGTTTAGATGTTGAGCTGAGTTGAATTCTTTATGAATAGTAATAAATTGAGTAGTGGAGGGAGTTATGTGAGGCCTATCTAAATTGAGTTTAAAGTGTGTTTAGATGTTAAGATGAGTTTAATACTTTTTATAGAAAATTGAAAAAGGTTTTGGGTCCCACGTATAAAGATGTTTTAAGTTAAAAAAAGTTGTGGGTCCCACGTGTAAGAAGGTTTTGAGTTGGGTTGAGTTTAATAATTTGAGAGTTGGGTGTTTGGATTTTAGACTCAGTTTAAAATTAGACAGAACTCAACTTAGCTCAGCTGAGTTTAGGAACCAAATGCAGCCTTATTCTCTGTAGGCCTTAACATATTAACTTGTCCTCTCATGTTTTGTATCATTATAGGCCTAGAGCCCAATTGGTCAGCCAACCCATAATTATCAGATTTTCGGCTCAAGTCTGTATCTCTTTCTTCAGCCATAGAACCCGTGGAAAGAATAAGCTGATTGTTAGTGACGTTTATCTTCTTCCTCAATTCCTGGTGGTTGCACAACATATTTAAATCTAGTTCTGGTCTAATCTCTTCCTTACTTTTTGACAAACTAACACCCCTACCAGAATTCGCATGATTTTCGCTATCAGCATCTGAGTTACCCTTTGGGTCATGACATGTCCATCATTCTCCTCCATCAGACCATCATTGGAGAATGACAACTGGAATTCAATTTTTCAATTTAAGTGGCTGCTCGAAAAACTGGAAGTAGATCTTTGCTTGTTTGTTGTCCCATTTCTCGTCTCCTTCCTCCATCACCAGCCCTCAACCGCATTCCAAATTGCTTCTAATCCCCTATACTTTGTTTTGCAACCCCAATCCCAGCCTCACACCCTTCTTCACCATGAGCAATCTTGCCACATTTGAAATAAATCTTTGGCAGTTTCTTGTATTTAAACAACATCCACATTCTCTTTGAGTTAAGATTTAGTGTTCTACCACGTGCAACAACCTTCCTCAAATCAACTTCCACTTTGACTCTGAGACAACTACCTCTTCCTACCACATCATCGGGGATATCAACATCCTCCACCCTACCTATTGAACTCCCAATTTGCTCGACAGTATCATGATTCATACAGGCCATGGGTAAATTATGCAACCGAACCCAAGAAAGTTATGGTACTCTTATTTGATGAGGCTGTAGTGTAGCATCCAGGGGTTTCAAAACGAACAAATTATTATCAAAGAACCACAAGCTCCCCTCCAGCACTCTGTCTCTATCTTTACAATTTGCAAAGATGATGGAAAAAGTGTTTGATCTAATCTCTCTAAAGGTAATTGCTTTATTCACCTTCCAAATCTTAATGATGGTTGACTGGATTACTTCTTTCCCAATAATTCTATCAGAGCAAATTCTACCCATCAAACTCCTACTTTCTCATTCCCGCAATTCATCACCAACATTGGTCTGAACCTCTATTTCCACCCTTTCTTCATCATTGAGGCTCAATTGTTTGCAAACTTCACTTAAGTCTTCCATATTCACGTAAGAACACACCACGTAACTTGGGACTCCTCCTTTCTACTCAGCAAGTAGAAAGACACACCCTTCTCCTCTATCGCCTTACACAATTGAGAGAGAGTCAAATCACAGTTAGTCTTTCCTTTAATCATAATTTGGTGTGAATGTGCCTTACAATGATAAACCTTAATATAAAAATATATATATTGATTTAGGAAAAAGAAAAGTGCCTTACAGAAAGTAGTGATCACTCTCTTTCATGGAGTAGGAAAGGCATTTCTTCCCCCAAAAAACGGAAAAGATAATTATTGCAGAAAATTAAGGAAAATGTTTGGTAAAAAGCAATAAAACGTATTCTCTTAATCCTTTTAAATGAGCTGAATAGGTAAAAAAACTAAAATAAATATCTTGTAAGAAGATAAAAAAAATGTAAAATCTTTAGAAAATATTGAGTTGAATATAAAGGTTCAATAATATATAAGTAACATTCTAAATGTACATGAATACTACCTATGGAACCCTTACTCCCTTTCCTCTCCTCTCCTCCCTCCTCTCTCTATTTCTTCACTCACATCTTCTCCTATTATACCTAACCTCCCTCTTCCCCTTCCTCCATTTTTTTTCTTCTCATTTTTGCTTTTTTCTCCTCTCATTTTCAGTCAAACTTTAGAGGCCATAACTACCACTCTTCACCCATTACCTTCATACATGATCACCGCCAATGGAACCTCCTCTGCGAGTTCGGCATCTGTGGCCTCCATATCACATGCGCATGGCCAACACGTGCTGCCGCAACATTGTAACACCCTGTTCCTTCTTTCTAACATAAGCAAATTCTGAGGATGGAGCTTATTACAAGGAGGAGAGGATATAACAGTCCGCCCCTTCTCTCTAATGACTGCGAGTCTCGTTATGCGTGTTGAATCTCGATAGCGTGTTTTTAAGGATATTATGTGATTTCTAAAGCTAGCTTAGTGTTTTAAAGCCACAAGTATTTTAAATGGAATCTTCCCAGTGTTATTTGACTAAGCTTGACTTTAAGTAAGACAATTATAATATTTTTGAAGAGCTCCAAAAATATTATAATGATAGAAAATCATTTTATCAATGTGATTTTAGTTATTTAAAATATTATGGGGTTTAAATTATGTTGAAAACTATAATTACTTAGATGGTTTTATTCTCTTAAAGATATTAAATATGACTTAATGATGAAGGAATATTATTTATAAACTAAAGTTTAGTTTATATAATATTTTATCTTAATTCCTCTTAGTGCTTTTAGTTAAGTTAATATTTATGCATTTTCAAATTAGTGTTTTAATTCCCCACTGTTAGATCGATTTGAAGACATCAAGACGAAGGGCCTGGATTTTCTCCCTCACTTTCCCTTTCCCTCTCTCTCTCCTCTCCCTTCAACTTACGCCGCATGTCCCCTCTCCCTCTCACCCGATCCATTCCATCAGCTTAGCTTGACGCCGCCGTGCGCTGCCCAGCCTCACTGCCATCACCGCTGACTCCCCCTCATGCCGGCGACCAAGCCAGCCACCACCAAGCTGGCTTACACGTGCTCTCTCTCTTCCTGTGGTAGCCCAATTGAAATGGGTTTCACCCATTTCTCTCCCCCTTGCACCGTCGTACGCGGCCACCCAGGCCACCGCATCGCCACCAACGGCCTCCCCTCTCACCAACGACGCTTCCACTCGCCAAGCCCAGCCTCCCTCAACCTCTCCCTCTCCGTCGCACACATGCACACTACCCATAAATGGGTCTCACACGGCTTCACCACCACCGATGGCCCTAGCACAGCCGTGCGTCGGTTCTAGCCCCGTCGAGCACCTCCCCTAACCACCACGACTCCTCCCTGAGCTCCTCCGTGCCAGCCAAGCCCTCCACCTCTCTCAAGCCCTCTCTCTCTCTCTCATGGCTCCTCTCCACCGATTTGGCCTAGATCCACGTCCGTAGGCTGCCGTGCCACCTTATCGATGCCACCACTAGCTCCACCGCACCTCCCTCAGCTCCTTCATGGCCAGCCAACGACCAGCTGAGCTTTCCCTCCATTTCCCCTATTTGAGATACACGGATTCCCCTTGCAAACCCACGGCTCCGCCGTGCTCCGCCACCCCAGCCACCATGAGACCATCTTCAACCTCCCTTGAGCTCCCCTAGCCTAGTCATAAGCCCAAACCGCAACTTTACGTGGTGGACAGCCACCATACATGGTGGACAGCCATTGTACACGGCCTTAGCCGCCACCCACGGACTCCCTACCATGTCGGCCACCCTCGTACAACCTAGATCTAGTAGCCAAAATCCTAGATCCGGTCCTCGAGATAGTCCAATCGTAAGGTCATGGCAGTGACCGCTATCGCCCAAGCTAGTGGCTTTTGATGCCACTAGCCATGCCGAACAGCGAGCAACGCATGGGTCATCCCGTCGATGATATAACTCTCTTTCCTCTTATCTTCATTATTATGTTAGTTGATTGGTTAGGTTGTGGACTGTGCTATTAGTAATTGTGGAGTTCACAGTATAGCGAAGTGTTGGGCATATCTGTGTAGTGTGATGTGAAGTGTTGTGGACTGTGATATGGAGTGTGGGTGTGAAGTGTGTGCTGTAGTAGTGATGTGGCATAGTGTGTGAAGGGAGTAACTCCATATGGTGGAGTGATGCACCATATGGCGTGTATGCTGTAGTGGTGATGTGGCGTAGCGTGTGTGAAGGGAGTACACATGGAATGTTCTCCATGAGGTGAAGCTATGCACCGTGTGGTGTGTCGCGAAGATAAGGATGGTCGCGTAATTGACGAGCGTAGAGCGTGGTGAGTAGTGTCGGGAACTGTGGAACAGTGTCCCGAAGTAGTTGTGATGTGGCCTGTAGTCTGAGGTGACAGGTGTCACCGTGTAGTTGACTTATGGCTGGGAGTATGTGTGAAGTGACATAATAATGTAAGATTAGTGCAGCCGAAGCATGACGAGGGAATGTCACGAAGTGATATGGTTAAACAAGAAGTCATGCTTGTAATGGGTGAGGAGTTAGTGTAAGAATGGCATAGCGGGAACGTGACGAGATGTCACGATGTGATAGGAGTACGTGAGGGACTGTACTCATGAATGAGTTGGGAGTTGGTATAGAATGATGTAGTGGGATGTTAGGTGACGTGACGTAAAGTGTACTTATGAATGAAGTCTTGTCATGTCAAGTATTGGGATGAACTGTCAAGAGGGACGGGTAGCATGAAGAGTCATGCTAGCAGGGTTAAGAGAAGGTTGGTGTCGGAGTATGGGCTTGTTTAGACAAGCAGGTGATCAACATGTTATATGTTGGTCTTAAGTGATAAGGAGATAGGGTACATGTGTAATCTGGTTAGACACGTGCCGGACGGATTCGCCATATGTAATGGGTAATCTGTCCTAAGCATGGTTACATGGTGCTTAAGTCTCAGAGTTGGCTTAAAGCCGTGTGGCATGTATGGATGTGAATGAGGATTTAGTGTGAGCTAAGATGCATGAAGGTAGTGACGGGTGTATTGTCTAGGATTGGGATGCATGACTTCGTCGGTCGGAATCATGCGTCGGAATGTGGTCAATAGGAAGAGTAAGACGAAGGTCTTGGTGTCTTAACCCTAAGGTGAATTCGTAGAGGTTCACTTTAGTGGATGAGCACTCGAGGTAAGACCTTGAGTTTGGAAGAGGTAGTGACCGTAAGTAGATCCCGAAGATTTTAGCATAGTAAGGGACACATAAGAGCACGGGATAGAAGGAGAGTGTTTCCAAGTGAAGTGCAAGTCTACTTCAAGTTTAGTTACTTATGCACTATTTAGAGAATGACGCTAAGGTTATGTGTATGTATGTAAGTTGTCATCTGACATGCACATGAATGGACTGCATGAAATAAGTATAGCATGGAGTCCAGGTAAGTAATATGTTCATACTCTTCTAGAGTTTTCTAAACGATATGAAAATGAAGAAAATGAAATGTTTCTCTTTACGAAGCTTTACGAAACGAAAGGAAATGATATTTTATGAAAAAGCATGCTAAGTATTCAAAGGTATATGTATGTATGGCCCTCTTTGGCTGCCCTTTTTATGCAACTAAAGTATTAATTATATGCATGTGAATGGATGACTATACGCAATATCTATTGTATGTATTTTCATGAAATGAGATGTGAGGCTTATACTTTGTGCTTTAAGTGACGCTTTAAACAACTCGAAGAAAGTGTTTTAAACATCCATATGAACTGATATTAAAATGCCCCTATGAACTGATGCTTTATAGATGCCATGAAAGATGATGTTTAAGCTCATGCTTTTAAATGACGTTTTTTCATGAATGACCTGTTAAATGAAAAGGACTGAAAAGGAAATGACTGAATGAAAGGAAATGACTGAAAGGAAATGAACGTTTCAATGTATGGAAATACGTAACGGCCATATGAATGAAAATGGTACCAAAGGAATTGGCAGATTGCAATGCCGGGTAAGTAGTACTGGTAGTGCACCTAATGCTGCCCCCTGACTGAAAGAGGCTCCTAACCCGTGGTCACGGGCGGAATCCAGGTCCAAAGGAAAACCACTAACCCCAACCCACAGAGCGTAACAGTGTGCAACGGCCAATGAAAAATGATAAGAAAGAATGTATGAATGCATGAACTCATTAAGAAATGAAGGCACTGACGGGGAAATGTTTTACGAAAAGAAAACCCCTTTTAAGAAAAACCCCGCCTAGTGATATTTTCAAAATGAATGATGCCTCATGTACGTATAGTATATATGGAGTGGAATGCATGACTGAAAACCTATGTTAGTATATTTTAATTGTATGAAGTAATGCTTTCTGAGTATTCGACTCATTTTAGTTTTTATGTATACTTCTCCCCCATAGGAACTAAATGAACGGAACGTGTCAAGACAGACACGGCCCAAGGGGAAGAGTACGGAAGTCTAGGCATAAGAGTTTTAAATGTATGAGAGGCCTTTTTATTTTAAGATTAATGTTTTTTGCTATAAACCTCTTTTTATTCTCAAAACACATTTTATTTTATAACGTAGAGTCTTGCACCCTGGGTATGGAGGTAAAAAGTTTTAAAATGAACTGTAATTTCCGTCGTCTTTTCTTAAAATTATTTTCTAAAGGTCTCACCATAAGAACGAGCGTTACAGACATGGTGCAATCAATATCTATTTTTATGTTTTATGCATCGCAATCAATCCCTTACTTGGTTTCGAACATCTTTCCTAGTTTTTCAACACTTTTCATAGCTTCTCCTATTTCTCCCCTTGATTATTCATACTAGAAGGTTGGCCTTTAGATCTTTCACATAATTCCTATTATAAGTGGTAGGCACTTTTAACAGTGAAGTCTCCATTTCTTGTACCTCGCCATATCAACTTATCAGCACTTCCACAAGGACTAATAGGGATTCGACTTATAATGTTTGCTTCTTCATTATGAAATACTGCATTGACATGCTGTATATTCCATTGTTTAGTAATTTGATCAATAAGCTCAGCAACTGTATCCCCCTCAAGAATAAAATTTTGGCAGCTTTGAACTCTGTATAAAGTGGGATGGGAATTCATCTATCTGACTAGACTTTTATAGTTTTTCCATTCCCAACTCTCCAAAAAAATTCTCTCTTCTAGTAATGGTTTAGTTGCCATGAAACTTCTCCAAATAAAGGAAGGTTTTCTACCCAAAGTTGCTTGTAAAAAATTACCCTTAGGACAATATGTTTTGGTCAGAATTTGAGCAGTAAGAGAGTGAAGATTTTGAATCAATCTCCAACATTGTTTAGCAAGCATGACTAGATTGAAATGCTACAGGTCCCTAACAAGTCCTCCCCCCCCCCCCCCCCCCCCCCCCAAATTGATTTTGCCTTTTCCCATAAGCTGCCATGGGATCCAATAAATTATGTTTTCTTTGTCGTTTTGGCCCCACAGATACCCTTGCATCAATCTATTGATGTATACCAGTATAGTTTTTGCGATCTTAAGAACACCCATGCAGTAAGTTGGAATCGCTTGGATTACTGATTTAAGCAATATTTCCTTGCTAGCTTGAGATAAGAGCTTGATCTTCCAATTGCTTATTCTGTGTCTAACTTTATCCAGGATGTTGCTGAAGGACTTTACTCGAGATTTTCCAACTAGAGTTGGTAATCCTAAGTATTTTTCAAAGGATTGTGTAGATCTAATCCCAACAATTTGTGTGATAATGTTTTTTGTCTCTTCCTTGGTATTTTTGCTTAAAACAATGGAAGTTTTCTCATTGTTAAGCTTCTGCCCAGATGCCTGCTCATAAGACTTCAACAGCTTCAATAGTCTACTCCATTCAATTGATTTTTTTTTTAGAAAGCAAACTATCATCTACAAAGAAAAGTTAGTTAATGTGAAGTTGCCCTTTTGCCAATGGAACTCCAGAAAGATGTCCAGAAGCTTCAGCTTGGTTTAACATCTTGCTGAGGGTTTTAGCACACATGATGAAGCGATAGGGTGAGAGAGGATCACCCTGTCTAATGCGTCGAGAAGGTCTGAACTTCTTATGGGGGGTCCCGTTTATGAGGAGTGAATAAGATACGATGGAGACACATCTCAGAATAAGCCAAATCCATTGTCTTGCAAAGCCCATCCTCTCCATGACCGCTTCCAAGAGAGGCCATTCAATTTTGTCGTATGTCTTGCTTATATCAAGCTTCAAGGCCATATACCCATCTTTTCCTTGCAATTGACTCTTCGTGGTGTGCATAGACTCATAAGCAACAAAAACATTATCACTGACTAACCTACCAGAAATAAAAGCACTTTGTGTGAGGGAGATAAGATCAGGTAAGATGGATTTCAGCCTATTAGCTAATACTTTGGCCATGATCTTATACTGTACATTACATAAGCTAATAGGCTTAAACTTAGTGACTTTGGTAGGTTTATCAACCTTGGAAATAAATACAATAAAAGTGTCATTAAGATAAGTTACCCAAGAGTCAAACCTGAAAGCTTCTTTGACTGCAGCACACACTCCTTTCTATGTCCAAGTATTGCTAGAAGAAGATAGCTAGAAAACCGTCACGGCCAAGAGATCCAAGGGGGTTCATTTGGAAGACGGCTTCTTCAACTTCTTTGTCAATGACTTTATGGAGTAAATGGTCATTCATCTCTTGTGAAACTGATGGGACTAAGGAGTGGAGGCATTGATTAATCCCTACAGGCTGAGAAGAAGTAAATAAGTTCTGGAAGTACTTCTGGAACATAAAACAAATTTCTTCTTTATTCTTGGTAGTTTGCCCTTCATCATTTGAGATACTAGCAATGTAATAGGATTTCCTCCTTTGATTTACATACGAGTGAAAGAACTTGATATTTCTATCCCCCTCATGAGCCATCTTTGTTTTTCCCCTTATTTCCATTTAATATTTCTATCCACCTCCTTTTTTAGGATGTTAATATAAGCTATATGTTTTCCCTTATTGTTCTGTTGCAGAACTTTGATTTGATCAAGCTTAGAATTAATGGTCTTATGATGGTTTCTGAAGGCTAACGTGCTCCCCCTTGATAGGGACTCCTTGCACCTTTCTAACCATACAGAGATATCAGAAAAATAAGAGTAAAAAGTTGGGCCTCCACGCCATTCATTCATTATAATATCATTGCAATCTTCCATGTTTGACCAGTTTGCTTCAAATCTAAAAGGTTTCCTTTTGTAACTTCCTTCTTCTAGCAGATTCCCCATTTCAATAAAAAGAGGGCAATGGTCTGAGGTTTGAGTAGCAAGTGAATTGACACATGTATCAGTATACAAATTGAACCATTCAATGCTGCCTAGGCATCGATCCAATCTTTCTTTATTGAATACCTTCCCCCCTATATTATTGCACTAGGTAAAACAAGGCCCAAGATACCGTAGATCATTGAGTCCACACTTCTCTAGAGCTTTTCTAAATTCTTTCATTTGTTGTAGGGTCTGTAGCAGCTCCAACTTTCTCAAAATGGTGCAGAATCTCGTTGAAATCACCCATGCATAGCCAAGCCATGTTCTCAAGAGGCTTAATGTCACATAATAAATTCCAGCTTTCAAGTCTTCTGATACAAGGGGTCTGAGTCCGAATCTAAGTCTGATAAGGCTCAGTTGACATATACGACGCTAAAAGCACTGGACTACTTCGAGAAGGTAGACCAGTGCAAAACCAGCGACAAGAGATGAGTAGTCCTAGGATTTGGGCGAGAAGCGGTATTCCTCGAATTTGGGCGACTTCCGACTTATTCCTTAGTTGGGCGAGGAGAAGTGGCGACATCAATATTTTAACTATAATTTTGGCTATAGGTGCCAAAATCGTGCATATGATCCCAATCCAGAAAGCCCTATTCGGCGCACACATCGTGGTCACTATGCTTTGCTTGGTGGGCCACTTGTTGACCCCAAAACTAGCCATTTTTCTTTTAAATCGTCACTTTTAATTAATTCTTTCATTTTTGGTTAATTTTCTTTTATGGTAATGTTTATTTTTAGTAACGATTTTATTCCATATTCTTAGAGCACTAGTAGTGGGCTCAACAAACTTTGGCCAAAATCTGATTAAGAAATTCACTTTTATAAATTTAGCTAGCCACTTTTGAACAACATCAAATAACAGGCTCAATAAATCTTTCACTATTTTATTAAAATATTTCATTTTAAACTTTTTGTTTATTTTAATTCTAATTGTAATTTGAATATTTATTCATTATTAAAAAACTGCCCATTAATTTATTAACGTTCATATTATTCCAATAGATAAAATTTTCTAACTGTCTTTTTTTACAACGGTCATATTTTTTCAACTGATAGATAGTTGTATTAAAATTCATTGTTGTATTAAAGTTTATTGTTATATTAAAGTTTATGATTGTATTAAAATTTATGGTTGTATTAGAGTTTATGGTTGTATTTTATTTTTTCCAACGACTATATTTTTAACAGCTATATTTCTTCAACGAATATATTTTTTTAACGACTATATTTCTCCAACAGTTATATGGAGGCAAAACCCAGGATTTGGAAAAAGTTAAAAGCCTGGAATTAAAATCACTAGGGAAGATATCAATCTCCTATAATCCAGAAATTAAGTTCGGCTAGAAGAATCTAGAATCAAGTTATTGGCATCCCAAGAAAAAAAAAACAGAGAAAGAAAAATAGAGTTTGCGTGGCTTACGGTGGCGATTGTGGGAGACGATGGCGTTCTGCGGTTGTGGCTGGGAGTCGATGGCATTCCGTGTGGTTGTGATGGTGGGTGTTGATGGCCTTCGTGAGTGGGTTTTGTTTTGGTGCTTGGTTGTTCAAGCTGAAAGAGAGGAAATGAAATGAGGAAAGGCAGGCCGTCTTATTTCTTGGAATTTTTCTACTTGTGCGGAAGAGAAGACGCAGTGGGAAGATAATATTTTAGTCCAAAAAAAATATTTGGCAAATCCCTTTGGCTCAACAAATTTGGCTTGTGATATAATCTGAAGTTAAAATTACTGTTCCTTTGTTGAGCCCATTGGTACACATTATTTTTCACCTTAGCTATTCGTTGGCTAAAATTTAGCTTTGTTGAGCCCACTACTAGTGCTCTTAAGCTAGATTTTAACCATAGTTATCTTATTCCGTATTCTATTGTTTGACTTTAATTACAATTTTGTCATTTTTCGTTGGCTATTTAAGTTTAGTTTGTGGGCTTTAGAAGAAATTGATTTATTTTATAGTAAAACCCCAATCTCAGAGTTTCTCTTTATTTGCAATTTTTCTAGACAGGTTTGGTGGGATGAGATACAAAATTCTCATCACATCTCATCTCATCATTACACATTTTTCAAATCCGCATACAAAATATAATAAACAATTCAACTTTTTCAAATTCCAACACAATAATAATATTAAAACATAATATTTTAAACTTTAAAACAAAATACAATATTCTCATCTCACCCCCCAAATCTCTCTGTCTCGACATCATCTTCTTGTTGTTACTGGGTTTCCATAGAAACCAGTTAATGTCCATTTGATGTCTGTAACAGACTAAGTGATCTTGAGGGAAATGTGTGATCTTGAGTGGAGTCCCACTCTACCTCCATAAGGTCTTTCCAGAAGAATGCTAACCCTCCACTACATCCAACACTGTCTACTACAAAGCTTCTATTAAAGCCTAACTTATTCCTGACTATTTCAGCTTTCACTTTACTACATTTACATTTGTTTCCATAAAGAAAATAAAATGGGGATGCTTTGTGCTCACTAGGAAGTGAAGCTCACGAACTATGCGAGGGTTTCCAAGCTCTCGACAGTTCAAACTAAAGCAATTCATTTTTGTTGGTGGGGCTGCATGGCAGCCACCACTATTGGTTCCTGAGTTTGGCTCCTTTAAGGCATGAGCATTTTTTCAAATTTTTCTTTAAAGAGCCAGTCTGAGTAGCAAGCATTTCATCCTCAAATTGTCTTTTTTCTCTCCTAAATTGTTTTCTCACCAGAAAGGTTATGTTTGGTCAAAGAAGCCTATCTAGCACACCTTTTCTAGGTATTCTTTTTTAACACCATCTCATAATCCCTAGTGGGGATTAGAGTGGAATCATTAGTGCTAACTAAATTAATAATAGATGCATGATCTCTTGTGGTTATAGGAGGAGGTAACTGTAAAGGAGTGGATACATATCCCATATTGATGTACTGAGAATTATCTACATAGATATGTACATGGGTAGGTGCAGAGATAAATTAGTACATTCGTTATGCATACTCTTACCTTCTAAATACTTGTCTTTAGTATGGAAACCAATGTGAATTAAGCTCTTCTTTCCAATAGTGACATTTTGGTTTGAAAAAAATGGCTAGCGGGCAAGGTTACCTTCTTATGAATGCTTGTCTCCATTAAGGAAATCATCGTGATTTTAGCTCTCCTATCTACAGTTTGATATTTTGATTTAAAAGTTCTGGCTAGTGGGCCAAGCTAACTTCTGCAACTATTTCCATAACTTCATCGATTTTCGTTGATTGTGCCTCAAACAATGGCACCTACGTCTCCTTTCCTATTATGGGTTCATTGCTGTCAGTTGTCTCCGATGGTTGCTGCCAGTGGTGTTGTGTCTGAGAGTCTGCCACTCTTCCTCCATATTTCCTTGATCCAAAAGGATTTTGTTTGACAGGTTACGAATGGAGCCAAGGGCCGTATTGCTTCTTCATTTCTATGTCAGACTGTTTATACTACATCTTCACATAACATCCACTGCCATTGTGTTTCAGAGCACCGCATTGGAAGCAGAAGCTTTGTAGTCTTTCATACTTACAGACGATCCATACTTGTTTTCCACCCATCGTTAACCATCTCCCACGAGTAAGAGGCTTGGTTAAATCGATTAAAATCCCGACACTGAGGAACTTGCCCCATCCCCATCCATCACTACCCACATCTACCTGGATAACCTGGCCAAGAGCATAGCCTATTTTTTCACCAATTTCTTTAGACATGCATGCTAATGGTAAGTTATGAAATTGAACCCAAAAAGGTTCTTGAGTGAGACAAGATCCACTGGGGGGAGTACTGCCATCATAGTCCTGGATAGACACAAGTGATTTGTCAAAAGCCCAAGGCCTGCCTTGCAGAATCTTCTCTTTGAATTTTATCCAACCGTCTAGTTTCCAGACTTGTGACATTGTCAACTTGAAAGTTTCTTTGTTCACCCCTCTATCCAAAATTATCATAGCCAGAAAACAATGTTTTCCACTAATAGGAAGAATAAAGCAGAGCATGAAGACCCACAAATACTTGAAGGTTCTAGAAGCAGTGACTCAGCACAACAGAAAGGGAAAGGAACGAGAAATTCTCTGGACCACTCTTGTAACAAATTCTGTTATGAAATATTCTCTAGCTGGAATATTCCTCTAACATGTAATAAGTCTCTATAAAAATGCTGTGATACTCTGTGATTTCATTGTACAAAAGCTGACCTCAAAACCACCCCACCATATCCTTCCATCATCAACTCCATCTCTCACTTCATTATGATTAAGCTGACCATAGACAACTATTTGCTATGGAAGGCTCAAATCGTTCCCTTTTTCGAAGGCAATGAGCTTTTCGGTCATCTCGATGGCACTTCTCCCGTACCCTCCCCTACTATAAATAACGTTCCTAATCCTGCTTGCCATCGCTGGCTTCTCCAAGACAAGCGTATTGTATCTGCATTAAATGCGTCCCTCTCTGAACAAGTGCTTTCCCAGGTGCTTGAATGCACCACGACCAAAGAAGTATGGTCTACTCTTCACTCACTTTTTGCTGCACAATCTTGTGCCCATGTAATGCACACCAAATACTAGTTAGCCACTCTCAAGGAAGGTTCTGATTCCATCTCCACTTATTTTCAAAAAGCCACCAATCTCTCCTCCTCTCTAAATGCTGCAGGACAACCTCTCCCCCCCTCTGAATTTTTTGTGTATCTCCTTGCTGGGTTGGGTACTGACTATGACTCTATAGTCACCTCTCTCACTACTAGACCCGAACCCTTAACTCCTCAGCAGATCTATAGTTTTTTGCTTAATCACGAATCAAGGCTTGCTCATCAGACAAAATGCCTTTTTTCCAATACTTCTCTGGCTGTCAATACCACCTTGTTCAAATCTCCCTCACCTTCTCGTGGTTGAGGCACTCGTGGTCGTGGCCCACGCGGTTAGGGGATGGGTCGTAGTCCCTCTCCTTTCTTTACTCCAAAGTCAGACAATCGGTCCAATATGGTTTGTCAACTGTGTCTAAAACCTGGCCATACGACAATTAGTTGCTGGCATCGTTTCAACCAGACATATCAAGCAGCCCCTCCTCCTTCACTTGCTGCTCACGTAACAACCCTTCCTTTTCCCTCAGCTCCACCGAATGCTTGGTTTCCTGACACTGCAGCTACTAACCATTTTACTGCAGATTTGTCCAACTTAAATCTGGACTCAGCAGCTTATCATGGACCTGATCAAGTTAGCATTGGGAATGACTTCTCTCTTCCAATCAGTCAAATTGGTTCAGCTCATCTTCCCACTACCTCTGGCAAATTTCTACTTAGAAAACTTTTTCATGTTCCTTCTATTTCTCATAATTTATTGTCTGTGCGTCAATTTTGTTTTGATAACTCTGTTTATTTTGAATTTCATTCCTCTCATTTTCTTGTGAAGGATTTAAAAACCAAGGAGGTGGTTCTTCAAGGAACCGTTGAAGATGGGCTCTACGTACTTGCGGTTGACATCTACATCACCCATCCTCTCGTGTTGCCTCCTTTACATTTAAGAATCTTCAACTTCCAACAATTAGTAGCAAGAGCTTCACATCTTGTTCAGCTTGTTCCCAAGCAAAATCGCATGCACTCCCTCATCCCCCCTCCACCTCACAATCTCAGACACCTTTTGAACTTTTGTTTATGGACGTTTGGGGGCCAGCACCCATAATATCCACTTTAGGCTCTCGCTACTATTTAACCATTGTAGATGACTTTACCAAATACATTTGGATATTTCCTCTTCAATCTAAATCTGATGTCTCAACTGTTTTTCTTGCCTTTTTGAATTATGTTCATAATTTTTTTTCCTCTAAAATAATTTATGTGCAATTGGATTGGGGCGTTGAATTTCATCCCCTCTCCGCAATCTTAAAAAAATTAGGGATTAATCAAAGAATCACGACTCCTCATTCACATGCCCAAAATGGTAGCATTGAATGATGTCATCGTCATATTGTCGAAACCGGACTCTCTCTTTTAGCACATGTTTCAGTTCCTACCAAATACTGGTCTACCGCATTCCGAACAGCAATTTTTCTAATTAATCGGATGCCCTCTCCCATTCTTAATAACATGTCTTATTTTCAAAAATTATTCCATAAAATACCTGATTTCAAATTTTTGAGGACTTTTGGGTCGGTTTGTTGGCCTCATTTGTGCCCCTTTAATAGACAAAATGGAACTTAGGTCCCAACTTTGTGTCTTTATGGGCTATAGTCCAGATCATAAAGCTTATAATTGTTTGCATATCCTGTCAGGCCGTGTATATATTTCACGGGATGTGAAGTTTGATGAACTTCTATTCCCATTTGCCCACCTACCTAGCACGAGTTCCCCATCACACGTGCCTTACTCTTTTACCCTTCCAAATGTACCTCAGCCCAGCCCAGTCCTCCCTTTGCACATCATTTCATCAAATCTTCCTCATTCCACTCGTGGGACTCCTAATATCACTAGAGCCCACTCTCCCTCAAGCCCATCCTCTCCTCAACCTATCTCACCATACTCTCAAACCCTACCCGATGCATCTCAACCATCCCCATCGCTAACTCTATCATCTCCTTTCTCTACCCACATTCCTTCTAACTTTGATATTTCTGCGCCGTCTTCTCTTCCCATTGAAGAAATCTCATGCCCTCCAAACCAAAACACGTCTCTCATCCAATGGTTACCCATCTCAAAGCTCACAAGACCTTCCCTCTTCAATGATCTGACGGCACGATTCCTTGGCCCTCTAAACCGTCTCTTTCTCTCATTGTATCTAGACCCATAAATATTCCAGAAGAGCCTACCTACTTCATTGAGGCCTCTAGGTATCTTGAATGGAGATCTGCCATGGAGGCCGAATTTCAAGTCCTTCTCAGCAATCAAACGTGGGAGTTGGTACCTTTCACTTTCTCTTTCAATGTATTAGGTTCCAAGTGGGTTCTTAAAACAAAAAAGACTTGCTGATGGTACCCTAGAACATCGTAAAGCACAACTTGTGGCTAAGGAATATCATCAGCAAGCCGGTCTGGATTACATTGATACATTTAGCCAGTAGTGAAACCTGTCACTATCCGTTTACTCATTTCCCTTGTTGTGTCGTCCAAGTGGCCATTGCATCAACTAGATATATAGAACGCATTTTTACATGGTGATATGCAAGAAGTTGTTTCCATGCAGCAGCCTTCGGGGTTTGTACATCATGATCTGCCTACACACGTTTGTAAGTTGGAAAAGTCCATTTATGGACTTAAACAAGCCCCCAAGGCTTGGTTTTCGAAATTGAGTGATCAACTTCTCACACTCGGTTTTCAGAGTTCTAAGTCTGACTCATCTCTTTTTATTCTTCAAAATGCTTCCATTGCCATTTACATTTTAATTTATGTTGATATTATTGTAACATGCACTAATTCTTCTGTTATTTCTGAGTTTATCATTGCACTTAGACTTTACTTTCCTGTAAAAGATTTAGGACCTCTGCAATTTTTCTTGGGTATTGAAGTCTGTCGCATTGCCTCTGGTTTGTTCTCGTTTGAGTCCCGTTACATTTCAGATCTACTTCTTCGCACTAATATGCATAAGTCCAAACTTGTTTCAACTCCCATGTCATCAACTCTGAAACTCACTGCACTAGATGGTCCTTCTTTTGAAGATCCTGGTTTGTACAGAAGTGTAGTGGGTAGTCTTCAATATATGGCCTTCACTAGGCTAGATATATCCTTCTCAGTTAATAAAGTTTGTTAGTATATGCATAGTCCTTGTGTCTCTCATTGGCAAGCTGTGAAACGCATTTTGCGTTATTTACGGCTAACTGAAAATTTTGGTCTTCATTTTTCCTCTTCTTCTTCCCTTACACTCTCGGCCTACTCCGATGTTGACTGGGCAGGTTGCCCTGATGATCGCAAGTCCACAAGAGGCTTCTACATCTATTTTGGTAAACATCTAATTTCTTGGGGATCTAAAAAGCAACCTACAATTGCTCGTTCCTCAACTGAGGTCGAGTATAAAGCTGTTGCAAATACAACTTGTGAGGTCTTATGGTTACAATCTCTTTTGAAAGAATTTAGTATTTTTCTTTCGGATCCCCCAACATTATGGTGTGACAACTTTGGGGCCACTTATCTGTCTATGAATCCTGTTATGCATTCTCGAACTAAGCATGTTGAACTTGACTATCACTTTATTCGTGAAAGAGTGGCAGCCAAAACTCTTAAAGTCTCCTTTATCTCTAGCAAGGATCAGCTTACTGATATTCTTACAAAACCACTTTCAACGGCTCGGTTCAATCTACTGCGATCAAGTCTCACCATTGCCATGTTGCCGCTTGACTTGAGGGGGGCTAATAGGAAGAATAAAGCAGAGCATGAAGACCCACATATACTTAAAGGTTCTAGAAGCAATGACTTAGCACAACAGAAAGGGAAAGGCACGATGGAATTCTCTAGACCACTCTTGTAACAAATTCTGTTATGAAATATTCTCTAGCTGAAATATTCCTCTAACATGTAATAAGTCTCTATAAATATGCTGCGATACTTTGTGATTTCATTGTATAAAAATTGACCTCAAAAGATCTTAATGAAATGAACTTTGTCTGTTAAAGAATTTCTTCATATAGTAGTCATGCGTTCTTTCTTTTCATCTTAATATCCATGAGCAGCCGAGTCTGAGATCACATCTTCTGATAATTTTATCACCTGTTCTTCCTCCTTTGTGACTTTGTGAGTGTGAGACCCTCCCACCATTGACATAGATCGTCTTCGTTCATGTCGATATACTTCATACCTTACTCTTTAGAGAAGAGAAGGACCCCAATCATCTAAACGAAGAGCCGAAAGTCACATGTCCAATTGTGACTCCGTCCCAAATTTTATTAATCAACCCTCACTTGTGGCGGAGGAAAACCGTGGTTACAACCCGAGGCCTGGGGGCTACAAATATTATAATAAAACCAAAACCCAAGCCTAAAAAGCCAACTAAACTCAACCAAAATACAAAAGCCTCAAAAAAACCTTCAAAATAACAACCTGCAAAACAAAATCTGCACGAACATAGAGTGAGAAATGAAATGATCAAATGCAAAAAAAAAGACATACCTCTCAAAAGACCAGCTCACATAGCTTTCTATCAACTGCTTCGGATTCTACGTAAGTAAGGAAGGCCCCTCTATCCAGCCTAATGTTACCTCTAATAGAAGGAGGCAACTCAGGAAGAGACAACCATGATCCCGTAATACCATTAGCACCCATTTTAGCTAACCCATCCGCAACCGAATTACATTCTCTATAACAGTGAACAAATGAAACATTAATCCCAGCTAGACGACTCTGAATTTCATCCCAATAGTCTTCCATATACCATAAGCCACATCTTTGATTCTTCAACCAATTTAGTACTAACAAGGAATCTAGTTCAATCTCCACAAATAAAAAGCCCATCAATCCAATATATCGAAGCCCATGAAGTAAACCCATCAGCTCAGAATAATTGTTCGAATGATGCCCCATTGCTATTGCAAACCCACAAACCAGATTACCTTTCTCATCTCGAATAATTCCTCCCGCACCTGAAGGGCCCGGATTACCTAGAGAACAACCATCAACATTCAGCTTTACCCAACCTTGCTTAGGTTGTTTCCACCTGACCGGAATGACAATCTCTTTCCTCATGACATTTAACGGCATATTAAAACATTTTAAAATACCTTCATCACGCCGATTGAGCAAATTAACATTATTAAGTTTAACTGCAATCCAAGAAACCCAATATTTGATGGAACACCAAACTTGTTGTACCGATTCCATTACTCATTCCATCCGAGCTTTACAATGACGGCCCCATAACTGCCAAGTGATGATTGCTGGAAGAATTCCCAACAGTTGACCAGGACGATTAGAATTCTTAGCCCTCCTATACCAACACTCCACCCTCTGTCTCCATGAGCAACCTTCCACCCAAGGAATTCCAAGAACCACCGAACATATACGCCAAATTTTTTTAGCAAAATCTCCTCCCGCAAGAATATGATTAAGATCTTCATAAGAATAACTGGAACAACAATCACAACGGGAAACAATAGGAATACCAATTCTGCAAATTCTATCATCCACAGGAAGACAATCATGTATGGCCTTCCACATCGTGATTGAAATTTTTTTTGGAAGAGCAGAATGCCAAACCCATTTTGCCCAAGGGAAATCTGGTCCCCTCAAACGAATACAATTCCAAGCACTCTTCGAAGAAAAATTACCGTCATCATTAGGGAGCCATATCAATATATCTTTCCCATGTTTAACCCTACCCAATTGCATAATAATATCTTCAGCTTTTTGATGTCCAACCAACCCAGCAAAAATCTCTATATTCCAACCCAACCCAGTTTTACAATCTTCCAACTTAAGATTTGGCATACCCGAAATCTGAATATTATGACTAAGAGGGGCATCATCAACCCACTTATCATGCCAAAAAAGAAGCTTACCCTCTCGACCTCTCCATTTAGAATTTTCTTGCACTAAAGGAATACTTTTCAAAATCATCTTCCAAAAATTAGACCCTTTCTTTGGATCCACCATAGAAATATGCCTATCACCAATATATTTAGCATGAAAAAAATTAGACCAAAGAGATGTACCTTGCAAAAGATTCCAAGCTAACCTCATATGTAGAGATGTTTGCACATCGTGAAGACTCCGAATACCCATCCCACCTTCCCGAGACAGGCTTACAAATATCTACCTAAGAATGCCATTTTTTCTTAGTTTTCCCATCTTTTACACCCCAGAAAAAGGTGCTGATGATTTTTTGAAGTTTCTCAATAACAGCTTTAGGCGTCCTTAAGATAGAAAAACTGTGAACGGGAATACTTTGAAGCACATGTTTAATGAGAATCAGACGCGCCCCACTGGATAACATTCTGGCTTGCCATCCCTCCAATCTACATTGAACTTTAGCAATCAAGTCATCAAAATAAGCTATTTTCAATCTTCCTGAAATAATAGGAACTCCCAGATATTTAAAGGGAAAAGTCCCTTCCGTAAAACCTGTGAAACGAAGAAGTGCCCGACATCTAGAAATAGGAATCTGCGAAGAGAAAAATATAGAGGACTTGTTTTTGCTAACTACTTGCCCCGACCATTGTTCGTACGTCTTCAACACATCAGAAATAGTTCTTAAGGAATTTTTGCCCCCATTACAAAAAAGCACCATATCATCCGCATAGAGTAAATGAGAAATAATGGGGGTACCTCTTGGATGGTAAAAAGGAGTAATCTTACCCATTTCCACCTGTTTTTTTTATCATCCTTGTAAAAATTTCCTCGACAATAATAAATAAATAAGGAGATATAGGATCTCCTTGTCTCAACCCACGACCTCCTTTGAAAAAACCTTTGGGGACCCCATTCATGATCACAGAGAACCAAGGATTAGTGATGCATTTTTGAATTAACATGCAAAAAAATTCTGAAAACCCAAATGCTTTAAGAACATGCAAAAGAAAAGACCAGTCCACACTATCATATGCTTTAGCTATGTCAATCTTCAAAACAACATTTCCACCATGAGCCGGCTTATTAATAGAATGAATCAATTCTTGTGTAATACTAATATTCTCAAATATGCTTCGACCCGGAAGAAAAGCTCTTTGTTCAGGAGAGATAATTTTTGCCAATATGGAGGAAAGACGATTAACCATAATTTTAGTGCATATTTTGTAAAACACGTTACACAGGCTAATTGGCCTAAACTTATCAAAACTTGTCGGATTATCCACTTTAGGAATTAAAACCAAGAAAGTAGCATTAAAGAACCTCGGAAGATTCTTACCTCGAAAAAACTCTGACACCGCATCAACAACCTCATTACCCACTATATGCCAACATGATCGATAGAATCCCGATCCAAACCCATCAGGACCTGGACTACTATTTTCCGGAATGGAGCAAAGAGCTTCATAAACTTCCTGGGATGAAGGAATATGAGAAAGAAATTCATTTTCACCCCGAGAAATAATAGGTATGACCAAACCCCCCAGATTCGGCTCTTCACAGCAGGAACCAACCTCCAGGAATTGTGAGAAATAAGAAATAGCCCCGTCATGGATTTGTTCTGGTGAGGAAAGAGTAGTACCATCTGCAAGTTTCATCTCTTTCACCCCTCCTCCAAAGTTAATAGAGCTTTGCTACTCATCATTCTCACACACCATACTTTTTTTATTTTTTATTTTTTAAAATTTGTTTTTGATTTTATTCTTCTTAAACTTATTGAATTCTTCTACTCATCATCCATATACCACACATTTGATAAGAGAAAAAATAAAAATAATAAAAAAATATGTGGTGTGTGGTGTGTAAAGATGATGAATAGAATTTTTCAAGTTAATATCATGATTCCGCTCCTGTAAATTAATTTTAAGAATAAGAGCCTCTTTTGGTTTTTTCCTTTTTAAACCGTTAGTTAAGACCTTTGTTGGGTAATTATATTCTTTTTTTTCAAATAACAATAAAAAGAGACAAACACATTGAAATAAATTATAAACCTTACAACTATAGTAAAAAGATCATGGGTAAATTAGCCATGTTAATTATGGTTAATAGACTCAGGGACGTTTGGGCATAGAGATGGGATATGAAATTCTCAAAATTTATTATAATTTTATTTCCATACATCTCTCAAATATAAAATATTTTTCGATTTTAAATTTTAAATTTTTTATCTAATCATTACTTAATCATTATTCAAATACAAAAATTAATACAACTTTTATAAATTCAAAAAATAAAAAGCAAAAATAATATAATTTTTATAAACTTCAAAACAAAAATATTATTTTTAACTTTATAATATTTTTATTTAATATTTTTTTCTTATTTTATAAAACCTAATAAAAGATCTTAATTCAAATTATTTAACTACTATTAACAGAATTATGAGATACTCTAAACGGGACTGCATTTCTGAATAAATAAATGAAAGAAAAGAAAACCAAAAGCAAATTAGCAACGAAAACTAAAGCAACTTTATTGACGAAAATCTCCCCGATGACATCTCAAAGTCATGTTATTAACTTCTTTTATATTTAAAAAATTATATTTACAATTATGGAATAGGTAAGTATCGTGTAATCTTTTTTAAAAAAAAATAAGTAAATATGAAATTTACATAAAAAAATAAATAAATTTTTTAATAATAAACCTTATTATTTTTTAAAATAATTATATAATATTTATACACGTTACGACTATATGTATTATTCCTCTTTATATATTATGAATTGGTAAAGAGTTATTTTTCGTAAGTTTTTTTCCTACAAAATAGTAAATATGTAAAGACTTAATTGATTCTGTCAGGATTTTGCCTTGTCTAGGAAAGTTAATATCTTTTGTACTTTTCATGTGGGCTGCAATTCTTTCAAATATATATATATATATATATATATATATATATATATATATATTTTAAGTTGCTCATGAAATTTTTATCCAAAAGAAATTTGAGAAGTAAGGTACTAAAGTGGTCAAATGATAGGTTGGGTAACATTGTCGGGACGTGTCATATTAACTCATTTGATATGCCCAGAAATCCACGAATTTGATACTAAATTTTAGGTTTTGATTCGGATCTCTTTAGAATGAAGTGTGATTTTAATAAACTGAATGACTGTTTTAGGTAAGTGCCACAATTAAGTTCATATTTATCAATCATTGGATTGAATTTCCTTACACAAATATTCCGTAATATCAAATTAGCTTTTGAATTTAACTAGGGGTGGACAACAGGACTTACATGTTTATATATATATATATAAAATATAAATATATATTTATATTTTACAAATTATATATATAAATATATATTACGATTTGTTAGATTTGTTCACAAAGTATATACTAACAAATTTAAAAACTATATAGTTTAAAAACTAATATACTACA
Organism: Juglans microcarpa x Juglans regia; assembly: GCF_004785595.1. NCBI lineage: Eukaryota > Viridiplantae > Streptophyta > Magnoliopsida > Fagales > Juglandaceae > Juglans > Juglans microcarpa x Juglans regia. The sequence goes on along the minus strand of NC_054600.1, from coordinate 11,584,801 downwards.
ACTTATACAAAATATGCTCTAGAAAATTCATAGTTTTTAAATTATAGTCATATTTACAAAATTTAAATTTATAATTTGAGTCTAAAATCGTATTTTTAATCGCTTTTAGACTTATGAATAATTTTTAAATCTAGTGAAATGTAGTATATTTTTTAAGTAGACATGAGGCAGAGGGATTGAGAATCTGCCCCACACCCCTCCCCCTGGATGCCGGGGTGGGAGATGGGGATGAAAACCCCACCACCCGCTCCATGCAGGGCGGGGTGCAGAGAAGGGGTGGCCCCGCCCTATAGGGGGTGGGTAGTACCCCTAATTTTAAAGAGAAAATATTTTTTTTTTCTTTCTTAATAGTACTAGCTTGTAGAATTCACCCAATTTATTATTAGTTTAAAAACATGATTTCTATCTCCATGTACTTAGGCTTGATTTGGTTTTACAAACCCTTTTAAAATCATCTCATATAATTTCATCTCAATATTCAAATACCATTTAAATATAAATATTTTTCAATTTTTAATTTTTAATATTTTTATTTAATCATTACAACATTCCCAAGTAAAATATAAAAAATAATTCAACTTTTTTAAATTTTAAAGAAAAATTATATTCTAACTTTTTTTTTTAATTTTATAATTTTTTATTCAACTTTTTTTGTTATTTCTCAAAATTTCATAAAAATATCTTAACTCAAACTATTTCATTATTATTCATAAATTATCTCACTATTATTTATAGATTTTTCACCTTATCTTATCTCGTTTGATTACTCTCATATGTGTAACCAAACGAAATCTTAATTTCTCTAATTCCATTAAATAGCTTACAAACTTTGGCATTAATCACTTGTATTTGATTCATAAATTAGCTTTCCACTTCATCCTTTATCCCTGTGATGCCATTTATGGAAACTTATTGTAGTGAGGATGACACGTCCACATATGCTACGTACTTGATTCCCCATATTCGATATAAAAAATGGAACCAAAACCGACCATTAAAGCTGTGAATATCAACCTGTCAATAAAACTAAATATTATTTTTGGATTTAAAAAAATTGATTTGTTTATTATATTTTATATAAAAATTTAAAAAATTTATAATGATTAGATAAAATGAGATGAAATCAAATGATTATTCAATCCAAACCTAAATGCAAATTATGCAACAATACAAGTAAAAATTTGGTCAAAGACGCCGGCTCAGATAAAATCACATCCTGTAGTTCAAATTTGGTCAGATCAGAAAGTGCTCAGCAATAACAGTATTTCATAGCACAGTATTTATGACACGGATCTTGCTACACCCATCGAGGTCGAGAAGGTCATTTGGCTTCTATTTTTTTTTTTCATACATTTTTTTTTATATTGTTAAACATTTAAAAAAATTGGGTTTAGTATTTTCCTTTATGATATATATTTTGTGTAGAGGAGAACAAGTAGTATTCGTGACGAGTTATTTGTAATGAAAATGATTATTTGTGACGAGAATAGACTCATTTTAATAAAAAATAGTCATTTTGACATAAAATAAACGGTAACAAATAAATAGTATTTTTGTAGCTAGCTAGTAAGTAGTAGCATATGTAATTGGCATGAATAAAGATGTAAACCAAAATAAATACTGTAACCTCAAGAGGCTAAATATCTTTGTGGCATGAGCAAGACTTTGGTTTTGAAGTTAAGACTCAGATCCTGAAGGCTCTGTATATATATCCTTGGGATTTCAAATTGACCTATCTATCTTTTGCTGCTTGCCACTTCTGTTATTTTCACTCCCAATAAAACACATGTAGCCTTGTCTATAAAGAAAAAATAAAATAAAAATCTTTGTCCAGTCATCAAATTAAACCTACAACATAGTGACTTCGTTAAAGTTTTTCGTCCTAAAACCAAAGTAGCGTACAGGTACGTGTACTGAGATATTAAAAATGTTAAATATATTTTGTAGATTGATTATACAATAACCAACACTTGAAGCTGATCAATTGGCTAAATCAGGCAACATGCCGAGAAAACTAAGGAGAAAAAAATGCTAATGGATCTCATGTGTAAGATGCTGAGAAAACAAAATAACTTACTGTATATACAGACTTTTGTATATATTGCAGATTCAAACTCCACCTTCTTGTCATTAATTTTCTTCCTTTACTAATCAATTCTCAGTTTATACTTTCCGTGTGACGACCGGGCCCAATATTTTTAAACTGAAAATGAGAATTATTTTATTGTGTCTAAATTAAGTTTAATGGGCGGTATTGAATAAGCATATGAAACTATTATTTATTAAGGTTGACTAGAAATTTTTAATTAGGTCCATAGGCCCTTGAGTTTCTTTGGATGGTGTTAATGGGCCCATATTCTTAAAATTTCAATTGAAATTTATTGTATAATTTTGAATAAGACATCAACCCAATAATTTATTATGTTGGATTAATGGTCTTATTAAGCTTGGTAACTATGTTAAAATCTTTTTAATATCCCTGGAGCAAATAAACCCATATTTATTGGATAATAGGTCCAAGAATTATTTTAAAACCAAAAGTATATATTGGTCAACTCGGGCTTACTTTGAACTCAAATCTAAGACTGTTCATCCGGGTCGGGTTTTTTCCCGGCCCGATCCGGAAACCGATTACGGGTTTTGGCCCTGATTTAATCCGGGCCGGTACCCGGATGACTAAACCTGGATATAGCCGGGCTAGGTACCAGGTTTAAAACCCGAAACTCAGATTTAAAACCTGGTACCTGGGTTTCTTTTTTAATTTATCAACCTACCGTAAAATCAACCCCAGATTGCCTCCTCCCCATTCCTCGTACCCCCTCTCTCTCTCTCTCTCACTCAATCCAAAGAAGCCCTAGCCTCCTTCCCTCTATGTCGACGAAGAAACACTAGCCTCCCTTCCTTAGTGCCGACGAAGAAATACTAGCCTACCTCCCTTAGTGCTGACGAAGAAACCCCGTCATCCTTGTGACCCCATCGTCGTCGTTGCCGACTCGCCTCATCCTCATGACACAAGATTTGTTCTCTGCAATTTGGGTCTGTTTTATTCTTATTTGGGTTTGTTTTATTACGATAAGAAGATGCTATCTGCTGATGTTTATTCTCACCTCGATCTCTCTCGTTTCTCACCCTGTCTATCTTAGGTCATTAGATACCTTGGAATGGCGACGATGAAATGGTACAGCTTGTGTAGCTTTTGTTCAAGTAAGATCTGTGCTACGACATTTTGTGCTAGCTTCCTTCTTCTTTTGCTATGGCTACGACATTTTGTGCTAGCTTCCTTCTTCTTCTGTTATGGCTACGACTTTCTGTGCTAGATCTGGGTTTTTTTTGTTATTTTGTTAAACATGGGTATAAAGTATATGCTGCTAGTTTGATAGATCTGGGTTTTTTTTTTGTTATTTTGCTAGTAAAATGGCCTAGAGATTAGAACGTATTTCCGTTTGGTGGAAGTGTTGTTCTATCTCATTTGCTCTATCTCTCTCGCTGCTATCTGCGATGCCGAACGGTGGAAGTGCTTGAGCTAGGGATCCAAGAGATTAGGTATGTTTTTCTTTCTTCCCTCTGCTTTGTTCTCTCTTTGTTAATTTTGAGTTTTTTTTTTTTTATGAGAATGTTTGAGTAGTATTTTTATAGGTTATATATGTTTGGATGTTTGAATGTTTGAGGAGTATCTGTTTAGATTTGTTTAGCTGCAAAATGCTAGAGCTGTGGGTTATTATTATTTGGAAGATTTGTTTATATCTGTTTAGATTTGTTTAGATCTGTTATATCTGAAAACATATATATGTTTATATAAAATGAAGATTTGTTATGATTTGGAAGAAATGGTTTTTAGGATGTTGTATCTTTGATTTTTCTAGAAAATTTTTTTTTTTAAATTAGTTGTGTTTCTGGGTGGAGTTTGGAAAAAAAAATGGGGCCTTTGGGTTCCAAATTATTTTTAGGAAAAGTAAAGACTTTAGAGAGTTAAGCCAGGTTCAATCTAGTTTCAGACTTTAGAAGTTGTAGCCTTCCGCTTGTGGTCCATTCCCATTGCATGTTCTGGTTCATTGACCTGGTAGCTCTGTTTAGGTGGGAAGATCTACATTGGCTTACATTTTTTAAAGCTTCATGTTTCAATGAAACAAAGAGGATGTGCATCAGTCAGGTTTTGTTGCATGCTTCAATGAAACAAAGTTGAGTACGTACTAGCACAAGCACTATTGTATTAAGCATTTTGATATTCATATTGTTAAGTGAGTGAGGACAGAGAGAATGTGTAGCTTTTTGATAGTCGAGTACTACTCTGTTTTATGTTCTTGTTTATTAATTTTGCTAAGAGAAGTGGTTGTCTAGAGATATCTATTTAAATGAAAACTCTATTTAGTGGAATTTGTCTTAATCCTTGTATATAATCATTGTTCAAAACTTTGTGTTTTTTGCAGGATCTCTCGGTCAAATTATTTGAAGTTGCTATTTGGTGTGGAGATTAAATCATTGACGGACATGTTACTGATTTTGCAATTCATAGATTGCATTGTGATGCATGCATGGATGAATTTATGCATTTAGTATTTAGAACACATTATGCGTTCCAACTTGACTTCTTTAAAAAAAAAATAAAAAAAATAAAGGCTTTTGTATAAAAAATAATTATGGTTTGAAATTTTTTGTGTTTTGCTAATTGAGCTTTTAGAACACAAATATTTTGCGTTTCATCAACTTGACTTCTTAGAATTTTGTTTTTAATTAAATAAAGGCTTTTACTTAAAAAAAAATTTCTGGTACAACCCGGATTTCTGGGTTTCAAAAACTTGGATCCATCCAGGTTCTGACCTAGGTCTGACCCAGATCAATCTGGTCTAGGTTTGAAACTCGAGTTCTTGTCTGGGTATACCCAGGTTCCCGGAAGAACACCCCTACTCAAACCCTGGCCCATTTAGACTTTTTAAATATATGGCTCATGAACTTTATAGGCAAATCTGAGGTTTTGTTAGGTTCATTAAATGGCCCAACTCTAGTTTTAAGACCAAAGTTTTTAATACCGTTTCAGTGATCGTTTCGGTTAAGATATTGGAACGAAATGTTTCGGTACCGATACCGTTTCGAATAGCGTTTCAGGATAGTTTATATATAAATAAATAAATTACATATGTATAAATTATATTTCAAAATAACATCAATACAAGTCTTAAAAAGTTCAAATATATATTTATAAAACTCAATAATACTTGTAAATTCTCAATCCAACTATTAAAAAAAAATACTCATTCTCATCTTGAAAATGAGAGTAGAGATTTGATTTTTAGTCCACAAGAAAAAGGGAATTAACCGTGCACATTCCTTTCTCTTGGATGGATTCACAACTTCCTTCTTCACTCGTGAGATTGGTTGGATGAAGGTGGAGGATACGTACTCGGTATTTGGTTGGAGAGAAATGGTGAGAAAGTGAAAATATGATCTTCTTCCCAAGATGGGAGAGAGAGAGAGAGAGAGAGAGAGAGAATATCTAAAAATCAAATGGGCAGAGTATCACCTAGGTGTGTGTCTCTCTTGGGCGCCAGCTCTTGGTCTTCCCCTTATATAGACTTTCAAGTTCTCACATTCCAAAGACATAGGGAATCTCAAAGGTTGTATGCCATGTGCCATATGGCTTGGCTGAAACCCTTCCTCTTCCTCTCTTGGGAAGTCCAAGTGACTTCTATTGTGTGAGTTACAAGTGGCTCATTTGCTGAAAAAAATCGAATTCCTATGTGCCCTTGGGCGTGTGACACAAGGTAATCTAGGTTCATTGAACCCCTAGGGCGTTTGTCATTTTGAATAAACCTTAATCTTAGACCTAGGGATTTTTTGGCATGTGCATGCTTGCCAAGTGGCAAGTGGCGTGTAGGGATGTGTGTGCTAGTGTCTTTTTGCCACCCATCCCTTGTTCTTCCCCACAAGGATTCTTCTAGAACCTTGGGTGGCATGTGTGTTGGTTCCCTAGGCAACATTTCCTCTCCTCTAGACCTGGGTGGCGTGTGTGTTAGGGTGCATGTTTCCTAAGCAATCTTTTCCTCTTCCCCATGAATCTTCTTCTAGGATTTCTAAGTGAATGACAAGTGGCCTGTGTGAGGGTGAGTGGTGTGGTGGCCGAAACCTAAGGACTAGGGTTTTGCTACATCCCATGCGTCCCTTCCATTTCCAATCATTTTCATCTTCTAGAAAATTCCATGCATGAGTGACACTTGGCAAAAAGTAGTTGGAACTCTTGGGTAGGCGTGACACCTTTCTTGAAACCAAATCCTCATCTTCTTAATGAGACGTGCCTTAGCCCCTTGAGCTCCCCCATGCACCACTTTCCCATGCAATCTCATTGGAACTCACATAGTTTTGACAAGTGGCATGAAAATGTGGGTGGTTGGTGAGTGGGTGCATTAGTCAAGTGATCCATGGTCTTCCCTAGGTGTCCCCATGATTTCCTCCTTATAGAAACCTTCTACATGTGTGAGAAGTGTCAAGACAAGCGGCCTTTGCCATGGTAGGCGTGTTAGTGCTTTTGGGTTACCGAAACCCAAAGTCTCGCAACCCTTCTTCCCACAATCACATCCAGATTCATTGGGCCTTGCATGCGTGACAAACGGCTCGAAGGTTGGATGTGTTGTGCGTGCCCCTTGTTCCCTTTGGGCTTTTGGCTTTAGCCCAATGGGTTGGCTGAAGTTCTAAGGCTTAGTTGGGTCTATTGTTGTGCTAAAAATATCTGCAAGTACACAGAATCGTAACAAGTAGTAAAGTGTTTTAAAGAAAAAGGATGTCGAACCCGCAGGGAATAATTATGCTATTGAGTACTGAGATTTACTAAATTAATTACTATTTAGAAAACTGAAATTTAAAGAATAGATTATTTAAATTAAACTGAAGAAAACAACATTAAAATTAAAATTTTAAAGATAATAAGAAGAGATCTAGAGCGTTTGATTTCACCTAACAAATCCTACAAAATTTATTCTTCCTTGTTATAGAATTCCAATTATCCCAAGTTGATAAAAATCTCTTAACTATTCAATATTTTCTTTAAAAAAATACCAAAAATGTCTCAAACTAATAACTTTATATCTCTATGTGAATTTAACTACTTGGAGACTCATTAAGTTTTTTAGATTTTTCTTGAAAATCACACTAATCGCGGTAAAGTATCTCAACTTTCATTAAACTAATGGTGCTTAATCCTAGAGCTTTAATCACAAATCACATCTTAGTCTCATTGTGATTCAATAGACCGAACAATAATTAGCTAGAAAATTGCAAGCTTTAAGAACAAGGAATAAATACTCAATCATGGAAATATTGAAAATAAAATAACTTAGAATATAAATTGTATGTTCAATACTAGACTATATCAAAGTTCTAGAAAATAGAATTAGTTCATAATCAAATTGAAAAGAAAAACAATAAAACTAGTGTTCTTTGTTGGAGTTGGTTGATGAAGCATGCGGCTTTCGCCTTTGCCCTCCAGATCCACGTCCTTAAAAGAAACTTAAATGATAAACTTTGGACTTTTGAAATTGAAAATTCAGACTCTCTCCCTTCTATTCATCCCACAAGACGAGATTAAATAGATGTCAAAACTCAAATCCGGAAACAAGATAAATGCGGCTACAATCTATCCTAAAGATCTGGAAAATAGTTTCCAAAAATAAATGTTAACATAAAAGAAATTATCATAAGAATAACAGAATTATCTAAAATAGAAGATTCAGTAATAAGCAGTTTGATTTACGAAGTTCGAGAGGATTTGGTAGGAAGGGTCCCACTGGGTAGATGTCATGTGTACTGAATATAATTGGTTTTCTCGCCCAATGGCTAAGATGTAAGGCTCCTGACTGAGATGAACGACTTCACTCACGAACCTACCGAGTGGTAAAGCTGCTCGCCTTTACTAGTTGTTGACCAAGATGTTATTTAGGTTGGTCTTTTAAGTTGGTTGTTTAGACTAGTCGCCCAATCTAATCGCCCAAAGCCTTGCGCCAAGTCTTCTCGCCCAGAAGGTAAAATATCTTGCTTATCGCCGAACACTTGTCGCCAATTTTGGTCGCGAATTCTGGTCGCGCCTTTTGGTTGCGAGTTTCCTTACCTAAATCTTCTCGGCTCTTTTCAAATCTCGCTGCCTCTCATCGGTCTGGATCTGTAGTCTCTTCTTTTTGTACAAACATGCTTTCCTTTCGCATTAAATCTTCTTATTCCTCCAAATCCAAGAAAATAAATAAAAATATATAGAAATAAAATAAAACCAATAGTATTGAAGGAAAACTGACATTTTTCATAAATAAAATAGTAATAAAAATTACATAAAAATCACACTTATCAAATACCCCAAAACTTAAGTTTTACTCGCCCTCGAGCAAACAAGAAAAGAAAGACAATTAAAATAAGCATTGCTTTGATTCATAAAATTTATTGTCTCAAAGATTGCCTAAAGTCTATAATTCAAATAAATCATTCATTCAAGATCAATCAACTCAAAAAGTTAATTCAAAACTCAATTACACTATATTATTCATCCCCACATTCATGCATACCAATTATTCTCACTTCATCATTAGCTCCCCAGATAGTTTTATTCAAACAAGTAAATAAATAATAGATTTCTAAACACTCTATAGGCTTGCTTTTCAAATCACTCTTCACTAATGTAGAATAGAAACTATCACCAGGGATCAATAGGTCTTTATTAAGCTTGTAATATAAGGCAAGGGTGAGGGCTACAAAGAAAATGTAGGATTCAAACAAAGGAAGATAACTTAAGTTTGAACACCAACAGACAAATAGAGCATTCTCCATTCTAACGCAAACATCTCTTCTCAATCCTTGTGAATCTCTCAACATACCTTTCTTTATCGTACTTTCAAGTATCCCTCTCTTTACCCCTCTATTCGGCAGGTCGGACATTTTTTTTTCTTTTTTTTTCATGGAAGTATTCCATACCTTTTTGACTGCCTTTGTGGATGACTCGTGTCGGCCTTTTCTTATTGGCCACACAGTAGACGAGTTGACTTTTCACACCCCCAAACTTATGATTTTGATAATATGGCTATAATTAACTTTACTTGTAGACGTTCTACGTCTTTTGTCTTTCATGCTCTTGTGAGTCTATGACTTTGTGTAAACTTAGTTCTCTTGAAAGGTAATGAAATCAGTGTTTAAGCTCAAATAGGGTAGGGAATATGATATTTACAAGAACGAAAAATATAATGCCAAAATATAATTAATTAAAGCTCAAAGGTGTGGTTAGGGATAACGATAATAAACAGGTAAGCTTGGAAGACTCAATCGGTCCAAAAAAATACCTTATCATCTCTCCAGTAATATTCTATCTAGGATTTCGCCTTGAGTGTAATCAAACAAATTTTAGAGTAAGTTGAGACCATACAAATTCACATAAAATTTCTCTAGGTATGTAAAATGATTAATGATCATTATAAGCATTCATTGAACATAGAAAATATCAAATTAAACAAGATCAAGTAAGGAATTAACAACTAGACTTAAGCAATGAGAATTTTTCTTAAAACTTACAATCAATTTCAATCAGATTCTTATCATAGGTTTTTTATTCATCAAACCATATTGTTTTTATCATTATTATTATTATTATTATTATTTTAAAATAATAAAATAATATCATTTCCCCTCAAACTTAAATATCACATTGTCCTCAATGGGAAAAAAGAAGAAAAACTAAAGCAAAGAATAAGATAAGGTAAGAAATGCTTCCCTTGATGGTACAGCCGTGTACCCCTTGGAGATCTCCCTAGCCTCTTCATTCCTGCAAGATGAAAATAAAAGACTAATATTAAACAACAATAAAACTAAAAGATTAATAAAATAAAACAAAAAAACTTGGATTGCCTCCCAAAAGTACTTTATTTAAAGTCTATAACTAGACATTATCTTTTCATCATTTATCACTGGTGAGATCAATGGAACACCTTTTTGAGTTAAAGTCTCCATCCACATAGGGTTTTAATCTCTATCTATTTACTTTAAATGTCTCTTTTGTCTCGTGATGGACTTCAACTGCCCCATAAGGAAAGACATAGGTCACCACAAACGGTCTCGACCACCATGAGCGCAACTTTCTTGGGAAGAGTCGAAGTCTTGAGTTAAATAATAGAACCTTCTGCCCGACTTCAAATTCCATTATCAGAATATGCTTATCATGCCATATTTTAGTTTTATCTTTGTAAATCCGAGCATTCTCATAAGCATCATTGCGGAAGTCATCCATCTCGTTGATTTGCAGTATTCTCTTCTCGCCAGCCACTTGTAAATCAAATTTAAGTGTTCTCTTCACCCAATACTCTCTGTGTTCTAGCTCCATGGGTAGATGGTAGGCTTTTCCATAAACGAGCCGATAAGGCGAGATCCCGATCGATGTTTTGAATGTTGTCTGATAGTCCTATAGCGCGTCATCTAACCTTCTCGCCCAGTCTATCTGAGAGATACTCACAGTCTTCTCCAGTATGCGCTTCAGCTCCCGATTAGATACCTCGACCTGACTGCTCGTTTGAGGATGGTATGGTGTCGCCACGTGATGGGAAACTCCATACTTAGTTAGTAGCGCTTCAAATTGGCGATTGCAAAAATGCTTGCCGCCATCACTGATTATGGCCCTTGGAGTGCCGAATTGGGAGAAAATATTCTTCCGCAGAAAATTCACTACAACCCTCGCATCATTGGTTGGCAAGGCGACCACTTCCACCCATTTCGAGACATAATCTACAGCAACCAAAATAAATTTTTTAGAATATGAGGATGGAATAGGACTCATGAAATCCATACCCCAAACATCAAATAGTTCAATCACTAAAATATTGTTTTAAAGCATCTCATGTTTCCTAGAAATGTTGCCAACCCTTTGACAATTATCACATAAATTAACAAAATTAAAAGAGTCTTTAAAAATAATCAACCAATAAAAGTCGCATTGTAAAACTTTTGCTGCTGTTTTTGCTCCACCAAAGTGGCCGCCTGCTTCCAATGAGTGGCAATGTCTGAGTATGCTCTCCATCTCCTTGTCGGGCACACATCTCCTGATTATCTGGTCTGCACAATATCGGTATATAAAAGGTTCCTCTGAAAAATAATATTTCAAGTTGGCGAAGAACTTCTTCTTTTGTTGATATGTCATCTCGGCCGGTAGAATTCTAGACACCAAATAATTTACCAGGTCGGCAGACCATGGAACGACTTGTATAGCAATTAATTGCTCATCCGTGAAGGTCTCATTAATTGGGAATTTCTCCTCGCCTGCCGCCTCTTTAAGCTCAAGAGAAGAGAAGTGGTTGGCCACTACATTCTCGGTACCTTTCTTATCTTTTATTTCCAAATCGAACTCTTGTAATAGCAAAACCCATCTTAACCCAAGAAACTTCTCACGCCTTTCACATTGGTCTGTGGTGGGAGTTTGTTAATAACTTCTATCTTTGCTCGATCGACCTCAATTCCGTTGAATGAAATGCGGTGACCAAGCACTATTCCTTCCTCGACCATGAAGTGACATTTATCCCAATTTAAAACAAGATTTATCTCCTTACATCTCTGCAAAACTAAAGATAAATTAGATAAACAATTATCAAAAGAGTGACAAAAACCCGAGAAGTCATACATAAAGACTTCTAAAAATTTTTCCACCATGTCTAAGAAAATGGACATCATGCATATTTGGAAAGTGGCTAGCACATTGCAATGACCAAAAGGCATGCGCCTATATGCAAAAGTGCCATAAGGACAGGTGAAAATGGTATTCTCTTGATCCTCGGGTGTAATAGCTATTTGATTGTAACCGAAATATCCATCTAGAAAACAGAAGTAAGCGTGACCGGCAAGTCTTTCTAACATTTGATCAATAAAAGGTAAGGAAAAATGGTCTTTCCGAGTTGCATCATTCAATCATCGATAATCTATGCATACTCGCCATCCCGTGACCGTTCTTGTCAGTATGAGTTCATTGTTGTCATTCTTGATCATGGTTATCCTTCATTCTTTGGGACAACTTGCACTAGACTTACCCATACACTATCTGAGATTGGATAAATGATCCCAGCATCTAAAAGCGTCAATACCTCTTTATGCACCACTTCTTGCATTGATGGGTTCAATCTCCTTCGGGGTTGGACGATCGGTTTAAAATTATCCTCCATTAAAATTTTGTGCATGCAAATTGAAGGACTAATTCCTTTGATGTCTGAGATGGTCCAACCCAAGGCCATCTTGTGTTCCCGAAAGACTCTTAGCAACTTCTCTTCTTCTACATCACTCAAGGAACTGTTAATAATAACTAGAAAAGTAGAATCCTAGCCTAAGAAAGCGTACCTTAAATTTGATGGAAGCGGTTTGAGTTCAAGCTTGGGTGGTTCCCTACTTGGAGATGTCGGCTGAGATGAGTTTAGCTCTTCCACTTTTGGTTTTATTGAAGGAGAAAGGGATAATGTAGTTTCCAAATATCTCTCACACTCCCTAACCTCTTCAGCTTCGGATTCAATAGATGTAGAGTGAGTAAGACATACCTCAAGTGGTAGCTTTGGAAATTTAGCTCCATAAGTCTCGTCAGCCATGACCATGTCTCGATCGCTTATTTGAAAACAAGAATATATCTCGAAAGGGAATTCCATAGATTTAAATACGTCAAAAGTGACTTACTCCTTGCTGACCCTCAAAATGTGTTTTCCTTACTAGATATCAATTAAGGTTCTCCCCATCCCAAGGAAAGGTCGACCTAGTATCAAACGGTTCTTCTCTTCCTCCTCCATATCAAGCACAATGAAGTTGGTCGGGAAAATGAAATTATCAACTTTCACCAGTACGTCCTCAATGAGTCCTCTCAGGTATTTAATAGATCTGTCTGCCAACTGTAGAGAGATGCTGGTTGGCTTTACTTCTCCAAAACCTAGTTTCCTAAAAACAGAGAGAGTCATTAGATTAACACTTGGCCCTAACTAGCATAAAGCTTTATCAAAATAGGAATTTCTTATAGTGTAAGGGATCGTGAAACTCCCCAAATCTTTCAACTTAGGCGGTAGCTTCTTTTGTAAAATTGCACTGCTCTCCTCGGTCAACATTACAGTCTCATGCTGCTCCAATTTCTACTTATTTGATAATATATCCTTCAAAAATTTTGCATATTTAGGCATTTGCTATAAAGCTTCAATGAGAGGAATATTAATATGCAGTTACTTAAATATACTCAGAAATTTAGAGAACTGATTATCAATCTTATTTTTTCTTAATATCTGCGGAAAATGAATTGGTGGACAATAAATTGAAGGAGAATAAGTTTCATATATAAACTTCTTGGATTTCTTGGGTTTTGCAGCTCATTTACTCTCCTTAGTCATTTCAGCTTGCTAGTCGGTCACATCCCGCTCTGCTTCTTTCACCTCGTACTCGATTTCCTTCTTCTTGGACTCTACATTTTCAGCAGGTTTTACATCTCACTCGGTACTTATTGTCTATGGCTGGTCATATGTCTGCCCACTTTTCAATGTTATGGCTTTGACATGTTCTTTCAGATTGGTCACAATGTTGCTCAGTAAAGTCCATGCAGTCCTCTCGGTAAGCATGTTTGAGAGCTGACCGATTTGTGCCTCAAGATTGCGGATTGAAGAAGAGTTGTTTTGGATCACCATATCAGTCTTTTGCACGTACCGCATAATCATATCTTCAAGTATCGGCTTCTTCTCTTGCTGTGGAAATTGTTGAGGTGGTCTAACCAGCACTTGGTTATTGCTCCATCAAAAGTTAGGGTGATTTCTCCATCCAGGATTGAACGTGCTTGAATAAGGATTGTTGTGACGTTGAAAATTGGACACGTAATGGGCTTGTTCATAACTCGGTTGGCCAAAAGGATTCCCCACTTAGCAATCTACACTTGAATGACTTCCTGTGCAATGATCACAAATAACATTAGTTTGAATTGCATTAATGTTCATCTTACCTAGTTGTTGTAATAGATTTGCCATCTGCGCCGCCATTGTTGTAATAGAATCAAGTTCAAAAACTCCAGCCATCTTTCTTGGCATTGCTTTCTCTGCAAACCATTTATAGTTATTGGATGCCAATTCTTCTAGAAGTTTATATGCAACTTCATGAGTCTTACTCATTAATGCTCCTCACGCGGCCGCATCAACAATAGATCGATTTGTGGGTCCCAAACCGTTGTAAAATGTTTGTACTTAAAGCCATGCTGGGAGGTCGTGATGTGGACACTTGCGCAATAAGTCCTTGTATCTCTCCCATGCCTCATATAATGATTCACCCTCAAATTGGGTGAAGATAGTGATATCATTCCTTAACTTCGCTATCTTGGCCGGAGGGAAATATTATGCTAAGAATTTTTGTGCCAACTCCTCCCAGGTGGTGATGATGCTAGGCGGTAAAGAGTTCAACCGAGCTTTTGCTTTTCCCCTGAGCGAGAAAGGAAAAAGTCTCAATCCAATCGCATCATCACTACGTTGTGTTTAAAAGTATCACAAATTTCTAGGAAATTGTAATATGGACATTAGGATCCTCTTGTGACAGACCCCCAAACTGGACGATTTGTTGAAACATTTGAATGAAGGCTAGCTTGATCTTGAAGTTATTGGCTTGTATAGCTGGCCGCCTTATACTAGATGTCGCCCGATTGACAAAGGACATAACGTAGTCTCTTAACGCCTTGTGCTCTTGGTCGACCATATTAAATTTAGATGTGGCGACCTCTTTCTTTTTCACATTATTAATCCGATGTAAGGATCTTTCAATCTGGGGATCCAAAAGTGTATGATCTAATGACTTAGATCGGGGCATGCACTTCTAATTTCTGAAAAAAAAAAATCAAACTGAGATCTAATTTAAACCAATTTTTTTTTTTAAAATAAAATCCAAAGTAGTAAAAATCTAGCTAGTATCAATATCAATAACAAATAACTAATCCCCGGCAACGGCGCCAAAAACTTTTTGTGCTAAAAATATCTGCAAGTGCACATAATCGTAACAAGTAGTAAATTATTTTAAAGAAAACAGATATTGAACCAATAGGGGATAATTATGCTATTGAGTACTGAAATTTACTAAATTAATTACTATTTGAAAAATTGAAATTTTGAAGAATAGATGATCTAAATTAAACTAAAGAAAAAAAATTAAAATTAAGATTTTAAAGATAATAAGAAGAGATCTAGAGCATTTGATTTCACCTAACAAATCTTACATAATTTATTCTTCATTGTTATAGAATTCCAATTATCACAAGTTGATGATAAAAATTCCTTAACTATTCAATATTTTCTCTTGAACAATACCAAAAATATCTCTAACTAATAACTCCATATCTCGATGTCAATTTAACTACTTGAAAACTCATTAAGTTCTTTGGAGTTTTCTAGAAAATACACTAATCGCGGTAAAGTATGTATACTTTTGCTCAACTAATGGTATTTTATCCTAGAGCTTTAATCACAAATCACCTCTCGGTCTCATTGTGATTCAATAGATCGAACAATAATTAGCTAGAAAATTGCAATCATTAAGAAAAATGAATAAACACTAAATCATGGAAATATTGAAAATAAAATAATTTCAAATATAAATTGTGTGTTCAATGCTAGACTACATCAAAGCTCTAGAAAATAGAATTAGTTCACAATGAAATTGAAAAGAAAAATAATAAAACTAGTTTTCTTCGTTAGAGTCGGTTGATGAATCATGTGACTCTCGCCTCTGCCCTCCAGATCCGTCTCCTTGAAAGAAACTTAAATGATAAACTCTGAACTTTTGAAATCTAAAACTCAGACTCTCTCCCTTCTATTCATCCCACAAGACAAGATTAAATAGATGTCAAAACTCAAATTCGGAAACAAGATAAATGTGGCTACAATCTAGCTTAAAGATATGGAAAATAGTTTCTAAAGATAAATGTTAACATAAAAGAAGTTATCCTAAGAATAATGGAATTATCTAAAATGGAAGATTCAATAATAAGCAGCTTGATTTATGGAGTTCGGGAGGATTTTGTAGTCAGCAGATTGATTGCAGAACTCGAAAGGGTTCCACCAGATAGATGTCGTGTGCGCTGAATATAACTGGTCTCTTTGCCCAATGGCCAAGATGTAAGGCTCTTGACCAAGATGAACAACTTCTCTTGCTAACCTACCGAGCGGTAAAACTGCTCGCCTTTACTAGTTGTTGCCCAAGATGTATTTTAGGTTGGTCTTTTAAGTTGATCGTTTTAACTAGTCGCCCAATCTAACCCCCCAAAGCTTTGCACCAAGTCTTCTCGGCTAGAAGGTAAAATCTCTCGCTTATCGCCTAACTCTTGTCGCCAATTTTGGTCGTGAGTTTCTTTGCCTAAATCTCCTTGGCTCTCTTCAGATCTCGTTGTCTCTCACCGGTCTGGATCCATAGTCTCTTCTTTTGTACCAAAATACTTTCATTTTGTACTAAATCTTCTCATTCCTTCAAATTTAAGAAAATAAAGAAAATTGATAGAAATAAAATAAAATCAATAGTATTGAAGAAAAAATGACACTTTTCATAAATAAAAGAGTAATAAAAATCACATAAAAATCACACTTATCACCTATCCTATGGGCTCAGATGCCTAGTGCATTAGAAACAAATAGGATCTAAGGTCTCTAAGTACTCTACACCAATTGCATGGCCCAAAATTAAACCTAAACTAGTGACGAAAAATAGACGAAGACTTGGCTAAGTTTAGGTTGTCACACAGTCGCATCAAATTCTTATGTACTCAGAAAGTTTATAATTTAGCTTCTAACTTACTCTTAGATAATTTATTTATGATTCTTGTATAAACGGCATATTCATATTATAAATTTCATTTTAAGCATGAAACATCATAGGATATATGATTGAGCATTTGATTACTTTCTTACATGACATGTGAAATTCTCACCCTTTTAACATATTGCTTATATAAATGTCATTTTTCTTGAAGCTTAATATATATGTACTTGTCATGATATACATTTTTTAAGTATTGCATGAAAATAAATTTTTTTCACAACCCTAAAGGCTAGAATGAAGAATTATCCTAGTACAACTCCTCTATCCACTCTGAAGTGAGTAAAAATAGATTGGTAAGCCCTAGGTTGACAAAGAATCATCAACGGGTTTCGAATAGTTTCTTTTTAAAAAATGTCGGAGCGAAGTCATTTATGGCACCTAATGTTGGTGGGTGCATACGTTATAATGATATGTTATGATGAATTGTTATGATACCAATACATTAGGTTACAAGTCTGCAGACAACGTGATTTCAATGTGAGCTATACTATGGTCACCAACAGGTACTCACAGTGCAGAGTTTTGACGATACCATAAGTTATGTTATGTTAATAGTGGCTTTAATAATGATGAAACGTTATGTTTTTTAAAAGATAAAGTGAAGAATGTTCTCTGTAAGAAAATGTACATTAAAGTTTTGTGAAAGATGTTGAGGAATCTGGATGGGAGAAAATATGGATTTTGTTTTTTATGCATGCATCTCATGTTTATCATTAATCATTCATATCTCATCTCTGTGCAAGTTGATTGTTTAACTTAATGAGATTTTAAGGAATCTCATTGTGATAGGCTCACTACCATCCCTTCATAATGGTAGAAGTTGTATCAAGACTGGCATAAGACAAACATGATGAACCGTTAGCTTCAGATAGTTGAGGATGAGCCAATCTTGAGTGGAGGCTGGATTTTATTTTAGTGTTTATAGCGATGACTCCATACACCATAGAGCAGATGAGAGAATTGATTTGACTATGGAACTTGGATGTCATATCTGTATTAAGGACATTTTATCTCCTACTTTATTTTTGAGCTTATGCCTTACTATGTGGACTTCTTATGTAAGGCAATATCTATTTATGTTTAATTAATCATTTGAGATGTTTAGTTCATTCTGGCATAAATTTTTATAAGTCACCCTTATTTCGTTGCGATTATTGCATATTAGTATGTATTGCATACTAGGATGTATTGCATATTAACTTTCATGAACAGGGATATGTAACCAAATCTTATAACCGGTCGGGCTAAACTCTACATAAAAATAGCTATCTAATTTAATTCCACATAGGCGTTCCGTTTACACTACAATGAGACCGCATCCAAGAAAAAATTTGACTCTCACACTCAGTTCTCTTCTACGACTAACAAGCAGCCGTCCAAATCTCACAACAGATCACCACCTCTCCTGCGTAGATCTCTTCGTCGACAAGCTCCCTCTCAACACTCAGATCTCCCATCTCCTATGCAGATCTATTCTTCTTTCAAACACCTGCAACCCCTCCATCCAAATCTCACATTCATGCATGGACCACCCATGTTTTCTATTCATAAGAACATATTAAAAAAGAGAGATTTTGCTAGTTAATATTGCAAGATATTACCTGGACAAAGCAATCATGGAAATCAAGCCTAAGCAACGAAGCTGCCATGCGAGCTTGTTTTTGGCCACAACCTTGGCCACAATGGACTTGATGATCTCTTGAGCTTTTGGTTCTGATTTTTGGGTTTTTTTTTTAAAATGTGCAAGAAGAAAACTTAGATGAATTTGCCAGAAGATAGGTGTTTTCATAATTGAGATCTAGTTTTTTTTTTTAGTTTTTTGAAAAGAAAAACCTTTTTTTCCTTTTATTTCTGGTAGATTTTAGTCATTTTCTTTTCATTTTTCTTTGGATCGGCTTGGAGGGTTATTTTTTATCTCTCAAGGTTGGTTTTTTAGACTTTTGGATTAGAATAAGTTGTCTTTTTTAAACCTCTTTGATCTTTCTTTGATGATATTTTGTTTTCCCTAATTTTGTTGTTTTTTGCTTGTCTTTAGAACCAAAACATGTTCTTTAGTTTTGTTAAGAAACAGGTTCTTATTTCTCCTCCTTTGGTTCGAAAAAATTTTAATTTTTAAGTAGAGTGTTTTTAAGGCATAAATGGCAGCTACGATGGATTTTTATAGTAGTAGACGGTGACGGACGGGCTACAGGATGAAAGTGACGGACGACGCTACTGAAGTACACTCTTGCGGCTGTGCTGAAGACTTGAACAATAGAATGATGAATTGATTTCTATCAGGTGTGATAAGGGTTCTGAAAGATCTGGTGTAATAAGGTTCATTGTGCTTTAGGTAAAATTGCAGATGTGGCAAATTGTGATTAAGGGCTGTTAAAGCCAAAGGACCAGCCCGACCGCTCCTAAGCATTTCACAATTGTTAATACCATCCAAAATCATCCACTAAGCCTAATTAAAATTCATAGCTAACCTCAATAAATTATATCTTGTGGACTTATCCAATATATTGTATTATCCATATTCCATTCCTTAAAATGTTGTATTAGGGTATTACATCAACCCAACGCTGCAACCATGCACTACCCAGTCCACAGCCAACAGCCTCCAGGAGAACGCTGTAAAAGCTAGTCCCAACCTCTATATTTTAGTTAAAAAAAAGCACCATGCCAATTTTTTTTCATTGATAGAATCCAATTTCTACAACTTCTTACAATATTGGACACATTAAATAAATCACATTTAGGCATCCCTAGGATGCTTTTCTGTATATTTCTCTTTATATAGTCCATTAATATATCAAATTGGGTTAGACTAGTATTAATATTTTGAACAAATTAAAAAAAGCTGTGAGCTCAAGATGCGCTTGAACATGCACTATTAGGTTTAGATTGTCTTCGATAACGGTCCTAATCCTAAAGTTTTAAAAAGTCATTATCAAAGAAAGAGAAAGGTCAATCATTAAGTTGTTAGAAAACTTAAAAAAAAAATAAGGTTGAGCCAAATAGCATATTAAGATTAGGGCGGGAATATTCAGTATAAATCGTGAACATAACTCAAAATAATAGGGTTATGATTGTGTATAATAGGATTTGGGTAAGTTCGGGTCAAGTCGAATATGACATGATATTAATCGAGTCAAATTTGAGTTAACCCGACAGTTTCATGGTAAACCCATATAATTTGATTATATGCAAGTATTTTAAAAAATATATACATTATATATTTGTTATATATATATATATATATATATATATATGATGAACTTAGGATGGATAGTGTTGAGGAATTCTTCCGGTAAGGTCAAAGTCAAACAATATGGATGAATGGTCCACGATGATGGCTTAAGGATTTATATGCATTCGAATGCTCATCAATGAAATAAACAGTAAATAAAGCATATAAGATATGAATCAAGAGAGAGATTTATGCAGTTTGGCATAAAAGCCTATGGCCATAGGTTGTTTGGGGGAGAAATCCACCTTAATTATTGTACAGTCTTTCCTGGCCTCATATATCTCTCAACACAATGGAGGAAATAAGAGTTATATGGAGGTTGAAGAAGATGCATTCATTCTAGAGAGAGAAACTTTGTGGAGCCTCTATACCAAGAGAAACTCTCTCCAAAATCTATCAAGATCCTCCCTTTTATTAATGTTTCTTTTCTTCTTTGGAGTGGTTGAATCCTTCCAGTTTTATGTCGCTTTCACATTTTTTCCTATCCGAGTCAACTTCATTTTGCTTTATCACTTTCTTCACTATTTCTCAATGGGCTAGGCCTGGTTCATTTCGTACCCAATAGATGCCCGTGATTCTTAAGGTTGACTTACCTAACAAGAAGGCATTGAGAATCTTCAAGTTAATCATAATAGAGATGGTCTATAAAAGCTATAGAAAGATAAATTCTGGGAACTCATCCCTTGCTTTTCGTTGTTGCGTGATGAAATAAAGATTTATGAGGGTAGACCTTGAGGAGGCATGTAAATCCCGGTAAGGGCCTCTGAGGATGAGCCTTTAAGACACTTGTTTGTGTGATTGTATAGATGACAATTGAGTGTATTGATGGTCGTGTGAGATTGCTTATTGTTAGTGAACATCGTTGAAGGCATGTATTTTCATATTTGAGATGTTTTTCATTTTTGTTGGCGTTAGTGGACTTTCTGCCCTTTTGAGACGATTTTGCATTGGTGCTGCTCTTTTGGTGTTAAGGCGGTTATGGAGCTCAGACGCTAGTTCCTGGTGGTAACCCACTGGTGCTGGTTATGGTAAGTGTTAGCCTTGATCGCATGCACATTTCTAACATCTCTTTCTTAGGTAGGAGGATTGCCCAACCCCTTTGTTGTGGTGAGAGATGCGTTGCTAGCCCTCGACTTTGTATGTGAATGGGAGAATAGCTCAACTGCACTATTGTGGTGAGAGGCATGCTCAGCCGCGTTGCTGAGGTACAAGTATTATTTCTGATCACATGCACATTGTTAACACTCAAATTTGAAAGTGGAACGGAGCATGGCTCAACCGTGCCATTTTAGCAGGAGGTGGGCTTGACCGCATTGCTGAGGTGCGAGTGTTAGCCTCGAGCGCATGCGCTTTGCTAACACTTGGCTTTGTAAGTGGGTGGGACCATTGCTCAACTGTGTTGATGTGGCAGGAGGTGTGCTCGACCTCATTGCTAAGGTGCGAGTGTTAAGGGGAAAGACAATGTAACGCCCCGTACCCAGATGAGTCAAAGAATTACTACATGCCACTTATAAACTTATCTCCCAAAGCATCTAAAATCTCCAAAAATCTCATATTCAGTAACAAAATCACATTTTCCATTTAGACACAATATAAACTCCATAATGTAATCATTACAAAATAACATAAACCAAGGGGGTCCACAATCTCCCAATAGTCTCAACATAAATAAACTGATAAATCTCCAAGTCCTACTAAACCAAATACATAAATATCTAAATGACATTAGAATTCCTACTTTTAACAATAGTAGCCTAAGGTACTCGACACCATTTTCGCAGTTTAGCCATGCTCAGCTGGACCCTCCACATCATCTGAAAAATATTTAAAGATAAGGGGTGAGTTATCAACAACTCAGTAAGCAAACCACATATACTAGTGTGTAAAACATGAACCTTTTCAGAGAGTTCAGAATGCAGAACACAAAAACATTTTATTTACATATGTAGATCTCAAAAAATATAAACAACATATTAGAGCGACATTTCAATCTTTTTCATATTTCAAAAAAATAAAAATAAAAACAACTGTTCATATTAAGAAAACGTTTTGGCATAACATAATTGAACATCTTCATCATATCATATCGTATCGTATCGTATTATAATGTATCATATATCATGTTTAACCCCCGTGATAGGGTTGTGCTATCCCTGGTAGCCAAATCAAGCAGTATCATATTGTGAAACTTCCCCTCTTTCAATCTCGGAGCGTCAAGTGTGCATACAGGAAAGAACACATAAGAGACCACTTTGTTTTCAAAGTGGGTGCACTCATATCATATCATATCATGTTGGTATCAACCATATCATGTGAACCAGTATAATCATATCAGTACCATATTCAAAATCAGAATAAAAACAAATAAGTATGCCAAAGGCTTTTCATATCCATATCATATCAAACCACGTACAGAACACATTCATATCATTTTCAGATGATCAATAATAGATCCAAAACATTTCATAGCACATGTATAAAAATCTCAATTTTCATATTCACTCTTTTGCACATTTCAGAAACATGTCAAATATTGTTCATGTCTACACTATTCATGTCAAAAAGTAATTTTTCAGTTTCATATAGATTTCATGAGTGAATGCAGCATACATAACTGAGGTTGTTTTCATATTTTCTTTTCAAAACATAACATGCACATTTTTACAAACCAACTTCAGTTTATTTTCTTTTTATGCAAATCTAGCATAGGAACCTTAGTTACCTGATTCTTGCAGTGTATTCTCTAAATTCTGGAAGTGTACTCTATCTGTGTTGCAATAACCTAAATTATAATATTTGTGCACAAGTTAACGACCAAGCTCGTACATAAACTTAATTAACCAAAACTCATAATCATTAAGAAATAAAATAAGATAAGCCTCTCAATAGTTAAGTTTATAACCAGCACAACAAAACCAACCCCAAATCAGTCATAAAGCGGCTCATAAAACCACTTAATTCAACTCCAAAACTTTTACACAACTGGGTATTCAGATGGGGGAAAATTGAAAAAAATTGAAGAAAAGGAATGAAGAAGAAACCGTCGGGATGGAAGAAAGAAGAAAAAAAATAGACCTTACCTGCCAAAACGACATCGTTTGGCTCCTTAGGAGGGAACTAGGTTTGGGCCAGGGCCTGGGCATCGGACTGGGTCTTAATCCTTACAAAAATTCCATCCTCAGAATTTGTTGTAAGTTGTCAAAACTCCCTTCGAAAAGTCATGGGTGCTTTTCTCACATCTCTTCTTCCAATTCCCAAGAAGCTTCATTAGTAGCGTGATTCGTCCACAACACTTTGACCAGAGGAATAGTTTGAGTCCGTAACACCTGTTCTTTCCATTCTAAAATTCGTACTAGTTCTTCCGCATAAGTCATATCTTCCTAAATCTGAAGTGGCTCATAGTCAACAATATGAGTGAGGTCGGGTATGTACTTCCTCACCATGGAAACATGAAATACGTTATGTACTCCCGCAAGTGCCAGTGGAAGTGCTACTCTATATGCAAATGGTCCAATCCGGTCAAGAACCTCAAAGGGCCCGATATATCTAGGGCTCAGTTTGCCCTTCTTTCCAAATCTCATAACTCATTTCATTTGTGCAATTCTCAAAAATACTTTATTTCCAACCTCAAACTCTAATTGGCGGCGACGATTATCAGCATAACTCTTTTGTCGGCTTTGAGCTGCTTTCATTCTAACCCGAATGGTATCTACCTTCTCTGTGGTCTTCTGAATAATCTCTAGTCCCAAAAGTTTCCTTTCACCCACTTCATCCCAATACAATGAAGATCTGCACCTTTTGTCGTACAATGCTTCGTAGGGTGCCATTCCAATACTAGCCTGACAACTATTATTATAAGCAAACTCGACTAACGGTAGATGTCGCATCCAAGACCCCTTAAAGTCCATCACACATGCCCTTAGCATGTCTTCTAAGATCTGAATAGTCATTTCTGACTAGTCATTTCTGACTGTCCGTCTGTCTGAGGGTGAAAAGCAGTACTAAATTTAACTTAGTACCCATGACCTCCTGTAAGCTTCGCCAAAACTTTGAAATGAAATGAGGATCTCTATCCGACACAATGGATACCGATATCCCATGCAATCTTACCATTTCTTGCACGTACAGTTCAGCTAATTTCTCCAGCCTATAAGAAATTTTAATGGGTACAAAGTGAGCTATCTTCGTCAAGCGATCCACAATCATCCATATTGCATCTTGTCCACTCAATGTCCTTGGTAGGCCTGTCACAAAGTCCATGGAAATATGCTCCCACTTCCACTCTAGAATCTAAAGTTACTGTAACAATCCTGCTGGTCTCTTATGCTCCACCTTCACTTGTTGGCAAGTTAGGCACTGTTTCACAAATTTAGCAATTTCTCTTTTCATACCATTCCACCAAAAAGACTATCTCAAGTCCCGATACATCTTAGTAATCCTCGAGTGAACTGTGTACAAAGAATGATGTGCTTCTTCAAGAATTACCCTTTTCAGTTCGTCATTAGCTGGCACGCACAATCTACCTCTAAACCTCAAAACTCCATCCTAGAAAACGTTAAAGTCGGATTTGTCCATGTTCCCAACTTCTTCTACTAGTTTCACCAACCCTGAATCCACTTTCTGAGTAGCTTTGATTCTATCTATCAAAGGCTGGTTGAACTATCACACTGGCCATGAAAGTACTTGTATCACTAGTGATGACCTCAATACCAGCTCTTTCTAAGTCCATTAACAACCTGTGTTGAGTAGTAAGGGTTGCAACTGCTGGTCCCATTAACTTCCTACTTAAGGCGCCGGCGACAACATTAGCTTTGTCTCGGTGATAATTGATGGTGCAATCATAATTTTTGATCAACTCAAGCCATCTCCTCTGCCTCATATTTAATTCCTTCTGGGTGAAGAAATATCAATTTTTTTAATCTCGTACCGTACCGGCTGCTATTTGCCGTACTGGCCATTGGGCCGGTATAGGTATCATATATATTTCGTACCAGTCCAAATACCGGTCGTACCGGCCTATATTTCGGCCTTTAATTTTTTTTTCATTTTTTCAAACTACGAGCTTATTTTTTTACCCTCAGTTCAGACTAGGCTATTTATAATTTATATATATGTATTTATATATAATTTATTCATATATAGACTATTATTTTGGAATATAATTTATATATATAGTTTATTCATATATCGATTATCTTGAAACGGTATACGAAATGATACCGATACCTAAATATTTCGTTCCAATGTCTAAACTATTTGTACTGTATTTTGGAGACACTATTTGTACGGTATTCAAAATATTGAGAAATATTCTAAACTTTTGTGATCCATGTAAATTTTGCACTTTTCTCCATACAAATAGTGTCTACAAATCTTAAGTACAAAAATGACTCCCGCGAGTTTCAGATCATGCGTGGGATAATTTTGCTTATATACTTTCAGTTGGCATGAGGCATATGCTATATTCTTCCCATGTTGCATCAATATGCACCCCAAACTAAGTCTTGATGCATTGCTGTAAACTACAAATCCTCCTTTAGCATTGGGAACTGTTAACACCGGAGCTGTCACTAATCTGTATTTCAACTCTTAGAAACTCTCTTCACACTTTGTTATCAATTCAAACTTATTATTCTTTTTGGTGGGTGCAGTGAGAGGAACTGTTATCCTGGATAAACCATCAATGAATTGGCGGTAGTAACCTGCCAATCCTAAAAGACTTTAACCTCATGAATATTCTTTGATGTTGACCAATTAACTACTGCTTCCACTCTCTTCGGGTCCACTGAAATGCCAAACTTTGAAACTACATGCCCCAAAAAAGTGATTGAATCTAGCCAAAATTCACACTTCTTCAATTTAGCAAACAACTTTTTATCTCTAAGTGTCCCAAGTATCAGTTTCAAATGTTCTTCATGCTCAATCTTACTTTCGGAGTATATCAATATGTCATTAATAAAAACAACCACAAACTTATCAAAAAATTCATGGAACACCCTGTTCATCAAATCTATGAATACTAATGGGGCGTTTGTCAGGCGAAAAGGCATGACCAAAAACTCATAATAGCCATAATGAGTCCTGAAAGTCGTCTTATTCACGTCTTCTGTCCTGATCTTCAATTGATGGTACCTAGATCGAAGATTAATCTTAGAAAATACCTGAACACCCTGGAGCTGATCAAACAAATCTTCTATACGGGGTAACATGTCCTTATTCTTCATGGTCACCTGATTAAGTTCCCTGTAATCAATACACATTCTCATCCATCCATCATTCTTTTCACAAAAAGAACTGGAGCTCCCCAAGGTGATACACTAGGCCCGATAAAACCCTTGTCCAACAAATCTTGCAACTGCTCCTTGAGTTCCACTAATTCAGACGGCGCCATCTGGTAAGGTGCTTTCGAAAGGGGTGTCGTGCCTGAGACTAATTCAATAGCAAACTCTACCTCCGACTTAGGCAGTAGTCCAGATAAATCTTCTGGGAAAACTTCTGGATAATCACTCACAACAGGTATTTGCTCCAACTTCAACTCCTTTTTTGGTGCTCCTACCATGCAGGCTAAGAACCCTTGACAACCATCATGTAACAGTTTTCCAACCTGAATGGCAGATATGATGGGAGGATGCAACCTCACTTTCGACCCCGCAAACTGAAATTCACTTTCTTTTAGGGGTCTAAATACCACTTCTTTCTTAAAATAATCAATACTGACATGGGAGGAAGCCAACCAGTCCATACCCAAAATCACATCAAACCCGATCACGTGAAACACTATTAAATCAGCTGGCATTAGTCTTCCCTCAATAGATAAAGGACACCCTAGTATAATCTCATCACAGACTACCGAATTTCCTGTTGGGGTCAAGACCACTAACTTGTGCTTCAACTTTTCAATTTTTAGAGTGCAAAAATCTAGAATAAGCCATGGAAACAAATGAATGTGTCGCTCCCGAGTCAAATAACACGATAGCGTTATTAGAAAACAAAGAAAGGGTACTTGTGATCACGTTCAGCATTATCCATGAACTAAAATATCGAAAGTCTTAACAACAACCAACAAACTAATATCTTAAAGCAAAAAAAAAGAAGTCATACCAGTGATCACATCATTCCTATTCTCAGCCTCTCCAGGTGTCAATGCAAAAACCTATGCAGGCACAGTAGGACGTTGGTTGCTTCCTCGTGATGTCCCTTCTATCCTGGGTGGTAGCAGCATGGCGGCCTTGTTGTTGTCCAACTGCAACAGGCAGTCTCTGAGATAGTGACCAGCCTCTTACCCGAGCTACTACCTTCATTCCTCTTTTTCCACGATCCCTGTTCCATGCCAGAATGATACCCAAATGGAGTAGTCATATTTCTCTGATCATGCAGTGCAATGGTTCTTTGAAGGCTTCGTTTAAAAACTGTGGCCTTATTCACCATCTCTGAAAAGTTCTGAATCTGGAAGCCCACCACTCGTTCATAAAGTTTTTCATTTAGTCCCTGTTCGAACTTACCCGCCTTCTTCTCCTCATCAGGGATTGGGTACGTAGCAAAACGTGACAACTTGGTAAATCTGGTTGCATACTGGTATTCTGTCATAGCTTCCTGCACCAAAGTGGAGAATTCTATTGCCATGTCGTCTTTGATTGAGCTTGGGAAGAAGTGCTCCAGAAAAATTTGCTTGAAATGCAGCCAACTAACTATTTTGCCTCCCCGATCAGCTTGAATGTGGCGTACGCCACCTTCTATTCTACTGTGCAGGTTAGGACCCGCAGTATCTCCTCAATATCCTAAACCCAATCCTCTGCCAGGGTCGGCTCACCTCTCCCATCAAATGAGGGGGGTGCATCCGGTTGAATTGTTCCACGATACAACCTTATTCATTATTGTTGTGTTGGCAACCCTGGGGATTTTGCGCGAGATGATCTATTAATTGATGCACTGGAGCTTGAAGTACTTCGGAAGCACTCAGAGTTGCTTCCATTTCATTATCAGTAGCATTCAAATCCAACATACTTTGTTGCTGACGACGAGGTGGCATCCTGTAACGCCCCGTACCCAGATGGGTCAGAAAATTATTACATGTCACTTATAAACCTATCTCCCAAAGCATCTAAAATCTCCAAAGATTTTCATATTCAGTACACATTCTCATATTTTTCAAATAGACACAATATAAACTCCATAAAGTCATCATTACAAAATAACATAAACCAATGGGGATCCACAATCTCCCAGTAGTCTCATCATAAAAAACCTGATAAATCTCCAAATCCTACTAAACCAAATACATAAATATCTAAATCACATCAGAATTCATTATTTTAATAGTAGTACCCTAAGGTACTCGACACCTTCTCTGCAGTTTAGCCATGATCATATTTCCTATTCCTGGTTCTTAGATGGACCGTCCACATCATCTGAAAAATATTTTGAAGATAAGAGGGTGAGTTATCAACAACTCAGTAAGCAAAGCACATATACTAGTGTGTAAAACATGAGCCTTTTCAGAGAGTTCAAAATGCTGAACATAAAAGCATTTCATTTTCATATGCATATCTGAAAACATATAAACAACATATCAGAGCAACATTTCAATCTTTTTCATATTTAAAAAAGAATAAATTGTTCATATTAAGAAAACACTTTGGCATAACATAACTGAACATCTTCATCTTATCATATCATATCATATCGTATCGTATCATATTGTATCATATACTATGTTTAATCCCCATAGTAGGGTTGTGCCATCCCTACTGGCCAAACCAGACTGTATCATATTGTGAAACTTTCTATTTTTCAATCTCGGAGCTCATAGTGTGCACACATGAAAGAACACATAAAAGATCACTTTGTTTCCAAAGTGGGTGCACTCATATCATATCATATTATGTTGGTACCAACCATATCACGTGAACCAGTATCATCATATTAGAACCATATTCAGAATAAAAATCAAAACATATAAGTATGCCAAAGGTTTTTCATATCCATATCATATCAAACCACGTGCAGAACACATTCATATCATTTTCAGATGATCAATAACAGATCCAAAACATTTCATATCACATGTATAAAAATCTCATATTCGCTCTTTTGAACATTTTAGAAACATGTCAAATATTGCTCATGTCTACACTATTCATATCAAAAAGTAATTTTTCTCTTTCATATAGATTTCATGAGTGAATGCAGAATACATAACTGAGGTTGTTTTCACATTTTCTTTTCAAAACATAACATGCACAATTTTACAAACCAACCTCAGTTCATTTTCTTTTTATGCAAATCTAAAATAGGAACCCCGCTTACCTGACTCTTGCACTGTATTCTCTAAATTATGGAACTGTACTCTATCCTTTTCATGATAACCTAAATTATAATATTTTTGCACAAGTTAACTACTAAGCTCCTACATAAACTTAATTAACCGAAACTCATAATCTTTAAGAAATAAAAGAAGATAAGCCTCTCAACAGTTAAGTTTATAACCTGCCCAACAAAGCCAGCCCCAAATCAGTCATAAAGCGACTGTACAACCACTTAATTCAACTCCAAAACTTTTACACAACTTTTGACACTTATACTCGTTCAGTCCAACACTTATCATATCCAACATTCAACATAGTTCACCCTTACTCCTAACGTATCAGTTCATTTAACATATCACAAAATTGACTTATCAAGCACTTCAAAACCAATACATCGTACGGGTCTCGCTTGCTTGCAAGTGAGTTTTTCTCTCTAGAGTAGAGTGAGTCTTTCAGGTTAGCTTGTGCTGGTCTGAGAGAGGTGATCATGGAAGAGGAGTTGTCAAAGCAATGGGAGAGACTAAGTCTTACAGAAAGGGAGAAGGAGGGTTTGGATCTACAACATCAAACACCAGGGTCCTCTGTGAAACCGAAACACCTTTGTTTACTTGTTATGATTGTGGCGGAAAAAACGGTTAACAGGGAAGCATTCAAGAGTACCCTGCCAAAATTCTAGAAATGCGAGAGCTGGCTACAATTCTCAGAAGTTGAACTAATATATTCCTCATTGAGTTTCATAGCAAGAAGGATCTGGAGAGGGTGATCAATGGTAGGCCGTGGTCTTTTGATAGATGGCTACTATGTTTTCAGACCTTTAGTGGTTCTATGTCCATTAATGAAGTGTAGTTCACCAAAGAGGAATTTTGGATTCAAGCTTACAACCTGCCTTTTGACTACATGATCAAAGAAGTGGGTTATCAGATTGGAAGTAGTCTGGAAAGATTTATTAAAGTCCACGTAGATGATATAGGTTTTGGGTGGGGAATGTTTCTTAGAATAAGGGTTGAGCTTGACATTACTAAAGCCCTTCCAAGTGGCATGTTCATCACAGTGGAGGGGAAGAAATCATGGGTGTATTTTAAGTATGAGAGGTTGCCCTACCTTTGCTTTAAGTGTGGGATCATCAAACACTCTTATTCCTTGTGTTCTAATGGTAGGAGTGGGGAGGGGCTGGACCAATATGGATCCTGGTTAAGAGCTCTTATCGTAAGGGAGAGTGAATTGTAGCATAAAAGATGTGGTGAAGGTTATAACCAAGATGCTCAGACTGAACCTCGTCCATGGAGGAAGAGAGGAGGGGACAGTAAAGATACTTTTGTTGGCAAAGCAGATTTCAGGGAGGGGTGTCAGATGCCTGCCAAGGATATTGACATTTCTAAGAAAAAGCTGCTGGAATGGGAAAGGGGCAGGTACTAGGGGATGTGACAAAGTCAAAACCAAAGTTAGAAACGGTAGGCATGGAAAACCTGAATAAGACAGCTATTGCACTTTTAGTTCCTGTTGAGGAGACATGTGACATGCATGGAGTGGGGGGCTCAGTACTAAGTAATGGAAACACTGTTGCTATAGAGGACAGTTTTGACCCTAGACTAAACAACAAACTTCCAAAGGGGACTGAGACCTCAACTGATCTACATAACCAGATCCATTCCTTTGACCAGTTTATCTCCAACCAAGTTAAAGTTCTTGAACAAGCCAAGAGAACTGCCAGCTGGAAGAGGAGGGCTCGAGACATCTGTTTTGAGAATTTTTCTTTGGGACTAGGAGGTAGTTCAGGCATACCTACTAGTAACAAGAGAGAAAGAAACCATACTTTGGCTAATGAGGGGCTGATCACTAGTAAGAAAATCAAAACTGAGGAAGATGGAAACACTGGTTCTTCTCAATCTGATATGGTGGTGGCTGTTGAACAGCTCCACCAAAACCAATGAGTTGTCTCAGTTGGAACTGTCGGGGGCTTGAGAACCCCCAGACAGTTCATGATCTGCACCAAATGGTGCTTAAAAAGCTCTCATCCTTCAAAAAATGCTTGGGTTTTGATGACAGCTTTGTCATTGACTGTAAAGGAATGAGTGGAGGACTTGCTTTTCTTTGGAAAGAGGACAATGAGGCAATAGTGCACACATTTACTAAACACCATATTTCTCTGTTGGTGAAGGGGGTTGAGGAGGGGAAGGAGTGGTTGTTGACTGGATTCTATGGACACCCCATCACCACTAAGAGGAATGAAAGTTGGCAACTACTTCAAGCTATTAAACCAGAGAGTTCAAAAGAATGGATGTGTGTTGGGAATTTTAATGAGATACTTAATTATGGAGAGAAATGGGGGGGAGCTTTGAGATCAAGTGCTCAGATTGAGGCATTTAGAACTGCTATGGAGGCATGTGAACTTTGTGACATGGGTTCCATAGGTAATAAATTCACTTGGACTAATGGGAGACATGGAGGTGCCTTTACCAAAGAAAGGCTTGACAGAGCCTTATGCACCTCATGTTGGGCTGAGTCCTTTCCAAATTTGAGGGTTTACACTCTTCCTACTTTGAGCTCAGACCACTGCCCCTTGTTGGTTACTATGGAGGAGAGACAGCCTTATGGAATCAGGAAGAACAAACCTTTTAGACTGGAAACAAGCTGGTCTCTAAGGGAGGACTATCTTAAATTGGTGGAGGAAGCCTGGCTTAATCCCATGGAATCTGAGAACAAACTGCATGCTATTAATGAGGGCCTTAAGCTGTGCAAACAGAAACTCATGCAGTGAAATAAAGGAGTAAGAGGCAACTCTAAACAATAGGTGGCTGAGCAACTTGCCCTCTTGAATGAATTGCAAAAAGACAACAAAGGTCACCTGAATGAACAAATCAAGCACGTTCAGAAGGCTATCAACAGAATACTAGAGGAAGATAACCGTAGATGGCAGCAGAGAGCTAAGTAGAGGTGGCTGAGAGAGGGTGACAAACACTAAATTTTTCCACCAATGTGCTTCTCTCAGAAGGAAAAATAATTTGATAAAGATGTTGGTGGATGAAGATGGGCAGGAGATACAGTCCAAAGAGGGTATTATCCCCCTCTTTCAAAGCTACTACAAAGAACTCTTCACCACCTCATCTCCAGATAACATCTCTGGATGCTTGGCTGCAATGGAGTCTCGAGTAACAAAAGCACAGAATGCTACTCTCACAAAACCTTACACCCAACAAGAGATTGAAGAGGCTCTTTTTTCAAATGGAGGGCCTCAGCTCTCCTGGCCCGGATGGCTTCCCAACAGCCTTTTACCAGAATCATTGGTCCCTCATTGGTAAACAAGTCAGTGAAGCCATATTACAGGTACTAAATTCTAATGGCAGTCTCACTGCTGTTAATGACACTTCCATTTCCTTAATCCCCAAGAAAAGAACCCCACTAAAGTCACAGAATTCAGACCCATATCTCTGTGCAATGTCAAGTATAAGCTCATTTCTAAAGTAGTGGCTAATAGACTTAAGAATGTATTGCCTCTTATCATTTCTAACTCACAGTCTGCATTTGTTCCTAATTGACTCATTTATGGTAATGTGATAGTGGCCTTTGAAGCTTTGCATACTATGAAGGCTAAAATGATAGGAATGGAGGGTTACACAGCTCTTAAATTAGACATGAGCAAAGCTTATGATAGACTAGGGTGGAGCTTCATCAGAGCTGTGTTAATCAAAATGGGTTTTTGCAATCAATGGATAGAGTTGGTGATGAAATGCATTGAGACAGTATCATATGCTATCCTTGTTAATGGAACCCCTCAAGAATCCTTCCACCCAACTAAAGGGATTAGACAAGGAGACCCCCTTTCACCTTATATTTTCATCATATGTGCTGAGGCACTTAGTAGTCTAATCAGTAAAGCTGAAGGGGAGGGACTGATCCATGGGGTCCCTATTGCAAAAGATAGGCTCAGAATTTCACATCTCTTTTTTGCTTACGATTGCCTGTTTTTTTGCAAAGCTAATGCCATTGAATGGGGCAGACTTTTTGGGTTATTAAGAGCCTATGAATCAGCCTCAAGTCAAAGGCTTAATTTGGAGAAAACTTCTATCATATTCAGCAAGGGCCACACAACAGTACATCCTATCTATTACTGGGGTAAGGAATGGCATGTCATATGAGAAATACTTGGGTCTGCCCTTAGTGGTGGGAAAGAATAAAGCCAAGAATTTTAAAGGAATATTGGATAACATTAGATCAAAAGTCAGTAATCATAGAGTCAAAATGCTGTCTCAAGTAGGGAAGGAGATCTTTATCAAAGCTGTTATCCAAGCTCTTCCTACCTACACAATGTATGTTTTTAAACTCCCTAATTCCTTGCTCAAAGACATCAACAGGGTCATCAACAACTTCTGGTGGGGACAACAAGGCAGTGAACACAGGATCCATTGGATTTCATGGAAAAATAGGGAAAGGCTAAATCTGAAGGGGTATGGGCTTGAGGGACTTTGAAGCTTTCAATAAAGCAATGTTGGCCAAACAATGTTAGAGACTGATCCAACACTTTGATTCCCTTGATGCTCAAGTGATTAAGGCCAAGTATTACCCAAGCTCCACCTTTCAAGAGGCAAAATTAGGCTCGAAACCCTCTTATATCTGGAGAAGCTTCTTAGCAGCTAGGCCATTAGTAGAGGTAGGATCCTATTGGAGGATAGGAAATGGTCATCATGTTCAGGTTTGGAATGATAAATGGATATCCTCTCCTAATCCTAGCAAGGTCCAAAGCACTGTTAGTGTGATGGAGAATAATGCAACAGTCTCAACTCTAATTGATCTTATCACTAAGCAGGGGAAATATGCACTAGTGCATCAGATATTCAATCACAGAGAAGCTGAGTCCATAATCAAAACTCCCATAAGCTGCTCAATAGCAGAGATAGACTTGTTTGGCAAGACACAAAAGATGGTGAATTTTCAGTTAGAAGTGTCTATCATAAGGAAATCGAGAGAAGCCTTCCTGTTTCTAGTCAAGCATCAAGTAGCTCTTCCCTCAAAGGTTTTTGGCAGCAGTTATGGCAGTTACAAGTGTAGCCTAGAGTTAAATTTTTCCTCTGGAGATCCTGTCAAGAGGCACTTCCAACCCAATCTAATCTCTTCAAGAAGAAAGTAGTAGAACACCCCCTCTGCCCTATATGCAATTTGGAGGAAGAAGACTCAATTCATGCTATTTGAGGGTGTAAGTCAGCCAAGGATGTGTGGAGTCAATGTTCTAAAAGGTTACAGAAATGCCATCTACCATACATGTCTATGCTACAACTTCTTGAAGCCTTATTTTAGACCATGGAAAGCAAGATCATTCAAGAGTTTGCTATGGTGGCCAGTAAGATATGGTGGAGAAGGAACAACTTAGTTTTTAAATGTGTTTTTGCTCACCCGAAGGTAATTGTGCAAAAGGCTAGAAGCATCTTGGATGTGCTGAACGAGGAACTGGGTTGTAGTTCCAGTAAGGTCTGTACTTCAGCTAAGGTTTGGCAGGCTCCACCATCAAATTGGCTCAAGACGAACTGGGACAGTGCAATTGATAAGGCTAGAGGTATCATCGGAGTGGGAGTGGTAGTTAGGGACAGTACAGGCAAAATCATTGCAACCATGAGGACTAAAAAACATCTCTTCCCTGATCCTTTGCTAGCTGAGTCTTTTGGAGCTCTTAAAATAGTACAGTTTGGACTGAAGCTTGGACTAACAAAAGTAATTATTGAAGGGGATTCCCTACAAGTCATCAATAGTCTTAGAAGGGACAAAGAAGGCTGTAATAGTGCAACTATGTTTGTATGTGAAGCAAAACAGCTCTTAGAAAACTTTGCTAAGTGGGAGGTTTCTCATGTAAGGAGAAATGGCAACTCTATAGCTCACTTGTTAGCAAAAGATGCTCTTTCCAATTATGATCACATTGTAACGTTGGAGGATCTCCCTCCTTTGTATCCCTTTGGTTTGATTGAATGGAAATGAGTTACTCAAAAAAAAAAAAAAACCAATACATAGTACTACAACAATCCCTCCCTACATGTCACTAACAACCCAAATAGCCACTGCTAAGTCATCCAGCAATTACCTGGCTCTACAACATCAGAAAAATATTCCAAAGGTACCAATATACAAATCCTGTAAATAATAATATAAAACTATTACTAATGCTCTTATTACCCTTATGAGTTTTTGCGCATTGGAAACCAACGAAAATTGATGACTAGAGAACTAGTTTTATCTCAATGCCTTGTGATACAACGTAGTGGCGTTAATCAAAAAATTTACAACTAGGTTCGATGAATGACAAGGTAACTCAAGCCGTGTGGTAGAACTCACCCAGAAGGAAAAGAGAAATTGTTGTTGTGGCTGTTGAAATGAATTTGCTACGTCACCCACAAAAATCGCAATAAACCCAACTGAAGAAGAAGGAAAAAAAGAAAAGAAAAATAGATAATAAGTGTGAGAGAGGAATCTGAAAATTTGTAGAGATCGGACTTGAGATGCTTACCGTAACGAGAAGATTGAGAGAGAATGCAGCACCCAAAAATGCAGCACCAAAACACTCTGAAAATCGTAGGAGATTGAGAGAAGACGTGAGAGGGAACGGTTGTGAGTGAGGTAGAAAGTGAGAAAGAATCAAAATGCAAAATAATAAGAGAGAAACCGACGGGACCAGTCGAGAAGGAAGAAAGAAGAAGAAGAAAAAAAAAAGACCTTACCTGCCAAAACGACATCATTTGGCTCCTTAGGAGGGAACTGGGTCTAGGCCAGGGCCTGGGCATCTGCCTGGGTCTTACAGGCAACAAGCTTTCAAAACTCGAAAAAAGATTAAGGCTCAGAAAGAACGTTTTCTCTTAAAACATTAATTTGTATTTTTCACATGTACATGATATATTTAAAAAATGAAAGTTTAAAAATTTGAATGATGATTGATTGTCATCTTTCACATATGCATGATTTGTTGAAAATTTAAAAAGTGATTGATGCTTTTTTTGACTTAAGTAAAAGGTAGCTACTTTTGTTTGAAGGTTTTGAAAAATGATTAATGCTATTTTTTTATATTTGCAAAAAGTACAAATTTTGTTTGGAAATTTTGAAAAGTGATTGATGTTTTTTTTTACATATGCAAAAGGTAGATGCTTTTGTTTGAAATTTTGAATAATGATTTATGTTGTTTTTAACATATGCAAAAGGTAGAAGATTTAGTTTGAAGATTTAAAAACTGAATAATGTTTTCTATGACATGTGCAAAAAGGAGAAACTTTTATTTGAAATGTTTGAAAAATGAGTAATGCTTCTTTTTTACATTTGAACCTTTTTAAACTTGAAAATAAAATATCATATCTATAAATAGGTCATTTGAAATCTTAAAAAAATACACTTCAACTACAAGTTTTACAACATTCGTTCATCAAAAGCTTTCAATTTCTCTTTTCGAAGCATTGAGCCTTAACACTTGTTCATTTTGAGAGAAATATAGTTTGTAGTGTACTGTTTTATTTCATATTAAGGAGTGTACTCTGATAACCTACACATTATCTGCTCTTCTATAAATAGTAAAAATGTGTGTGTAATCCT
Organism: Juglans microcarpa x Juglans regia; assembly: GCF_004785595.1. Lineage (NCBI taxonomy): Eukaryota > Viridiplantae > Streptophyta > Magnoliopsida > Fagales > Juglandaceae > Juglans > Juglans microcarpa x Juglans regia. The sequence continues at coordinate 11,547,898 of NC_054600.1, read as the reverse complement.
TGTGAGTGTAGTAGGTATTCTAGATGGAGAATAGTTGAATCACCACTCGTAATGTGATTGTAAGTGTATAAGGTGCTCTACATGGATTCTTTGAAGTGGTATTGCTTCAAAGTGTAATAGGTTTCTATCTCCACCTGAAGGAGGTTAAATAGTGAATTTGGAAATCCTCAAGGGGTAACTTGAGGTGAGGACATAGGTAGTGGGGCAGAACTTCCTAATTAAAATACTGAATTTGCATCTCTCTTACCCTTACTCTTTTTATTTATTATTGCTTAGTATTTTATTCACATCTTACATTTTGTAGTTGATTTGTAATTGTTAATTTAAAAAAAAAACACTCAATTCAACCCCCTTTTGGGTTAGTCATCTGGGCAACATCGATAGTTGGAGTACACTGCATGGCTAGAAGTGGATTGGTCCATTCAAGAGGTAGTGGTGCACGCAGCTTGTCAAGATGGTAGTGGCTCAACCTATAAAAAAGTGGAGAGAAGTGGTGGCAAGCAACGACGGTGGGCAAAGCTTCTATGGCAAGCAACCATAGCTGGCATGAAGGGGAGATGCATTGCCATGGTGGTTCGTGCTACAAATCCGACTCGAAAGATGAAGCAAGATAGCAACTGTTGGAGTATAGCCTCTCATATCGACAGCATGGTATTAAAGTCTAAGGAAGAAAAGCTAAAGGCAGAGAAGACTTAGAGACTGTTATTTCTGTTATAACAATTATTATTTCTATGTAGTATAAATAGTAAAGACCTTCCTGTATTACATTATGAAGTATTTTCATTTTGTTCAATTCAGATTACACAAACTCTCAAGTTCTTCCAACTTCCTTCTCTATTTTCCAGTTTTCCTCTTTATTCAACGAGTTGTCAACATGGTATCAGATTGAAAACCATACTTGGTTCTACATATTTCCTTTTTCCTGATCTTGCAATCTACATTGCAAATTCTGCTTGGGAATTTTCTCAAGAATCCTTCGATTCTTGCATTTTCTTGGTAAAATGACAGAAGCAAACCCTCTCAATTCTTCAGAATCTTTTCGTCCCTCTAATCATTCAGATGATTCTTCTAGCCCATATTATCTTCATCCTAGTGATAATCCAGGTTCTCTCTTGGTCTCAGAAGTCTTTGTAGGAGACAACTACATCGCTTGAAGTTGATCGATCACTATTGCTCTGATTGTCAAGAATAAGGTATCTTTCACTGATGATTCAATTACTGCTCCTCCTACCAGTCAGAGTGTTAATCATACTGCTTGGCTTCGTGCCAATAATTTGATACTTTCTTAGCTCATGAATTCTATTTCTAAAGATATTAGAAATAGCGTGCTTTATGTCGCATCTATTGTAGATCTCTGAATGAGCTAAAAGCAAGATATTTGAGAAGTGATGGTCCAAGGGTTTTTCATCTTGAAAAATCTCTAAGTTGTATAAACCAGGGTTCATCTTCAATTATAGAGTATTTCAGTGCTTTTAAGACTCTTTGGGATGACTATGTCAGTTATAGACCCTTCCCAACCTATACATGTGGCAAGATGGCTTCTTGCACCTGTGATTTGTTCAATTTCTTGCTACTTCCACAGTAGTCAAGTTACGTGTTAAAGTTTCTTGTAGGCCTGAATGATTCTTATGCTTCAGTAAGAAGTCAATTGTTACTTGTTGTTCCATTGCCTAGCATGGCTAAAGTGTTTTCTTTGCTGCTTCAAGAAGAAAGTCAGAGACAGTTGACTAATTTTACAAGTACTGAAATACATGCTTTGTTAGCAAAGCAGTATACTCAGCCTAATCAGATTGCTCAGTCCAAGTTCTCCAAAGACAAGTTGAAGAAATCCTCACTACATTGTACTCACTGTGGCTACAATGGTCATACAATTGACAAGGGTTTTCAATTGCATGGTTATCCCCTTGGATAGACTGGACCTAAGGGAAAAAGAAATCCTCCCTTTGCACATGCAGCCATTCCAACTAAAGAGTTCTACATTCAAAATAGTGATGAGAACCAAAGGTTTAGTTTAACTGCTGAAGAACTTAATAAGCTCCTAGCACTTGCCAATTCAAATTCATCTACTCAGAACATTAATGCATCCACAACAGCAGTGAATCTAGCCACTACCCCTCAGTTTTCTAGTAACCCTTTTAATCAATGTAATTCTGCCTCTACCAAGTTAAATTCTGAATTTTCTTGGATCTTAGATACTGGTGCAATAGATCATATGATCTGTTCACCTTTATTATATTCTTCTAATCCTAAACCAATTACAAATTCCATTAATCTTCCTAATGGACAAACTGTTCCAACATTATATACTAGAACTGTAAGACTTTCTAGCACATTACATTTAAATAATGTCTTATGTGTTCCTAGCTTTTCATTCAATCTATTATCTGTTTCTAAACTAACCGAAAAAGTTAATCTTTGTCTATCATTCTTTGGTTCTTATTGCCTTTTACAAGACCAATCAATGATGAAGATTTAGGATTGCCTTTGAGAAACAAAGACTTTATAACCTATCTCAAGCTTCCTCAAAAGCTAATTCTTGTCAGCAATATCAGTTTAATTCGACACCAATCTTTGCATCAGCTGCTACTCAAAACTAGTCAAGCCTTGGGCACTACAGACTAGGTCATGTCTCGAATTCTAGAATACCTTTTCTTAGACGAATAGAAAATTCAATAGCATTCGATTGTACAAATGTCTATGAAATCTGTCCACTAGCAAAATAAAAGAAGTTTTCTTTCCCTATATCACAGAATATTTCTAATAAAGAGTTTGATTTGATTCATTGTGATATCCAACGGAACTCTATAAAGCTGCAGCTAAAGGGGACATGGCAGTCTTTTACCCGAAAATAAGTACTAAAGACTCCAGCCTAGAGGAGCCTTGGGATATCCTCAAACTGATAACAGATGAGATCGACTCCATTCTTCATGTTGCAACAAAATTCAAACAAGAGAAATTTGCTGAAATGCTCATTGACATGAACAAATCGCTTGTTGATCTCAAAAATAAGGAGGAGGACACTCCGTTACATATTGCAGCAAGGGTAGGGTGTTCAGGCATCACGAAACTCCTAATAGATCATTCAAAATCTAGTATTCTCGAGATGGTGAACATGTACAAGGATACAACATTGCATGATGCTGTGAGAAATGGTCACCAGTCGGTTGTGGAGTTACTGCTTAGCCAAAAACCAGGGCTGGCTATGATGATGAATGAAGCCGGAGAATCCCCACTTTATCTGGCTGTAGACAGAAAACATTACGATATTGCTGACTACATCCTGCAAAATGCTCCGGAATTCCCCTATGGAGGAAGGGACGGCATGAATGTGTTGCATGTAGCCACCATTCGCATGGCGACAAGTAAGTTAATTTACTGATTCACTACTAATTAACTCATGCATAAGAGACGTGGTGTTTAGATATTAAATAAGATGGATGAAATAAGATAAAATGAGATAAGATAAGAAGCTGTTGCTATCCAAACCAGGCCAAAGATATAAGTGGGTTTGCAAAAAGTATCTCAGTTTTTTCAACTCACGGCATTTATACATGAGATTTTAGAATTTCGCAGCTAGCCACTTCCGTCCATCTGCTTTAAATTCCACTAATTCAAACGCTGATACATGTCCCCTATGTCATGCATCAGCAAATTCTTTTCAAAAAACTAAAACAAATAAATTGGTTTTAAAATTTGGAAATTTTTTTCAAAAAAACAATTAGCTATAGAGGAATTTGGGGGTGGCCCACCTCGTGAGGTGATGATTTGTTGAGTCGTGTGGTGTGCAGGACCCACCTGGTGATGGATATTTTTTGTAACTTTCCTAGAATTTAATTAGGTTGCGTTTGGTTGCAAAAGTCAGTTGAGCTCAATCTAATTTTAAGTTAAGTTTAACATCTAAATACCCAACTCTTAAATTATTTCATCTTAACTCAAAACCTCATTCTACGTGGGACTCACAACTTTTTTTTCAACTTAACACATCTTTATACGTAGGATCCACAATCTTTTCCAGCTTTCCATAAAAAGTAATAAACTAATATTAATATCCAAACACACTTTAAACTCAGTTTAGATGTGTCTCATATAACTTCCTCCACTACTCAACTCACTATTATTTATAAAGAACTGAGATCAGCTGAGCTCAACTCAATATCCAAACACAACCAGCTTAGTCATCACAAGGTGGAGAGTTAATTAACCCATTAGTTAATTAACCGATGTGTAGTTAAATATAGAGGTGTACAACGGTCGATCCGTTCTGTCTGGCCTTATTTTTTTTTTCTTCATTGTTTTTCAAATAAATTAATAAAAAATTATTTAAATTACTAAATTAAAATTAAGTGAATTATTAATGTGGATTATATAACTAAATCATTAAAAAATATTTTATATGTTCAATAATACTAAATTAGATGAAAATTATATAATTAATTACATAATTATTATATTAAAAATATATTTAAAAATTAAAAATATATATTTTCCCAATTCGATTGGTCTGGTTTGGTCCGGTCCAAGAAAACCCCACCCCGAGATCGGACCAAGGACAGAAAGTTGAGAAATACTTGGATCGAGACCGATCGATCCAAGCTTCGGTCTGGTCCGGTTGATTTTCCGGTCCAGACCAGCCGGCTTTCACCCTTAGTTAAATATCCAGTGGGGAATTTTACTGATGCTAAATCCACCTATGACTTTAACCCATATGGACACAATATGGGTCATGAGCTACCCATTTACCAGCGTCTCACACTTGTAAATAATGGGTGCCAAACTGTCTCCTCTTTTTGATTTCTCAACCAATTATTCATTCATATAGAAAATGAAGCATGTAACTTAACAAGAGGGCAAATGGTAGGAGTACTATAATCTAACTAATGTAGTAGATTACTCATAAAATCTCATCGTGACCTAGACTAATTGATCTCCCAAGGTCACGGATCTTCAATGGACCATGTTAGTGGGCTTTAACCAACCATGGCAGGCCCAAGTGATGGGGATAAAAGTGTCCCCCTACTTTATTTACTCATCTCATAATTTCTTTTTGGGAGTTCAGTTGACTTCAAATAGAGTAATGTACATGCCACTAATTTAAACTAATAAGGTTTAATGATAGGTCAACCTACACAAAAGTCAAGTACTTCTTCATGTAGAAATCACATTCTGACCTTTATTACTTCTAAAAATAGTATCTAACTCATTATAATCCAAAATGACTTCAAACCGATCAAAATTGGGCTACCAGCTCCAAACTCCCATGTCGTTAGTAGTAAAACAAGACATTCGATATTTTTTAATAACGCTAGCTTTAAAAACTAATATTTGAACAGCTTATCTGAGCATCATGTAATATCCCCAAAGATTTTCCATTTAATCCAGTTTATGGTGTCCTTGTAATTAAACAGCCGCATTTACTGGTCACATACCCACTCATGCAATACCAAAACCCTAACTTCCTTACATTTTTAGCCCTATCGATCGTAATAATTCCGAAAATCACGGGAGTTCACATTACAATACCTTCATCATGTACATCGTTTAAACTACTAAAATCTTACACGTCATTGAGTCAGTCCACAAAAAATTCAAAAAAATAAAGCTTTGGTACTGATCGCTACGTTGGAAACATAATAAATTCGTCCATGTCGTTCTATTTGAGCTCCTACAGCTTTGCTTTATTTTCTTTTAACTTAATAATCAAACCTAACTTTTCAATACTCTTTAAACATCTCAAATCCACCGTCAGATATATATATGATTTACTTTTATTTACTTATTTCAGTTATTTTATTATTATTATTTTGTCACTGTTATTATTATCATTATTTTCCGATCGTCAAAAATAGATTGTATCAGGTTAAATTGCATAACAAATGAGTCCATTTTAGATTAGATTTTCTTGATTTTTGGCATATTCTTTGAGTTATTCATTATTTTTTTTAGAATTGAAGGCCAAGATTAAGGCTACCAATATATATAATATCGTCGTGGCCGACTATATATGGGAATAAATAGTAATAAGTTGAGTACATTTAGAATTTGCTTTCTGAATTGAATATATTTCTAACTATTAGTTCGATTATCCCTTTTTTATCTTTTTGTCCCTCCGGAAATAATATAGTAAATTAACTAAGTAATTTATGGGAAATATTCTGCTCTTATGAAATTGAAAGTAAGAATAAATAGTAACACAATTCCGAAAGAAAAATGATAAACACATATAACTTTTTACAACACATTACACAATCATGTTTTAAAATGAAGGTTAATTTAGTAAAATATTTTATAAAAATAACATCATTTTACAAAAATATTCTATCTTTAAAACATGTGTTGTGAAATATGTTATGAAATGCGTTGTGTGGATATCATTGCTCATTTCGAAATGATACAACTAAACAATAAAAATAGAACAATTTTTATTTTTTACATGCTCACTTCTTAGCTAACCTAATACACTACTTATTCATGCACGCATCCGACCTAAAATAGGACTCGCATTTTGATTGTTTTATAACTATAATGGATCCCTCAATCAATGATATATATATATATTTGAACTCATAAAATAAGAATAAATTAAAAGGAAGAAATCCTTAAAGCATATTTTGTTACATTAATCTTGAATTTTGTCAAGCTAAATCAAACCGTTGTGATATATGGCTAATTTCTATCGATATCTCTCCCGTAGAATTTCTGCAGAAGGCGATTGAAAAATGGCCATGTTTGGCCTCTGAAGCTGATGACCTTGGGTGGACTCCTCTTCACTATGCTTCATACATTGACAATGTGGGAGCCGTTGAATTGTTATTGAAAGCTGATCGTTCCGCGGCATACAAAAAGGACAAGGAAGGGATGTCTGCTCTACACATTTCGGCGGAGCAAGGCCACTTCAATGTAACCAAAAAACTAATTTCAGAATTGCCAAGTACATGCGAATTGTTGGACAATAAAGGCCGCACCCCTCTTCATCTTGCTGTGGAAAATGGAAAAAGCATCAAGGCTGTGAAATTTATGCTTCGCTCACTACCTGTAGATCTCATAAATAAGCGAGACAGCAGTGGCAACACACCTATGCATCTGGCCACCATCCATGTATCACCTCAAATGGCACTAGAGCTGGCACGTGATAAAAGAGTGGACAGAGGGGCTATCAACAAGGAAGGCCTAACGCCCATCGACATTATTAGATCAAGAATAAAGCTTAAATGGTTTGAAAAGGTATGATCGATGGATTTGGCTTAGATTAAATTCTTTTTATAAATTAGATCTGTTGCATTGGAGACAAGTATCCTATCCCATACATGTCCTGTTATGAGACATATGCCTCATATCGTACGGATCCACATGACCTAACCTTCCCATGACATATGTATATATGTATATGTATATGTATATATGTATATGCATGTATAAAAGAAGTGCTAGATCCATAAAGAAGCTCACAAAAATAGACTCATAAACTAACTTAACTTGATGTGATATGTTACATATATCTTACTGTTAAAAGAACTTTACAATATTATATATCACATCAAGTTATATCAGTTTATGATTTTACTTTTATGAGATCCATTTATAGATAAAGAACATCTCTATAAATATAATTATATACATGTGCATCCTACTAGTGATTTGCTAAAAAAGGTACAAAATTCTTTCAATGTGAAAAATTTATTCTCATGACAATATAAGAAAGCATTACTATACAATAACACATCAAGTTAAATGATGGGGTTGTCAATCATCATTATTATGCATTCTTATCAGACGATTTTGGATTATTTTAATAAAACTTTGTGAGCCAATTTTGCTTGTTCTTCTCGACTATTTTCCGATTTTTGGAGAATTTTGTGAGCCCTTTTTGGAAATGCTTCAAGATTTACCCCATTTTCAACCGAAATTCTTATTGCACCCATTTTTAAGCTGACTGCTTGGATGTTTCTGTTCTCATCCTAAATGTCTTTGCTAGAAGTGATCTTGTCTTGTGTTTCCAACTAGGAAAGACCTCTTGGGCTAAAACATGGACTTGATGCTTAACTTTCCAATAAATGTCTTTGCTATGTCTATTGTCTACAGCTGGTGCCTTTGCTCTTATATCTCTAATAAGCCTATGTGATAGTGTACGTAGATAAATTGATATTAAGGTGTATATATAGGGAATGGAAGTTTCTTGGTTGCGAGTGCATATCATTTGCAGAGTCAAATGCTCGAGTTCAGGAGAATCCTCAGTGGCATGAAAATAGAAGTCTGGTCTGATATCTAGAGATTATAGCCTCGTTTGGATGTTGAATTGAGTTGAGTTTTTTATGAATAGTAGTAAGTTGAGATGATTGAGTGAGTTTTGTGGAGCCTACCTAAGATGAATTTAGATGTGTTTGGATGTTAAGATAAGTTTAGATGTATTTATGGGAAGTTGAAAAAGATTGTGAGTCTGGCATTTAAAGAGATTTTGAATTGAAAAAAGTTATGAATCTCACGTGTAAAGAGGTTTTGAATTAAGATGAGTTTAGTGATTTGAGAGCTGGGTGTTTAAATGTTAGACTCAGCTTAAAATTAGACTAAATTAAGATCAATCCAAGTTCCAAACAGGGACTAAAAATGCCAAATACAGCAAAAGTACTCCTCCTGCAAGCTTGTCTCAACAAAGGTGAATCTGTTTAAAATGAAAATCAATAATAGTCCCACTTTTTCCATCTACTTAACACTGCTAGAAACTATAGGGTGTGCTTTATGGGATTGATCTCCATGAAAAAAAAGAGCTGTTAGCGATCTGGTTCTAGATGCAACTACTGCTGAAACACTGGCAGCCTTATTAGTTGCTTTTAATTGCTTCGATTCCGTAGACACTGTTATTCTAGCTATGGATGAACTACAAGCATTGGAGGCCATAGACAAAGAATTAAAGTTGAACAATGGAGCAAAGCAGGGAACCTAACAAAAGATATCAAGAAAACTGTCTTTATTTCATACCTGGGAATTTTTTATTTAGTGAAATCCATTTATTTCATTACTAAGCAAATATTAGAATCCGTTACAAATGAGAATCTATAAGAACCCTTTGCAAAATAAAATCAGAAGTAGTACTAGTACTCTACCAAACAACAATGTTTTCCATGTACACCTCTAGCTTGACGAGCAAGTAGATACATTGTCGCATTGCTTTCCTACCCACATGAAGCATGCTCTTCATGATGTTGGATGTTTGGATGCCAAAAATGTTTGAAATATTTGAGAATTGTAAGAATATGTTTGATATTAGGTTTTGGGAAAGGAGAGAGAAAATGTTGAATAAAAATATTTTTAAATTAAGTGTTGTATTAGAGTTTGTGAAAGTTAATAGATAAAATTAAAAAGTTATTTAAATATAGCTTTTCAAAATAATTTTTATTTTGAAGTTTGTAAAAGTTGTATTGATTGTTGTGTTTGAGTAATGTTTAGGTATTGATTAGATGAAAAGTTATGCAAAAGTTTTTTACGTTTGAGTATTAATGTTTGAGAATGAAGTTATGAGAAATTTTAGAAATTTTGTTAATTTTAAAAATTTTGTGTTGCCAAACATGTGGTCAATTATAGGCCTTATTCTCAACAAGTTAGGCAAGGTTTCCTTTATAGCTTCAATAATAGTTAAGGACTTTCCTTCCAATATCACCTCACAAATGCCTATATTCCTCACCAATTTGTGACCCTCAAGTGATCTTAGGGCTTCAACAATATCTGCACGCTCCACTACTTCCTCCCTTTGGCTCATTGCCATCATCACCTCTCCCTTTTCATCACGAAGTATAACACCTACACCTACTCTCCCTTTTCAAATTATGTACAAAGAGTATCTAGTTGTTTGAAGCAACTCATTGTGCAGTCGGGATAGCTTGCATTACTACCTTGATCAGAACCTCTCTCTCAGCTTAAGATAATAGGAATGGATCTCTGTTGCCATGTTGTTTACCTCACACCACCTCCCATCTATGTTCTTGAGTCCATTAATGAAATTTCTTTGCTTTCTTTGTGAAGCTTTATGTTGAAAAAATCTGTTGTTCTGGACCCCTTGATCACTAACCATGAAACTCTTGACTTCTGCCTCCAAATGATTTCTTCCTGTTCCAACAACTTGTTAATCTCATGCCTAAGCTGATTTGACTTTTTACAACTGTCTTTGGTTTGATGAGTATTCTGTAAATGAGCAAATTCCTTTTGTTTTAGTTTTAGAACTCTATGTACATTCCCAAAACTACACCTATCCCATTGCAAGAGCTTTTTTCCATAGGTCTCAAGAGTAGAGAGCATATCTTCTCCACTTCTAAATGTTAACTACTTCTTGTTCCTTCTTCCCTCCAAGTCTTCACACTCATTCACACCAGGGGCTAATGGATTAACTGATCATGATATTGCTAAGAATGCCTTGAGCAATTCTGATGATAGTATAGGCAAGTAATATTAGGAACAACCTATTTATATTTAGTCAATTATAACGGCTGAGCATTTATGATTAATGAAACATGATGTTCTTATGTTTTTGTTTTGGAAAAAAAAAAGTCTTGGTTTCCTTGTTTTTATCAAATGAAAATGAATTTCTTTTTTCTCACCACATGCTTTGTTTGATTGCTATACATTCCCTTTAATATGCTACATTTAATTAGCATCTAGTTTTCTTATAAACATCTAGCTTCCATTATCCAAATATGCCCTCAGCATCTACTTTTCTAAATCTTTGCCAAATTTTAGCTTACCCCATGCACTTGTTCTATTTAGGTTATTCACTTTAATTATTATTTTTTTATAAGTAAGAATAAATATATTAGATCAGGAAAAGGGCAAGGCCCGAGTACACAGGGGTATATAGAAGTGCCTAGGTACAAGTTAAGGACTACGAAAAGCAGCATAAAGATCGTGGAAAGAAGTGCCATTTAGTACAATAGAAGATGACCAAAGTAATAAAGTATGATAAAAAAATGTCCCTAAACCCTGATGGTGCACGCTCCTTCTCCTTAAAACAGCGACTATTCCTTTCGTTCCAAGTGCACCACATTAGACAAAGAGGCACCATTTTCCAAATGACCACGATCTGTCCCGTACCCCAGAGTCCTCTCCAGCTTGCCAAAAGCTCTTTCACACTTCTAGTCATTACCCATGCCATACCTAGCCTTGTGAAGATGTCATCCCATAGAACCTTAACTACTTCGCAATGAAAGAGTAGATGATCCGCTGACTCACTATCGTGTTTACACATAAAACACCAGTCTGTTAGGTAGAGGTCACACCTTCTCAGTTTATCTATAGTCAGAATACTCCCGTGGGATGCTAGTCATAGATCCCTCTTACTTCATTGGAACACCAACCTCCCCGCATGCACCCATATTTAACATTAATAATCTCCCTCCAAAGAGCATTTCTTTTCCTGTGATACCACCATAGCCATTTACCTAGTAGAGCCTTGTTGAAAGTTATCAAATTACAAAGCCCCAAGCCACCATTAGGCAAAGGTGTACATACCTTATCCCATTTAATCAAATGGAATTTTTCATGTCTCCGAATTGCCTCATAAGAAATCACGGAAGATCTTCTCCAGTCTATGCACCACACCTGCGGGCAAGGGGAATAAGGAGAGAAAATATGTGGCTAGATACGATAGTGTGCTCTTAATGAGGGTGACTCTACCACCTTTGGACAAATAAAGACGCCTCCAACCCGCTAGTTTGCATTCAGTTTTCTCGATAATCCCATCCCACATTGTCTTGGATTTATGAGGGGCTCCTAGACGAAGTCCAAGATACTTCATGGGCTAGGATGACGCCTTGCAGCCCAGTAGATCAGCCAATATGCTTAGGTTTTCAATCGCACCGACTTGTACAATTTCAGATTTTGCAAGATTGACCTTGAGACCAGAGACCAGCTTCAAAATAGAGCAAGAGAGCTCTTAGGGAGCGAATTTGATCAGGATCTGGCTTACAAAAAATTAGTGTGTCGTTTACAAAGAGAGGATGAGAAATTGAGAGATTACCATGAGTGGAGCCACCTACTGAGAAGCCCGAGATGAAACCCCCCTCCACCATTCCATTCAACATTCTACTTAAGACATCCATTACTAAGATGAAGAGGAGAGGTGATAAAGGGTCCCCTTGCCTCAATCCCTAAGAACTATTAAAGAAGCCTTCAGGAGTGCCATTCACCAAAACAAAAAAACTGACTGTAGTGATACAAAGCTTCATCCATTGGCACCATCTTTCCCCAAAGCTTACCTACCAAAAATGTACACCAAGAAATCCCAATTTACATGATCAAAAGCTTTCTCCATATCCAATTTGCATAAGATACCTTGGATGCTGGCTTTAATTCGACTTTCCAAACGTTCATTAGCAATGAGGACCGAGTCAAGCATTTGCCTCCCTTTTACAAAGGCGTTTTGGGACTTTGATATGATCGTCCCCATCACTGCGCTCATCCGCTTGGCTAGCACTTTGGAGATGATTTTATAGACCCCACTCACCAAGCTAATGGGGTGAAAATCTTGTACCTCTATCAACCTTGCCCTTTTTAGAATAAGGGTGATAAAAGAAGCATTGAGACTTCTCTAAAATTTCAAGAAGGAGTGAAATTTTAGAAATACCTTCATGATATCCTCCTTAACAATGTCCCAGCTAGCCTGAAATAAAGCCATTGTGAAACCATCCGGGCCTAGGGCCTTGTCTTTATCCATCCCTTTTAACACAAGAAATACCTCCTCCTCTTCAAACGACCTTTCCAACCACACTGCACTTGATGAATCGATAAAATCAAAAGTCAGCCCATCTACCTTGGGCCGCCAGGGATGTTGCTCCTTGAGGAGTTGGTCATAGAAGTGGACTATGTGTTCCTTAATGGCTACCCTTTCTGATATGATCCTCCTTTCGGAATGTAGAACCTCAATGGCGTTGGTTTTTTTATGAGAGTTAGCAACACGATGGAAGAATTTAGTGCTCTTATCCCCTTCATTCAACCAAAGAGCCCGAGATTTTTGTCTCCAAGATAATCTCCTCCAAAAGCGTGATTTTCTCCAGTTCAGCTACAATAACCAATTTCCTTCCCTTCTCATTGGCCATGAGGGCCCCAGTCACCTCTTTTTCCTTGAATCGCTGCAATTCCTGGAAGAATATATGGCTTTGGTCATTTAAATTCCCAAAGACTTCCAAGTTCCATGTCCTCAGGTTATTTTTCAAGGCTTTAAGTTTCCCGGCTAAGACAAAACTGGGAGTGCCCGAGATCTGATAGGAGGACCACCATGATCTGATTTTGTCCATGAACCCCTCCACCTTCAGCCACATATTCTCAAATTTGAAATATCTCTACCCCTCGTGAATACCCCCACAGTCCGGCAAAAGTGGGAAGTGATCAGAACAAAGGCTAGGGGGCGTTCCTAACAGCGTGGGGAAATGTGCCTCCCAAGAAGGAGAGACAATAAATCTGTCCAACCGAGACCATGCCCTCCTATTAGACCAAGTGTGTCACCCTCCGCTAGTGGGAGGTCAATCAAGTCCAGCTCGAGAAATAAGGTTGAAAACTCAGACATGGCTGACCTTGAGATAGAAACCCTGACCTCTCACTCGAGAAGTGAGTGATGTTGAAATCACCTCCAATGCACCATGGGTCCTCCCACCAGCTCACAAACTAACAATCTCATCCCAAAGAAGCTACCTGATATTGTCACTATTAGGTCCATAAACGCCTGCAAAACCCCACCCAAACCCATACTCCAAAGTAATGAAAGAACATGCAACCACAAACTCACCAATAAACTCCTCCACCAAATCAACAACTCTCTTGTCCCACGTCACAATAATGCCCCCTGATGCCCTTTGAAGCAAGGCCAGTCCATCCCGCATACGCACAATTCCATAAGCAAGGCTAGTCCATCCCACTTTAATTATTAAAAGACACCGCATAGATATCCACTCTCTAATATATTTAGATCTATTCCATTTAAATTTTTTTCCTATTCTGTCTTTCTTTACTTTTGCTCCGAGTGAGTACATATATATTACATCATGAGAAATTTAACAAATTCAAACATTTAATATAAAATTAGAACCATATGTACGTCAGAACTTAGAAGAATAAAAATAACAGTATCCTTTCAATCCTACATAAAATTACGCTGTATATTACACTCATTTTTCTATGCATACATACATATATAATATACATGAATTACAATTTAAATCATGATGAAAACTTAAATATATGTTTTGGATGGCATTTGTGTACGAATCTTTGAGTTTTCTATTTTTGGTAAAATGGTTTTGATTTTTTTCTCCATCTTCAAAACCAAAATCAAATTAGAGATAGGAAATCATTCTTGTCTCATAGGAAATGGAAGTACCCTAAAAGAAGTATGTACTGAATGGTTGATTAGTTCGAAACTCCCTGATCATATGGTCCAAACCAATGCACTTCATCATCTCCTCGTAATCATGTCTTCATGAAACACAGCCTTTCTAATCAGTATTGACTGTTTCAACTACTCACAGATGACGGTCATCCGGAAATTGGAGGCTAGAGGCTTTCTACCAAGTTTGCGAGGAGTAGTGGCTGGAAGAACTACGGAAGTGCAGACCCTTGGGACTGGAGAACCACGAACGCAGAGTAATGATCAAATAGCAAAACAAGAAGGAAACGGTTTATCTACGAACGGGGAAACAAGACTAAAGTCACTTTATTCTTATGCCAAGGATAACGCTAGAGTTGGCTTAGTGGTAGCCACTTTCGTTGCCACTGTCACCTTTGCAGCTATTTTCACCGTACCTTACAAGAAAGCTGGCACAACATCAATTCAGAAGCTGGCTTTCCGCATATTTGTAACGTCTAATTCCTTGGCATTTGTTTTCTCAGCCACCTCAATGATTATCCACTTGGAGGCTTTTAGAAGGAAAAAAGTTCCGGTTGTATTCGGAGGAATGATATATTTTTCCCAGATATTAATTCCATTCGCTATTTATGGAATGGTGGTAGCTTATGGTTCAAGCTTATATGCAGTCGTGGCTCATGAATACCCGATGCTTGCTTCTGTGGCTACTGGAATAGCTTGTCTCTTCCTTGTAGGCCATGCTTACGGCATCACTATTTTGTCAGGATACATTGGTTATTTCCTTGTATACTAGACTGATCACTGTTGTCACCTGATAATTATCCCATATGATCTACACTGTCCTTGTCCGGCAAAAAGTACTCAAAAATTTATCTTTGTTACGTCATCTTCCCCTGTTCCAAGGACTGGGAACGGCTAAAATTATGTTTTATTTATGTGATATTGGGGATCATACTTATGGTAAAAATCTATGCATTTTGATATCATTTTTTTTTTCGATCTTTTGGTAATATTCTCTACGATATGAAACTTACATTTATGAAGCAACTGAATTTTTTGTTAACAACCATCTAGAATATATACATTATCAACTATATCTCTTTTGATCAGGTCCTTCTCTCTAAGAGTAAGGTTTTCTCTTTGTTACTTACAGAGAGTTTTTGTAACATTCGGGCTCTAAGCCCAATTTCTGTTGAGGCCAGCCCGATTGCATGAAGCCCGGCCCTTGGTGATCATTTGAAGGGAGTCTCGAACGGTGTGGTTTGGTGAGTTTTTATTTTCCCCTTTCTGCTGCATTGTTTTTCTTCCCCACGAAATCTCCCCACTGCACTGCTATTCCGTAGTTTACTCAACCCGTATGCACCAAACCCTTAACCTCTGCAGGTTTTTTTTTTTCTTTTTCCTTTTTTTTCCTCCCTCGTCTCATGTTCAAGAATTAAACCCCCCACCTTTGAGCAGACTTTGTCACTCGGTTTCTCTCAACTTTTCTCTCCCTTCACCATGCATTCAACCCCGGATTGCGAGAGCTTCAACTTTCAACCTTCTCATCGGTAACTTCCTTCTCTCATTTCGGCATCTCCCAGTCAATTTCTTTCTCTTTTTTCTTTTCTTATTCTTCCTCTTCTCCTTCAGGTTTCACTCGCACAGACCCTCCCTTTTACTTGGTTTTGATTTGTTTTGTTTTCACACATACACTCACTCTGTTTTGGTTGCCGCGCACACACACTCAGACCTTTCATCTCTTCTTGCGCAGACCATCGTCTTTTTATTCTTTTTACACTCGGGTTTTTCCTGTAAACTTTGGGCTTAATTTACAGTGGGTTGCTTCGATTCAGGAAGGTGCAAAGCTTTTGTGATTCTTTTAGGTAAGTCTCTTCCGAAGATTTTGGTAATATTCCTGGGTGTTACATGGTTGGAATTTGGAATGTAAATAAAGTGAAGTTGATATGGTGGTGGTGTGAATTCTAATTACATGTTGGTGAGGATTAACAGTGATTAAAGGTAGAATGGTGTTTTGGGGTTGTTTGTCTTTAATTTAAATACTTGTTGGTAAGAAGTAATCTTTATGAGTTATATTTGGCTACTGCATGGAAATGGAAATTTTTAGTGACTGTGACGGTGATTGAATGCTAAGGGTTTGAGGAGGGCATTGTTCGGGTTAAATTTATGTTAATTGTTGAGTTAAGAGTGGACTGTTTTGGATTATTACTCAATAAATAGTAGCTGACTGGATTGGTTTATTAAATGTTGGGTATATGTTTTGTATAGGTAGTATTACTACTAGAGTTCCGACTCAAGGTGTAGATAATACACGGAAGTCAGGTAAGCGGGGTTCATATACTAGTTTTGCATAAAAGAAATGAAATGAGGTTGATTTTGAAAATAAGTATGTTTGTTTTGAAAACGACCTCAGATGTTAGTTCTGCATATGCATGAATTCTATATAAGAGAAAGTATTTTCTGTCATGACTGGTGTAGACATGAGCTAATTTTGTGCATTCTGTTTCTGAACTATGCAAAAAGAGCGAATATGAAAATCTAAAAGTTTTTGCTATGAATAAATGAAGATGTTTTGATTCTGTTTATTTCGAACATGTGAAATGATCTGAAGCTATTCAATATTTTGTTTTGATATGATGTGTCATCTGAAAACCTTGGCATGAAGTTCTAATTCTGTATCTAAATGTGATCTGGTTCCGATGATATTCCGTTCTGTTTCTGTTAAGGCCCAGCCACGGGTATAATGGTGGTTTATAACCTTACCACGGGGGTGAAACATGGAATACAGCCCCGCCACGGGTATAATGGTGATTTATAACCCTACCACGGGGGTGAAACATAGCATATGGACCAGCCACGGGTATAATGGTGGTTTATAACCCTACCACGAGGGTGAAACATGGTATATGGCTCAGCCACGGGTATAATGGTGGTTTATAACCCTACCACGGGGGTTAAACATGGTATTAGTCCCGATGTGATGCTATGAGATGATATAAATATAATGTTTTAGTTTGGATATGCTAATGGATTTTCTTTTTGGGGAATAAGTTTGTCTTTCTAGAAATTTCGCTCTGATGTTTTGCACCTAGTTTTGGTTTATGCATTTTGAAAGTAAAATCGGTTATTTCTACAATCTGAAAGAAAATGTTTTGGTTTAGTTTATCAACGTTATAAATGCTCATGTTTACATGCTAGTATATGCTCTCTGCTTGCTGAGTTGTTGATAACTCACCCCTTACTTTTCATAATATTTTCATATGACATTGATGGTTTAGCTGGGGATCAGTATTAGAGTTTGTGGGCAAGATTAGTTGTGAATAGCTTGGGTATCTCGCAATATTAGTGCAGATGTTGGATATTATTTGTTTATTGTTGATTTTTAATGGTTTTAGATAGTTTATTGGAACTTATGTCAATTGTTATTTTATTCTAGTAGGTTATTTGAGACATGAAGAAAGATTGATATTTTTATTTGGGTTGTGATATTGAGGATTCGATATGTGAATATGAATGGTTTATTAAATTGAAGTGTTTACGATATTTTGAAGATTTGGAAGGAAATATTCTTGGTTTAGGAAATATATTGATATTGTTAGAGTTGATATTCAGATTATGTGAGTTAACTCTTCGGGCCCTCAGGGTCGGGGCGTTACAGTTTTGTCTTCCCATGGCATTGGTGGAGCCTTTGCATGCATGGCCGAAATCGATCTCTCAAACTTGTGGAAAGGTCTGAAACTATCAGAAGATGAAGACACAACTATCGTATTATCCAACACATCATTGTAGGCTGCAGCTTTGAAAGGCAAAAACTGCCTCTTAGTCTTAGTCACTACTAAGAAGAACTTCAATAAGGAAGCTTTTCGCTCAACAATGCCCCAAGTCTGGAAGTCAGAGGGATGTGTCAACTTCACTAATGCAGGAGAGAATAGGTTCCTCGTGGAGTTCCAACTTGTCTCAGACCATGGACTTTCGACAGATTTCTTATAGCCATCCGAGAAGTCGATGGCAGCATCCCCATTAACGCCATAACATTTACTCTCGAACCATTATGGGTGCAATTACACAACATTCCTCTGGCTAGGATGAACAAGCACTATGGTAAATTATTAGCATCTGGCATAGGGAAGGTACTGGAAGTGGAAGTTGACGAAAATGATCAGGGATAGGGTCATTTCTTAAGGGTAAGAGTGCTTGTGGATATCACCAAACCCCTAGCTCTTGGGAGATGGATCCAAGGCCCGGACCAAAAATCTTGGATAGCCTTTAAGTATGAACACCTCTATAATTTTTGTTTCAAAGGCGTGGTGATTAAACATAAAGGGAGGGGATGTTCTCAATACACACGCAATGATAATGAGCCATTATAGTATGGCTCTTGGCTGAGGGCAGTAGCACCCAAATCCTGTATCAAGGAATCAAAGAGATACGAGGTCCAATATGATAATGCACGGCCAGGAGAAGTATCAGGCCACCAGTCAACGACGGAGAAGGTTGATCACAATAGTCCAAGACAGTTCTCAGGCAAGGAGGACGTCCTCCCAGAGACACCAACCAACAACGATCCACATAACTCTCTATCCATGTCCCTTTCAAAACGAGAATCCATCAACAGAGAAGGAAACATTCAGTCAACAAAAGGACTCAAACTCCAAAATTTATTCTCCTATCCCAACCTCTGTCTCCTCACAAGACCAGCAGCCTAATCTTTACACCCAACCAGGAACATTGGTTAATGAGAAATCAGTTGCTTTTCCTGGAAACAAGACAGCACTACCAATTGTCCCAAACTATTCTCTGTCCAATATTGTCTCCCCAATATTGTCTACTCTGGAGGGGGCCCCAAGCTAAGGTCAAACACTCCAATCTTGGTGGATGAGATGGATCCCAACCCCCTTGAATTCTGCTTTTGTTGGGGTATATGTGGAGACTGATTTTGGAGCTGAAAAAGTGTTTGCTGAAAGTTGGCTCAAGCCAAGTTGGCTCGATGTCGCTCGACATACCGCTCGAGCTAATATCAAGTACGAAAGTTTGCTCGAGTCCCACTTGACACTCCGCTCGAGCAAGACATAAACCCTAGTGTTCGCTTGACACTTCACTCGAACCAATGTTCATTTGGTTGTTCGCTCGAGTCGCGCTCAACACTCCGCTCAACGAAGTACGCAGTTTTTGCCAGATTAGGTTTCCAGCGCCACTCACTATAAATATATCATATTAGACTTGTGTTGGACGGCCTCATACATATTTTGAGAGAGAACAGCTGTCTTGTGAGTGCATATCGTGTGAGAGAGCAAAAAGCCCTAGAGAGTGGGTTGAGATTGAGTGATTATAATCTCCTCTGGTTAATAAGAGTTTTGCAACTCTTTGGACATAGGCAATTTGCTGAACCATGTATATTGTGTGTCGTGTTCTTGATTGTGTTACTTTTACTTTATTTGTCATCATTTGTTTGTCATCATTTGTGTGTGTGTTTTGCATAACATTTCACAACAACCGGTATCAAGGGCCAAGGTCGGATCCTAAGGAGAATGATGACTAGAGATAAAGTGTACGCACCCGGGATCGAGAAGTTCGACGGTACTGATTTTGGGTATTGGAAGATGCAAATTGAGGATTATCTCTATGGGAAGAGGCTCCACCTTCCACTGTTGGGAAAGAAGCCGGAGAGCATGGCTGATGCTGAGTGAACCTTGTTAGATCGATAGTATCTAGGGCTTGTTCGGCTGACCTTGTCTAGAACGGTGGCACACAATGTCAGTAAGGAGAGAACCACAATGGATCTCATGGCGACTTTTTCAGGTATGTATGAAAAGTCGTCGGCAAACAATAAGGCGCACTTGATGAAGACATTGTTCAATCTGAAGATGTCTAAAGGTATGTCTGTAGCCCAACACTTGAATGAATTCAATACGATCACAAATCAACTGTCTTCTGTAGTGATTGAGTTTGATGATGAGATCAGAGCATTGATTCTGTTGGCATCGTTGCCAAATAGTTGGGAGGCCAAGAGGATGGCTGTGAGTAGTTCAGCCAGCAAGGCAAAACTGAACTATGATGACATACGTGATATGGTGCTTACTGAAGTGGTACGTAGGAGAGACTCAGATGAGTCATCGGGTTCAGGATCTGCCCTGAATGTTGACAATAGGGGCAGAAGACATGGCAGGTCAAGCTCCAAGAGCAGGGGAAATACCAAGATGAGATCTGGGTAGCAGATCACATACTGGAGTTGTGGCAAGCCGGGCCACATCAAGAGAAATTACAGGAATCAAGAAAGTTCTGATGATGATGATGCTGTAAATGTAGTGGCAGAAGAATTTCATGACACCTTACTTCTTGCAGTGCACAATCCGATTGATGATTGGGTGTTGGATTCAGGGTCTTCGTTCCATAGCACCTCACATCGAGAAATCATGCAGAATTATGTTGCTGGTGATTTTGGAAAAATGCATACGGCTGATGGAGAGGCATTGGATGTAGTGGGAGTGGGTGATGTACACATCACACTTCCAAATAGGAGAGTGTGGACTTTACAACAAGTCAGACATATTCAAAATCTGAATAAAAACCTGATCTCTATGGATAGCTTGATGACAGCAATTTTTCAGTAACGTTCTTTGGAAGAGCTTGGAAGATCACTAAGGGTGCGTTGGTCCTAGTGCATGGTAAGAGATCTAACTCTTTGTATTTAACATCAGAGTCTAGTGATGTGTAGGGAAATACAAAAGTGCAAAAAGGCAGGCTTGATCGCGCGAAACATGTAAGGAAACCAAAGGGAGTCAGCTTTGTCGTTCCTCATGAAAGTCTAGGAAAGTTGGCTAAGGTTGCCAAGATCGATTTTGGAGACTGGTTTTAGAGCTGAAAAGGTGTTTGCTGAAAGTTGTCTCAAGCCAAGTTCGCTCGACGTCGCTCGACATACCGTCCGAGAGTTCGCTCGAGTACCGCTCAACACTTCGATCGAGCAAGTCACAAACCCAACATGAGAAAATGGATGGAGCAAAGAGGATCTACAGGTTGATGGAAAAATTCAGAGAGGTAGTTGAGGACTGTGGCCCGAATGAAGTATCCTTTGAGGGGGATTACTTCACTTGGAGCAATAGAAGAGATGGAGCAAACTTCACCAAAGAAAAGTTGGATAGGGCCTTAGGGAACATGCCATGGTTTAACCTTTTTTCAAACTGCAGTGTCACAGCTTTAACTGCACAGTGTTCAGATCATAGCCCCATCTTATTAACCTCTAAACCAGGCTCGAGTTTTGATGTTAAACATGACATGCCATTCAAGTTCAAAGCCAATTGGAACTCTCGAGCTGAATGTGCTGACTTGATTAAAAAAGGCCTGGAATCAGTTACCTCCCTAGAACTCAAAACTGCTGGAATTCATAGACAGCCTTCATAGATGCAAGGAATATCTGTAGAAATGGAGTAAGAACCTATCCAAGAACCTGAAACAACTCATCAACTCTAAGTTCACTCAAATCAAACAGCTCCGAGTGTCCAACAAAGGAAACTGCAATGAGGAGATTAACAAATTCAAAACTGAAGTGGACAAGCTACTTGAAGAAAAAGATACAAAATGGAAACAAAGAGCCAAGGAAACTTGGCTCAAGGATGGAGATAGGAACACTAAGTTCTACCACATGTGTGCAAATCAAAGAAAGAAGCGTAATACCATAACCAAAATCACCAATGAAACAGGTTCTACTGCCACCAAGCCAAAGGAAGTAAGTGACATGTTTAACACTTTCTTTAAAGATCTCTTCACCACCGCTCAGTCCAAACTCATTGAGGAGTGCATAGAAGACATGGAGAAATTAGTAACAGATGAGATGAATGCCTCCCACTACCGAACATATATCAATGAAAGAAGTTAAACAAGATCTATTCAGCATGAATGGTCTAGCGTCCCCAGGTCCCGATGGTTTTCCAGCCATCTTCTATCAAAAACATTGGGATGTAGTAGGTCAAGGAGTTTTTTTAGCTGTGTAGGAAGCCTTCAACTCTAGTTGTTGGCCTAGGGAATACAATGCTACTCACATTGCATTAATTCCAAAGAACAATAACCCCATAAAAAGTTTCAGAATATAGGCCCATCTCTCTTTGCAATGTCATCTACAAGATATTGGCAAAAGTCCTCGCTAATAGGCTGAAACCATTGCTGTCCCAGCTCATATCTCCATCTCAGAGTGCCTTTGTCCCAGACAGGTTGATAACAGATAATGCCATCATAGCCTTTGAAACATTGCACACCATGAGTAACCTGCTGAAGGGCAAAGATGGTCACATGGCACTCAAGCTAGACATGAGTAAAGCCTATGACAGGCTTGAGTGGCCTTTCTTAGCTGCTGTAATGGCAAAAATGGGATTTGCCACGAGATGGATTGATACCATCATGAAATGTGTAACTTCTGTTTCCTACTCTATCCTCCTCAATGGAATTCCTCAACTCCCTTTCTCACCATCTAGAGGCATTAGACAAGGGGATCCACTCTCCCCATACCTGTTCATCCTATGTGCCGAAGTTCTCAGCAAGATAATCTAAAAAGCTGAAATCAATGGAGCAATCACAGGGGTCCCCATTGGCAGATCTGGTATGCATGTAAGCCACCTATTCTTCGTGGATGATTGCCTCTTGTTTTGCAAGGCAAACCCTCTAGAATGGTGCAGATTAATCTTCCTATTAGAGAAATATGAACAAGGGTCAAGCCCAAGGCTCAACAAGAATAAAACTTCTATCCTTTTCAGCAGAAACACAAGAAAGGAAGCAAAAGAGTTGATCATAGCAGTTGCAGGCATCCAATCCTCTCAAACTTATGACAAGTACCTAGGATTACCAATTCATTTAAATAGAAACAAACTAAAAGGCTTCCAAAGCATCATAGATCGAGTAAAAGGCAGAATCAGTAACTGGAGAATGAAACATCAGAGTCAAGCTAGCAAAGAGATCCTCATCAAAGCAGTTCTCCAATCCATCCCAACCTATAGCATGGGAGTCTTTAAACTACCTAAAGCCATAGATGAGGAGCTGAACAAACTAACCAGACAATATTGGTGGGTTCAGCAAGAGAACAAAGGCAGGATCAATTGGTGTCCTTGGAACCAAATGAAAAGCTCAAAAATTATTGGTGGCCTAGGATCTAGGGACTTGGAATTCTTCAACATGGCTATGTTAGCAAAACAGGGATGGAGATTGGTCCAAAATTCTGGATCACTAGCAGCCAAGATTATTTCTACCAAATACTACCCCAATGGGAACTTCCTTCAAGCAACAATCAAAAGGATTGCCTCTTACATTTGGAGAAGCATCCATTATGCAGAGGCTCTACTGGAAACAGGCTTAATGTGGCACATTGGAAATGGAAGAAGAACCAGAATATAGAACAAATGGCTTCCATGCCCCCACATCATTTATGATCCAAAGCCAACTCAAAGATTCAGACCCTGAGGCCATGGTAGCATCTCTGATTCATCAAACAACACTGACATGGAAAACAGAAACCTTGAAGTCACAGTTCTCAGAAACTGAAGCCAAAGCAATTCAGATGATCCCAATCAGTATCTGTAACAACTCAGATAAGTTAATTTGGTATGGGACCAAAAATGGGGTATTTACAATTAGAAGTGCATACAATCTGCAAGTATCTCTCCACCAATTATCACAAGGCCAATCCTCCCACCCCAATCGAGTTACAGAAAAATTGGGAAGAATATGGAAGCTCCCCATCACCAGTGCAGAAAAGCTCTTCCTTTGGAAGGCCTGTCACAATGTTCTACCCACAAAAGCCAACCTGAGAAGAAGGAGAATAATAGATGACCCACACTGCCCCATCTGTAGCCAAGTAGAGGAAACAATTGAGCATGCTCTTTGGGAATGCCCCTCAGCCAACGATGTATGGAGCTACTGCTCTAAGCAATTTCAGAAGAAGATAACCTCCTATACCTCATTCAAAGCAATGGTGCTTGATATGCTAGCTGAATTGGAGGAAGTACTTTTAGTCGAGTTTGCAGTAGTCATATGGAAGATTTGGAAGAGAAGGAACGAGCTAATATTCAAACAGAACTTCACAAACCCATCTACTGTATCCATCCAAGCAAAACAAAAGATAGAAGAATTGCATCTTCTGGCCAATCATTCTCCAAATCCTGTCCCATTGACAGGGAAGACAGGGAATCCAGTGTCACAATGGGAAGGTCCTCCTCAAGCTACTACAAGGTGAACTAGGCAGCAAGCCTCCAAAAACTCACTTGCACCAGTTGCACAGGAGTGGCTATCAGAGACTGGGAAAGGAATTTCATAGCAACTATGAGGATGAAGAAATCCTTATACCCCAAGCCCCTCCTTGTTGAAGCCTATGCTGCTCAGTAGGCTGTCCTATTAGCAACAAACATTGGCCTCAGAAACATCCTTCTCGAAGGTGCATGCAAGTAGGTGGTGGAAGAACTCAAAGACAACACTACCAACTGGTCTCCAGCAAGTCTAATCTCCATGGATACTAGGATCCTTCTGAATAGTTTTGAATTTGGGTCCATCCAACATGTAAGAAGATATCCAATGAGATTGCTCATGCACTAGCTAAACATGCTCAAGTTCTTGATGATGTAATCATAGAACTAGAGGACATTCCTAGTTGTATTGGCCATTTGGTCTCTACATAATTAATACAAAGTTCTTTTCCAAAAAAAAAAAAAGGGATCTAGAATATATACATGATTAATCATGGTTAGTGATTCAGAGATTCATGATCAATTAAATAAGGGGCAATACACTTACTCCTTAGTATTCTAATTTTCTCTAATTGTATCACTGGTAATATGCAATAATTTTGAATTAACTATTTCAACTTAATTTCTATTAAAAGTCTATAAGAAAATCGGTTATTGATTGATAGACAAATATTGTACAGTGTGTTTAAGGAGAAAAACTGAATCTGTATTTATTGGGCGAGACCATAGCTATGGCAAAAGATGATGAAGGTCAAAACTGTTGATGCTACTAGAACAGCTAATGTAATTTTCTAGCATGGCAGGACCCTACAATATGGTCGAATGACTCATGGTGATGGTTTGGCGTTGACACGGTGCTCGAATACTCATCTATAAAATAAATAATAAATAAAGCATATAAAATGTAAATAAAGAGAGTGACGTAGAGATTTAGGTGGTTCGGCATAGAAACTTATGTCCATGTGCCGTTTGGGGGCAAAATCCACTATGTTTGGCGATCTTACAGTTTCTCATGCCTCAAGTAGCTTTCAGTACAATAGAGAAAATATGGTTGAGCAAGGGTTAAGGAAGCCGTCATCCCTATAGAAATCTGGAGGGTGAGAAACCCCAGATCGAGAGTGTAGAGGAGTGTGTAGATCTGTAGAGATTCACTCCCTTTTATAGAGGCCTCCTTCCATTTTTAGATTAGCTGGGTTCTACTCGCTTTAATTCATTTTCACCTTTTTTATGTTAGTCAACCACTTTTGACTTTATCTCTTCCTTGTATTATTTCTTCCTTTTATTCCTGGCAATGGGCTGGACTCTAGTTCATTTTATATCCAACAGATCCTCACGGTTCTTACAATTAACTTGTCCAACAAGAACGTCTTGAAAATCTTCAATATAAAAGTTAACCATCATAGAGAGTCGACAAGAATAGTAGAAAAATAAATTCTAGGAATTTGTCCCTAATTTTTCGTTGTTGTGAGATGCAATGAAGATCTCCAAGGTCGGTCCTCGAGGAGGCCTGTAAATTCCTTGAATGGGCCTCTGAGGATAGGCCTCTCGGATGTTTGATTGTGCAATCCTATTTGTTCATTAATAGCAAAAAGCGTGAAAAAAAGCATACTTTGTATTTGGTATGGTGCCCCATTACTCGATGAAAGACCTGGCAAGGCTCTTACCAAGGATGTCAATCAGTCTACAACACCCAGGACTTAGATCAGGAATATTCATGCAATTTTCACAACGACACGCACCTATAAGCAAAATAGACATGTATCATGAAAACATGAGTTGTTGCTTGACTAAGTATAAGCAAACTACGACAGACCAAACATAATTTATCGCCCCTATCTAAATAGCACATCTCTAAAAAATACAAACAACTATTAACGAAAATAGGTCTCCATTACTATTGCTCGGGCGGGGTCAGTCCTTCTTCCTCAGGAAGCTTTCTGAGGGCTACCTCTGCATCAAAGTCTACGATTTTGATAAACGAAACCATAGATAGGTTAAAAGACTATGACAAAACTGCTAATGAGACAAGTCACGTGAAGATGTAATGCACAACTTTATGTAAAAGATGTGTGAATACATATATTTATATATGACGAGGAATCACCCTCTAGGTAAAAACACAAGTATTTAAGCATGGTGAGGAATCACCCTCTGAGGAATTACTCTCTTTGCAAATCTCAAGTATACATATTTATCACCGAGGCTAGGAACCACCATCTTCTCAAGCACATAAAACTCGTCATATCTCATAATATAAACCTCGCAAGGAATCACTTCATCGTTTGAGATATACATGACCGACTGGGGGATGCTTTCTACCCGGTTATTCAACTCAAACACACCACACATAATATGCCCAGAGAATCTCTTGACCAGTATCAAGTGAGAGTAATACAGAGCATACCATCCCGATCATCAAGAGGACCCTTACTCCCCGTATGAAATTTGTGGTAACGTGTCATAGGAATGGCACGAGAACTCTTCTATCCATCCATGATAATTGACACACAGTAAGACTCATGCATCTAAAATTAGAACATCATTAATCCAAACCATTCAAACCCAACATCTCAAAATTACAGTGTAAAGATAATCCGTAAACATAACAAATAAGATGTATATTAGTTTCATGCAAAGAAAGGAAGAAGTTACAGAATATGCAAGGCAAGATCTTACAATATACCCCTAACGTTTACCCCACATTCTTAGTACTATTTAAGAAGCTAACCTACCTCAACAGTATTTAAAATAATATGGCAACATTGACATTGCACCTCCCATTTCTCCCTTTGAAGTCACTTGCTTTCTTCGACGATTCCGACTCCGACTCCAAAGAAGCTCAAATACTTACGATCTCAAAAGTGAGATTTTGTCCTTTGTCCAATCCCTTTTATAGGGTGGGATCATCACGTGTCTTTCTGACTCTAGGCATGCTTGAATAGGAGCCCTTTAGTCTTAGTTGTCCATCTGCAGGATGACAGAGACAGAGTACGGGACAAGGGATGCATGTTCTTGCGGTTTGCCTTCAGTCCAATGCGGAGTCATACTCCAAATAAGGGTCTCCCACATGGCGTTAGACCATACCTCTGAGTTCAAATGATATGGCCTAAATATTCGTAATTTCCTTTTTTCCACAGACTCACTCTCAATGTGAGCTTTCAAGTGGACTATGGACCTCTGTGTACAACAATGCTGCCTTCTGAGCAAGCTTTTGTTATCTAGAAAAGCCCTTATGTCCATATGGGACTTGTCCTTCACCGTTGCAAACCTTAGGCTCTAAACTCATCCTCTGCACCAACATTTCTCACCTTCGTACTGTTGGCACCTCTTCTTGCTTGATCGATTGCGGGTGAGAAATATTTTGTGTCACCTTGTGCTGAGGTGTGTCAGCACAGCCTTCCACATAGTGTTACTCACCCTATTTAGACAAGTTGCATTATGCAGGCTACCGCTGCCTCGACTTCCACCTTTCTAAGGAAAGGCTCTTTTCTTTGCCTTCTACCTGTCCTCAAAAGGTGGTATGTCCCCTTGCGCTAGCCCCGTCCTCACATCTTCCCCTAGAAATTCGGTGAGAACCCTCCCTCGATATGAAATTCTAAGAGAGGTGATCTAGGTGGGGTGTCCTTAAGGCCCCATTTGGAATCAGAATGTTTCATCTCATCTCATCATTACAAATTTTTTAAATTTCCACACAAAATATAATAAACAATTCAACTTTTTCAAATCCCAAAACAATAATAATATTAAAAAATAATATTCTAACCATATTTTTTTCAACTTTCATCTTTTATCTAAAACCATCTCATCTCATCTCTGAATCCAAACCAGCCCTAAGTGTTCTCTATCCACATCACTTGAGGTGAGGAGCTATCTCCACCTCGATCCACCAACAGACTTCCATCATCAATGACTGGGACAAGAGCTTCCTCCTCTTGTCTCCTTCGTCAACTACTTTTGGTGCACCCGTCAGCACTACTCTCTTACATCCTAGATCCTCTGCTAAATTCAGAATCGTAGGGCATTGATGAATCCCCACCCTTGTCCTATTTTTGTTCATCACGGTTTGAACCGTATGTTTCTCCCTATATTGTGCTACAGTCATGCCATTGTGGTCCAACATTTCCATTATTAAGGCTCTAGCCCTCCGAAAGTTTTCTTCATCTCGGCAACATTCCTACTCTACTTGGCGGCATTTTTCTTCTAGCCTCACATCTTTACAACATTCTTCCATCGACAAATTATTTCTAGTGTAAGGTTGCCTTTTGTGTTGTCCTCTTATCTTGCACCATGATTATAGTTTGAGAGCTCTAGGCGTTGTAGTCTAAAGGGAAAACAAAGGCTTATTTATAGATGCACTCTTGACTTTGAATTGCACCAGGTAAACTCCTATTTCTCACATCTCCCCATTGTATCTTCACTAAGGGTACAATTTTCGATTGTATGCTGTGTTCCTTCCAATCTATGATTCGCACGATTTTTTCCTTGTGTTAATCATTCAAGGTCTATGATTTGCATGAGTCTTTCCTCGAGTTAATCATTCAAGGTTGTTGGTTCTCAAAGCACTTTCTCAATGAGGAAACGCATAACATGTTATGGATCCCTCCATACTCCTCTAGTAACACCACTCTATATGCCACTAGGCCTATCTTATGCAATACTTGATAAGGTCAATATATCTTGGGCTTAATTTTTCTCTTAGTCCAAATCTTTTTACTCCTTTCATGGGTGATACCTTAAGATACATCCGACCACCTTCTTCAAAGGTCAACTCCCTCCTCCTTACATCGGCGTAGCTCTTTTGCCTACCTTGAGCCGTAGCCATCCTTTCCCCTATCAGCTTGACTTGCTCCCTCATCTCTTGTATGATCTATGGTCCAATCACCCTACTTTGTCCCAACATAAAGGCAATCTGCATCTTCTCCAGTACAGAGCCTCATAAAAGGTCATCTAAATGGGTGCCTGGTAGCTATTGTTGTAGGAAAACTCAATGAGTGGGATGTGACTTTCCCAGGGACCCTTAAAGTCTGACACATATCCTCTCAGCATTTCCTTCGGCGTCTAGATTGTCCTTTCTGATTGTCCTTCGATCTATGGATGATATGCACTACTAAATCTAAGCTTAGTGCCCATCACCACTTACAAAATTCTCCAACAATGAGACGTATATCTCCGATCTCGATCCGACTCTATGATCTTGGGCACTCCGTGGAGTTTAACTATCTCCCTTATATACAACCAAGTTAGCTTACTCAAGGCGTACATAGTACAAACCAGTTGAAAGTGGGCACTCTTTATTAATCTATCCACGATTACCCAAATTGCATCCTTATCACTGGGGGTTCAGATTAACCTGATCACAATATCCATAGCTACATCTTCCCACTTCCACTCTAGAATGGGTAAGGGATGTAAATCTCGGCCGCTCTTTGATGTTCGAACTTTATTCTCCTACACATGACACATTTCTCGATGAAGCAGGCAATATCTTGTTCAATTTCTTCCCCCTAGAAACCCTTCTTGAGCTCCAGATATATCTTCATGCCTCCATGATGTACCAAATATGGTGAGGAATGTGCTTCAGCTAGTACTCTTTCCAAAATTTCCAAATTAGCCGGAACTACTATTCGCTCTTTAAATAACAATGTTCAATTCTCACACAAACGAAAATGAAAAAAGCCTTTCTGTGATGCTACCAAACCCTCGCTTGGGATGGAACGGAGACTTGGAGTTTCAGGACATGCAACACATGGTTACATACCCCTGTTCATGACACTTAATATGCAATGCATCCTAGTATGCAACTAGTACTATGCAATAATCATGGCAAAATAAAGGTGACTTATAAAATTTTTATGCCAGAATGAACTAAACATACAAAAAGATTATTAACCCTAAATAGATACTGCCTTACTTAAGAGGTCCACAATGTAAGGCATAAGATCAAACATAAAGTGGGAGATAGAATCTCCTTAATACAAAAACTACATCCATGTTCCATTGTCAAATAAAATCTCTCATCTGCTCTATGGTGTATAGAGTCATTGCTATAAATATTAAATCAAATCTAACCTCTTCTCAGGATCGAGCTCATCCTCAACCATCTAAAGCCAAAGGTTCATCTTGTTCGTCGTATCCCGGTCCTAATACAACTTCCACCATCCCAGGGGGAATTGGTGCGGCTGTAATAAAAGTTATTCTAAGTTAGAAATTGTAAGACTAAGAAAGATGTTCATAATCAAAATGGTCAAGAAAATAATATTTACAAAACTGCCCCTACATTTCCCAAAATTGTCACTCAAGATGTAAGCCCTAAATTTTCATTATTTACAATTTGACCCCAAATTTCACAAATTGCACAAAATTCATATTTTCCATGTTCTAAATCCATATATGACCTTAAAATTGTAAGAATCAGACAACTACTATGAAATTTTTACCCAACCCGTGGCATGCTATTTGGTGACCATCTTAGTCATTTCAAGCCTATTGCTTAAATATATGCATGTGTGATCAAATTCCATCAAGTTTAAATCCATAAATCTGATCGTGGAACATGTTTATAACTTAGATTCAGGTCACACGATTAAATCCCAACACTTATGCATTGAATAACACTAAATCATCATAAAACCTTCAAACCGAGTGTATGCATGAAGTTTCTAGCTTCTCTTTGTCAATGTGAGTCCTACAGCCTAAATGAATCATGCATTCTAACTCTTATTTGGATGAAAAATTATTTCTAGATGCTTATCACTCATGCTTTGGAAACGTAGCCAAGATTTCACAAGATAAACTTCAACCAAGTGTAAACTGAAACATGCTTGATGATCAATACAAGATATTGATTTATAAGTCTATCATGACATGTTTTTTTCCTCAAATTTAAATCTCCAATCAAACATTCAAGACATTAGTAGAACATGTGAGATCATATCAAGACATGTCATGGCTAAAATTTCTTCCCAAAATAATTTATTCAAATACAACTTCAAATCTAAACCGAAATGCATCCTTTCAAGTTAAACCTTATATAAGTCAACCAAATCCTCACTCTCATGCCATAATTCAAATCCTAACATGCCATTATAAATCCCAACAAAAGCTAAGGCAAGATTACTTATAGAAATTGTGGCCCTTGAGTTCCAAAACTCAACTCACTTGAAGAACTCACTCGATTTCACAATACTCTCACACTAGGAGTATGTTGCTCTCATGAATACTAGGAAAATGCTTGAGGAAGTTGTGTGAGGAAGTGAGGGGTGAAGGGAGGTATTTTTAGGACTCAGTAGAAGGGTTAGAGGCAATGAGGGGCACGGCTTGGCCGAAGGGTGAGGGCTATGAGTAGTGGATGTGGGCAGTAGAGTGTTGAGTGAAAAATTCAATTGTGTCATGGCTTGGTCAAATGAATAGTGGCCTAAGGCTTCACAATTATACCATGGTCAAGTGCTATAATGTTTCGATAGGTGCAGGGGCTGCATTGCTTCAGAATTGTGAGACAAAAAATACAAAGAAGCAAGTCATGGTCAATCGTTTTGGTTCCTCCCAAACTGTCCAGTTTTGATTCCTCTTTTGTCCCTTCTTCTTAGTCTAATTTGTGGGAAAAATTACCACCATTGAGTGGCCTTCCCAGGTGGATAAAGAGGTATGAGTGCTGGTCACTTGACTGGGTTTGAACAGAAAATGAAGGAAGGGGTTTGGTTGCGCAAGTTTTAGTCAAAGTGATCTTCATCAACATTCCATTTGCCTATCGGTTTTGATGCTCATGGAAGGGGATTGGCCAAACATAAAATTGAGTGCTTTGAAGCACTTCCTTAGGGTGAAATGGCAGAGGTGGTGGCGTGAGGGGTAGCCAAACTAATTGCAGAAAATCCTTGAAGAAGCAAGGGTACTCGGTTGGGACAAAGCTTCATTTCCTAGGTGAAATAGTTGTGATTTTGGCTTGTCTAATGGAATTAATTTTGGCCAAATCTTACGTCTGGTTTTAGGTGACATAATGAGGTTTGAATGGTGCAGAAAATATTCATAAAAGCTTGTGGAAGAGGCATGGCTTTGGTGGCTTGTTGAAGGGTTGCATTGTTTTGCACCAAGGGTGCCGATTGGTGGGTTGTGGTGGTATTGACATGTACTTGCCTCAAGTGAGGTTGGATTAATTCTAATCTTCAAGTGTTGTCTAAGAGTGATGCAAAATAAGTTCAAAAGATAAAAATTTCAGATCTAAAATTATGAAGAAAAGGGTCTCAAGAAAACTATGCAACTTATGATGCTTGAGTTACTATTTATAGGTGAGATGAATAGTAATCTTAACTCAAGTTAGGAGCATTACTATGGTTGGAAGAGAACTCTAGGGGCATGTAGTTGGAGCTTGGGTAAAATGGAAATCAATGGTATGGTGCATGTGGGTCCCATTTGGAAGAGTGAAAAGAAATATAAGGCTTGGGCTCCAAGTGTTGGGTCCTTTATTGGGCCACATGAACAAGTCTTTGTTGTAAGCCTAGAAGTGAACCTTTGCTTGGCCTTATGTCCAGATTTATTAGGCATTCCTTGGCCTCAATAGTCCACTAGGTTGGGTCCTAACTTTGGGTATTTTCTAAATTGGGCCTATAGCCTTGGATCTTAATAAGTTGGGCCCAATAGTCTTTATGCTTACAGAAGTTGGGCCTATTATCTTGTATCTAATAAGTTAGGCCCATAGTCTAGCCCTAGGGTTTCGGCCACCATACCCATCCTCAGCCACTCACTTGTGACATGTCATTCTAGGGAAGAAGGCTTTAGGTAGTGGGAGAGTCATTTAGGGAATATGCAATGGAAGAGGAAGGATCCTCATAGGGAAAAGAGAGAGGGGGCAGCACCTTGCAGTCACCACACGCCTATGCCACTTGGCATGTATGTACACACCTACTTTCTTGGGGAAATGAGGGGACTTTGAGGATTTTACACTTTTGCACCTAGGGTACATTGAACATGGATGGAATGGAAGGGACTTAGAGGACTTTAGGGTTTGGCTTGGGGCAAGACACACGCCACATGTCCAATGTGGCCCTTAATCTTCCCAAAGTCATCCAATGATACAAGAAAGGAAGGGGTTTCTGCCAAGGGAAGGGACACACGCCACATGGCCTACATGCAATGGTCTATAAGCAACCAATGGGATTCGTTGGAAAAATCTATAAAAAAGGGGGCAGAAGCCACACACCCAAAAGCTTTTTCTCTTTGCCATTTTCGGATCTCACTCTCTCTCTTCCTCTCCACACTCCCCTGCCCGCCACTTAGAATAATTCTCTCTTCCAAGTTTCAAATACCATTTTCTTACACTTTCTCCTCAAGCAAACAAACACTATTTTCTTCCCACAAGCAAGAAGTCACGACTCTAAGCAAGGAAGAATCACACGGTGAGCTTTCATCCATCTCTTTTCTCCAAACACACATACATGCCTAACTCAAAAGTGATAGGAATCTCAAAGGGATTTGAGATCACCAAGAACACACTCACACGAAGGGTTGTTTCAACCTTGAAATACTCTAGGGTTTTCCCAAGGAGGGGTGCAAAATTGAGGACCCAAATCCTCATTTTCTCTTCAAGCCAGCCAGTCATATCACATGCACACCACCCACACGTTCATGACCTAGCTAAGGTCAAATGAACTCAATGGTTTTATTTTCTAAAACCTCTAGACTGATTGTTTGAAGCACCACCATAAGCAAAACGATGAACCCTAACAACTACACACACACGTCGAATTAGGGTTTGGTCCTTTGTTCTAATGAGTTACATCAACTCTATTTCAGCTTGTTTATAATAACTTACGACGGATTTGTGGTAAGTAGACCCTCAACCTACCTCAGTTAATATTTTTATATGGTTGCATGAACTTTGCATTCTGGTTGCTATGTATATACTTGTTACTCCATGATTACACGAATATATATATATTTATATATATATATATATATATATATATATTGCTTCAGTTTGTATGAGAATATGCCATGATCACGTGTATGTAGTATTCGGCTAGTATAATGATTTTCCATGATCAAGTGTGTATAATGTTTTGGTTGGTATGATAGTTATGCCATGATCTATAGTCTATAAGTGATTCGAGTTTGCTCATGTCAAAAGATGATTTTTACATGCTTTGTGAACCCTGGAAGTTTCAACCATGTCTATGTGTATATGTTCGGATTGATCATTGTTATTTCATTTATGATATGTTTTAATTGTTTGCCTATGTAATATGTTATGCATATGAAAGTTCTATTGTTGTCAAGCTATAAATAGAAATGTGCTATGCTTGTTTCCATGCATACACGGCATCTTATATGTCACATATTTTGCGGAAAGAAAAGAATGTCTCAAGTCTCATGTCACATGCATTTGGGTAAATGATTTTTTCAAAAGAGAAAGTATATATTTTTATCACAATTCCAAATGCTAGAACGGGAGAATGTCCTAGTGAAACTCATTTATCCACTATGGAGTGATAACAATTGAGTGGTAACCTCTGGGTTGACAAAGAACCGCCGGCGTACCTTGAACGGATCTTTTTGGAAAGGATGCCGAAGTGAGGTAGCACCTAATACTAGTGGGAGCCAAGAATAAGGCAAATAACTCGACGAAGTACTATAGTGTTATAATGAATATGAACATAACGTATTCACCACAATGTATGGATCGTTGGCATGCGATAACTAGTAGGAACACACGGTGCATAGGGGAGCTATGGTGTGTCCACCCATGTATTATATGAAATGAACAAGATCATGAGCTCATATGATATGATATGATATTATATGTGTAATGATCAACATGAAAAATATGTCAAAGATATTTTTTTGAAAAGTCTAAGGATCCTCGTTTCATGTTCTAAAAAAGTTCAAGTTGCATAAATCAAGTTTTACATCAAGTACATGTCCATGCATTCATCTCATGGTTTACCATTGTATGCTTATGTTATATGTTGTATGTTGTGTGTTTATTTGCTGAGATTTTTTGAAATCTCATTGTGGTAGTTTCCACTACCATTCCTTATCCAGAATAGTAGAAGTTGTGATAAGACACGAAGAGATCCCACATGGGGAAACACAAGGGGTCAGTACTCCTGACAGTCAAGGAGGTGCCGAAGAGCATTGAGAGCTCTTCTGAGCCCTCCTTGGTTGATAGACTAGAAGCCGATGACCAATTTATGATTGAGATTTTACAGCTCTTCGAGGAGCTAAGGATGTTGCTTAATCAAGGCGAGGATAAATGAAAGGGTCAAAAAAAAAAAAAAGAGAAAGCCATGTTGTTTTGAAAGGGACCATATTACTTGTACTGGAAATGAATTAAGGTTTAAGTTTTTTGAAATGGTATCTTATTTTGGGAAAATGTTAAACATATATTTGGGTTGTTTTGAAAAATGTTATGACATGAGCAACAATTGGGTTATGATTAGTTTTATGGTACCATGCTCTAATGCAATTGCTTTAATCACTGCTTAGTTTTGTACGAACCTTAAATTGTTTTCTGCTACGATTTATTGCATACCACTTGTAACACCCGGACCCAGTCAAGCCTCATTTTTATATATTTTTGGGCTTATGCATATGAAAAACCCAATTGAGTGTTCGAGTTTTTTTTTGGAATAGACTATGGGCTTAAAATCTTTGTTTTGGAGGCTTATGATTTTTCTTTGGTGTTTGATAATTAGGTTAAAAATCTTTTTATGAGTCGAGAACATTTTAGGACTAGTTGAATTATTTTTAGAAATTGAGCCGTGATCGATGACTCGAGAAAAAGACCAAGACCCAAGCCAACACCCATTTCTTTTAAACCATTAAAACCAACTATGAGTTTATGATATTTTCGCCGCCACACAAGATTGCACTCCCATGTACGTACGCATCTATTTTCCTCAGCTTTAGGGTTTTGTTTTTGTTTTGTTTCAATCACCTATATATTCACACGGTAACTTCACAGTTCACACACATCTCCATTCTATTTTCACGGCAACCGTCCCTTTATAATATAGAACTCGTACACATTAGAAATAAATGATCTTCAACCTAAAGCTAGGGTTGTCGCAGCCTTCTCCTAGCCTACTGCTCCTCTACAGCCATGGCTCCTCCACATCCAACGATACACACCATCACAGAAGGGTAGATCACAGCCTTGCTCAACCCACGAAAGAACTACAACCACCATTTTGTCTCTGTTTTCTCCCCAAAAACTACCAACCTCCATCTTGCTTAGCCTTTCCACACATCTTCACCATGGAAACTGCCGCCGCACCACCTTCATGTAGCCACTGCAACTCCACGCACAGAAATTTGCAAGTCACCGTAAAGCGAGAGGACCCTTGCCGCCAGCCATTGCTTCGAACGAGAACTCCCTGCCAACGTTGCTGCAACCTCTATTTTCCTAGTAAAAAACAGAGCAACAACTTGTGAGGGCCAAAGCTTGATTCGATCACCCTGTTCAGAGCCGCATCTCGCACAAGAGCCTGCCGAAGATCTGGAGAGCCACTGTAAGCCATCGGCTAGCCACGTCCCGACCACCTGTGCAACCTCACGTGCTGAAGATCACCATAGAAAGTCCCTTGCGCGTAAAGTGTTATGCCACCATCTCCTTCTCTCTCGGTAAAAATATTTTTCCTAGCACTTCTATGGTTTTATTCTTTCTCCAGAAACGTATATTGCTTTGTAAAACTTATCTGGGCTGGTTTTATCTTAAATCATGGGTTGTTTACGTACTGGTTTCCTTTTGGAATGGGGTTTTGTTAATGGGATTAGGTTTAATATCTTTTTCAAGTGAGTTCTAGTTTATTTCATAATGGTCTTGAAACTTATATATTTTATTTAGGGAATTTATTCCAGTGATTTTAAATTGTTATTAATTAAAGATTTTTTACAAACTTATTTTCAGAAGTAAGCGTAACTGTGTAATTTTATTTTAAACACTTATATGATCTAGTTTATTTTTATTAAATAAATTTGTTGTTTATTTTAAATTATCCTGATATAATTATATTATTTAGTATTAAACTTTATAGTTTGTTTTCAATAGCAAATAAGTTAGGATTTAATATTGTAGTCGGAGAAATTAAGTGATTATTGATGAATTTGAGAAGTGAATGTATTTTTAGGATTAAGAGAATTTTAGACATTTAGGAAAAATAGGTTATTTTAATATTTCAAGTTTAGGAATCGAAATACTTGTTCGATTGAAATTTATGGGAGTTACATGACAATTTTATAGGTGGCGATTGATTGTCGTTCAGTACTGCTATGGAGAATTTCTGATAAGCTAAGAAGTTCAAGTAAGCGGGGTTCCTATGCTAGACTTTGCATAAAAATAAAATGGGCCGAGGTTGATTTTTGAAAAGTATGCATGTTTTGTTATGAACTACCTCAGTTATTTGTTCTACATTACTCATGAAATTCTGTATAAGAATAAAGTTTTTTTTGCATGACTGGTGTAGACATGAGCTATTTTGGCATTTTGTTTCTAAATTTTGCAAAAGAGAGCGAATATGAAACTTTGTGCATAAATTGTGTTTTTGTAATAACATTCTATTTTGTTCTGAAGATGTTCTATACTCTAATATGATATGATGTAATTTCTGAAAACCTCTAGCATAACATTCTGTTTCTGTTTCGTTCTGACCTTACCACGGGTGTACAACTGTGGCCTATGTTCAGGTTGGTACCAACTTTTCTATTTCTGGTGCACCCACTTTGCAGACAAAGTGATTTTCTGCATGGTCTTTCCTATGTGCACACTCGGGGTTTCGAGAATGAATAAGGGGAAGATTCACATTCTGTTTCTGCTCGGTAAACTATCGGGGTTTGTACAACCCTACCACAAGAGTTAAACATGGTATCTATTCTGATATGATAAGATAAGATGTGATGTGATGTTTCAATTTATTCTATGCCAAAATGATTTTGATTATGAATATTTTCGAACTTTCACTCTAATATTTTTTATAACATGTTCTGACTCTGCATTTTGAAAACAAATATTCTGCATTCTGCATTCTGAAAGAAAGTATTTTGTTCTGCATTCTGAACTATGTAAATGCTCATGTTTACACACTAGTATATGTCCTCTGCTTAATGAGTTGTTGATAACTCACCCCTTATCTCCAAACATTTTTCAGATGATTTGAATATTTCAGCAGAGGAT
This sequence comes from Juglans microcarpa x Juglans regia, assembly GCF_004785595.1. Lineage (NCBI taxonomy): Eukaryota > Viridiplantae > Streptophyta > Magnoliopsida > Fagales > Juglandaceae > Juglans > Juglans microcarpa x Juglans regia. The sequence continues at coordinate 11,509,170 of NC_054600.1, read as the reverse complement.
CAAAAATATGGAGCATGGGTGAGATGAGTTAAAAATAATGGATTAAGCATAGAAGGTTTATATGAGTATTGAGGATTTTTATTCAGTAAACTTGTTGTGCTCTAATTATGTGATTTGTTGGGAGGTTGATGTTCATATTAAGATTTTGTATTGTCTTAGAATAATTATACTGGAGTAATTAATGTGAATTAATGAGTATTTCGTGCGATAGAGAAAAATTGGAGTATGTACTATGTGGTTGGAAAATGATTTTTAGTAACATGACTTAACTCTCCTGTCCCCTCGGGGACATGGCGTTACACTACTAGTGCAAATAGATACATTGCATCCTAACTGTCATGAATGGAGGTTTGTAGACTTGAGTTACATGTCCCGACGTTTCAGTCTCCGTCCAATCCCAAGCAGGGGCTGGGGGCGCCACATTCCGACTCCGACTTCAACTCCGACTCTAACAATTTTTTTTAGAGAAACTTTGACTCTAACTCCAAACTCTAAATTATTCGACTCTGCTAGGAGTTCTGCTCACCCCTATGTAGTGATACACGTATAAATGGTAAACCGGAAAAAGAGGATTGGACCGAACCAAAATAGGAAAAACCAAAAGTTCCAATTTCAATGATGAATTGGTTCATATAGGTTCTTAAATATCCAAAATCGGTATATATCGGTTCGGTTTCAAAAAAATTTTAAAATTGGACCAAACCGGACCAGTTACACCCCTAAAAAGGACGATAAGGATTAAGCTAAAGTAATTTTTAAGCCCCATAATGTGAAGAAATAGTCTTTAGATCACTCTGGTTTATGAATATAATGTGGTATAGAATCATTAGTTATAAGCAACGTTGCTTATAAGGTTTTTTTTGTTTTTGGTGCAGTTAGTTATCAGCCTAGGAATGGTTCGAACAAAATGATCTTACTCAATTGATGGGAACCACAGTTTGAGCCTCATAGAATGCTTCAAGCAAGATATGTGTGCCTAACTATAAATATATGTAGGATTTTAGTTTGGCGGATATCTATGCTATCAACAAGACAATAGCCACTGTATTTGTCTCTATTGTGCTTCCCACTTTTCCACATGATATATATATATATATATATATATATATATATATATATATATATCCATGTACTTCACTAACTTTATAAGTGTGTATAAATAGATTCTTGTTTCGAATTTCGTTCTAGTGACCGTTCTGGTTGAGGTACTAGAATTGAATATTTCGGTACTAGTATGTTTTAGTATACCGTTTCAAGATAGTCGTTATATAAATATATTATATAAATAAATGATATATATATATATATATAAACAGTTATATATCAATACAAAACAAATTCGGTTAACATATAAATATCATAAGAATAGGTTATACGCTTTAACATATAAATAAATTCAATTATAAAAAAAATTAAAAAAGTTTGTGCGTGGCGATGAGCTTGGACCATCTCCCAGAGTTATCAACCCATTTATTCTAGAGAAATGCATGGGATCTCCATATTGGGTCCTAGTTTTTTCCACCAAAAGTTTTTGTTTTTTATTTAGTGACAAGTGTCTTTAATGATGTTGTATTTTTTTAAAAAAAATATTTAAAGATATATATAAAATAAAATAAAATAAAATAAAAAAGACATTTAGCCTTATCGAAACTAGGAGTGTAACCGGTCCGGTCCAGTCTGATTTTGAACAAAATTTAAGACTGAACTGGTATGTACCGGTTTTACATTTTTAAAAGTCGATTACGCATCAATTACCTTCTTAAACCGGTACTTCCAGTTTTACCAATTTCGGTTCCATTCAGTCCGATTCTAATCCGATTTTCCGATTAATTTTTACATCCCTAATCGAGACCATAGGTGTAGCATGATTATTTATTCTATGGACAACATAAATGTAAACCTTTTTTATTCATGATATTTTTAATCACTGTTATATTTTTTTTTTTTTGTTGACAGTTTACTCCCACCGTACAGAGTGACACAGCATGGCCCCTTCCCCAAGAATCTCTATGTACAGCCCTTCAGCTAAGCGGTCACCGAAAAGCGAGTTGCCTATTGTTCTTTCATAAAGGCTTTTCATCTCAACATTTCGGACCAGAATACCAGGATTCGGCCGAAATAGATTGAAATGGCCGAAATTTTAGCCAATACAGAATATCTAACTCAACCATTCCGGTTACTGTTTAGGCACGAAAAAATTCCGGCCATTCCAACCGGAATTGAAATAAAAACTGTCTCGAATCCCAAAACATGGTTATATGGATGTGCTTATATTTTAGGGATGAGAAAGTTTGATATTCTTAGTAAGCTAATCTTTAGCATCAGAATTACTATCAACGGTACTTTTTAATTTAGACATTATCCTAGCTAGCTATCATTTGGACATCCCCCAAGTTATAATAGAGGGAAGTAATCCAATCAATTGGCCACTATGTGAATTGTTGGCTCTCCTGTACCAGGATTCTATTCTTTGTTTCCAGGTGCGACCTTCTAGTATAGGCATGCCCAACTGATTTGAACAAATACCCCATACCTGTTTGGCAAAATTCCCCAAGGCAAGTATATGATCTTGGTCCTCATAATTCTCTGAAATAAAGCAATCACATTTGGATACCATGTAAATACCAGCTCTCCTTATCTGGTCATCAACTGGAAGACAACCATACCAAGTCTTCCACATAATAATCGACATTTTCCCCAACAAAGATGGGTGCCACACCCATTTCATCTAAGGAATTTTAGGAGAACAAACCCGTATACATTCCCATGCACTACGAGTTGAGAAACCCCCTTGAGAATTTGGCAGCCAAATGAGAATATCTTCACCAAGTTTAACTCTACCCAACTCATCCAGAATTTTATCAGTTTTTTCAATTCCCACAAAATGATTAAATATCTCATCATTCCATCCATTTTCCATTTTGCAATCCGACAACAAGATCTCCGGCAAATCGCTAACAGAATGTTGAGCAATAATCAGACCATCCATGAGCCATTTATCTTTCCAGAATGACACATTTCCTTCTCTCACATTCCACTTAGAAAATTGAGCGACTGAAGGGAGATGAAACAAAAGCATTTTCCAAAATTTTGATCCCTTCATAGAATCAACCATAGAAATATGCTGACTACCCACATATTTAGCTAGAAAAAACTGAGCCCAAGTCTATTTCCCTTGGAGAAGATTCCACATCAAGTTCATGTGCAACGAAGCTTGCACTTCCTGTAATTTTCAAAGACACAAACCGCCCTCTAACACTGGTCTACATAAATCATCCCAAGCCCTCCATTTTTTTTTTTTTTTTGGCTTACCACCACATACATCCCAGAAAAAAGTCCTCATATATCTCTTCAATTTGTCAAGCACAGCCTTTGGAGTTTGCAAGATCGATAGGCAATGTAAAGGAATACTTTGCAAAACATGTTTTAGTAGAAGTAGCCGCACTCCGCTGGACAGAAGACGGGTCATCCATCCCTCTAACCAATCCATCACTTTATTCAGCAGCCCTTCAAAGTGTACAAAAAGTAACCTCCCAAAAATTATGGGAACCCCCACATAATAAAAAGGAAGACTGCCCTCACTAAAACCAGTCAACCGAAGTAGCATTCGACGACGAGAAGTGGTAATATGCTTAGAAAAACAAATAGAAGATTTTTTCTTATTAACCACTTGACCCGACCATTCTTCAAATTGCTTCAACACCTTCGAAGCATACCTTAGCGATGCCTTTCCGCCATTCACGAAAATCACTATATCATCTCCATATAGAAGATGTGAAATAATAGGAACTCCTCTAGGATGATAAATGGTGTAATCTTGCTCAGTTCCACCTGCCTTTTAATCATTCTTGATAAAACTTCCTCCACTAAAATAAAAAGATACGGGGAGAGCGGATCACCTTGTCTTAGACTTCGACCACCCTGAAAGAATCCTTTCGGAATACCATTCATGATCACTAAATACCAAAAGATCTCAAGACATGAATAAGAAACCTCGAATCAACACTATCATATGTCTTTGCCATATCAATCTTCAACACAACATTTCCCCTTACTTTTTTATGCAACCCATGCATCATCTCTTGTGTCAAACTAATGTTTTCAAATATACTGCGGCCTTTAATAAAAGCACCTTCTTTCGGTGATATAATCTTAGCTAAAAGTGGAGATAAACGATTAACCAAAATTTTGGAACATACATTGTAGAACACCAAACACGAGCCTATAGATCTAAACTTGTCAAATCTTTCTGGATTAGAAACCTTTTGGATTAATACCAAGAAAGAGGCCAAATAAAACCGCGGAAGCATTGCACCACTGAAGAACTCCACCACAGCCACCACCACATCCTCTTTTATAATAGACCAACAAGACCAATAAAAATCGGACCCAAAACCATCTGGTCTCAAGCTGTTGTCTACTGGAATAGAACAAATAACATCATAAATTTCCTGAATCGATGGGATACTACACAAGGCTGCATTTTCTTCAACTGAAATCACTTCATTCAGCAGATCAGACAAATTCTATGCCCCTGGACTCACACGAGCTTCCAAGAATTTTTTAAAACAATTGAGTGCTCCATTATGAATATGTTCAAGAGAAGATAGGATAGAACCATCTGGTAGCTTCATCTCCTTCACCTGTGTATGGTTTATTCTGCTTACCAAACGAAAAAAGCTAGCTGATGCTTATCCTTTTGAAAGCCAAGACTGTTTCACCTGCTAAGATAAGCTTACTTCTTCTCTATCCATCCAAACTTTAAGTTCAAGCTGGGATAAAGTAAGGTCCAACTCATCTTCTTGGGAAAAATTTGCTAGCAAACCCTGTTCTATCTCCATGATGCGAGTTTCCAGACGCGTGATATGAGCCTTCGTCCCCCCAAAAACTTCTTTATTCCACACCCTCAACGTTGACTTGAGTCTTTTAAGTTTAGTAGCAAGACGGCATAATGCAGGGCCCCCAACGGCACCATTCCATGACTAAGATACACATTAGAAAAATAATTCATGAGTCACTCACATTTGCTGAAACTTAAAAGAAGGAAAACCATAAGGAACCGCTTTCCTTTCCAACATAAAGTGCATAGGTGCATGATTAGAAGTAGTCTGTGGCAAATATCTCATATGAGCCTCAGGAAACTCATCTCCACTAGAGACATTAAAAAGAACCCGATCCAGTTGAGCCCAACTTCGAGTTCAACTATGATGGCCATTGCACCACGACAAGGAATTGCCACCATATTCCATCTCCAATAGACCACCTGCATCAATAAAAGAATTAAATTCCTCCATTGCCAACCAAGCCTCGGCCTACCCCCTCGTCTTTCAGTATCCATTCTAATTATATTAAAATCTCCAACAACAAACCATGGCAAATTAAGAGAGTTCGTATCTTCCATATTGTGCCATAACCTTCTCCGATCCTGGTAACAACACTTAGCATAAACCAGAGTCAAAAGAATAGGAGTAGAAGAAACAGTCAATCTCACCGTAATGAATTGATAGCCCATTTCCAGAACTACAAGGTTAGCTTCATTTTTCGACAACAACCACAACTTGCCTCCTACAACCTCATTAGACGTACATTCATCAAAATTAATCCTATCCCTCCAAACCTATAATCTCGCATGAGAAATCATAGGTTTCGCAATCATCAAAACAATAGGTTTTATTTTTCCAATTAAAATTTTCAATCTCCTCTTTGACGTGCCTATTCCTCGGATATTCCAATATAAAAAAGAGCTCATCATAAATCAAGGCGAGAGGGTTTGCTTTTAACCCTAAAAGAACCCCAAATTTTTACAGCACTTTTTCCAGTTTTTTCTGGATTCATAGGCGTATCCAATTCTGAAAGACAACCCTTTCCTTTTGCCAAATGAGGTAATGGTTTATCCATTTCTGTTTTAGAACAAACTTGTATTTCACCTTCCTCTGGATCCAAAGCATCTGATAATATTGAATCAACCAAATTCTTATCTGAATAGTCCCGATCCTCTCCTTCCTCTATTATCATTCTATGCTCCAAACCAACCGAAACACCTACGTCAGGGTCATTCATGCCCTCATTCAACCGAATGCCATGAACCTCCGTTTGATGAATCTCTTCTAATATACCTGCAGTCTCCAAAGGCTTCTCAATCTGCAGGGAGGTCATTGCACCATCTATTTGTGTTCCTTCCACAATCAACCTGGTCGAATCATTCATCTGAATCTTTGTCTGATCAATATTTTCCACATTTCTTGAATCTAGATTACACCCTGATCCACTTCCTTCCCCCGATTGAAAAATCACAATACTTTGATCTAGAGCCTTAAGATTATCACTAATAACCTTTTTTTTCTTATCTTTCTGAACCCAAACCTGATCATTCTTCTTCCCATCTCCTTTAAGTTTCACAAGTCCTATTTGCTTTTTCCCAAGCCATTTACAGGTTTTTCGTTATGGCCTTGCATGTTACATGCAATACAATACACAGGCAAAGTTTCATAATTCACTTCCTAATACAAACTTTGTAGTTGAAGAGGGGTGCCAATCTAGAAAGCCTTCAAAGGCTCTTTAGTCACATCCATCTCTATACAGACCCTGGCTCCATCTGTACGAGTTGCGCATTTTGTTGGGTTATCTCGCTTGAGATACCGCCCAATGGGTGTCGTAATACTACGTAAAAATGAATCATGATAAAAATTCGGGCGGGAGACCTGGCAAATTCATCCAAACAGGAGCTTTGATCGGCTCTTTGTACTCCTAGGAATCAGTGGTCCACTGGAAGATGCGATAAGGTACACACCTCTATGTCGCACGACTCCGTTGCAAAAGTTTTGACAAAATCATCTTCCGATGTTAGACTAATAAAAACATTACGAGGCCTTAACATCGACGAAACTACTAGTTCATTCTGTAAACCCCATTTGGATCAAATAAATGCACGAATAGAATCTAGAGAGGGACATTGACATAAGAATTTCATAACCAAAGAATACCGAAACGGCAAAGCAGATTTATCAAATTCATCCTTAGAGAACAGAACACCAACTTCTCCACCCACAGTTTTAGGAGCACGGAAAGGGACCAAGACCTCAAGAATGGGATGAGGAGAGTCTTGAACTAGATCAGCAAAGGATCTTAGCCTAGGAGCCGCGGCCGAATTGGCCAAAGGGCCACCAGTGGCCGCCATCCAAATTTTTTATTTATTTTTATAAAATTAATCTTCATATTCAATTCATACTGGAACAAGATTTTCTTTCTATATATCATTGCAATAACCTTCACATTTACATAGAGATCAAGAACGAAACAAGATTGTCTTTCTATTTATCATGTTTTCCAGCATTTTGGCCAATTTTGGTTCAATTTCATGTTAAGCCTAATCTAATTCTTAAATTGACAAGATCAAAGTTTTTACATAAATGTAAACCACTTGCATTGGGATGCATTCAATTCAGAGAGAGACAGAAAGGAGAAGAAATTTCGAAAAAAAAAAAAAAAAAAAAGTCATTTTTCTTTTTGTTCCACCATAATCTTCATATTCAGTTGAATCTAATACAAGATTTTCTTTATACATATAATTGCAATAATCTTCACATTTACACAGATCAAGAACAATGAACAAAACGATATTTTTTTCTACATCACATTTTCCAGCATTATTGGCCAATTTTGGTTCCAATCGTTTACTACATTTTGAGCATTGTCTTCCGCTAAAAGAATGAAACAACAACAACAACAACAACAAAATTGTTGGTGCAAAATCACTAAATAAGAACAACAAAGAACCAAAATTAGATAGCATCTCAGTCATCTAGCACAGATTTACTTCCCTTTACTATCCTACATTTTCCTAAAAGCCAAACAAAACCAAAATAAACAATCAAGAAGGTTGTATTCAACGGATCAAAGCAACAAAAACATCATTATGTACTTAAAAATAAAATAAATAGATACATTTAAAAAGAACAAAACAAAGGAGGAATTATACCTTAGCTAGATTGACGTAGAAGAAAGTGGTTTCTTGGTGTTGGAGAATTGAATTTTGTTCTTCTTGTGGGGCTCTAACTCCGCTGGTTTAGATATTGCACTGCGGCCATCACGATTCTCTATCTCAATAATTCTCTCTCGCTTTCTCTTTCTTTCTTATCGAGCGGGAAAAAATGGGAAAAGCAGAGGGAGGACGTTACAGGCGAGTGCTTATATAGGGCGGGAGTGTGTAGGAGTGGTGGGGCTAATAGGGATGACACGTGATGGAATTCAAGTGGTTAAAGTCTAGCTCAAAAAATACCGGAAAACTAGGGTTGTTCCTTGTGAACAAGTGGCTGTTGTTTTATTTGAGCAACTTGACGCTATATTGCTCTCTTTCCAAACCTGAATTGAATGGTTCTTCGGTTATTCTGATACAAAAATCTATTCATCATATACTTTTTATCATTTTATCATTCTATAATGTAGCATTAGATAATAGGTTCACAAGTAAAATATAATAAATAATCTCCAATCATCGAATGTTACATCATGAGATAATGAGAGGATGATGAAAATTGTGATGATAGGTAAAATTACTCATTCGGATATAGGTCCAACTTTTTCACCACAACTTAAAAGGTTAAGAATTATAGGATGAGTTAGCTAAAAAAGTGAATATATGAGATCAAATTCTTTATGTATCACAATTAATCCAATTCACTCTTTTTTTTTTTTTTTTTTGACATAAATCTAATAATTTTTACATTAGGCGTAAATAATATCATTAATGTTTTCATATTTCTTTCATTCAAAAATTAAATAACTCAAATCGTCTGGTGAGCTTGTCTTAATGACTTTTCATCCGATGATTATCAAAACAACTTTTACAAATCCAATTATAAAATTTTCCTTAAAAATCATATTCAAACAACTTTCAATTTTTGCTATGATTCTTCTCTCTAATTTCTTAGAACCAAATAAACAATACATCTCAAGAGCATTTTTAAATTTATCGAAATTTCTCATAACAACGTGACTGTGGATACAAAAACAACGTTAATATCTATTTCGTTAGGTGTAGAGTTTAGTGTAAATGATGTGTTTTACACCACCAGTCACTCGAACAATCTGCAATAAACAACTCGACTACACTGGGTGCCCAGGATTGTAACGCCTAGTCCCCGAGGGTCCGGAGTGTTAACTCATGTTACTTGATAATCAACTCCAACACTGCTAATATACTTCCAAAAGCTCCAAATCAAACGTAAACACTTCCAATTTAAATAATCACAAAAACTCATTTATCAAATACTCGATAAAACTCAATTCTTCAAAATGTCACGTCATCAGAACACAATGAAAATTCTTAACAAAATTGTCAATACTCATCAAAACTTTTTATTCTTAATCCACTATTCTTAAGACATCTCACCCAATGCTTCATAGTCTTGATTCCTAGCTGAAATATCCAAAATCATTTGAAAATATTGGAGATAAGGGAGTGAGTTATCAACAATTCAGTAAGCAGAGAACATATACTAGTATGTAAACATGAGCATTTATCAGACTTTGAAATGCTGAACAAAATATTTTCTCTCAGAAAGCAAAATCAGAAAACTTGTTTTCAGAATGCAAAATCGAAACATGTTACCAAAAATATATGAGTGAAACTTTCAGAAAACATTCTTATTCAAAATTTCCTAGACATAACATAACTGAAATATCATATCAGAATAGAATTCCATGTTTAACCCCCGTAGTAGGGTTGTGCATTCTGCGAAAAGTCAAACAAAACATAAATCACCATGAATATCAAACCAATTGCACTCAGAACAGAAAGCCACTAATATATCTCGTGGCAAGGCCAGAGGTTACTATTGTATCCCGTGACAGGGCCAGAGGTCACTATTGTATCCCGTGATAGGGCTAGAGATCACTATTGTATCCCGTGACAGGGTCAAATGTCACTATTATATCCTGTGACAGGGCCACAAATCATAGCAAAACAGAATCAGAATCATAGTTAGAATAGAATCAAAAATCAGAGTCAGAACAAAATCAGAAATCAGAGTTAGAACAGAATCAGAACCAGAGTCAGAATAGAATTAGAAATTAGAGTCAGAACAAAATCATAACCAGAGTCAAAACAAAATCAGAATCAGAGTCAGAACAAAATTAGAACGTTATAACAAAGGTTTTTCAAATGTCAAATCATTCCAAAACATAGTACTGAACAAAATCATATCATTTCACATTTTCCAAAACAGATTTAGAATATCTTCATGTCACATGGAAAAATTATCAATTTTCATATTCGCTCATATTTTTCTGAGTTCAATAACAAAATGTCAAAAATAAACTCATGTCTATATTAGTCATGCCAGAAAATTTTTTATTCTTATACAAAATCTCATGAACAATGCAGAATAAATAACTGAGATCGTTTAAATTTCTTTTCATAACACAACATGCATATTTTCAAAATTGACCTTAGTCCATTTTATTTTATGCAAAGTCTAGCATAGGAATCCCGCTTACCTGAACTTCTTAGCTTTCCATAATTTTCCTCAAAAATGTCGAGTCAACTATAAATCGTCACCTATAAAAATAATCACGTAATTTTCGTAAGTTTTCAATCAATCACGTATTTCAATATTTAAGCCTAAACTTATAAAATAACCTATTTTAATTCCTCTAAAGCAAAAATCCTCATAATCCCAAAAAATATCATCACTTTCTAAAATCATCAATATCCACCATAACTAACGTCAAAATCAAACCACCAATATTTAAACCCAAAACAGCTAACAAATCTCAGTATAAACCAATCATACAAACAACTCCATCATCCAATCCAACTGACCACCTTACTCCGCGGACTCAATCCGGCACAACCAACCAATTCCCAGTAAATATGAGTTAGCGCAAAAATACATTTAAATCTCAAAGTTCTTTAAAAAAATACTTACAACGCTATAATATACTTTTTGAAGGATCATAGAGATGCTAGAAACGGTAGCACAGCAACGAAACAGTGTATTTTGGACAATGGTCGTGGGTCTCAAAAACCCAATTTTTGAGCGGGGACCAACGAAGATTTGAGATTACTAGGGAAGGGCTTATGGGTGTTTGTGAAGCTATTGGTGATGGTCGTTGGCCATGGGTGGCAGCGTGGGCTGCAGTTGGAGGCCAAAATACCCAAATCGAAAAATGAGTTAGAGGGGCTTCAAGGTTGACGGATCAAGGTTGAGGATGGGTGGGTTAGGTAGCTGGGAGGCCACCAGTGTTGTGGTGAAAATGTGGTGGCCAATGGTGGTGCGGCGGCAGTGCTGGAACGAAAGAGGGTCGCAGCTTAAGGCCATGCTTGGGGACTAACCGGGAGCTGAAAATGGAGGGGTGAGGTTGCCAACCGAAGGGGAAGAGAATGAGAGGGGCGGTGACAGACATGGACGGCGCACGACGGTGCTAGGGCAGATGAAACAAACAGACGGGAGAAAGGGGAAGAGTTGTCGCGCGCGGGAGGAATGAATCAGAGGAAAAAGGAGGAGAAAAATAAAGAGAAGAAGGAAAAGAAAAAGTGAGGGGAAAGAAATGAGGTTCAATCCTCACAACTTGGGTCACAAAAATTATCCAACGAAAAAATTTCAAAACAGTAAGTTGAATAAAATAATTTAAACGCGGTGACTAGTTAAAATAAAATAATAATAAAAATCTAACAATACAATAATTTTAAAGTCCAACATTAAACTAATTTAAAGTAAAGACCAATTTAAATACAAAATAATAATTAATACCAAGAAAGCACATCAAAATAAATTTCACAACTTAAAAATTATAAAATAAATCCAACAAGAAATCCGATAAATTTAAAACAAGAGAACCAATATTTAAATTAATTAAAATAATCATTCAATTAAAAATACAATAAAATACGGGGTATCACATCTAAGCTCTAATGCTAAGTTAGAGAAGTGGTCTCAATATATAATATCCCGATCAAATTCAAGAGAACATTTGTTACCTTCATGTACCATTTAAAGAGACGCAAGAACGTGTCCAGGGAGTCGATAACCATATGTTCCCTGCATTTATCTCTAATTACCCCTTAACAAATGAGAAGAAGATGGAGGAGATAACCGCTCTAATTTATAGGGGTTATCCATATCAGGATAATTGCCTTCATCTTAGGAAGTTATCTCCTTGCAAATAGTGTTGCTCCCTTGTTGATACCATGCTCTTGTGGGCCCTTGAGCCAAGAGCCTTGTAGCTCAAAGTGGTAAGCTAGGTTTGCCTACCAGTCGTGGGCCTGGCAGCAGGAGGACCCAAATCCCCTCCAGTTATCCCTCTAATTTTCTTTGTGCCAACACATAGAAAGTTCACTAGTTCCGCACATTTTACTCCCCTGTGATGTCATTACCCCGCTAGCTTACAATAGGTAGTTGGTTAGCAGATTTCGACCTCTCATACCCCACCAAGGGTCCATGATAGATAATGTATGGGCTTAGGTTTACACCCATTCCTCAAAACGTGGCCCACGTCAGCCATAAATGTACGCGCTCTTTCAACGTCCTTTATTTGAAAGAAATGGTAACTGTCACCGCAACCAACTTTTTGGATTCCCAAGAACCCTCATGATTACTTTTTCTGATTTTTCTTGATTCACTTACTTGTGCCCGTACTCCCTCTTTTCACACTTCTTATTCCTTCTATCTTCTCTTCACCCTGCTCGAGCTCTCTGTTAGTGTTATCTTTAAGAATGCATTTCTCTTACAATGGCTAGCCGTGGCTCTTCCCGTACTCCCATCCATTCTTTCAGCCAAACTCCGGCGAGGGGCTCTCCCTCACCTACTCTCGAGTCTTCCCTTGGCGTTCCACCCTGTTCGAGAGGGATTTGGCGAAGCTGAGGTCCACTTACCGAATCCAGATTCGGTGAAGCTTTCTATTCTCGAGGCGGGGTGCACTGACGAAGAAGGGTTCGTTGACAACGTGGCCCTTACCATGAGGTAAAATGCTATTCGTAACCGGCCAGGGGAGCTGTGGTGCAACCGCTTCTCACGTGGCATAAATGAAACAACACTGTTTCATTCAATTTGTCAAAATGCCTCATCTCGTATCGTCTTCGTCTTCATCTTCCCATTACCTACCTTCTCCTTCTTCAGCCTATTCTTCTTCGCAGTAACATCACCCCAAGCACAGAGAAGCCAAATCCTTATTCTCACATTTGTTCCTTCGTCTTCATCTCACAGTCTCACATTTGGAAACTTTGATGGTGGTACTAGAGCGTGTAATGGAGCTTGGCAGCGGCGAGGTGAGAGGTCCAGAAGTTGGAATCCACTGAATATAAGGATTAGAGATGAAGCTCGATTTTCTTCTCCAAGAAAATAATTTCCTCTGATTCTAATTACCTCCAGGGAGGAAAAAAATAAATTCAACTTGGCCTCCGATCTTGAACCTCTTAGGTGCCTTTTTCGTTTATAAAAATACCTCCAAAGATGAAGCTCACTTTTTTCTTTCAAGAAATAATTTCTTCTAATTCCAAATACCTCCAGGGGAAAAAAAAAAAAAAAAAAGAATTCAACTTAGCCTCCGATCTGGAGCCTCTTAGGTGCCTTTTTCGTTTATGAAAATTTTGACTTTCTGAAAGTTATCAAAGATGAGCTCACTTTTTTTCCTCAAGAAAATAATTTATTCTGATTCTAAGTACCTCCAGGGAGGAAAAAAGAATTAAACTTGGCCTCCGATCTGTTCATCTTGGGTGCCTTTCTCATTTTTTAAAATTTTGACTACTCTTAAAGATCCTTTGTAAGTTCCAGATGGGCTAATTACAAGATCAAGGGCCAAGAAGATCAAGGAAGCAATGCAAAGATTTGTACAATCCACTTGGGATGAAGCTAGCAAGAGCCTAACACTTAAGATGGGCTTGAAAGAAGGAGAACCAGTTTTGATCTACTTGATTCAAGCTGTGGAAGACATGACTTAGAGATAGGACTTATTGTTATTGGAGGCTTCCAATTTGGTTAAAGGATTTGTTTTATTAGTTTAGAATAAGTGAGCTTGAGGATGCTTGGCCCACATGTCTTATTTCTTATGAATTAGGATTTTCGGGAAGGCCTTGTATTTTGGCCAAGGGCTTATTTGGAAAGTTAATTTTTAGGAACTAGGGTTTCAAGAAGTTACTGTAACATACTGTAGCCGCCTTACTATAGCTGTGACACTATTCATCCAGGGCCATTTTCGGTAAAATGGGCTTTATTTTGGCTAGAATTTTAATTAGGTTTTGGTTTAAATACTCTTTGTACCCTCCTTTGAAGGTTAGACAATATTAAATTTTCATTGTGAGTTGAGTTTACTCCTCTTGTTTTTTACTGAACTTTTGAACTTATCAAAGGTAAATCACAACATTTGTGGCGTTCCTCCTTGTAATCTGGGTTCTTGAGACAAGTTCTTCAACGGGTCTAGATTTTAAGATAATCTAGGTTCTTGAAATGAGTTCTCAACGGGTCTAGATTCTCCATCCATTGACTTGATTTTGGCTTTCTCATGTGACTTTTCAAATTGATTGTGGGTTCAAGGGATTCTATTCCTACGGATTTATATCATCTGCTATTCAGAGCAAGGTTTCCAATCAAGTCTGATTCTATCTTTTATTTCTTGCATATTTAATTCTCGAGTTTCTTTATTCTAGGATTACCAAAAAAAAATAGAGGCAGCTGCCGAATTTCTTCACTATTGTTAGGGCTACTGAATTTCATTGTTCTAGGGTTTGTGTTGGCTGAAATCTCTTGTTCAAGGGGCTGTCGTATATCACTTATCCTAGGATTTTTGGGTTATTGCTAGGGTTTTGTCAATTGCTTATTCTTTTGATTGTGATCAAATTAGTTGGTGAAAAGAAAAGAGAAAAAAAATCGTCCAAAAAAAAAAAAGAAAGAAAATCCAAAATTTTTTTCTTGAGCCTTATCATCAAAGGGGCTACATACATCTGTCACAACCCCGCCCTAACCTAGGACAAGGTCGTGACCCATGACCTGTTCTTTCCTTATTATTATTAGTACTATATTTTTTTTCTACGAGGGTAGTAAGGGATATGCGTGAACGTGTCATACATGTACTCTGCACTTCTAGTTTAAAAGAACACCTGATAGACAATCTATTCAATATTTTACATAAAGGACTCTTAGAGTTCATCATTCATTCATCAAACATAACTAGTTCTAAATAAGAGAAGACTCAGTCCCTATAACACATACAAAAAGGTGTTAAACTATCGTATGTGGGGTTATCATCACTCCACCATAGAAGTTACACCATTACCATCACCCCACCATAGTATTTACATCATGCCCAAAGGCATACCGTCTTAACGTTAATCCAACAAAACGTCCCAACATGGGACCCACCGTAAAACATAAAAACATAAACCATCATCATCAAAGTCGAACCATTAGGGAAACTCTAAGCATCGGCCCTCCCTCCTCGGTAGTGCCTAGCTCCACAGCTTCTTCATCCATACCTGGATATTTAAAACATAAACACAAAGTGAATCTAATACTCAGTAAGCAGTACACTATGCTGTTAACTTATTAATCACATAATCTTTTCTTTTGAAAACATGCATACATAACACATTTGTTGATTCTTGACAATGCTTTCATGCATAAACAGTTTAAGGAATAAATATACTTTCATGCATAAACATTTCTTTGCTTTCATGCATAAACATTTCTTTGAAATAACTTTACTTTAAATTTCGCTTTCTTTGGCCAGTACACACTATTACGTCCCGTGTGTTGGGGTTAGCGGTCTTTTGGACCTGGATCCCGCCCGTGGCCACAGGTTGGGAACCTCTTTCATGTGAGGCAACACTGGGTGCACAACCAGTACTAATTACCTGACATTGCAATTTGCCCATTCTTTGGTACCCTTTCATTCATATGGTCGTTACGTACTTTCATGCTGTAATACCCCTTATTTTTTTTGTGTATTTTTTTTTTTTACAGATTATTATTTTTTTTAATTAATTTAAATATTGGTTCTTTTGTCTTAAATTTATCGGATTTCTTGTTGGATTTATTTTATAATTCTTAAGTTGTGAAATTTTACTTTGATGTGCTTTCTTGATATTAATTAGTGTTTACATTTAAATTTACTCTTTGCTTTAAGGAATAATTTTATTGTTGGACTTTAATTATATTATTTTTATTAATATTGAGTTGTAGTGTTTTTAATTGGCTTTTATTTATTTTTATTGTGCCTTTTTCTTTTATTGGACTCTTATATTTTCAGACTGAGCCTTTTTGTGTGTTTTATTATTTTTTTTTCTTTTGGGCCTAGCCCTTTTTGGTCCCCAGCCCAACCGGTGACAACCCCGCCCAGTAATTCCCCCCCCTCAAACGACATCGTTTGGTCCAGTCTTAGGGATTCTTCATTTCTTTTTTCTTCTCCTGCGCGCCGTGCTTGTCCACCTCATTTCCATTTCAGTTTCATTTTCCCTTTCTTCAATCCATGCGGCTACTGTTTCTCCTCTTCTCCTTCATTTTTATTCTTTCCTCTGTTTTCCGTTTGGGTTACCGTCTGCAGTGTTTCTTCTTCCTTCATCTCATTTTCGGATTTTTTTTGTTTTCCACTGCAAGTCAGCCAACGCCACCGTTCTTTCCTCCATCTTCGACTGGTCTATCCGTCAGCCTCCATTGTTGTGCTTTCTCTTAAACCTTCCGTACTAATTTCGTGGCTCATACTTGTGATTTATTTCCATTGCATTTCTTCTTTTTTTTATTGGTCTTTAACTGCTCTATTTTGCCTTATTGTCGTGCTCTATTTCTGCCATAAAAGCTATGAGCTTCACTTGTTTCTTGGTGATTTTGGTGCTTGTTGTGAGTGCATCTTCTGCCATCACTGGTTGCCTCTCAGTTTCCCCTTGGGTAAGCCTCTGCCGCTGCCCATCTCCTCATTTCCTTTTGTTTTGTGGTAGTTTTCATAAGAAGGAAATATACATAGGTTTATGTATCTCGGTTATTCTAATAATATTAGGTGTTCTTTTCTTTTTACCATTTTGCCGTCTTTGGAACACGAGTTAATATTCTGCTTATTGAATCTAAAAGCTTGAGTTTCGTTTTACTTGGGTTAGTCTATTTTGGGCATAGATGTATGGGCTTATAAACTAAGCCAATGTACTGGTGCTTTAAACAAAATATTTACAAGTTGATCATGTTGTAGTTTTTATATGTTAAATTCACTTTGTATGAGTTTTGTTTTTAAATACAATTTAATAAATATTTGAAAGATATTGTAAGTATTAATATTTTTTTTTAGAAGTACATAGTGGTGCAGGATTTTTTATTTTGAACTCTTTAAAGAGATACTAATTACTCTATTTTTATTAAATGAAATATTTGCCCTTCTACTTTAATCAGTTTTGTTTTAATGAGCCTTTAAACCAGATATGTATCTTACGAAATAATTGTATCTATTACTAATATTATTATGCAATTTTAGATGTATTCTGAGTTTTATAGTTATGAGGATATTGAGGAATCTAGGAAGTGATAGTATTTTAGAATTAAGAGAAATCTTAAGTTTTTGAGGAACTAAAATAGGTACTTCAAGTGTAATATGAGATTTATCTGTTTAGTAGACATTTAGCCTTCGTTTGGATCCATAACTCCTCTCAACTCATTTCAACTCATCATTACAACTTTTTCAAATTCCAACACAAAATATAATAAACAATTAAACTTTTTCAAACCTCAAAACAATAATAATAATAATAATAATAAATAATATTCTAATAATATTTTATCAACTCAACTCAACTCAACTCACTTTAACATCCAAACGCACTCTTATTTAAGTTACATGAATTGTTTTTAGGTGTCGATTGACAATTGTTTAGCACTATTGTGGACAAATTCTGAATAAGCTAAGAAGTCCAGGTAAGCGGGGTTCCTATACTAGGCTTTATATGAATTATTGAGACTGAGGTTGACTTTCTGAAAATTTTGTATATTTTGTGATGAAATGAGAACTTGGAAAAAACCAACATCAGTCGTTTATTTTCATTACTCATGAAATTTGTACGGAAAAGGAAAAAATATTTTCTAACATGCATTGTGTAGACATGAGCAAAATTTTATCATGCAGTATTTGAAATCTGAAAAAGAACGTTATTGAGGATACGAAAAATTGAGCATTTATTTAGAAAGATGCTCCGACTTTTGTTTTCAATATGTGAGAATGATTTGAATGTCAATACTATGTTTTGATATAATGTGGCATATGAAAAACCTTTGGCATGACTTTCTGATTATGTTCTGACTCTGACTCTGATTCTGATTCTATTTTGCTCTGATGTCTGGCCCTATTATGGGATACAATAGTGACCTCTGGCCTTGTCACGGGATATAATACTGACCTCTGGCCCTGTCACAGGATACCATAGTAACCTCTGGCCCTGTCACGGGATATAATAGTGACCTCTGGCCCTACCACGGGATATAATAGTGGATTTCTATTCTGAGTGCAATCGCTTTGATATTCATAGTGATTTATGTTCTGATTGGCTTTCTGCAGAATGCACAACCCTACCACAGGGCTTAAACATGGCCTCTGTTCTGATATGTTCTGATAAGATGAAGATATTCAGTCATGTTGTGCGAAATGAGTCTTTAAATATGAAAAGTTGGTTTATGAATATGAAATGTTTGAAATATCGCTCTGATTTTCTGATAATATATATTTTTGAGATATGCATAATGAAAACTGAAATGTTTTATTTCTGCATTCTGAACAACTCTGTGAAAATGCTCATGTTTACATACTAGCATATGTTCTCTGCTTACTGAGTTGTTGATAACTCACCCCTTATCTCCATAACTTTTTCAGATATTTTTATGGTCAAGCTGGAGAATAAGAACATGAAGTATTGGAACAGTCTGATGATCATAGATGAATGAGTGCTAAGGGTACGAGTATTTTGGAAGATCATATTTTAGTAGTTTTACCTCCAACGGTTATTTTTGGTACGTCAAGTTATGATTAATTTGGGTCTTTGTGGAGATGTTATTTGTTATATTGAGGTTCTTATTTAGCATTTATGTGGAAGGATACGGATTTTTGGATCAAATGAATAAGTTAAGTATTTTGTGGAGTTTTTGTTTATTTATTACTGATTATTGGAGATGATTTTGTGGAATAAGAGCAAACTCTCCAGACCTCCGGGAACGGGACGTTACAGTTGGTATCAGAGACAGGTTTGAGATTCTGCATACTATAAACCTTGGAGGTTTAGATATCCGTGGGTTTAGGAAGAAACTTCAGATTTGAGGTGTAGAAATTCTAGGACTAAGAGGTGATGAAATTTGTATTTAAAGTTTTAGAATCTGATAGGCTTTTAGGAATATGTACTAGGAAATTTGAGGTATTAAAGTTTTTAAATTTCAAGAACCGATCTTCATGACGTTTAAGGTGTTAGCTCTACTAGGCTTTTTGATAGAATGTAGAAAATGTTTTTAATAAGATTTAAGGTTTAGATTTTATAGGTGTGAATAAGCTTGATTAAAGGCCAAGTTTGAAGTTCCCGTAGACTCTGATATATGAGGTCTTGAAATTTTGGACTTTAGGAAATAAATTTTTGAATTGCGGTTTAGAATTCTACAGACTTCAAGAAATAGATTATTGATTCGTGATTTTTAGATTAATTGGTAGTTATATTTTTCGCGCAGTTAGTACTTTATTATTTTTCTTCCTTTGAAACTTTTAACCAAGGATGAGTCTTCCAGGATGGCTGCTCGACGTCGTGTTCGAAATCTTGGGGGCTCGAATGCAGGAAATGAAGAGGACGGATGCACCATAGAGCAGTACAATCAGATGCACCCTCCCACTTTTGATGGTCGTGGCGACCCGACCTTAGCTGAGGATTGGATCCAGGACATTGAGGAGGTACTCTGTGTCTTGAATTGTACTGACAAATAGAAAGTATTGTACTCCACCTTCAAGCTGACCAGTGAGGCTAAACGATGGTGGATATCAGAGAGAACTATCAGGGAAGCTGATGGGAGGGGAGTGGTTAGTTGGCCCCACATCAAGCAGATTTTCTTTGACCGTTTCTTTCCAAGATCGATTAGGGATGCTAGGGCCAAGGATTTTGCCGACTTAGTGCAGGGTACTATGACGATGCACCAGTATGCGGCCAGATATATTAAACTATCACGCTTTGCTTTATATCTGATACCCGATGAGGAGAAGAAGACCCGGAAATTTGAGGAGGGACTAAATAACCAGATTTATGAGCGAGTGGTGGTCCTTCAGATCCAGAACTTCTCAGAATTAGTAGATAAGACCACAATAGTTGAGCGAGGCCTCAAGAGAAGTGTTGAACTTCAGGAGCAGAGGAAGGGGTCGACGCCATTGGGGTTTCCCTCGAACAAGAATCAAGGACCATGGAAGAGGATGAAATTAGTGAACAACCCATACCAGAGACAAGTGCAAGACAATCAACGAAATAACCCCTGCAAGTCATGCAACCTAGTACACTTTGGGGATTGCAGAAGGAGAACTGGACGCTGTTTTCGATGTGGGAAGCATAGCCACCTCGTCAGAGATTGCCCAAAGCAACCAGATGGGACCATGAACCCCAACCCGCCTCAAAGGACTGATTTCACGGCACGAGGCAGGAATCAACACAACACAATGTAGGCCTTAATTCAACTCAAATCAGAGTGCGCAGCGGAATCGTGATTAGCCATTTGAATGTAGCAACAGTTAGCTAAGCAAATTTCGACGACAAAATTTTTTTTAAGGGGGGGAGGATGTAATACCTCGTATTTTTTTATTGTGTTTTTTTTTTTTTTGAGAGATTATTTTTTTTTAATTAATTTAAATATTGGTTCTCTTGTCTTAAATTTATCGGATTTCTTGTTGGATTTATTTTATAATTCTTAAGTTGTGAAATTTTACTTTGATGTGCTTTTTTGATATTAATTAGTGTTTACATTTAAATTTACTCTTTGCTTTAATGAATAATTTTATTGTTAGACTTTAATTATTTTATTTTTATTGATATTGAGTTTAGTGTTTTTAATTGGCTTTTATTTATTTTTATTATGACTTTTTCTTTTATTGGACTCTTATATTTTCGGACTGGGCCTTTTTGTGTGTTTTATTTTTTTTATTTGTTTTCTTTTGGGCCTAGCCCTTTTTGGTCCCCAGCCCAGTAATTCCCCCCCCCCCAAACGGCGTCGTTTGGTCCAGCCTTAGGGCTTCTTCATTTCTTTTTTCTTCTCCTGCGCACCGTGCTTCTCCACCTCATTTCCATTTCAGTTTCATTTTCCCTTTCTTCAATCCATGCTGCTACTGTTTCTCCCCTTCTCCTTCATTTTTATTCTTTCCTCTGTTTTTCGTTTGGGTTACCGTCTGCAGTGTTTCTTCTTCCTTCATCTCATTTTCGGATTTTTTTTGTTTTCCTCTGCAAGTCAGCCAACGCCATCGTTCTTTCCTCCATCTTCGACTGGTCTGTCCGTCAGCCACCATTGTTGTGCTTTCTCTTAACTCTTCCTCACTAATTTCGTGGCTCATACTTGTGATTTATTTCCATTGCATTTCTTTTTTTTATTATTATTGGTCTTTAACTGCTCTATGTTGCCTTATTGCAGTGCTCTGTTTCTGCCATAAAAGTCGTGAGCTTCACTTGTTTCTTGGTGATTTTGGTGCTTGTTGTGAGTGCATCTTCTGCCATCACTGGTTGCCTCTCAGTTTCCCCTTGGGTAAGCCTCTGCCGCTGCCCATCTCCTCATTTCCTTTTGTTTTGTGGTAGTTTTCATAAGAAGGAAATATACATAGGTTTATGTATCTCGATTATTCTAATAATATTAAGTGTTCTTTTCTTTTTACCATTTTGCCTTCTTTGGAACACGAGTTAATATTATGCTTATTGAATCTAAAAGCTTGAGTTTCGTTTTACTTGGGTTAGTCTATTTTGGGCATAGATGTATGGGCTTATAAACTAAGCCAATGTACTGGTGCTTTAAACAAAATATTTACAAGTTGATCATGTTTAGTTTTTATATGTTAAATTCACTTTGTATGAGTTTTGTTTTTAAATACAATTTAATAAATATTTAAAAGATATTATAAGTATTAATATTTTTTTTTAGAAGTACATAGTGGTGCAGGATTTTTTATTTTGAACTCTTTAAAGAGATACTAATTACTCTATTTTTATTAAATGAAATATTTGCCCTCCTACTTTAATCAGTTTTGTTTTAATGAGCCTTTAAACCAGATATGTATGTTACGGCATAATTGTATCTATTACTAATATTATTATGCAATTTTAGAATTATTCTGAGTTTTATTGTTATGAGGATATTGAGGAATCTAGGAAGTGATAGTATTTTAGAATTAAGAGAAATCTTAAGCTTTTGAGGAACTAAAATAGGTACATCAAGTGTAATACGAGATTTATCTGTTCACTGGAGATTTATTTAAGTTACATGAATTTTTTTTAGGTGACGATTGACAATTGTTTAGCACTGTTGTGGAGAAATTCTGAATAAGCTAAGAAGTCCAGGTAAGCGGGGTTCCTATGCTAGGCTTTATATGAATTCTTGAGACTGAGGTTGACTTTCTGAAAACTTTATATATTTTGTGATGAAATGAGAACTTGGGAAAAACCAACCTCAGTCGTTTATTTGCATTACTCATGAAATCTGTACAGAAAAGGGAAAAATATTTTCTGACATGCATTGTATAGATATGAGCTAAATTTTATTATACGGTCTCTGAAATCTGAAAAAGAACGTTATTGAGGAAACGAAAAATTGAGCATTTATTTAGAAAGATGCTTTGACTTTTGTTTTCAGTATGTGAGAATGATTTGAATGTCAATTCTCTATTTTGATATAATGTGGCATATGAAAAACCTTCGGCATGACTTTCTGATTTTGTTCTAACTCTGACTCTGATTCTGATTCTGTTTTGCTCTGATGTCTGGCCCTGTCATGGGATACAATAGTGACCTCTGGCCCTGTCACGGGATATAATAGTGACCTCTAGCCCTGTCACGGGATACAATAGTGACCTCTGGCCCTGTCACGGGATATAATAGTGACCTCTGACCCTACCACAGGATATAATAGTGGATTTCTGTTCTGAGTGCAATCGCTTTGATATTCATGGTGATTTATGTTTTGCTTGGCTTTCCGCAGATTGCACAACCCTACCATGGAAGTTAAACATGGCCTCTGTTCTGATATGTTAGGATAAGATGAAGATGTTTAGTCATGTTGTGCCAAATGAGTGTTTGATATGAAAAGTTGGTTTCTGAATATGAAATGTTTGAAATATCGCTCTGATTTTCTAATAATATGTATTTTTGAGATATGCATAATGAAAACTGAAATGTTTTATTTCTGCATTCTGAATAACTCTGTGAAAATGCTCATGTTTACATACTAGCATATGTTCTCTGCTTACTGAGTTGTTGATAACTCACCCCTTATCTCCATAACATTTTTCAGATATTTTTATGGTCAAGCTAGAGAATAAGAACATGAAGTATTGGAACAGTCTGATGATCATAGATGAATGAGTGCTAAGGATACGAGTATTTTGGAGGATCATATTTTAGTAGTTTTACCTCTAGCTGTTATTTTTGGTACGTCAAGTTATGATTAATTTGGGTCTTTGTGGAGATGTTATTTGTTATATTGAGGTTCTTATTTAGTATTTATGTGGAAGGATACGGATTTTTGGATCAAATGAATAAGTTATGTATTTTGTGGAGTTTTTGTTTATTTATTATTGATTATTGGAGATGATTTTTGCGGAATAAGAGCTAACTTTCCGGACCTCTGAGAACGGAGCGTTACACATGCTTTCATTCCTTTCCTTTCCTTTCCTTGCAGTCAAACGTTTTCATTATCTCTCCTTTGTCTAAATGCATATGCGTTTCTTTGAATAGAGTGTTTCATGTCATGTTACACATAGGTAAGGCATAACTGTTTAAGAGAGAGCATGCATAAAAGTCTCATGATGCATTACCTTACATACACACAATTTTAATCAATAGGGTGCTTAACAGGAGCTACTAAGAAAGGGTTATACATAATATATACTCTTTCTTTAAAAGAATATTTGAAGAGAGAGAGAGATTCTTTCATAAGACAACTTTGTGTAAGGAGCATAGTCATAACTACTTACCTCGATGCTTTACTAGTAGGTTCCTTGAATCTTGAAAATAAACTCATATTCAATGAAATAGGGTAAACATATTAATATTCATCTCGTTTTGAGCTTACTTAAATTCCAAATTGGAATTAAAGTGTTTTCCTTAACCCATTTAGCTACATACATGGCACTAAGTCAACATTAATATCCTCATTCCGACATTTAAAGAAACCCAAGAAAGTATGTAACTCACTTGCTGCCCCCTTTAAGGCCATTGGTTTCTATATGAAAGATAGGTAGAAATCATGAGTTAGAAATATATAAATGGTAGGGATTTATTTAAGAGTGGAAGGGAACAAGGAAGTGCTACAAAATCTAAAACTGTCATAAAAAAGGGCATTTTGACATCTTTGTAACATCATGTGGAAGTAAATCTAGCAAAAGGCCAATGCCCACAAGAGGGTTGGTTTTTGTCACTTATTCTTCGAGGATTTTCCATACTAAAATTCATCATTGGTTAAACTGAAGGCTGAAGTTGAGCAAGAGATGAAATGGGCTGATTTAGGCTTCAAAACAGAATATATTTCAAAATTTTGCAATGCATGGGCAGCTAGCAAGTTCTAATATATTCATGGTGTTAAACATCCTTCACTTAACCAAAATCCCAACTATATAATTAAACCATATTAGAGCAGTAGAAACTCAAGAAAAGCCTCGTATATTTTCTGAAAACATAGCATGATTAGAAGGTACAACTCCTGGCAACTTAAAATTCTAAAGCAAGTTTACTAGTTTGAACTAGAAATTCTTAATGGCTTACTTAGGCCATAAAATTGAGGAAAGTATATCAAATTTTATAAACTTTCACTTCATTAATTTAACACATAGAGGCATAATTAAAACATGGCTTAGGCTTAAGGAAACACAAGAAAAGGACTAAAAATTTGCCTTGCAACACACGGCTAGAACACACACCAAAACAGAGCATGACCCACGGCTTCTTCATATACATATATACACAACAAATCAATTAATCACCACTTGAGACTAACCAAGTTAAACAAGGAAATACACCATTTCGATGGATAAGAGACACACGACAAAATGACCTCAAGATACTCGGTTTGACCAGAAGACAGAGCTTTCGGTTACCATCCAACTAGGACAACTATTAAAGGAAACAAATGAGAAACTTCTCTAGAGACTACCACATGATAATCGGCTAACCTAGAAATTCGAAAACCCCCAATCACAAGGCACAAGCTTGCTTAGCAAAATCTCAATCGCAAGAAAATGTTACAGAAAGAACATCACCTGATTTGGCTCCCTTTCAAGCCACAGAAACACATAGCAGACGAGAAGAGGAAGAGAAATTTAAAAGACCCAATGCTGGAACACAGTAAGAAATTTTGAAAAAAAAACCCTAGGTCAAACCCATAGATCCAAGATTCCAAACTAGAAACTAGAATCATAGAAATTCACTTACAAGGTCATTCTCCTTGAAGAATTTCGGTGGGGATCTTAGGTTTAGGAAGTGGAAGGAACGACTTGGAAGAGAAGAGAGATCGTGCGGCTAGAGGAAACCGAGAGGTTTCTCGTGTGAAGGAAGGAACACTCGAGAAATTTTCTCTTTTGTGTGCCTTAGAACCGACAGGTGAATGGAGAAGAGAAGGGAAATCACTTGCTCTCTCAGGAAGTCGAGGGATACAAGGGGGAAAGGGACTTAGTTGCTTGCTTAGGAAGCCGACATGCAAGAGAAGGAAAGGAGATTTAATTTGGCTTATGGAGGAAGCTATGAGTTCAAGGGAGGGAGTCAATGAATTTGATCAAGCTTATCCCATAAGCTAGGGAATGAATGGTGGAGATTAAAAAGAGTTTGGACTATTTCTTGAGTAAATAAAAATTAAAGGGTTTGAAAGAAATATTGTAAGGTCATAAAAATCACACCCTTGAATTATTTAATAACCTACATAAAATAAAAATACCCTATCCTAAAAATAAATTAATAAAATAATAAAAGTCTTCATCTCAAAATCTTTAACTTAAGAATTAATAGATGACGTAAGGACCTACGTAGTAGGGTTCAGGTATTACAACATCATTCTAGTTGGTATCTTGTCTTATAGTTACTCTTTCATTCATATAATTTCTTTGATTCTCGTGTCGTTTTTTTATTCCTCCTGTGTTTCTCTTGTTCTTGTTTCTTGGATCTAATTACTAGTTGAGATAAAATAAGGCTGCATTGTCTTGATTGAGTTCAATTGGTTCTTGAAGAACTTGAGTGGGAAAACTCTTGAGGTAAAAGGCAAGAGAGTGTGAGACTATTATCGAGTAAAAAGCTAATTAAGAGTGAAACACCAGTGGAGTGACATTACTTGAGTATAAACACGTAAGGGAGTGTATGAGATTTTATTTTTTTTTTACCACTAACATTCTTTTGTGCAGCACATTACAATGTCTCGTCGGAGTGGCTCATCACCATGGGGGAGGGTAGATAACTTATCTTTTGTATTGCAAACCATGCAACAACAGTTTGAACGGTTGAACTTTGTGTTGGGTGAAGTGAGAGATAGGATGGATCATCAAGAAGTAGCGATTAAAAATCTGCAAGGTGGGAGAGTTAGGAGGCAACGTGAGCCTAGGGTTGAAAATGAGTATGAGAATGAAGGAAATGGTGAGGATGAGGAAGACTTAACATCTAAAGTTGGGTCGGGTAGACATAGAAGAGTTAGGCGTGAAAAAGGATTTGAGGGGAACATAGGGGTCGGAATAGTGTAGATAGAGACCTTAGGAGTATCAAAATGAAAATACCATGTTTCCAAGGTAGAACTGACTCTGAGGTTTATCTAGAGTGAGAGAAAAAAATAGAGTTGGTGTTTGATTGTCATAATTACTCTGAGGAGAAGAAAGTGAAGTTGGCGGTAATTGAGTTCACTGATTATGCTATTATTTGGTGGGATCAATTAGTGACCATGTAACGCCCGTCCTTGAGGTGGGACCTTTTATAAAATGATTTTAGAAAAGATGACGAGAATTACCGTTTGATTTAAAAATTTTTGCTTCCATACCCTGGGTGCAAGATTTTACGTTATAAAATAAAATGTGTTTTGAGAATAAAAGAGTTTTACAGCAGAAAACATTAATTTTAATAATAAAAAGGCCTCTCATACATTTAAACACTCATGCCTCGACTTTTGTGCTCTTTCCCATGGGCCGTGTCCATCTTGATGCATACTTCTCATTCGGTCCCTGTGGGGGGGGAGGGGCATACATAAAAAATAAAATAAATCAATGACTAGTAAGCATCACTCCATACAATTAAAATATAACAACATAGGTTTCCATTCATGCATTCATCATTCATACATAATATGTGTACATGCATACATGCGTTCGTTTGAAAACATCATTGGACGGGGTTTTTCTTTAAAATGAGACTTTCTTTTCGTAAAATGTCTCTCGTTAGTGCCTTCATTTCTTAAAGAGTTCGATGCATTCATGCATTCATACATTCTATCTTATCACTTTCATTGGCCTGTACATACTGTTACGCTCCGTGTGTTGGGATTAGCAGTCTTCCTTTGGACCCGAACTCCGCCCGTGGCCACTGGTTGGGAATCCCTTTTCAGTCAGGGGGTAGCACTGGGTGCACTACCAGTACTACTTACCCAGCATTGCAATCTGCCCATTCATTGGTACCCTTTTCATTCATTCATGTGGTTGTTACATATTTTTATACATTAAATGTCCAGTCCTTTCCTTCAGTTCAGTCCTTTCATTCAGTTCATTACTTTCCTTTTCAGTCCTTTTCATTTAGCAGTTCATTCATGGAAAATATTATTTAAAACATGGGCTTAAACATCATCTTTCATGGCATCCATAAAGTATCAGTTCATATGGGCATTTTAACATCAGTTCATAGGGACCATTTTAAAACATTTTCTTCATGTCGTTTAAAGCATCAGTTAAAACTCGGGCACATGTCTCGACATTTCTTTTCTTGTCTTAGAAAATACATACAATAGATACTGCGTAAATCATCCATTCACATGAATACAATTAATACTTTTAGGTGCGTAAAAAGGGGCTACCAAGGTGGGTCGTACATACGTATACATTTGAACACTTATACTTAGCATGTTTTTCGTAAAACATCTTTCGTGTCGTTTCGTGAGGAAAAACGTTTCATTTTCGTTTCTTGTATTTTAGAAAACTCTAGAAGAGTATGAATGTAACACTTACCTGGACTCCATGCTACTTTCATATCATGCAGTCCAATCATGTGCGTGTCAGATGGCTACCTACATGCATACACATAACCTTAACGGCATTCTCAGTACATAAGCAACTTAAACTTAGAAGACATAAGAACACTTTCCTTCTATCTCGTGCTCTTACGTGCCATTTACTATGCTTAACCTTTTGGGATCTACTTACGATCACTATCTCTTCCAAACTCGACATTCTACATTGAGTGCTCATCCACTAAAGCAAACCCATGATTCGCCTTAGGGTTAAGACACTAAGACCTTCGTCTTACTCTTCTTACTGATCACATTCCGACGCATGATTCCAACCGACGGAATTGCGCATCCCAATCCTAGACAATACACCCATCACTACCTTCATACACCTTAGCCCACACTAAATCCTCATTCCCATCCATACAAGCCACACGGCTCTAAGCCAACTCTGAAGCTTAAGCCTCGTGTAAATATGCTTAGGACAGATTACCGATTACATATGGTGAATCCGTCCGGTACATGTGTCTCACCAATTTACACATGTACCTTACCCCTTTATCACCTAAGATCAACATATAACACGTTGATCATCTGCTTGTGTAAACAAGCACCATACTCCGAAATCAACATTCTCTTAACCTGGCTAGCATGACTCTTCATGCTACCCGTCCCTTTTGACAGTTCATCCCAACACTTAACACAACAAGACTCCATTCACCACTACGCCTTACGTCACATCATATAGCTCAAGAGTACTCTCAAGCTACACCGTGACCATCTCACGTCACTTGACATCTCGCTACGTCATTTCTACGCCAACTCTTAACTCATTACGAGTACGGTCCCTCACGTACTCTTGTCACATCGTGACATCTCGTCACGTATCCGCTGAGCCATTCTTACACTAACACCTCACCCATCATAAGCACGACTGCCAGTAGCCATGTCACTTTGTGACATTCCCCAATCATGCTTCCGCTGCGCACTCTAACACTTGTTCTTTCGCTTCACACTTACTCCCAGCCATAAGTCAATTACGGTGACACTTGTCACCTCAGACTACAAGCCACACCTTAACTATTTCGGGACACTGTTCCACAGTTCCCGACACTACTCACCATGCTTTACACCCATCGACTACACAACCGTCCTTATCTCTGCGACACGCCACAAGGTGTATTGCTTTACCTAGGAGTGTACTCCCTTCACACACACTACAACCACATCACCATTACGGCATACCCGTCATATAGTGCATCCCTCCACCATATGAAGTACCTCCACGTGCACTCCCTTCACATTACGCTACGCCTCACAGAGTACACTCCACATGTACTCTTCCTATTCCGCATTACGCTAGGAGGGTATATTTTACATATACTCTCCTTATCCCACACTACGCCACGAGAGTACACACTCTCTTCCCAATCCACACAATGCCACGTCACCCATACAGCACAGTCCACAACACCTCATAGCACACTTCCCAACTACGCCCAACACTTCACTACACAGAACGCCCAACACTTCACTACGCAGCATGCCCAAGACTTCACTACACAGCATGCCCAACACTTCACTATACAGAACGCTCAACACTTCATTATACAGCACATCACAATACCAACAGCACAGTCCACAACCTAATCAACTAATCAACATCTAACATAAATAACGAGGGATAGAGAGTTATACCATCGACGGGATAACCTATGCATTGATCGCTGACTATCACAGTTGATGACGTCGGAAGGGTCGTATGTGGTGGCTAACCCACGTACAGTAGCTGTTTGGGTGCTTGGATAGCTAAGTGTGGTCTTGGAAGGGCTCATGGTGGCCTTGTGGTGGCGGTGAGGGGCGGTACACAGCGTATCTAGCCGTGTACAGTGGCAATTAGCCACGTACAATGGCTGTCTTGGCCATTGGAGGTGGCTAGAGGTGCAGGTCTGGGCGTAGGAGGGTCAGGTCGTGGTCCTGGAGTGGTGGTCTCATGGTGGTGCCGAGGTGGCACACGTCGGAGACACGGCGGCTCGTGGAGGGGTTAAGGCCATGGGTCTCAACTATGGAAATGGAGAGGGAGGGCTTGGCTGGTCATGGCTGGCCATGGAGGAGCTCAAGAGGTTGCAGTGGAGCTTGTGGTGGCGCTGGGGTGGCGCCACGGTGGCCTACAGCGGTGGATCTAAGACGTGAAGTGGAGAGGAGTCGTGGGAGAGTGATGGACCTAGGTGGCTCGGCTGGACATGGGGGTGGCTATGGGAGGTCGCCGGTGGGAAGGAAAGCCCTTGGTGGTGGGCCAGTGGCCGTAGGAGGCAGAGCTCCTCCGTGGGTCTGGAGAACCCGTGCTTTGGAAGAGCTCCGTGCGGCTGAGGAAGAGTCTTCCGATTTCGGGTCAGAGGGAGGAGGAAGGGGGAGGTCAGGGGAAGCCCATGGTGGTGGTCGGTGGCAGTGGGTGGCTGCGTACTGCAGTGGAAAGGGTTGCGCACGGTGAAACCGTGCGTGAGAGGCTGCGTGTGTGCGTGGGAAAGAATGGTCGTGCAGTGGAGGCTGGCTTCGAAGGTGGAAGGCCGTCGGCTTGAGGGCAAGCTACCAAGGGCGGTGGTGAGACTGGGCGGCACACGGCGGCGCTGGGTTGAGCAAGGGAGAATTGGGTGAGAGGGAGAAAGGCGTACATCATACGCTGGGGGAGAGGGAGGAGAGAGAGAGGGAGGGAAAAGTGAGGGAGAAAGAGAGGGGGCTGGGTTTTTAATCCTGATCCCTTCATCTTGGGATCCTTAAAACGATCTACGATGAGCTTTAAATATTGATTTGAAAATGCGAAAACATTAACTTGATTAAAAGTATTAAGAGGAATAAAGGTAAAATATTATTTAAACTAAACTTTAGTTTATAAATAATATTCCTTCATCATTAATAAAATGATGAAGTCTTATTTAATATCTTTAAAAGAATAAACTATTTAATTTAATTAGAGTTTTAAACATAATTTAAATCTCATAATATTTTAAATAACTGAAATCATTTTAATATCATTATTAAAATGATTTTCGACAATTATAATATTTTTAGAGCTCTTTAAAAATATTATAATTATCTTATTTAAAATCAAGCTTAGTTTAATAACACTGGAAATACTCCTTATAAATATTTCCAGTATATTTAAAACACTGGGCGTGCCTTAAAAGTCACAAAATATCTTTGAAAACATGCCATCGGGATTCGGCACGTATAATGAGACTCACAGTCGCTAGAGGGAAGGGCAAGCTATTACATAATTTCCCTCCTCGGAACTTACTTATATCAGAAAGAAGAAGCGTACGTCAGAAGGAAGGAGCGGGGTGTTACAGACCAATAGGAGGAGGAATTATGAGAAGTCTATAGACACATGAGGAGAGTTGAAAACTTTCATGAGGCGGAGATTTGTACCTAGCCACTACTATAGGGACCTTTACCAAAAATTCCAAAATCTTACATAGGGGTCTAGGAGTGTGGAGGATTACCATAAGGAGATAGAGGTGGCGATGGCTCGGGCTAATGTAGGGGAGGACCGGGAGGCCACCATGGCTAGATTTTTTAGTGGTTTGAATAGGGACATAGCCAATGTAATTGAATTTAGCATTATGTAGAGATAGAGGACATGGTGCACATGGCTATGAAGGTGGAGAGGCAGTTAAAGAGAAAAGGGACAGCAATGTACACTTTGATTTCTAGCACTACATGGAAATCAAAGTGGGATAGGAATGATCCAGCTGAAGCAAAGAGAAAGACCAAACCACCTAAGAGAAAAGATGAGGGAACTAGCAACAAACCCAAGGTAGAATCCCAACCTTCACGGAATAGAGATACTAAATGTTTTAAGTGTTTGAGCTTAGGGCACTTTGCTTCTCAATGTCCAAACATGAGGGTGATGATTATGTATGACAATGGGGAGGTGATGACTGAGAGTGAGGATGATAGTGATGAAGTACCCGAGTCGATTGTTGTTAGTAATGATGATGGAGTGGTATACTCAGTGACAGGTGAGTCTTTTATTGCCAAGCGTGCTCTCAATATACACATTAAGGTGGATCATATGGAGCTACAGAGAGAGAACATTTTCCATACTAGATGTCACATCAACAACAAGGTATGTAATATGATCATTGATGGGGGAGTTGTACAAATGTTGCTAGCACTATTTTAATTGAGAAATTGAATTTGCCTACCTTGAAACACTCTAGACCATACAAGTTGCAATGGTTGAATGATTGTGGAGAGATTAGGGTAAATAGGCAAGTGTTAGTTTCTTTTTCAATTGGGAAATACATGAATGAAGTGCTTTGTGATGTAGTGTCTATGCATGTTGGCCATATTTTGTTGGGAAGGCCATGGCAATATGATAGAAAAGTGATTCATGACGGGTTCAAGAATAGGTATACTTTGGTAAAATACAACAAGACCATTACTCTTGTACCATTGACTCGAAGATAAATGTATGAAGATCAAGTGAGATTGAAAAGAGAGAATGAGTTGAAAAACACTTGTGAGACATAGAGTTCAAAAAAAGAAGATGAAAAAGAGAGTAAAGAAAAAAAAGTGGAGCCACGAGAGAAAAAAAAAAAGAGAGTTTGTAGAGAGAAAAGGAAAGACAAAAGTGAATTTCCATGCAATAGAGAGTAAGGTTAATAGGGCTTTCTTCGCAAATCGCCCTATGATTTTTCTTGTCTATAAAGAGTCTTATCTTAATCTTGATGAAACTAATCAGTCTCTTCCTAGTTTGGCTGTTTCTTTGTTGCAGGAGTTTGTGGATGTATTCCTGGAGGAGATGCCAAATGAGTTGCCGCCCATTAGAGGCATTGAGCACCAGATTTATTTTGTGTCTAGAACTGCTATTCCAAACCAACCAGCCTATAGGACTAGTCTAGAAGAGACAAAGGAGCTTCAGAGGCAAGTTGAGGATTTGATGAGCAAGGGGTACGTGAGGGAGAGCATGAGCCCATGTGCAGTCCCAGTGCTATTAGTGCCAAAGAAGGATGGGACGTGGAGGATGTACGTTGATTGCAGGGCAGTCAACAATATCATGGTAAATTATCGCCATCTCATTCCTAGATTAAATGATATGCTTGATGAATTGCATGGCTCATGTATTTTCAGTAAAATTGATCTTAAAAGTGGATACCATCAAATTAGAATGAAAGAGGGTAATGAATGGAAAACTGCTTTTAAGACTAAGTATGGGCTTTATGAATGGTTGGTTATGCCATTTGGACTTACAAATATGCCTAGTACTTTCATGAGATTAATGAACCATGTCCTACGTGCGTTCATAGGCAAGTTTGTGGTTGTGTACTTTGATGATATCCTAGTATACAGCAAGGACTTAAATGAACATATTGAGCATTTGAGATATGTGTTTGATGTGTTGAGATGTGAAAAGTTGTGTGCTAATTTCAAGAAATGTACCTTTTGCATGGAAAATGTTATTTTTCTTGGTTATGTTGTTAGTACAAAAGGTATTGAGGTGGATGAAGAGAAAGTCAAGGTCATCAAGGAATAGCCAACGCCAGAAAGCATCACTGAGGTAAGAACTTTTATGGCTTTGCTAGCTTTTATCGGCATTTTGTTAAGGACTTTAGCACCATTGCTGCACCACTCACTAAGGTAATTTAAAACAAAGTTGGGTTTCATTGGGAGGGCTGATCAAGAGAATGTTTTTGCCACTATTAAATAAAGGTTGTGCTCTGCACCTGTGTTAGCATTACCTGATTTTAACAAAACTTTTGAGATTGAATGTGATGCCTCAGGAATAGGGATTGGAGCCGTTTTGATGCAGGATAGGCGGCCCATACCCTTCTTCAGTGAGAAGCTAAGTGGGGCATCCCTGAAGTACCCCTACTTATGACAAAGAGCTTTATGCTCTTGTTCGTACATTAGAGAGTTGGCAGCACTACCTCTGGCCTAGGGAATTTGTAATCCAGACTGATCATGAATCATTGAAGCATCTCAAGGGTTAAGGTAAGTTGAATAAAAGGCATGCTAGACTGATGGAATATATTGAGACCTTTCCATATGTCATCCGTTACAAGCAAGGTAAGGAGAACATTGTTGATGATGCTCTATCCCGGAGGTATGTACTTCTTACTTCTTTGAGTGCTAAAATGTTTGGATTTGAATATGTGAAAGACATGTATGCCGATGACGCTGACTTTTCTTATGTATATATGACATGTGATCAGGCGGCATTTGGTAAGTTTTACAAGCATGATGATTATTTGTTTAAAGAAAGCAAACTTTGTGTGCCAAGTTGTTCTATGCGTGAGTTATTGGTGCGTAAGGCACATGGTGGGGGATTAATGGGGCACTTTGGTGTCAAGAAAACTTTAGACATTTTGCATGAACATTTCTTTTGGCCTAAGATGAAGAGATATGTCAATTGCATTTGTGGCAGGTGCATTTCATGTAGAAATGCCAAATCTAAGGTTATGTCACATGAGTTGTATACACCCTTACCCGTTCCTAGTGAGCCATGGGTAGACATATCTATGGAATTTGTTTTGGGGATGCCTAAGACAAAACGGGGTAGAGATTCTATTTTTGTGGTTGTGTATAGATTTAATAAGATGGCACATTTCATTCTATGTCATAAAATAGATGATGCCACAAACATAGCTGACTTGTTTTTCAGGGAGATAGTGCGACTCCATGGTGTGCCTAGGAGTATTGTTTCTGATAGGGATGTTAAATTCCTTAGCTACTTTTGGAAGGTGTTGTGGGAAAAATTAGGTACTAAGCTCTTATTTTACACTACTTGTCATCCACATATTGATGGTCAGACTGAAGTAGTTAATAGGACTTTAACTTAGCTTTTATGCACTGTTGTTCATAAGAATTTAAAGACTTGAGAGGATTTTTTTCCATTTATAGAGTTTGCATATAATAGAACCATGCATACTACTACTTCATATTCTCCTTTTGAAATTGTTTATGGTTTTAATCCACTTACTCCTTTAGATTTGATGCCTTTACCGGTTGATGGCAGGAGTAGCTTCGATGGACAAAAGAAGACTGAGTTGGTGAAGTCACTTCATGAGAGTGTACGGCTTCAAATTGCCCAAAAGAATGAAAGGGTTGCTTCACAAGCCAATAAAGGGCAAATGTATGTCATCTTTGAACCAGGAGATTCAGTTTGGGTTCACATGCGCAAAGAAATATTCTCAACGCATAAGAGGACTAAGTTGCATCCTCAAAGAAACAGACATTTTCAAATTCTTGAGAAAATTAATGACAATGCATATAAAATGGATCTTCCAGGTGAGTATAACGTTTCTACTACCTTCAATGTTTCTGATCTTTCTCCTTTTGGTGTAGGTGAAGATTCATAGTCGAATCCTTTTGAAAAGAAGGAAAATGATGGAAACCAATGTGGGCCTACTCTTAAAGATCCTTTGCAATTTCCAGATTGGCCAATTACAAGATCAAGGGCCAAAAAGATCAAGGAAGCAATGCAAGGATCAGTGCAAACCACTTGGGATGAAACTAGCAAGAGCCCAACACTCAAGATGGGCTGAAAAGGAGAAGAACTAGTTTTGATCCACTTCATTCAAGCTATGGAAGACATGACTTAGAGATAGGGGCTATTGTTATTAGAAGCTTCCAATTTGGTTAAATGATTTATTTTATTAGTTTAGAATAAGTAGGCTTGAGGATGCTTGGCCCACATGTCTTATTTCTTATGAACTAGAGTTTTTGGGAAGGCCTTGTGTTTTGGTCAATGGCTTATTTGGAAAGTTACTTTTTAGGAACTAAGGTTTCAAGAAGTTACTGTAGCGTTACTATAGCTGCGGCACTGTTCATCCAGGGACATTTTGGGTAAAAGGGGCTTTATTTTGGTTAGGATTTTAATTAGGTTTTAGTTTAAATACTCTTTGTACCCTCCTTTGAAGGTTAGACAATATTGAATTTTCATTGTGAGTTGAGTTTACTCCTCTTGTTCTTGATTGAACTTTTGAACTTATCAAAAGTAAATCACAACCTTTGTGGCGTTTCTTGTTGTAATCTGGGTTCTTGAGACAGGTTCTTCAACAGGTCTAGATTTTAATATAATCTAGATTCTTGAAACGAGTTCTCAACTGGTCTAGATTCTCCATCCATTGACTTGATTTTGGCTTTTGTAGGTTCAAGGGATTCTATTCCTGCGGGTTCATATCATATCCTCTCCAAGTTGATTGCAGGGAAGCTTACAAAATGAGAGAGATCCGACGAAAGCACAAATCTGAGACCGAATCCTTTGCTTTTTCTCCTACCCACGAAGACAACCATAGATCTGAGTTGTAGAAGACAACCCCTCTGCTCTGCTCTTTCTTCTAATAAAGTTTGTGCATCCGTTGGTTTCTCTTCTTTCATCTATGTCATTTCCTTTCATTCAATTTCTTCTTCTTCATTTTTTTTAATATATTCTCTGACGTGGCTTTAGCTGATTACATCGCGGTTTCTCACCGCGGTTGTATTTGGAAGAACTATACCACAAGTGCCTTGACGCATGGGCTGTGATTCCCTTTCATACGTCCTGTCCGTGATGTTTTGGATTTCTTGGGACTAGCCCCCGCCCAGCTTCACTCGCACGCTTGACATGTTCTTATGTGTTCATGCGTGGTTTTGGAGCACCTGGGGAAGAATTACCCAGATTTGAGAGGGAAATAATTTCTTTCGTTTTATGGGGTGAAACCATTGCCGAGCAACATCTGCAGTTTTTGCGATAGGTCGCAATGCTTGGCGGCCTTTGAGCCACGCTATTCCAATGCCAAGCAGTGGTAAAAAAAAATTTGTTTTGTTTTTGGTAGTAATTAGGAGTATCATGCCGACAAGATGAATCTTCAGGATTATCCAGTCCATGCTAATTGGGGAAGGGTCCCCGACGACAAAAGCTTGTTGTTGGACTTAACTGACAAGGAGCGTTCTCGTATTGACATAGTCCTTAATTGGGCGAACGAAAATGACAAGAGTGATTTGGCAAAGGAGGATCTTCTCTCTGCCACCAATATTGACAGGTTCTTGGTGGTACCCAGCCTTGCCCATGTCAGGGGACGTACTTAAGGCCATAGTGCCCTCGGCGAAGAGACATGCTCCCCCATCGGAGGGAAAGAGGCGTGCTTCTCAATCTTTTGATTCTTTGCCCAAGCACCCTCATAGCGGCATAGTTAGGGGTGAGGTTGCGGGATCCACCGTGGGAGCAGAAGTGGAGGCGGATCGAGGAGCACATTTTGATTCCCACGTTGTTGTTGGTGAAGGGGCTACTAATGCTTCCCCTGGGAGAAGATGCTCGAGGCTTCTCCGGTCAGGATCTCCTAACCTGTGTTGCCAGGTCTCGACAACCTTACTGGGCTCATGGGCCAAGCCATTGCTGACTTGGCGACAGCCTTTGATTTTGACTTGCCAACTAAGGGCACTGAGCCCAAGAGCACGCCACCCTTCGAGTTTCTTTCTCTCCTTTCCCCCTCATCAACAGCCGGCGTCGGCAACTATTCTGCAGATATGTACAGTGCCTTTTCTACGGGCATGGCTGGGGCTAGGGCGCCCGAACCTATCTTAGTTGGCGGCTCCCAGACCAATATTGAGGGTGGCGATGGAAACGATCGCAGGGAGCAAGGCTCTACCCTAAGTTCTCTCCCTGCAAGTATTTTTGGTGGTGAGACCCTTGCTACCGACCAAGAGAGGGTCTCTATTCCATCACCCTCCCCTTCCTCATTTGGCAGCGAGGAGGACTCTCACACTCTTCCTAAAGTGGGTGGATCCTCCCTAGAAGGGGAAAGGTTCGAAGAAGCTGGGGTTCACCAAAGAGACATGGGTGATGGGGGATTGGTCAACATGGAAGTTGGGAGGTAGGTTGAGGGCCAATAGATGTTTGTGGCTGAGTTGGGGGATCTAACCACCCTTTCCCTTCCTTTCGTGCCCCCCGTGCCGAGGGGGATCCCTACGCTTGATGGAACAAGCAAGGTTGATGAGGTTGGCCCCCCATGCACCCCTTCCTCTTCGGGGTCAGTCATGGAGATGTCAAGACGCTTGAGGAAACCTGCTCTCTCTGGTAAAGCTTATGTTAGACATGAGTAAAGCTTATGATAGGGTTGAACGGTTCGTTCTTGCTTCTGTTATGAGAAAACTGGCTTTTCATGAGAAATTGGTTCAATTTATGATAAGGTGTGTGCAAAGTGCTTCTTTCTCGGTACTCATTAATGGTTCTCCTACAGGTTATATTGTGCCCTCAAGGGGGTTGAGACAAGGAGATCCCATCTCTCCTTACGTATTTCTCTCGTGCACAGAGGGCTCAATTAGTTTACTAAGGGATGCTGTTGTGTCTAAATCAGTGTGTGGTATTCAAATTTGTCGAGGGCCCCCAAGACTAATCACTTGTTATTTGCATATGATAGCCTTATTTTGTGTGCTGCTAATGAAGAAACTAATCTCAAATTATTAGATTTGCTGAAACAG
This sequence comes from Juglans microcarpa x Juglans regia, assembly GCF_004785595.1. Classification (NCBI taxonomy): domain Eukaryota; kingdom Viridiplantae; phylum Streptophyta; class Magnoliopsida; order Fagales; family Juglandaceae; genus Juglans; species Juglans microcarpa x Juglans regia. The sequence continues at coordinate 11,470,345 of NC_054600.1, read as the reverse complement.
TATGAAGAGGCATCAGGTCAACTTATAAATCAAGAAAAAATTGCAATGGTCTTCAGTAAGAATGCTGATGCTACTAAGCAAAAGGCAGTCATGGATTTGTGGGGTACTTCTCAAGTCCAACAGTATGAGAAATACTTAGGTTTGCCACCTATGGTTGGGAAGTCTAAAACAGGTGCTTTTGCTTAAATAAAACACAAGGTTTGGTTGAATAGTATTGCTCCCTTGTTGATTCCATGCTCTTGTGGGCCCTTAGGTCGCAAACCTTGTAGCTTAAAGTGGTAAGCTATGCCTGCCTACCAGTCGTGGGCCTGGCAGCAAGAGGACCTAAATATCCCCTCCATCTGGTATACATCATATTCACGAATTTACAACTCATGTGATAGAATTTGATACATCGTAAGGGATAGCATTTTTTGTTGAAGTTAACGTGATTATAAACCAAGAATATGTTGCTTGCCTAGTAGTATTATTTACCCGAAGCTTTTTTTGCAAGGGGAGAATTTTAGTCACTAAAAGATTGCACAAAGTTAAACCTACAAACTGATGTGTATTGATGTGGTACATTAGATTGTAAAGCTACTTTTATTGTAAAGTGGATCTAGCATATCATATGTAGCCATGTCAATTTATATATTTATTTTTGTGAGATCTTTTTGTGATTATAGCAGTTCTCAAACTTTTAACTACTTGACTACTTAAGCTTAACTAATTGGTTTTATGTAATCAAAATATATAAATGGAACTCTATATACAAGTCAATACAAAACTAAATAAATGGACGAAATCAAACCGAATCAACCTACTACAATCGAGTCTAAAATATTAAACACTAATGATTTTGTGCACGGACATGGACTATTGCATGAAAAATGCACAACACTGGTTTGTGTCCCAATTAACTTGGCCCGTTGGTGGCTGACATTCTTAATAGGTGTGATTAATCATGTGATTCTCATGCGATCAGTCCTAAAATCTTAAACTTTGAGGCCCCATATACACATTTACATCTTCTCAAGTGTACTCTAGCCAAAAGAAACAAGCATTCAAACATTTATTTGGATTCAGACAAGTACTGTTGTGGTAAGGAAAAGTACATCAACTATTCAGAACGATAGGAAGAAGACGCCAGAGCAGGCTCCTGTTCAGGCTGCCGGAGTTTCTCAGGTAACTCCTCAGAAGGACGTTATGGCTGCTCATTCAACTGTTGAGGTTTCTTTGGAAACAATAAGGGATGGGATTAATGATAAAGATGCTGCCTCCCAACTGCCATTACAGATTGCTCTCGTCGAGGAGAAAATCACGTTGTTGGATAAAAGAGAGGGTACTGGTGTAGAAGGGTGTTGTTTATATCGTAAGTGTTTGCCACTGGACTCTGAGAGTAACGGATTATTTGGGCAAACTGGGGAGCTTTGGGGGGGGGGGGGGGGCAAATCTGTCTGCGAATCTTGAAAATAAGGGTTTGTCTCTGGGGGCATTTCAGTCATTGATAAGGGGGTGTTTAAATGTACAAACTAGTTTGAATGATTTCGGTGAAGACGTGCATGCTGCTCCACAACATGCAGTGTCTCGCCGATGGAAGAGGCTTCAACAACCTCAGCCTTGTAATCTGCATACGGATATTGAGGCAGGCATTAAAAGAACTTCTGATTCTGAATCCTTAGTGGAGCTTTCAAGAGCTTCAAAACGTTTAAAAAACAAGTCCAAACTACATTGGATGGTAGTACCCAAAATGTCTTGGTGGTGGCTGATTCACAACCCCACCGAAATGAATGAAGCTGCTAAGTTGGAATAGCCGAGGGCTTGAGAACCCTCGTGGTATTCGAACACTTTCTGATCTCATCAAAAAGGAAGATCCTCCAGTTTTGTTTTTGTAAGAAATAAAACTTAAATCTGGTAGTATGGAACTCTGTAGGGTTTGTTTAAACTTTGAAAATTGTGTAACTATTGATACAGTGGGTTGTAATGGAGGTTTGGCTCTCCTCTGGAAGGGTGATGTTAAGCTAACTATTCTTAGTTATTCTTCTTCTCATATTGATGCCTATGTTGAGGACGATTCCAAAAAATAGTTCTTGACTGGTATCTATGGGCAACCAGAGGCTCCTCGTAGGAAGGAGACTTGGAATTTGTTAAAGAGGATGCATTAGGGTAGTTCTAAGGCTTGGCTAGTCTTTTGAGATTTTAATGAGATATGTACTCTTGAGGAGAAATGGGGGAGGAGGTGGGGGGGCGAAGCAAATGGTTGATTTCCGTGAAGTAATATGGGATGTGAGTTGAAGGACCTCAGTTTTAGTGGGCCTAGGTATTCTTGGTGCGACAAGAGAGGTGACTCAGTGCTAATCTCTGAGAGGTTGGATAGGTTCATGGGGAACCAGTCTTGGTGTAATCTGTATGAGAGGGCCTCTGTGTTTCATGGATACATTGCTCATTGTGATCATCTACCAATTTGGTTAGAAGTGAGGGGTGTGTCTACCAGGAGGAGAAGGTTCAAAGTTTTTAGATTTGAGGCTATGTGGTTGGGAGAGAAGGATTGTACTGAGATTGTTAAGGATTCTTGGAGTTTTTCTGGCTCTAATAATTCCTTACAAGGGCTTACGAAGAGCATTGCTACCTATGGCTCTAAGTTACAACAATAGAATAAAACAAAGTTTGGAAATGTGATTGCCAATCTGAAAGAATCACAACAGAAGTTGAAGATAGAGCTGCAAAGGGATCCTAATGTTCTGAGTTCTAATGAGGTATGCTTAACTTCTGAGAATGTGCAGAAATGGCTAGGGAGAGAGGAGATTATGTGGAGGCAGAGATCAAGAGCTCTTTGGGGATAAAAATTAAATTAAAAATAAAAAATTTAATTAAAAAATTAAAAATTAAAAATATTTATATTTTAATAATATTTGAAAAAGAAATAAGATGAGATAAGATTAATTGAGATAGCTATCCGAACACTAATTGTTCTCGTGACGGACCCTAATTAAGATTTTTTCGGATACATAATCCAGGCCCAACATTTTCGATCGACCAATTGAACATTAGATCAAGCTTTAAAAAAAATTGAATTATCTATAAATAAATAAAAGTGACAAGAAAACGTTTAATTAGCGCGTGGGAAATTGAGAGTAAGAACAGTATGGGGATTAATGTAGTAATGATGCTTGAACATTAGAACATGTAGTAATGATTTTATTCATCCGAAAAAGCTTGATAGCCATTTATATAAACTTCATGTTGAAGTTTAATTAATCAACCTATGCAAAAGCCAAAACATGCATCTATCACGTACAAAGAAAAAGTGCTATTAATGTGATTAGCATAAATAAAGCAGAAGCTCAAAAAGTTCTTCCAAACCCTAGCATTTATGGAATGGCCATGATTAAAAAGGATGTTTCAAGTCAAAGAAACAAGTTCTAGATCCATATTCTCTGGGGTAGATCTAATTGATTGGCGCAGTAATAGGAAGTTCGTCTTTGTTCTTTTTCTTCTTTCTATTAAAAAATAAATAATAATAATAATAATAATGTTAAATACAGTTTAAAATTTGTAAATTTCTTATATTTTTTAAAAATATATATATAGAAATAATAGTGAGTTAAGATGAGTTTAGATAAATTGAACTGAGTTAAGATGAATTGAATTTTTTTATGAATAATAGTGAATTGAGATTGTGGAATAAGTTTTGTGAGACCTACTTAAGATGAGTTTAGATATATTTGTGAGAAGTTAAAAAAAGTTATAGATCTTGCGTATAAATAAGTGTTGAGTTGAAAAAAGGTTGTAGATCTCATGTTTAAAAAGATTTTGATGTTTAATAATTTGAAAGGTAAATATTTAAATGTTAAACTTAATTTAAAATTAAATTGAACTGAATTGATCTTAATTCTTTCGAACAGGATCTTATTATACCAAAAGAAAAAAAAAAAAAAAAAAAACCTGACAAATAAGATTTTAATCATTCTTAAAACTATATTTGAATAAAAAAAATATTATCCGAACGCGTTACTGCCCAAATTTCATAGGATAATTATTAGAAAGACCAATAAAATAATAATTGCTTCTAAGTTAGGACAAAATGAAGTCAAATCAACTTGTATCTATCTAGGAAGAGTTGGATAAGGTACGGATGGCAAAGCAATGGTCACATAAATTATTATTTTTAAGAACAAAATTTCATGTTATTTATGATGGTTGATTAAGTAATTACTCATTATCATTGGTGTAAAATACTAAAATAGGCCTGGGATATTATATATAAATAGTACGTTCAAAATATCTCATATTTTATATTAAATGAATATTAATATCAATATATTTTTTTTTAAGTAAAAATAAAGAAGATGAGACTCATATATATATATAGCCAAAACAAGGGATGTCATGTCTCAATTACATATAGTGACATTGAGATTTATCTAACTTGTCATTTTCTTTAAAGAAAAATAAGTACTTAATTTTATATTAGTTGGCATGGGAAGTACCTTTGCAGTCTCTTTCTACGTTAGATGAACAACCTATATTATATATATCTTGACTAATCCTTAGTTCAACATCTAATTTAATTCACCGCTCTTCTTGGCCTTCATCAAAAGCAAAATTGAAGACAATTAACATTGTTTTTTTTTTTTTTTAATTTTTAAGGTCAAGTTTCGGTGATTAAGGTTTGAGAAAGCAAACATATATGGCCCATCATGTTCAACTTTAATGTTGATTAACATGTGATTTGATGAAATTAATGTCGCTTACGACCGATTAATTAATATAATGCATGGTTGGTCAAAGTACAAATCCTGGCCGCCAATTACTATTATTATTATTATAAGCTAGAAAATTAAGGAGATAATTATCCTTTTCAGTAAATTTCAACCTCCCATGTTAAGTCATGGGTTTCTTCAAAATGCTATTATTATGATCCCACTAAGCCGGAGTGCTTCATTCTGTAATCAATCACCTTTAAGAAAGACAGCTTGGGTCGAAGTATAAAAAGAATTAAATACACAAATTAAGACCTTCCCAACTTCAAAGGTTGTTGTATCTTTGAGTTAGTTTTGCATTTGTTTTCACAGATAAGTTAAGATAAAAATTAAAAGTTAAATAAAATATTGTTAGAATATTTTTTTTAATATTATTTTTGTTTTAATATTTAAAAAATTTAAATTGTTAATTTTCTTTAGTGTAAAATTTAAAAAAATTATAATAATTAGATTAGATGAGTATGATTGTAAAAATAAATAAGATCGTTCCCAAAGAATTCTTTTTAATGCAAATAACTCCAAATAATGATCCCAAGTATAAGGGATGCCTTGTCTCATTTTGTATTTTAGGTTTATTAAAATTATAGAATTTAGAGTGGAAAGACAAAAGGACGTTATTTGACCATTTAAGTGTACCGCACAGATAGACCGCTAGAGTCTAGATCCAACAGCGCCATGTGGCACTACTATGTCATATTAAAAATAATACTCCTATATCATAAAGAAATTATACAAAATAATTACATAAATAGATATAACTTCATCTGATTTATTGGATCTACTTTATAATAAAAGTAATTTTATAATCTGACAAACCACATCAAGCTACATCAATTTGTAAAATTATTTTTATATAATTCTTTTGTGATTAGAATATTTTCCTATTAAAAAAAAAGTACTACACCCACAGAGGATTAGAATCCTCACCGACAGGTTTTTTTTTTTTTTTTTTGCTGATTTTCAATCATTTTTTAAACATTTAAATATTTTTAAAATATACAAAAAAATCACAAATTTATTTAAAATTACTTCTTAAAAAAAATTTAAAAGAAATTAAAAATAAAATAAAATGCTAGTCAGTAGAAACTCTATGTGGGAATAGTATTTTTCATTAAAAAAACTCTTTTTTTTTTTTTTGTCTATTATTACCAATATTCAAAAAATGTAACTTGGAAATCAGACTTACCAAGAAAACTTGATGCCTAAGTTTGTAGAAGGAAACCATGTCAAAGGTTTGATTGAATGAAATCCTTGAAATTATGTTTTTGTTTTTAGTTATGCTTTTAAAAAGTGGGTTTGACTATAGATAGCCCACTAAAAATGTGACCGGAAGTCGATAAATATTTTTAATATAATTTTCTAAGATCCCGGTAATTGAAGTCAGCTTGTACCGCACTGCCTCCTCTACTTTCTTGATGTAGTGACGTCCATTCGTGCTCCCACATATTGCTTGACAATGTTGTCCCACTCCAACATCTTGCATTATTTAATTCATTCCAAGTTCTAAAAAATAAAAAATAATAATGACCAAGAAAGTTTTTAATGTATAGGTGAAATTAATATCTACAAGTTAAACAGGAACAAAGTTAGTGGACGAAGTTCAGAACAAAACAACATTTTTTTAAGGGTTAATTGTAAAATCAATACATGAGTTTTCACCCATAAAAAAATTAAAAATTTAAAAAAAAAACATGAGTTTTCACAATTTTGCAATTGGAGACATTAGATTTCAACTTTCTCAAATTTGATGTCTGATCTATCTTTTTTCTATATATAAGAACAAACATCTTTATTTGAGATAAACAATTACAGACATTTATCAAATCAAATGACTTGAGAAAGAAAGTCTAGAATATAATTTCACCACATCTCAATACTATCAACCCTCCGAGCATTTCTGGCAAGTTAATGAGCTGTCTATTCCCCTCCCGATACACATGATAAAAAGAACAACTTCCAAAATAACATTTCAACCTCTGTACTTCTGCAAACAAAATCTCATGGATGGAGTCCCCCATATCATTTTGCTGTAAGGATTGCACTAGCAGCAACCTATCACTTTCACCTCGAATATTAGAGATACCCATAGTGGAACACAATTGAAGACCCTTGAAAACTGCTAACAATTCAATAGCTTCTGGATCTTCAACCACACTTTCAATTTTACTAGCCGTCATTACCACACTTCCTGATGCATCTCTATAAATTACACCTATCCCAGCATTTTGAAGATCCCCAAACATAGCCTCATATGTGTTGAACTTTAAGATACTTACAATTCGTTAGGGGTGCTGATTAGTATACTGCTATACTATACTTTAATAGAAATTTAATGATTAAAATGTTTTGTACATAAACATTTTTTAACAATATTAATTTTATTTCAAGAAATTACTATAGACATCGATCTCGACATCAACTCAAATACAAAGGAAAACGATCATAAATCTCAGCCTTCATCATCCAAGTGGAGAAAAATTCAGAAAAAATATTAATTGAACAATCGTATCTCATATTAACTGTATCTATTTTACATTGCTCTGAATTGAACAGCCATATATATATATATATATATATATATTACATATATCATATATCATATATCAATTTAAGAAAAATATAAAAGTAGAATCTCATAATTATAAAAATTTAAAAATTCGTATACTCGTTTTGCAGTAAACATTTTTCTTCTTTTAATAATAACTATCGGGAAGACTTCAAAATAATCATAATAGAAAGCATCCATTTTGAAAGAAGACGGGCTGAGCATGTCAAAATGTCGGTGAGTTATATAAATTTCTCATTTAGACAAAAGAATCGGAATAATAATAAAAAAACATATTCAGATATTCCTCTTTCTATTTTTGTTCACTTTGGTGGGAATGTGGTCCAACTATGTCTCATATATGAGATCCACTTTTTCTTAAGGCAAGGCAGAATAGACCGAGGGAATCATTAATTATAGAAAACATGATATCATACATTGTTGATGAGTAGAAGAATTCAATTAATTAAATAAAAATAAAAAAATTATAAATAGATGTAATGTGAAGGATGATGAATAGTAAAGTGAATCTCATATGAGACATATTTGGACCACATTTCCAGTGAGGATGGCCGAAGGCGAGAGTGATATTGGCCTAAGGATAACGATCTAGAATATTACTACTCATCATCTTTTTTATTATTATCTTTTCATGTGATATTAAATAATTAAAAATTATTTATTATATCTTATGGGCCTATTATTTAAAGTCGCATGTTGAGAGGTTAATAATAAAAATAATAATAAATAGATTTATCGGACGATTTGTATTCAATGTTTCAAGTCTATGTGAGTATTTACACTCTTCGTAAGCATGTACACATATTCTAATAATTTTTTTTTTTTTAAGGTGCCACAAAATAAGATTATTTGCTCCCACGTATTTGCACCTCTTGTTTTTTTTTTTTTTTTATCATTAAAAAATTTTTAAATTCTCAAGAGAATTTTTTTTTTTTTTCACATCTCAGCAGCCAAGAAGATTTCGTAATTGGTCTCTTTTAGTTTTTACAACTCTTTTTTATTCTTTTTCTTTCGTTTCCATGCAAGTAGATTCTCTAATTTATTTTACAATTTTCCTTTCAAGTCTTCCTAGCATAGTTTGACTAGTTCTGGTAATTACATCTATACCACCATTAAATTAATAAATAGAGTAAGGTAACAAATCTCAAGTGGCTAATGTGTCTATTCGAATCTATATAGAGGTTTTATGAGATTGGCCTCGTTTGGTTAAATAGATGAGTTGAGATAAGAAATATGTGAATAATAGTGAGATAATTTGTGAATAGTAGTGAAATGGTCTGAATTAAGATATTTTATAAGATTTTGAAAAATGAGAGAGAAAATGTATAATAAAAATATTATAAAATTAAAATATTGTTATAATTTAATTTTTTGATATTATTTTTTTTTTGTTTGAAAGTTTGAGAAATTTTTAATAATTAAGTAATGAGTAGATGAAAAAGTCGAAAAGTTAAAAATCTAAAATTAAAAATTATTTGTGTTTGAATAATATTTAGATATTAAGATGAGATGAGATAGGATGAGTTTTTTATTATCTTAATTTTTATCTTGATCACTTGTGCATTATGATGGATTTATTGAACATTGTTGATTTTTTTTTTTTATTAATTTGATCAATTTCAAATGAGTCCATAATGATTTTTTTACTTTGAGATTTGTTAATAGATCTTTAGTAATGCACGAATACTCGTATAAAAAAAAAAACTAAGTACTTATTTACATCAGCTGGCAACCCAACAAAAGATTCCTGCTTCTGGTCTGCTCATAAGGTATGAGGTGTTTTTTATAAAGTGTATAGAGAATGAGATAGTGAATAGTAACTGATAAGAATAATTTTATATATATATATATATATATATATATAATTATAGGACAAGTGATGCAAATCCCATAGAATAATAGCCATTTAAAATTGGATTGAAGCCAACTCCATGCATTCCCCAATCTCTGAATTAAGATGCCAATTATACTCTCTGTAGTTTCTGTTTGAAAGGGCGTTACTCCGTGAGAAGAGGGGCCAAATCGAAATGAAACGGTGAACCGGAGGGAAAATATTTCTAAAGTAAAGGGCAGAAGAAGCTTTTGACTTATAAAGCTTCCGTGGTCTTGGAAGGTGGGAAGAGGGTATGGGTATTTGAAAGACGCGACAAAACAAGTTAAAAAGTGTATTTGAAAAATTTTCCCACCAACTTCCGCCAGCTCGGAGACCTTAAAAAAATTGGCTCAAAAGGCTGTCCGCTTTGGATATTCTTTATACGTGTAAAGCATATGCAAAAGTGGACTTGGTTGGAACCTAACATTATTTTAGTTTACTCTTTCTCAGCTTATCATCTTATCCTCCCATGAGGTTATATTAAATAATTTTATAATTATTTGATACCATCCCAAAAGATGTTGATAAAATGATAATTAAAAAATAATAATTAATAGTATTTTAGATATTCGTATATATATATATATAAGTTTTATTTGCAAATTGGTGTGAAGGACATACTTTCCACATTGCTAATATGGTATGGTTTGATTTGTTAAGAAATAATCTCACATTACTTGTGGACAATATCTTGAGTATGTTTATAAAGAACGAGCAATTCTTTATTTTATAACTGGTTTTATGAAATGAGTTAAGCCTATGAATTTCTTCATGGTATTAGAGCCTACTACAGGACGAATGAGGGCCTACACTACTTACCCCGTGACAAAAACCAAGAAAAATATTGTCTTGCACATGAGAGAGGGTGTTGAAGAATAATCTCACATTGTCTAGGGGTGGGCAGCGGGGCCTCGTACCCCTCTACCCCGCCACTCCCCCCGCTCTGCTCCACATATATAAAAAAATATTTTTTTTATATTTATATATATATAAATATATTGTATATAGATATATACAATTTATTAAAAAACTTGATATTGTATTCAAGTTATTGGATTGTCTTTATATATGAAGTTAATGCAATACAATAGTTATACTTAAGCAATGTGGGATTGTATGACTATTATATTGCATTGGTCTCCTATATAAAGGTTGGTCTAGGAGGTCAAGACAATCCAAAATCTAACTCTAATGAATTTAAGTTCTATAAATTTTAATTTATAATTTAAATTATATTATAATTTGGGTCAAAAAAATATTTTTGGATCAATTTTTTTTTTTTTAGACCTAATGTGTTAGCCTAAGGATGTGATTTTTTCCCCCGACCCTCACCCCGTCGCATGGTGCTGGGCGGGGTGAGGGGAGGGGTCCCCCCCCCACACACACACACACTATGAGGATAGCAGTCCTAACATTGCCTATGTACAAGGTCTTGGACATATTTATAAAGAATGAACAATCATTTTTTATAGAATCAGTTTTTTGTGATGAATTAGACTCATGAATTTCTTTATGATTTGTAAAAAAAATTTAAAAATTTGAAACATGGATATCAAATTTGTCTACTTCAACTGTGGTGATGGTATGTTCTCCCTTTCGATTTGTAAATAGAATAATTCGTTTGAAAAATAAAATAAAATGTAAAAGCAAGTTAACAATCTACTTACGCACCTATCTCAACTGAATTGTTTGTTTAACCAACCTTCCAAAATGTCATACCCTCCAAACATACCCAAAAAAAGACAAAAAAAAAAACCTGATACGTTATCTCACCAAACAAAATGTACATAAATAATGGCCATGATAAATTAATAATGACAGATCAATATGCACTGCAACATTGGGCAACTGTTTCCAATATGTTTTTCTAAGGTTTAAAAGTAAACAAGAAAACATTTGCTAGGAAATTTGTGTTTGTTTAGGCGTAAACATTAGCTATGTACGGTCAGAGAATGAAAAGTCTACCTCCACCAACATAATTATATGATAACATCCTCGGAACCATTTGTTAATTATGTCTAAGAAAATTATCTTTTCTTTTTTTTTAAGCAATATCAGAAATGATATTTATAATTTTAAGAAATATAAGTCTCGCATATTTTTTAAAAAAAAAAATTTAAAATCTACATAATTTTTTTTTTTTAATAATAGACTACATTACTTTTTAAAATGAATACGCTGAATATACACATTCCAGACTGACCTTAAGGCTACTCAAGCAAAACTACCATTGATTGAATTTTCTCCGCATCCTCGATGTTTGTGTTAGGAACCAATTTTTTTCAGTAACGATAGACTTACAATCTTTACTACCACTTTACTATTTTTAATGTATTTTTTTTTTCTTTTAAGTATTTTTTAATATCTTTAATCATTAAAATTTTTTTTAAAAATATACAGTTTCATTAATAGTCACTTTTCTAACCATTACATAAAAGAAAAAATTTTTAAAAATTAAAAAATAAAAAAAAAGTTGTAAAATGATAGTAGAAGAGTGATAAGACTTTCATTATTCTTTCATTAATCACGGATAAATAGTATCGTAAAATTGGATTTTGTTTTTTTTTTAATTATATATAACCTAAGGGTATGTTTGGAGACTAAATTGTTCTCAGACTACTTCATTACTATTTATAAATAGTGTAATACTATTTATCAACATTCACTGTTATTCATAAACTATTACACTACTTATCACAGATGATCTGAAATATTCTTAACATCCAAATAGAGCCTAAAATGATATTTTTTAAAAAGAAAATGCAGTCTCAGAATGTGCAAGTCTCACACTCTCTCTTTAAAAAAAGGTGAGGTCTACTATTAAAAGAATAATAATTTTTTCATCTGAATCTCATATTTATCAAAAATTTTTTTTTAGTAATACTAGGTACAAGTCCCAAATAGACAAATCATATGCAAACCCTTTATAAAAAAAGTAGATCCCACTAAAAAATAATTTTTTTCTTTTAGAATTTTTCAAGCTGGAGTCTACTTTTTTACAAAGGCCTGCGCGATGCTTGTTTATTTGAAACTTGTACAAATCATTTTTCATTTTTTTAAAAAAAGTGTGCGATACTTGCATATTTTAGAACTGTAAATATCATTACGCGTGACTTGTATAATCTTAAAGTGTACAAATCTCATGCATTTCTTTAAAAAAAAATAGACAAATCTCGAGCTTGCGTGAGAAAACTTATTTATTAATGGTAGACTTTACCTTTTTTAACAGGAGTATGCGAGCTTTCATGTCCTAGAATATGGAGGATCACTCTATTCCATAAATAGTAATATTTACGTCATCATTTGTTATGGGGTTGAACTGCTAACGAAGTTCTCCCAGCTTCAAACTTATTGGAAAGAATTTGATAAGATTTGCTAATGAAAGCAAAAGGCATGTACTCGTAAATTCTTAATGCCTATACATGCCCCATTTGTAATATTGAAGTTTCAACTGCTATTGAGTTTATCAGCAGGCGGGGGAGCCCAACACGATCGAGGGTAAGCAAAAATAAATCCTTTACACCAAAGGGAGGGCCACAGCCACTCATTTTGTTGTAATATGGTGATAATAAAGGGGAGAGTACTAAGTTTGAATAAAAAAGATAAACACAAAACCTATATTACTCATCTCAAAAGTTTAAATTGATAGAAAAAATATATTTAATTATTTTAAATTTGTGTTAACACCACTCATATGTGGGCCAGAAACACTCACTAAGTGAGTTCAACCTCACTAAGTTGAGATTCAAACTCGTGACAATTACTCTGATATCATGTGAAATAATCATTTATCTAAAAAATTAAAATTGTTAAGAAAATATAAATTTAATCATTTATATTTGTCTTAACATCGATATAACCCAATGGCCACCATTTTTGTTAACATAGTAGAAGGGAAAAAATAGCAGGGCTAGATATAATACTCTAGGCCCAATCCTTGAGGGAGGGGTCATCATTAGGAAGTAAGAAGAGACAAGGAAGAGACAAGGAGGGAACAAACTGAGGAAAGAAAAAGCAAAGTGTCAAAGGGAAAAAGGCAGGTCAAAGAAGTCAGACAGAAAAGAGGAGATGGGTGACTTGAAGTGACATAAAACCGATTCTTCACCTACCACTTACAGGATCTTAATAAAAGTGATTAGATCGATTGAAAGAGGGGGATGACGGTTAGGCGACTTTACGAGAGAGCTTCTTCTTCAACCTCAGACAAGACAAGACACCATTTTTTATCTTCTCTGAGTTAAAGGGGTTCTGTCCCCATTTGTATGGTGAGATACGAGAGATCAAGAGAGACTCTAAAATACTCCCATTATAGTTGATTTTCACCATGTTGTGAAAATTCACAAGTGCATAAAATTGTAACAACTAATATAGTGATAAAGAAGGATGTCGAACCCACGAGGACTATTTACCTATTAACTATTGAAATTGTTCTAATTCTAACTTATTTGAAAATTAAGAAAACTAGTGGATTTTGAATTTTAATAAATAATAAAAACAAATGAAATTAAATCAACAAATGAAGACTTTACCAAACACTTAAAAAGAAGAATATTTCACTAAAAAAGAAAACACTAAGGCATCTGACTCACCTAACCAATCCAACCTCAAATCATAATCATCCAATCATTCAATTATCATCCTATTTCAAGGAGAAATATTCTAACTTATCTAAGACTCTCTCTCGAGTAGAATGAGAATTATCCAACATACAATAACTCGCGATATGCCTATGCAAAGTTAAAAGCACTTGAGCATATTAAGATTAATATTTCACATAAAAGCCGCATAAATCACGTTGACACATTCCTATCTTTTGTTCAATTCATGATATACATCATACGAAGCTACACTACATGCATCATCTCTCGAATTAACATGCATAATAAATCACTCAACTATTGGCCAGATAATTGAAAACATTAAATTCAATAATGTATACTCAAAATGAATGATAAAATTATGATCACATAGAAATAAAATTTGGAATTGTTATGGAGAGGCTACATCGTAGCCTTAGCAATATAAATTAGCTCATAATAGAATAAAGAAAAATCATAATAACTTTGAAATTCGTAATGTAAAATGTACAAAGAGAATATGAAAGAGTTAAGAAGGAAACTGTATGTAGATCGAGAATCTTAATTGTTGACAAACTCCAATTTGACCTCTATCTTCTTCTTCTTTTTCCATGCTTCAAATTCCTCTCCAATGGTGAAAAACTCATTTTCACAAGGCTCTAGTCGTCCTCCAAATTTCTCTATCTTTTTATTTCTTCCTCAAAACCCTTTTTCCCCTTGTTTCCCAAAACATGATTCTCAATTCGGCAGTTTTTCATCCTCTGACTTGACGCTCTCTTGGCTCTCTTAAGATGTTTTTCTTGGGGAAAGTCTTCAACACAAAAGTTGTAGGATTTTCTCCTAGTTTTCCATCGACACTGAGATTGTTCTTATTGGAGTTCTCTAACAAAAATTATACTCTAAATACTGAAGGGTATTTGAAGAAATTCGAGAAAGGAACGTTTTCTATTCACTTGATGACTCCTTCAATTTCCATGACTCATTCAATTTTCATGAATCCTTTAATTTATTTATTCCTAAAAAAATAAACAAAATAAATAAGAAAATTAAACACAAATTAGCATAAAATTAAGAGTAAAAGTATGACAAAACTTGTATAGAAATTAAGCACATCACACCACAAACGACTCGTGACGTAGACATGTGTCAAATTACGTAAATCTATGTGTCTTCTTCTCTCTTTATATTTACTATATTTATTTTTTATTCACCTCTATGGATGTACATACCAATACCGTACCGCTACTCTGGACCACCTCCGTAGGCTTAGAATGACCTTTTCCGACCTGTGGGAGAGATTAACATCTTTAACACATAGTTATTAAATGATTAAATAAATTTATGTTTAATTATAAGTTTGAAGTGTCTGGAATGGTTGACAAAGTTGGGAAATAAAACTGTAGGATTAACTTTGTCATTTTCTATTTAGGATGAGATGAGAGCATTCTCATTAGGTTTCTCATAAGATTTCCTATAATTTAACTAAAAATCACATTTCCTAAAAGTGTTCCCTAAATTTTATTTATCTTTTAAAAATCTCTTACATCTCATTCCCCATCTCTGTCTCTATTCTATTAAATAATATTTTTTTATTATTTTTTTCTCTCACTCTCATTTATAATCTTAACTACTAACTCTTTTGTCTTATTATATTATTTTCAAATATCACATTCTACTAAATACTTATACGATTTTGATTACCGGATGCAATATTATTTTTAAACCGAAATTTGTATTATAAAAATAGCAAATTTTTTTAATATGTGCATTTTCTAACGTGATGGTATTTTTTAATATCTACTCTTCATCAGTTTCTCTAATGCTAATACCTAGCCACGTATTGGTGATAAAATTTTTTGTCATTTCTGTAATGGTAATATTTTTTCTCCTTTCTCTAACGGTAAGATTTTGAAGACTTTCTCAAACAGTAAAATTTTGAATTCCTACCTCCAATGGTAACATTTTTTATCTTTTTTTCAACGGTAACTTTTTTTGTCCAGTCTCAAACGGTAACTTTTTTGTCCTATATGTAACATTAACTTTTTCCTCTATAAATACGCATGCTGCTTTCTTTCACATTCTCACTATCTCAGTCGAGGGAATTTATACATTACTTCTCTATCACAACATAACACAAAGCAATGACACAACAAAAAATAATATAATAGAACTGACTAATTCACATATTCACACAAAATAACTATCAAACAACATACAAGTCACAAAAATTCTAAATAAGAGCATTCCTTTCTAGTGCATTTATATCGAATGTATAAATAAATAAGACTCAGAATGCTGAAAATATTGACAGCATGCGTAAGCAATGAGCCATTCAAATCGAATGGCTGCAAAACCCCATCCGAACGTCCATTACCTTTTCTGGAAAGTATCACAAACTGTAATATGGTAATCCGGGTGAGGATTACCCTGCCATATCGATAGGTCCCTATTAACACTTGTGAATTAACCCGCACTATAACACCATCATCACAACCTAATAACAGCCCATCTCCTTGAGAGATACGAAACACTGAAAGGAGCTAACAACACAAAACAAATTACCTATGAAAAGAGCAATGATAGGGCCCTATTAACACTTGATACGAAACACTACAAAGGACCTAACAACATACCCCACCATATCGATAGGGCCCTATTAACACTTGTGAATTAACCCGCACTATATCACCATCATCACAGCCTAATAACAGCCCCTCTCCTTGAGAGATACGAAACACTGCAAAGGACCTAACAACATAGAACAAATTACCCATGGAAAGAGCAATGAAACTGAATTGGTTTAAGAAATTGACTATGCATTTTTTGGATATCAAAAAAGCAATGCTGGGAAGCAATAAAGTCACCCAATACAAACAAATTTAATGAATAGATAACCACAAACAATGATTCGCCTATTCCATAACTACAAACTCCACTAAATTCTCCTCAAAACCAAAATCCCCACAAATTTCATAACCACAAACTCTACCAAATTCTCCTCAAGAAACACAGTTGGATAGCAATGAGAGAAACAAGTTTTTTTTTAAAAAAATCCGTGTGATAGCATCATCAATATCTCGGCAGCCAAACAGTCAACACAACCAACCACATACACAGCCAAAAATCCATTGCAGACTATTCTCAAAAAGCCACAATCGCAAGTCTCAATAAATGGATCGATCAAGAAAAATGGTTGGACAACAATGAGAAAAATAGATTTAAAAAAAAAATCCTTGTGAAATTGCTCATCACTTTCTCGGCAGTCAAATAGTCAACACATCCAAAACATAGACAGCCAAAAACCCAATGCAGATCATCCTAAAAAATCCACAATCCCAAGCCTAAATGAATGGATCGATCAAGAAAAACGATTGGACAACAATGAGAGAAACAGAGTAATTACAAAAAATAGTGTCAAAGCATCATTACTTTCTTGGCAGCCAAACAGTCAACACATCCAAAAAAATACAGACAAATCAATTGCAACGCAAGAAAGAATGAGAAGAGATTTCCTCAAACAAAGCCCAAACTCAAAATTCTAAACGAGAGTGACAAAAAAAAAATGAAGTTGATGAAAATATCTCAACTTTCTCGGTAGCCAAACAGTGAAGAGATCACCGACGCAGAGAGAGTTGTAGGCTCTCCATCACATACTTATACCTTGATCATAGCGTCGGGAGTAAGAAAAAGGGGAAGAGAGAAACAGAGAATGAGAGAGATAGGACAAAAAAATACAAGAAAATGAGGGAAGAGAGAAACGGTAACGATTTTAAAGAAATCAAAATCAAAATTACAAATATTGTTGATGGAGAGGGGTTGCGATCGTTGGTGTTGCGAGGGAGGTGCCAACTGAGAGAGAAGAAGACGCGGGACGAATGCCAATCCGAACGTGATGGGATGTACAGTCGTTTCTCATATATGGGGAATGACTGTATACACCGTAAACCCTAATCGAAAAATGGAGATTGGGATGGAGATGGCTTTTATTCAAAATCTTAAAATTTTCCTTAAATTATAGGGATAGAGGAGATATGGGGAACTCAATGGAAATGCTTAAGATGATTTTAAATGAAAGTTGAATAAAATATTGTTAGAATATTTTTTTAATAGTATTATTATCTTGGGATTTGAAAAAGTCAAATTGTCTATTGTGTTTTATATGAAAATTTATAAAAATTATAATGATAAGATGATATGGATTGAGATGATTTGGTATGCAAATTGAGCCTTAAACTTGGTAGATGATTAATAATTATTTAACAATTTGAAAAGAGTAATGCTACATACAATCGTGGAGTGCGTAAATACCGTGCAATTATTTTGAAAAAAAATAGATTTTATTATTAAAAAATTAATTTTTTTATATAAATTTTATATATATTTATTTTTTTTAAAGTGATTGCATAACACTTACGTATTTACTGCTATAATTATCATTCCTTGTTTGAAAAAGATGATCATCTTTAATTGTCATGGTCAAGCAGTCTGCTTGACACCTGGAATTATCTTTTGATAGGGAGAGTGCATGCATGCATGTGGTGCACAAGGTCACGTTGACTTTCTTGTGTCAGAAGCATCATGGGTTCGTTCAAGATTGTAATTATAAATTTCACATTTGCACTCTTTCATCAGGACTGAAAAACAAATATGAAATATGTGGTGCGATTTATTTATAAACTGTACATTCTCTTTAAGTCATGTCCGTCACTTTTTTTAAAGCTAAGCTTTCATAGGTAGAATTTCCGTAAGCTTGTTTCCTAAATGAATATGATAGTAATTATTATATTTAGCATCTTCCACGATTCGGTACGTGAAATGATTAGTTTCATGATATGTAATTATCATCATGAATAATCATATCCTCTACTAAGGTTTACACCTGTTTTATTAGAAGAATAAATTTTAGAAAAAAACAGTTACTAGATAGTTTTGAAATAAAGATACAATGCTAGTTTGTCCTTGGGCTTGTCCTTGAGTTTGACGGCTAGTGTATTTTATTTTATTTTTTTATTTTAAATGTTGAAATAAGTTATTATTAGAGAATTTTTGTATTTTTTAAATGTTTAAAGATGTTTAAAAAATATTAAAAAAATCAAATTACACTAGCGAGCATGTCCAGTAGAAGAGTACATTTATTAAACCCTAGCAATTATATTGTAAGAAGTTTATCTGATATAACATCTTATTGTATGTAGAAGTAACACTTCTCAAGCAGATTTATTGAAAGATATGAAGGGTATAAACTCGGATGCGGATTCATATACCTGGCTATAATAGGATTTGTATCTAGATCTATATAATAATCTGGGTACCCGTCCGGATTAACCCAAGTAAAACCGAACAGGTACTCAATTTAACCAGATACTTGGATTTGTTAAAAAAATGTTTTAAATAAGGGGTTACAAATACAAAACTTTATCTATAAGTCAATTTTTTTTTTTTAAAACATGGTATTGGATATTAGCTCGATACGTGCATTATATAACCGCATTCACATTCGAATAGGGGTGAGTAGAAAATTCGGATACCTACCTAGGTAAAACTCCTGCGGATACCCGTTGGATGAACTTGATGTTTTGAATTTTGGACCGGACCAAAAAAAAAAAAAAGTCATCCTGAGTGCACAACCCTAAAAGATATGCTACATGCAAAATCAGTTGGACTTATTTTTCATTTCCAATAGTGGTGGTATCAAAGGGTATTTTTAATGCATATTAATAATATGTAGCAATCCTTTCATGTAACCGAATATTACAAACAAAATTATATTTTACTCTCTATGATTGAAAAAATAATTTTAATTTTCTAATAAAAAGTTAGTTTTACACTTTTTACGAATTAAATTTTACTATCTCAATAATAGAGACGGAGCTTACTTGCAACTAGAAGTACTTTATTTTATTTTTAATAAATCAGTACAAAAACATTTGGTGCAATATTGCAGAGTTATACTATTTTCAAGCCGGTGTAAGCATACCATCTAAATTACTTAAATAGTAAAATTTAATTTATGAGATTTAAATTTTATAACTTCTCTTTTAAATCAAGTTATGTCATAATTAACGCACTGACTTGAAAATAGAGTTATTGGTAGAACTAGGCAATTATTTGAAAAAGAAAAATTCTATTCATTATCCCTACACTACATACTACACGATTTTTTTATCTTTTTATTTCTTTCCCTTAAATTCTGTATCATTATTATTATTATTATTTTATAATAGATACAAACTTGCTTAGAAAAAAAAAAAAAAAAACTGCATATATACATAAATAAAATCTTCCCGTTACGGACATCTTGTTAGAGGTAACAACCACTGGTGTAAATCATCCTCTGGCCGTGAGGGGGTAAGGTATGTTAGAGACCTAAATCATCCTCTGCCCCTAGTGCATTTTAGAGACCAAAATACCCTTTTGAAAATATTTTTAGATATTTAATTTGTATGTTCTCCTTTTATAATAACAAAAAGGAGTGGAAGGTCTGGATTCTAATTTTTTTTAAAGGAATCCCCCTCTTTATAAAAAAAAAAAAAATAGAAGTAGTAGATCTAATCGTCACGAGTGAAGTGAGTCTAATTGACACGTGCGAGACATAAGTGCTATAGAAAAATATAAAAAGTTAAAAGATAAGAGAAATGTACATCTATATTATATTACCATGATATTGTAGGCTTACAGTACATCAGAAGATGATGGTTAAAAAAGTAAATAGCATATTTCATTTCCACCAAGACAAACCTTATCACTTTTTTTTTTTTTAACGGAGATCGAGCCAAATCGTTGGCCTTCTTTACCAACATTATTGTTGGAAGTTACCTAACGGTGTCAAGTTTTCCATCTCATCCTAATGAAAAAAAGTAAGAAAAATAAAAAAATAAAACTGATTATGTATATAAACAATTTTGAGCAAGCTTCGCTCTATAGGAGAGAAAAATCATAGAAAAACATTTTCCGTGTCTTTGTTTATTTCTCTAGCCCAACGACACGGGGAGAGAGAGAGAGAGTGAGAGAGTGAGAGGCTGTTGAAGAAGATCTTGTCAGATCGGACCGCAAAGTGTAAGCAAATCTCTCTCACATTTCCTGCTAATTTGAGGTGCGTTTCAAATATTTGTTTTTTTTTTTTAAAGTGCAATGTGGGTGTTCTTGATTTCTCAAGTCGGTGGCTCTCAATTTAGCTGCTTGATGCTGAGCTAGGAGACCTCTCTCTCTCTCTCTCTCTCTCTCTCATGCATATTAGCTATTGGGTTTCCCTTTTTCCTGTTTTCTCAACGTTTTCAATTCATTTCATTTTTTCTAGGTGAATGTTTTTTCACAGATTGCAATATTTAGATGAGAAATGAAAGTTTTCTTTTTTGGGTTTTTTTAATATATATTTTAATTTGAGTCTGCTGATGTTTAAAATTATGCCTCTTTTTGTCACTCTAGTTAACTGAGAAATGAAAACTTTTTGTAATGCTTTGTAAAATTACTTACTTTTTCGCCTCATACCTATCAATTAGATTACGGTTGTAGAATATGTTTTTATGTTAGTAATCTTTCCGTATCTTTCTCATTGGAAACATGCAATTTTGTTTGCTTATTTGGAAATTTCCTTGGGAACTTCCAGATGATGATACGGCGGTTTCTTCCTGTCAATTGTACTTTGGAGTACCTGTGTTTTCTTTCCCCTTTTCAATGTTGAGACAAATTGAAAAGAAAAGGGAAATCTAAACGGAAAAGGAAAAAAATGACGAGTATTCTTTATATACACACCCACACACACAACTAAAACTTGAGTTGTCTATTGAACTGATCCTTCATGTACTTGTGAATTTTTGCGGTTTCTCGGCAGGTATGGAGTTAACAGCCATGTAAGGAAGCATGCTAATTACATATTTGTTATAGACTACAGTATCAAATTAATATCAGCGCATTTTTTCTTTTCATAACTTAAGTTTCTTGCCTTTTGATGGCCATTTTCTTTTAGCTTCATGTGTGTTTCATAATAAGATCTCATTTTCTTTTGCGTGTTCTAACTGTAGTCTCATATGTTCTTATGAGTTCTTAGATGCGTGTATCTAGTTTGCAATAGTTGGTGAGCCCTTTAAAAACCAATCTAAATAAAGTGATGGTAATTGAATGTTCTGATGAGGAAAGGGAAAGATTCCTAGAATTATTAGCGTGTCTTGTCAAATCTAAATGTTGGGCAGCTGTTATTTTGTTAATTGAGAGATATTGCTCTGTACATATATTGAAACTACAGATGAGCTGAACTGCTCTATTATTTTGTGGGGTCTTCTTTTTTCTCCTTTAGCATATAAAAAGAGCGTTTGTGATTTTCTTGACAGTAATATTGTCACTTTCCTGAAGCATCGTGATGCCCAGCTATAACCTTTTATGCAGTGTAATGGGAAGGGAACTTACAGATCTACACATGGAAAAGAAGCCAAATGGTGTCGTGGTGGCTTCAAATGGAGTTTCTCATGATAAAGTTCTTTTTACACCAGAAATTTCAGAAGATAGTGTTGAAGCAAAGGACTATGAGGTGAAGGAATGTACTGAAGAAAACTCAGTTGCTGACCAATACCATGACAACCAAGAAGTGTTAGGTGTTAAAAGAACAAATCTTGATCCCGGTGTGCGTGAGGGGAAATCTGAGAGACCTGGGGCTCCTAAACCCAGTGACAATATGAAGTTGAGCCCGCATGCATCAAGATCCGCTTCTGTAGGGAACGGGCGTATCTACACTATTCCACAGCCATTTTCTCTGGCAACTGACAAGCGTGGTGTATGCACACATACTGTTGGGTCTGAAAATCCTGTTAATGGTGTGACCTATTCACCGAAAGCTAACAATGCGCATTTCCCTCAATCTACAAAGAATTCACAGGTAAATAAAAAAAGATTCTAACTTAGTGTTATTTTTCAGCTATCCTTTCTTTGAGATGGGATGCAAATTCTGATTTAGTGAGTTCAATGAGAGTCATATCCGTTGATGTGGCCTAAACCGAACAGATTTTCTGGTGGTAGGTTGTGGCTGGCAAACTCAAACATGGACACGTTAGAATTAGCTGATGTCTATTCCATCATGCGGTCGCCTTTAATATAGATTTAGGTTGGGTTTGGATAGACAGTTCAGATGAGATGAGATGTTTTAAATAGTAGTTGAATAAAATATTGTTATATATAATTTTTTATTATTATTTTTATTTTAGAATTTGAAAAAGTTGAATCCTTTATTATATTTTTGTATGGGAATTTGAGAAAATTATAATGATGAGATGAGATGAGGAAGTTTGTGTATCCAAACCCAGCCTTACAGTTTGCTACTTCCGGTTCTAGTTTTTTCTTTTTTGACTGGGGGTTTTAGTAGAAGCGCCAGTTACGGTTTGCTATTTTTGGTTTTAACTTTGAATCTGTAGTCTGTAATATTGGTTCTCTTCTACGTGCAAAATTAAATTCAACATCGTTTATATCCAAAAATAGGTGAAATGTTCTTTCCTTTTCATTTCAATGCATCTTTATTTCCACTCACCATGACCCTCTTCTTTCACATCTGGAACTCTATAATACTTTCTTCAAAAAGTTTAAATGGGTTTTATATTGGCCCTCAAATTAGAGGCTCGATTGTTGATGTTTCTAACCTGATTTATGACTATGTGCTGAAAGGAGAAAAATAATTTATGGCTCTTGGTCAGGTTTGATTTGCATGTTTTAAACTTCTCGTGCTTGGTTTAATTTGAATTTAACCCAGCAGAACACTTATCTTGTGGATCTGATTTCATACTCAATATGTATATCTTGTCGAAGTAGCTGTTTGTGTAGTGGGATACGCAGCTAGAGACTTGAAAGATCATGGATTTTGTTTGGTAATGTTAGCATATTACAGTTGTAGAGTTAGAGATGGCACTAATTGTGGAAAAACTTGCATTTATTTTCAGCCAAACTCACCTCTGTCACTAAGGAAGCCCTTGCAATCTTATACCAGCAAGCATCATGATGAAGAAGATAGTTGTTCTGTCGCTTCCTCGTATCCTTTTATGGCTTTAACATTTTAAATTTGACTGAATTCTGAACTTAATACGTGTCTTGGATTGCATTATCCTTAGCCATGCATAGTACTGCTGCATCTGTGCGAACAATTAAATCTAGGGTAACTATTGGAGCAGCTCCATCATTTAGAAGTGCTGAACGTGCAGAGAAACGAAGGGAGGTATACTTTAATTGAACTAGTAATTCTGTAGTGCACTGTGTGATCTGCTTTAGTCAGTGATTTATATCACATCCAATATGTCATTTATCTTTGTTATTTTCCACTTTTCCTAGTTTTACTCAAAGTTAGAGGTGAAACACCAAGCTATGGAGGCAGAGAGAAGTGCGTATGTGGCAAGGACCATGGTGCATCTCTTTCTTTTTCCTTTTCCTTTATTTTTTTTTTTATTCTCGTTTATTTTTTTTTTATGTAATGGTACATCTCTTTCTATTATATCTTTAATATGCCATTTTGCATGCATATACAGCTGCATCTTGTTCTG
This sequence comes from Juglans microcarpa x Juglans regia, assembly GCF_004785595.1. Classification (NCBI taxonomy): domain Eukaryota; kingdom Viridiplantae; phylum Streptophyta; class Magnoliopsida; order Fagales; family Juglandaceae; genus Juglans; species Juglans microcarpa x Juglans regia. The sequence goes on along the minus strand of NC_054600.1, from coordinate 11,446,073 downwards.
CTCTTTCCTTGTTCTTGTTACACGCTTGAAGAGGTTTTCAAGAAATAATCACCCTTTATTCGAACAATCTATTGTAACATTTCTAGGAAGAGCAAGAAGCAGCCATCAAGCAACTTAGAAAGGGCCTGGTGATCAAGGCAAACCCAGTACCTAGTTTCTACTATGAAGGCCCTCCACGGAAGGTTGAGCTCAAGAAGGTACCTTTTTTTTCCTATCTCTTTCCATAGTTATTCACAAGACCTTTAAGGTCCACGATGTGTATAAAACTAGCAGAAATTTTCTGAATTTGCACAATTTTTAACTGAATAGTAAATTACCAAGACTGGAAATCATGGGACCTGCTGAACTGAATCAGGATGCGTTTTGCTTTACGTTCAGAGACTAGGATTTAAATATGCCATTTGAGGTGATTTTCTCCAGATTTAGTAGAGTGATCGATGTACTTTGATGCGACCTGACTTATATTTTGTGATTTGTGAACATTTTGGGGCTTTTGGCACTTTCTGGATAACTTCCATATTTCTACTTTATAAATTACTTACCGAAAAACAAAATGTAGACCTGCTGCCTAAATCCTCTAATCCTATTGCCTTATTCAATTCGTGATACTTACTATTTAATGCTTCCATGCTGTAAATATTTCTGGAAACAAACTCTGACCTACTTTTTACGTGCTCCTTTTGTTTGGAAATATACAATCTTTACCTCTTTCTTTATTAAATGCCAGTTACCATTGACACGGCCTAAATCACCGAAACTAACACGGAGAAGGAGCTATGGTGATGCAACAAACTCAACAGATGAAAAGGGAGGAATTTGCAGCCGAGCACACCGCCACAGCCTTGGTAATCATAATGAGCAGCCTGCTACACAGAGCACTCCCAAAGGTAAATCCCGCCATAGCCTTGGTGGTCACGAGGAGCTTGCTACCCTGAACACTTCCCTAAGTGATGGTCAGATCAGTGGAACTAATACAAATGGAATCTCTTGCAAAGTCAAACACCGTCCTGGGCAGGAAAAGGAGACAACAAAAACAGTTCTTCCTAAAATCAAGGAGCAGACGAATGCAGACATTGCCGTTTGTTAATGTACTTTGAGTCCTTCCTTTTTGTCTAATTTCTAAGCGGGGGGAGAAATTCTTCATTTTTCTTTGTTAGGTTATGGTTGTACTGAAGAGAAACTGCCTGTTTTCTTTCCATCATGAGGAATGACTTGTGTTTAAGTGGATTGCATTTATGTGAAATTGTATATGCTTTGTTAACTTTATTGGTACATGTCTTGTTATATATTGAAGAGTCATCCAATATTCTCTGCGTAGTTATCTTAGATTTATTTTAAATAATTATTAATTACAAAATTAGATATTCTTACTAGTAGTAGTTGTTAATAAGGAATGAAATTCCAAAACATAGTTATCATATTAGTCTTAGGTGATTATCAGTGCCTGGAACTATTGTTATTTAAGTGCCTGAACACACTTGAAAGGCAGAGAAAATGAATAAAGTTGAATTTTGAGCTCCTGAGATGCCCCTGCTTGTGTTATTTTTCCTTGAGGGCATTGCGTACGCCATCAGATTGTTTCATGGATATTGCCGATTTCTTCTATCGAAGTATTTTTCATTATCACGAGTTGAATGGTAGGCATTGTTTTATAGATATTGCTGGGTATGGGGACTATTGCAACTGTAAAACTTAATAATATGTTGTGTTTTTTGTTGAGTGTGGGTGGACCTACTTTTAGGGAGTAATCATTTGAAGGCTTCTAACAAACCAAGAACTATTGTTGACGCATGAGGTCCAAATTGCGCGCGTGACATCCACGCGCCACCACAAGGGGAGTTCTACCGCCGCCACGCGCAACATTTCTGGGACCAGGACCATCGGTTTCTTCATACTCGACTATCCACTGTACTTCCGGGACGGCGTGTGTTCCTCACGCGCCACCACAGCCCCTGCGTTTACTTTTTTTGAAAATGTGGATCTACAGTTTTTCAAGCTATATTTTGCTATTTTTTCATTTATTATTTACGTTTTCTGTTATTTCTTTTGTTTTAGGTTAATAATAAAAAAAAAAAAAAATAGTCTTTTGAACATTTTGTCCATAAAGTGAAAGTCCTCTCCTCCTCCTCTGGAGGGTGGGGTTTGAAATCTTTGCTTTAAGCAGAGTGTGGTCTCTCAGACGGTTTATTTGTAGAGAGTTCTAGAAGTTAAGACCATACCAGTCACAAAGGAATTTGTGTACTAGTGGAGCCCCAATTGTGAGTAGTTGGCTTGTAATCTTGGTTTTTTCCTGTATGTATTAGTCATAGTTACAACTTTATTTTCATGAATGAATGGAGTCTATTTCCCATAAAAATAAAAAATAAATCATATATGGTATAATTGTCAAATATAAGATTTGGATAATATCTATAAGATTCAATAAGTGTGATCAATAAAGTAACAAAACTGGATTATTGATATATTTCTAAAAACCCATGCTATTAGTCAGATCATGAGCATTAAAGTGGTACAAGCCCAATTCATATATAAAGACCCATTAAAGACTCGTGTAATTCCATTATTTTATGATAGGAAAGATTGAAATTCGGCTACTATTATATATAGGTTATAGTCTCCAATTCAGATTTATTATTGACTCTACGCATCCCATCGTTGTGAGTGTTTCCAGAGAATGAATCTTGGAAGTGGAAAATTGAACCGCTACGCTATTCTCTCCAAATTTCAGTAGTTACTGGTATGCTCTTCGCATATTTGGATTATTCAAATCCAACAAGTGGTATTATAGTCTCCTTGTTATATCGTTGTGGAAATACAGTTTCCATTATTTGTAAAATATCGTTTCGTATTTTTGTTATTTTTCCACCTTTCAAATTATTTTACGATTCGATTCTTGAGTGATTTTGGTGACTGCAAATTTTTTTTTGTCTATTGTGGTGGTTGCTGGTTTACAGTTCATTGGTATTTTCTAAAAACCACCACGTATAGTGGTTAAATCCAGTTTTTTGTTTTTAATTAAAAAAATGGCTGCCGGAGGCACCAACTAGAGCCAATAATGTCCTCATTTAAACCCCATCGTCGAGATCCACTAGAAACAATGTCTGGTTGGCTAGAATAGTGGCGGTGGCTTATATTTTGCTACATTAAACTATGGGTGGCAATTTGTATTTTCAGGTCGTGTTCGTATCATATCAAGTTATGAACATTTGACTATATAGGTTAACCAGAACTTAACCCGTTAAGCTAAACTTATCAAACTTTCAAACTCTAACCCAACTCCTTTAGAAAACGGGTCGTGTCGTATTATCCGTTTAATAATTAATTAGAAATATGTCAACACAAGACGACTTATTTTAAACTTGTTTTATGTAAATGGGTTGAACTAACACGCATAATTCATTTGACCTAATTAACAAAATTTCATATAAAATCTATATTTATTTATAGCCACAATATCTTAAAAAACAAAAAATGAACTACTAACAAAAAATATCAATATACTAATATTACAAAACTTACAATAACAAGTATGAACATAGATCTAGAATTACAATCCTAACAATAAAAGCACAAGCATATCGAGAAATACTAATATTACAACTCAACAATAATAAAATTTTAATTTTGAAATAAAATCTAAGTGGGTTAATTTCCCGTTTATAAATCGTGTCTTAACGGATCAACTCGTTTTGACCCAAACCCGTTAACATTAAACCCAAATCTATTAATTTCGTGTCATGTTCGTATTAGGTTCACAAATCATGCCCCATATTGCCACTTCTACATCAAACCAAATTGTACTTAATATTTTCCGGGTCGTGGGTCTTTTTTAATTTGGGTTTCCTTTTAATTGAATTGGATTTAAGCCTTCATGTAAGGCTTGGGCTTTGCATTAGTTGTCCCAGTTTTGGGTATAGCTTTTGATATGATTTAAAGTGAACTGGGTTGATATACATTGGGCTTGCAATGGTATGCCTAGTTATTGGGTCTAACCGTGGGTTTCTCTATTGGGCAGGATCATAACATAAGGCCCATACCATGTGTTGAACCTGATCCATATGACCATTAACTTTGACTTGTTTAATAGTTGACCTTGACCCGTTTGACCGGGTCACCCAACTTGACTTGAATCCAGAGCCCGACACAGAGCCAATAGAATAAAATAAAATAATTTATTATTTTAATAATTTAAAAAATAAAATTTTTTTTTTTCTAAATATCTCTATTATAAATATGTTATTTAGGTATCATTTGGATTCGAAAATGAGTTGAGATGAGTTGAGATGTGTTGTGAATAGTAGTGAGATTTGTGAGTTAAAATTGATGAATAATAATGAATAGTAGTGAGACGAGTTGAAATGAGTTGAGATGACTTGCGAATACAAACCATACCTTAATATTTTCTTATTTATATACATAATTATTTTCTTTGAAATTTTTAGCGGCAATTCTTACATGTGGCTTAAAGAAACTAAAGTAGTACGCCGTATAAGTGACCTCTATCATGGTGATTTTCTTCTTGGTTTGAAAAGTTAAAAATTTAATGAATTGCATTTAGTTACATATATATATCTACGTGAATCACAATCGGCCTAAAAGAATCTTGTTATTTAGTCCGATCATTGATGGTATAAGGTAGTTACATGTAAATTTTATAATTTTAAGATTAACCTATGCATTTAATAGTCGACTCAAAGGAAGACTATTGTTTGATCTGTCTCCAATTTATAATATTTATGCTAACTAGTCTTATTGGGAGAAGATTGCTTGCATGCTGTAATTACTGTCTAAAGAGTTTATTGCAATGATGCACTATGTATGTCATGAGGGCCCTCTTTTATAAAACAATAACTTTTCTTTTTTTTTTTAGTTTTATGTCATGTTTTTTAACTCTTGAAAGGTTCTCTTACGTAGAGGTTTCTCTCCTGTTCTGGTATAGGGTTAGTCTTCCTACCACGAGGGTAGGTATCATTACAGTTTTCCTTACAACTCTTGAGGGTTATAAAAAATTAGCAATGATGGACACGGTTGACAATGGAGATGGACGAAGAATTAGAAGAGTTGTACAAGACACTATCTCTCTTTGAGCAATAACATGGGGAGATTTTGGTTGAAACATAATTGCTAGAAAATACTATCATCAAAGGTGCAAAATGTATTAGTATCTCACTTATGACTGATGGACTTTACAAGAGGGAAGCACTAAAGCAAACATTGAGGAAGTTGGAGACTAGTAAAAAAGATGTTGTTCAAAGACTTGGGACAAAAACTGTTGAAGGAACTTGGAAGATCAAGAGACAAAGACTAAGTCAAACTGGAAGGACATTGGTCTTTTGACAAACGCCTACAATTGGTAAAGGAACTTAAAGGGGAGTTACAGATAAATTAGATTCGATTAACGGAAGCATCATTCTGGTTTGATTGTATGATCTACCTTTGAATGCAATGAATGAGAGGGTGGGGAGATTGATTGGAGATGCGATCGGGATAGTGGAAGAGATTGACATTGAGAAGGGAAACGTGGCCTGGGAGAAATATCTAGAATCAGAATCCGAGTTGATATAATGAAGCCACTCCTTTGAGGAAAACGAATCAATCTGGAGTCATATGGCTGTTGCTGGGTCAGGTTCGTCTACGAAGGACTTTCCAATTTTTTCTAGGCTTGTAGAATGCTAGGACATAGCCATCGAGAATAATTTATTTGGCAGAGCAAGAACGATCGATATGAGAAAGATGGATTTCCCTATGGAAAATGGTTGTGTTCTGGGGGTGTAGTGGGGAGGGGCGAAGATCGATGCAAATAGATGGTGAGAGTTGACTGGAATCACTCTCCGACACGCTCTATGGAGACTGTGGAGGGAATTGCATGATCATCGACTGAAAATATAGGTGAAACAGAAGGCCAATTTGATACGGTGAAGATTCGAGGCGTGATGGGAGGAGAATCATGAGGTAGGAATTGAAAGTTGACTTAAAAAGAAAAGGAGCTCACTTTTAGTAGAAGGAATGAAAATCAGAGTGAAGCCCAAAACTCAAAACTTACCAAAAATAAGAAGAATGAAGCATGGTTGATAGAGAAGTGTTGAATCATAATGAAAAGGAAGAGTTGACTCCAAAGGAGAAGGTGAATCACGTGCTTCAGAACAGTGAAGGGCTAGAAAGCCATATGCCCAATTTTGGAGTATTGGAATGGGCCTCTGAGGACGGCTATATAGTCCAAATTATTACGTCGGCCATACCCACTTAAGGAAAGAGATGGCAAAGACTAAGAAGAGTTTCCACAACATAGAACACTCAAAAGAAGGTAATTAAAAGCAAAAGAGAGATGATCAAGGTAATGAGGTTGATCCTTCCGATGACCAAGAAAGGAATCCTAAACAAAGGAAAGTGGAGATTGAGATGGAAACATCCTAGATCATATTGATGGAGGCTGGTTCCCAGCTCCGTCGGGAGCAATGAAAGTCAGAAGCTGGAATTCTGGTGGGCATGGGAACCCACAAGGAATTCGAGCTCTTCATGACTTAGTTAGAACGAAAGGTCTCGAGATCTTGTTTTTACAAGAGACAAAGTTGACAGTGAGAAAAATGGAGCACCTAAAACTCAGATTGGATTTTGAGTGTTGCTTGGTAGTGGAGTGTGAAGGTAGGAGTGGTGGTATTGCTTTTTTTTTTTTTTTTTTTTTGTGGAAGAAGGAAGTCTTGCTAACTGTAAGAAGTTTCTCAAAATTCCACATTAATGCTTGTGTGAAAGAAGAAGTGGGTGATGAAAAGGAGTGGCAATTAACTGGTATTTATGGGAATCCAGACACAACAAGAAGACATGAGACTTGGAGACTCATAAGATTATTGCAAATGACTGGCAATCAAGCTTGGTTAGTTTTTGGTGATTTAAATGAAATTTTTAGTAGACACAAGAAAAGATGAGTGAAAGAGCAAGACCAGAAAGACAAATGGCTGATTTAGGACTTTGCTGGATGATTGTGAATTGTATTATATGGGCTATGCAGGTGTTAAGTATGCCTGGTGCAATAGAAGAGGAATGCAACACAATATTAGTGAAAGACTGGATAGATACTTAACTAATTTGGCATGGTGTAATCTATTTCCCACAACAAGTGTAATCCATGGGATAGTAGCATACTCGGATTATGTAACATTTATTATGTAGTTGGGTGGTGAAAGTTACAAAAGAAGAGGGAAGAGGTTGTTTAGATTTGAGGCAATGTAGGTGGAAATTGTTGACTATGAAAGAGTGATCGCAAAATCATTGAATGACGGTCCAGTTAATGAAGACTTAGGCCTCATTTGTTTTTACAACTCATCTCATCTAATCATTACAACTTTTTCAAATTCTCACACAAAATAAAATAAACAATTCAAAATTTTCAAATCTTAAAAAAAAATAATATTAAAAAAATATATTCTAATAATATTTTATTCAATTTTTAACTTTAATCTCAATTTATCTCATCTACGAAAACAAACAAGGCCTTAAGGGTTGCGATGAATAAGATCTCAAAATGCAGCCAGAGATTAGAAGAGTGAAACAAGAATATATTTGAAAGAGTGCAAAAGAACATTCAACAATCTAGGCAAAAGCTCCAATAGATCCAAGCTAGTGACCCTCACTTCATAAGGATTGACGAATAGGTTGTTGAGCTAATTTACAAAATTGGTTGGAGAGAGAAGAAATAATGTAGAGGCAAAGATTAAAAACTCTGTGGCTTAAAGAAGGGGACCGAAACACAAAATATTCCATGGTAAAGCATCCTAGAGAAAGAGGAAAAATTTAATAACAGGCGTGAGAGATGGAGGTGTATGGCAAGTAGAGGAGGGTAGAGATAAGGTGATTCTGGATTTTTTTAAAGACTTCTTTACTAGCTCAGGTCAGAGTGGGAGCTTGGATTTCTTAGAAGGTTGATCTGGAAGAGTTACAGAAGATATGAACAATGATCTTGCTCAGGCACTCACAGAAGAATAAGTGTGTACAGGCTTGCACCAAATGAACCCTACTAAAGCTCCTGGACCTATTGGAATGGTGCCCATTTTCTTTCAAAAATACTGGAACATTTTTGGCAAGTTCGTGATTTTTGCAGTGTTACAAGCTTTAAACAAAGTTATGTTTACTAGCTCCATTTATCATCCTTTTATTACTCTGATCCCTAAGAAGAAAAAGCCTGAGATAGTTTCAAATTATAGACCTATAAGTCTCTGTAATGTGATATACAAGCTGATATCTAAGGTGTTGGCAGTTAGATTCAAGCTTATCCATCCACATGTGACATCCAATTCACAAAATTCATTTGTATCGGATAGGCTCATCACGGATAATATCTTAGTAGCATATGAGATTATCCACTTCCTAAGGTAGAAGAGAGTTGGCAAAGTTGGTTACATGTCCCTAAAACTAGATATGAGTAAAGCCTATGACAAAATTGAATGAAGTTATTAAAAAACAACGCAAAAGTTGGACAACTATCTCGTTTTCAATTCTAATTAATGGAGAACCAAAAAGGCCAATCATACCATCTAGAGAATTAAGGCAAGGAGACATTTTATCACCATATCTGTTCTTATTGTGCACTGAAGGGTTAATAAATCTCTTACAACATGCATAAGCTGATAAACAAATAAGAGGGATTAAAATATGTAGAGGGGCACCAATAATTAATCATCTACTTTTTTCAAATGATAGTGTCTTGTTATACAAGGCTGATATGCAACAGAATATGAAGATACAACAATTACTTGAGAAGTATGAAATAGCTTTTGGTCAAAGGGTTCATAAAGATAAAACATCCAAGGTGTATAGTAGAAATGTTAGTACTACGCAACCAAAGGAAATATTGTCCTTTTGGGGAGTTCAAAGTTTTTAACAATATGAGAAATATTTAGGCCTACCTCTTGTGGTAGGTCGAGCAAAGAATAAGGCCTTCTTTGACATAAAACATAAGATATGGCAGAAGCTTCAAAGTTGGAAGGAGCTGGAAGGAGAAGCTTTTATCTCAAGGAGGAAGAGAAATACTTATCAAGGCTATTGCATTGTCGATACATACATATTCAATGAATTGCTTTAAGTTGCTTGGAAATCTTTGCACTGATTTAGAGAACATGTTGGCTAGATTCTGCTGGGGATAAGGACAAAATGAACATAAGATCCACTAGGTAGCTGGAATAAGATGTGTGAGTCTAAACAAGGAGGTGGAATGGGATTCAAAGACCCCAAAACCTTCAATATGGCCTTGTTGGCTAAACAAGGATGGAGAATAATGAATGAGGAGTCCACACTGCTACATAAAATTTTCAAAGCAAAGTCCCACAAGCAAGCTTCCTTGATTCAAAGCTAGGTGAGAACCCATCTTATGTCTAGAGAGGAATTTGGGAGGCAAAGAAAGGATTGATACAAGGTTGTAGATAAAGGGTGGGGAATGAGAAATTTATAAACTGTTGGACAGATTTTTGGATACTTGGGAATAGGAATTTAAAACAAGGCTTGAATGATGATGGAGACGTCAAAGAGAAAAAAGTTGATAGCCTAATTGATAATAATACAAAGTGGTAGAATTTGAAAAGGGTTAGAAGCCTTCTTCCACCACAAACTGTAGTAGAGGTATTAAAAATTATACTCAGCCTAGGTGATCAAGAAGATAGATTGATTTGGAAACCAGCGAAGGATGACAAGTACAATGTGAAGAGTGCATATAGATTGTTTAGAGAGATTAGGAAGGAAAGTTAAGAAGGAGAGAGCTCTAATGCAGAAACATAGAGACGTATATGGAAGGAGCTATAGAAATTACAAATCCCAAATAAGGTAAAAGTGTTTGCTTGGAGAGCCTGTAGAAATGGGCTACCAACAAAACACAACTTAAAGAAGAGGAAAGTACTCATGGATGATTTTTGCCAATTCTGCTGTGAGGAAATGGAGGACCTCGAACATGCTTTATACTATTGTCCTACATTTACCCCTCTTCAAAATTCTGGCAGGAACCAAGAGTTTGTTCATCTCGCAAGGCAAGTTAGAGAAGGGGGTAGAAGGGACGACTTAGAACTGTTCATTTTGATTGCTTGAGGCCTTTGGTTCATAAGGAATCATAGGGTCTATGAGAATAAAAACTTGAAACCTGATCAAGTAGTTGACCATGCTTTGTCTATGCTGAAGGACCATAAGGAGATTAAATGCAAACCAAAGAAGATGAATCAGTTACAATGTTGTTGGGTGCCTCCTCCACAAGGAGTAATGAAGTTCAATGTAGATGAGGTTATGTTTCATGACCAACACAGAGCTTGGTAGGTATCATTCTTCGAGATGATCATGGGGAAGTCATCATGGCTGCAAGCAAAAATGAATATGAGGTTAATGATCTGACAGAGATTGAGTTACTGGCAATGTTCAAGAGATTGCAGTTATGTGTTCACCTGGGTATTCATGAGTTATTTTGGAGAGTGATTCACTATTAATGGTGAAAAAGCTTCAAGCTGAAGGAGAATTAATGTCTTTACTGGGTAACATCAAGGAGACAAGAGAATTGATGCAGGGATTCAAAAGCTGCAAAATACATCATATTGGGTGCTTGGGGAATGAAACTGCACATAGATTAGTAAAATATGCATGAAATGTGGATGATATTATTATATGGTGGGAGTCTTTCCCAGATGTTATTTCACAAGTTATTTGGATTGATAAATGTTCGTAAGATTTGTTTTGATGAAGAAGTTCTGTTATAAAATAAAATATATCATGTTATCTAATTGATTTTGTTGTTCAATTGGACTAAAACTTTCATGATGATAATTATGGTTTATTTATCATTGTCAATACTTTAAAATTGATGGGATATTGTGAGTTTCTTTTGTTTTCTTATAGTGAATGCAATTTCGATATTTGCCATTTTAAATAATATTTCAGTTCTTAATGGATCAAATTTTACAAAATGAAAAGAGCATGTTACTATTATTCTTGGGTGGATGGATCTGGGCTATGTGCTTCGAGTTGATGAGCCTCCCAAGCCTATTGATCATAATTTTGCTGATAGGAGGACAACTTATGAGAAATGAGAGCACTATAATCGCATGAGTCTTGTGATAATGAAGCATTATTCCTAATTCTATTTGAGGTGTAATGTGTGAGGAGGAAAATGCTAAGAAGTATCTAAGCCAAATAGCAAACCAATTTGTTGCATAGAAAAAGGTAGAAACAAGTACGCTTCTTAGCAAACTTGTCTCAATGTAATATAATAGCAAAGGGAATACAAGAGAGTACATTATGGAAATGTCAAATCTTGTTGCTAGATTGATAGCTGATGAAATTTTTTTGAATCTCATTTTGATTTCTCTTCTTGCACAATTTGGTCACTTTAAGATTAATTATGATAGTCAAAGGGAGAAACAAACTCTTAATGAGCTCATTGCTCGTAGTGTGGAAGAGGAAGAGAGGTTGAAATATGAAAGGACAAAAAGTGCTCACCTAGCAACTTTTCTTCATGGAAACCTAGGCACAAAGAAAAGAAAGAGGAATAATAAAGCTAAAGCAATTGTGAATGCTGGGACTTTACAGAAAATCGTGCAACAAAGATAGGATAAAATCTCTACCTATTACCTTTGCAAGAAGGTTGATTATGTGAAGAAGAATTGTCTCAAGTATCAGAAGTGGCTTGCAAATAAAGGTGATTGTTCTATTTTTGCTTATACTTAAATTAACTTGGCTCTTATGCCAACTAACACAAGGTGGATAGGATAGGGAGTTACTATTCACATAAGTGTTACTATGCAGGATTACCTAAAGTGTCGAAAACCTAGTGATGCTGAAAAATTTATTTACTTGGCAGATGACAATAAAGTTAGTGTGGAGACAATTGGAGTTTATAAATTGAAATTAGAGTCTGATTTTTATTTGGATTTGGATGAGACTTTTATATACCGTCATTTAGACATAATTTAATTTATGTTTCTTGTTTAGACAAATCCGGTTATTCTTGTTCATTTGGAAATGGAAAATCCAGTCTTTTTTGAGATTCAAATGTTATTAGTATCGGCTCTTTAATAGAAAATATTTATTTATTAGACTTGGACACCTCTCATTTAAACACAAATGAAACCTTGCATGTAAATAGTTGGGGTACAACGCAGAGATTAATTAATGAGAATCCTTCTATTTTGTGACATAAGTGTTTGGAACATAACTCGAAAGAGAGAATTGAAAGGCTTGTATCAATTAGAATTCTTGGTCCTCTTGATTTTTATGATTTTAAAATCTATATTAAATTTATAAAAAGCAAACACACAAATATAAGAAAAATAGGTGCCAACAGCAATTTAGGCATTCTTAGAAGTGATACATACTAACGTCTGTGGTCCATTTCCTACGGCATCTCGGAATGGTTAACTAAATTTTCTTATTTTTATAGATGACTATTCTCATTATGGATATCTATATTTGATACATGAAAAATCACAAGCACTGGAAATTTTTAAGGCATATAAAATTGAAGTTGAAAATTAGCTTGACAAGAAAATTAAGGCCATTAGATATGACCGTGGTGGTGAATATTATGGCAGATATGACGGATCAGGTGAACAACATCTTATGCCATTTGCAAGGTATTTAAAATTATGTGACATTGTTCCTCAATACACCATGTAGGGACTCCATGCCAAAATGGTAGCTGAAAGACGAAATTTGAACCAAGGAGATGGTTAGGAGTATGATAACTCATTCTTTTTTGCCAGAGTCACTGTGGGGAGAAGCCATAAAGACCACATTTTAAACACTCAATCGAGTACTTAGTAAAGTAGTAGCTATAACCCCATATGAATTATGGACCGGAAAAGACCCTAGTATTAGGCATTTTCATGTTTGACGTTGTCTAGCTGAGGCTAGACCCTATAGGCCTAATGAAAGAAAAATGGACTCAAGAATAATTTCGGCTACTTTGTTGAATACTCTGAGAGATAAAGGGGTTTCAAGTTTTATTACCATTCAAGTCATACCATAAGATAGTAGGAATACACAACCCAAGGATATTGCATTTGAAGAGGAACCAATTGAAATTCCTTTGACAAATATTGAGAGCAGTGAGGTGGTCACACTTGTCATAATACAGGATGCGAATGCAGATCACCAAACCATTCCTAAGTTGCCTCTTGCTAATACGAAAGAACCTGAACAACCTCAATAGCAAGTGTCAATAAGAAGAGGAAATCAACAATGAGTTTGATATAGGGTTGGAATATGATCATATTTCTTTCAATCAAGCCAAACAAAGCGCTAACTCCCAAAGTGGATGGATGCAATGCTAGATGAGTTAAAATCTATGAAGGACAATGATATTTGAGACCTAATCGAATTGCCTAACGGTATTAAACAAATTAGTTGTAAATGGATTTTCAAAACCAAGCAAGACTCTAAAGGCAATGTAAAGAGGTATAAAGCACATCTAGTTGCAAAATGTTTTACTCAAAAGGAAGGCATTGACTATAAATAGATTTTCTCTCTAGTTTTACCAAAAGACTTTTTTAGGATCATTATGACTCTTGTAACTTAGTATGATTTAGAACTTCACTAGATGGTTGTAAAGACTGCTTTTCTCAATGGCCACATTGTGGAGACAATATATATGATGCAACCAAACGACTTTGAGACTTATGAATCAAGTCATTTGGTTAGCAAACTGAACAAATCCATTTTTTATTTAAAGCAGACATCTTGCCAATATGGTATCGAACGTTTGATTGAGTAATTTTTTTTTTTTTTTTTTTTTTTTTTTGCTTTTAAGGAAGATGTTGTGGATCAATGTATTTACTATAAGATTAGTGGAAGAAAATTTATATTTTTTGTGCTATATGTCAATGGCATCCCACTAGTGAATAGTGACATAGGCCTATTACATGAAATTAAGAAATTTTTTTCGAAACACTTTGAAATGAAAGATCTTGGTGAGACATTTTTTGTGATAAGGCATAAAGACTCATCATGATAGATCACATGGTATAGTTGGCTTATCACAAAAGGCATATGTTGAGAGAATATTTAGAAGGTTTGGCATGTGAAATTGTGCATTTGGGGGTGCGCCCATTGCAAAAGGTGACATATTTAAGTTTGCTCCATTGTCCAAAGAACAATAATGAAAAGAAACAAATGGAGGATATCATTTATGCATTAGTTGTAGGGAGCCTCATGTATACTCAGGTTTGCATATGCCCAGATATTGCGTATGCAGTTAGAATGTTTGGTAGATATTTACGAATCTAGGCATGGATCACCGGAAAGTTGCTAAAAGGGTGATGCGGTACTTGTAAAGAACAAAAGACTATATGCTCACTTATCAAAGGTCGGAACATCTGGAGATAATTGGGTTCTCGAACTTCGACTTTGCTGGTTGCCTTGATAGTAGGAAATCCACTTCAAGTTATATTTTCACGTTAGCTGGGGGAGACGTGTCATGGAAAAGTAATAAGTGTGATTTTTATGTGATTTTTATTACTTTTTTATTTATGAAAAGTGTCATTTTTCCTTCAATACTATTGATTCTATTTTATTTCTATATATTTTTCTTTATTTTCTTGGATTTGAAGGAATGAGAAGATTTAGTGCGAAATGAGAACATTTTGGTACAAAAGAAGAGACTACGGATCCAGATTGATGAGCGGCAACGAGATCTAAAGAGAGCCGAGGAGATTTAGGCGAGGAAACTCGCTACCAGAAGGTGCGACCATAATTGGCGACAAGAGTTAGGCGATAAGCGAGATATTTTACCTTCTGGGCTAGAAGACTTGGTGTAAGATTCAGGGCGACTTGATTGGGCGACCAGTATAAACGACCAACTTAAGCAATCAACCTAAACGATATCGTGGGCAAAAACTAGAAAAAGGCAAGCAACTTTATCACTTGGTAGGTTGGCGATAGGGTTCTATAATCCCGGTTGGGAGTCTTTCCTCTCAGTAGGCAAGGAGGCCAGTTATATTTAGCGCACACGGCATCTACCCGGTGGGACCCTTCTGAGTTCCGCAATCAATCTGCTGACCACCAAATCCTCCCAAACTCCGTAAATCAAGCCGGTTATTACTGAATCTTCCATTCTAGATAATTCCGTTATTCTTGGAATAATTTCTTTTATGTTAACATTTATCTTTAGAAACTATTTTCTAGATCTTTAGGCTAGATTGTAGCTGCATTTATCTTGTTTCTGGATTTGATTTTTGACATCTATTTAATCCCATCTTGTGGGATGAATAGAGGAGGAGAGTCTGAGTTTTAGATTTCAATAGTCCAGAGTTTATCATTGAAGTTTCTTTTAAGGAGGCGGATCTGGAGGGCAGAGGCGAGAGCCGCATGCTTCATCAACCAACTCAATGTAGAACACTATTTTTATTCTTTTTGTTTTCAATTTCATTATGAACTAATTTTTATTTTCTATATTTTTTATGTAGTCTAGCATTGAACACACAATTTATAAACACTCAATATTTTCATGATTGAGTGTTTATTCCTTATTCTTAATGCTTGCAATTTTCTAACTAATTATTGTTCGATCTATTGAGTCATAATGAGATTGAGAGGTGATTTGTGATTAAAACTCTAGAATTAAGCACCATTAGTTGAGCGAAAGTAGAGATACTTTACTGCGATTAGTGTGATTTTCAAGAAAAATCTAAAGAACTTAATGAGTCTCCAATTAGTTAAATTCACATAGAGATATGAAGTTATTAATTAGATATATTTTTAGTATTGTTCGAGAGAAAATATTGAATAGTTAAGGAATTTTTATCATCAACTTGGGATAATTGGGATTATATAATAAGGAAGAATAAATTGTGTGAAATATGCTAGATGAAATCAAACACTCTAGATCTATTCTTATTATATTTAAAATCTTAATTTCAATGCTCTTTTCTTCAATTTAGTTTAGATAATCTATTTTATAAATTTCTGTTTTCCAAATAGTAATTAATTTAGTAAATTTCAGTACTCGATAGCATAATTAATCTTTGTGGGTTCGACATCCATTTTCTTTAAAATATTTTACTACTTGTTATGATTTTGTGTACTTGTAGATATTTTCAGCACAACAAAAAGTGTCAAACAAAAGATTATAGCTTCTTCTACCGTGGAAGCATAATTTATTACTTGCTATGAGGCATCCAATCAAGCAATATGGTTGTAGAATTTTATCACCAAACTTCAAGTTGTGGATAGCAATGAGAGTCCACTAGGCTACTGAGTTATATTCCAAGAACGACAAGAGTTCATCAAAGTCTAGGCACATTGACATAAATTTTCTTGTTGTGAAAAAAAGAGTTTAGAATCATCATGTGTCAACTAAGTATATTAATACAAATCTCATGCAAGTTGGGATCTGTTCAAAACTAAATAAACTATCTAAACTCAAACCATTTCACTACTATTAACAGATATATTGAGATCTTATAAGCATCCAAACTAGTCTTAGTTTAGAGTTTTTGGTTCAAGCCCAAGAATCTGAAGGACTGTGGCACTGTAAATCCGTGGTGAGTAATTTGTGTTCTACATTTTTAATATTTTTGGTCAGTGTTTATTGTTGAGAAAATGGAAGGGACAAAGATGAAATGAGGGAAAATTGGAAATTTCGTTCTAGATGAATATTAAAAAAGTCATACCATTAATAGATAGTGGATTTCGGTATTTTTTAAAGCATTCCATATTAAATCCCTACTTAGCAAGAGTAGCTTATCATTGAAGCCCATACAATATATATGCTTGGCCAATTGGATTGTTAGACACCAAGTTTTTGGATCAAACCATGATACAGATGTACTTGAAATTACTATTTTATACAAACTCCTCCAAAATGTCAGATTGAAAGTTGACAGCTTAAGGTTGCATTTAGTTATAAAACTCAGCTGAGCTCAGTCTAATTTTAAGCTGAGTCTAACATCCAAACACCCTCTTCAATTATTAAACTCATCACAACTGAAAATTTCCTTACACGTAGGACTCACAACCTTTTTCAACTTAACACATCTTTATACGTGGGACCCACAATATTTTTCAAATTCTCTTAAAAAATACTATACTCATCTTAATATCCAAACACATTTTAAACTCAGTTTAAATGAGCACCACATAACTCCCTCCACTATTCAACTCACTACCATTTATAAAGAATTGAGCTCAACTAAACTCAGCTTAATATCCAAACGCAACCTAAACTTCAATAATTTCTTACCTTATCACTTGTTTAAATTCTTGTTCATAATTGCTCCTCAAGAACTCTTTTCCACTTTGGGAGAACTCTAAGTTTTATTTTTATTCTTTTTATTATTATTGTTAAACTCTCGTCAAAGAGAAATAAGGATATCAATCATGTCACCCTGGAATAAAGAGAAATGATATTTGTAATATTTTGAAAAAAAATAATAAATATGATATCCACATTAAAAAATTAATTTTTTAATAGTGGACTGGACTCTTTTTCAAAAGAAGTGAACTGTACTTACACAATTCCTGACTGTATCTAGTATTACTCTGACTAAATCCTGGTCTTTTCCCAAGAACAGTCATAGCTTAAAGCTGAAGGCTTCATTTAAGATATATCATCACCATGGCCC
Organism: Juglans microcarpa x Juglans regia; assembly: GCF_004785595.1. Lineage (NCBI taxonomy): Eukaryota > Viridiplantae > Streptophyta > Magnoliopsida > Fagales > Juglandaceae > Juglans > Juglans microcarpa x Juglans regia. The sequence continues at coordinate 11,428,491 of NC_054600.1, read as the reverse complement.
ATGGGCATCGAAGCATTTTATGTCAGTAGAAAAAAGAAAAAAGAAAAAAAAAGAGAACAACATCGAAAAACTCTATTTTATGTCAAGCGAGAAACTTTTTCTTACTTGGAAATCTCTGATTATGGAAGACCTCTCTGTTTGAAATTGAGCATTATCTGGAAATTGAAACATTTAGATGCCTCTTATATCTACAAATATTGTCTTTTTCCATCCTTTTCTTTGAAAAGAATTGCAGCTCAAAGTTCTTCACTAGTATCTTACTGAGAAAGATTCTCTCCCCATCATAGGAGGAGTTGGTGTTTTTTAAAGCTTCTTGAGTCCCTTTATTACCTTTCATTGTTCTTTTGACCAAGAAGGATGGTTCTTTTTCAGTAGGGAGAATAAGGCAGATGTGTAATAGCTGAGTTATGGCATGAATTTTGCCATGTAATTAAAAATTCCAAAAACTGTTGAATTTGCTTTGCAGAGAAAAGTGTGGTTAGAAATCATTTTAGTTAGGATAAAATTCGCCATCATAAATCCTCATTCATAAAAGAGATCTATATGGAAAATAGAAAGTTTTTCTATGAAAAATGATACCATATTGGTGGAGGAGAGAATGGAATTGAGCCAGTAGGTTTTCATGAGTGTCTGAATCTTTAGAAAATAGAAGAATGTCATTAATATATGCAAATATCATTACTTATATTGATCACAAGGCGCTCAAGAATTTTTATAGGACATGTTTGCCTAAAATTTCTTATTAACTTTATTTCCAAACATCGTTCAAACACAAAATACTTTTCAATTTAAAAATCTCAAATTTCTCATATAATCATTACCTAATCATTGCTCAAAGACAAAAATCAATACAAATTTTATGAACTTTAAAATAAAATACAAAAATTAATACAATTTTTACAAACTTCAAAGCGAAAATAATATTAAAAAATTATATTCAAAGAACTTTTTTAATTTTATTATTCACTTTCACAATTTCCTACTTAATATTGTGTTTTTCAAAATCTCATTAGTTTTAGTCATTTAAATAAATATAATCACATGACCACAAGGGAACAACGCAAATATATAAAATTCAATCATATTTTTCTTCTCATGTTTGATCAAATATAAGTCGCCCACCAAGCGCTGTCTAAACTACTCAATCGATCATTTGTCCATTTAATTTATGTTGAGTAATGTTGCATTTGATTAATCATATTATATGAAGTTCTACAGTGAACATTGACACAATTTACATGTTCAAATTGATAATTTTCATTCCAAAAACAATCTTGGGATGAAAAAGTAAAGTTTAGAAGGTACAATTGATTACACTTCATAATTTACTGTGGAATCTATTATATTTATGAAACTATTATTAAAATTATATCAATACTTTTTCATGCCAGCTAATTAATGTGGAAAAGTAATGTTATATACAGTCGTGGAGTGCGTAAGTATTGTACAATCATTTTGAAAAAGAGTAGAGTCTACTATTAAAAAATTATTATTATTTTTATGTAAGTCTCGTATTTATTTATTTTTTTAAAATGATTTCATTGCACTTGTACACTCACGTTTGCAACTACTATTTCTCTAACGCATAATGTTCCACATGAATGGTACGTTGGGTATGTTGAAAAGTAGGCTTGTAAATAGATATTTTATTTTATAATAATAGGATTACTACCCATTTACTACTTACAGTATATTTGAATTTTTTTTATCATTTTTTTAAGTATTTTTTTAACATCTTTAATCATTAAGAAAAAATTAAAAAAATATATAATTTTACGAATAGTCACTTCCTTAACTATAAAGTAAAAAAATTAAAAATTAAAAAAAATCAAATATAAAAAAGATAATAAATAGATAGTAGGAAGATAGTAACTCTATCATTATAGCATTATATTATATGCATAACCAAATCAGAAGAAGAAAGTCAAATGGCACATAGTTATAAGCTCATCATGGTGTATAACGTACGGGCGGGGTGAGCTTGACACTCGGCCTTATTCAGAGTGCCAAGTTGCTACATATATCCATGGCCTGTCCAACATTTAATTCTGAAATGGAATGATCAAATTAAAAAAACCCAAACATAGTACAAGAAACGTATGCAATAAATCTTTGCTCGAATTCCGCAGTTCTATTGTCATTTAGGACCTTCTAAGAGACTCATCACGCAGTAATCATTAGGAACATTGATCCATCTCATCGCCCTTTGGGATTAACAATCTGCGAGAAGATTGCGCTGGTGTCGGTGGATGCATCACTTACTTCATGCTCACTTTCAATGCCTAGATTGCTATAATGCATTGCCATGTCAGGGTTTCTTGGAATGTCATCAGCAGTATCTCTTTCCGAAGAAGGGGTTGAACCATCTTTGTTTTCTTGTAGTTGGAGAGCAAACTCAAGTTTCCACAAGACATCACCCATGGAGGGACGTTCAAATCCAGCATCAGCCAGACACTTTTCAGCTGTATCCGCGAACTTCTTCAAGCATTCTGGTTTGATCTCTCCCTTTATATGAGGATCAATCATATCATCAAGGGTCCCTTTTCGCTTGCAATGCAGAGCCCAGTCTGCAAGACTTACTTGCTCCTTTGGAAGGCTAGGATTAAGAGCAGGCCTTGCACACAAGACCTCGAAAAGGACCACCCCGAATGAGTAGATATCAGATTTCTCAGTCAACTGTTGCCTCCTGAAATATTCAGGATCCAGATAACCAAAGCTGCCCTTTACTACTGTACTAACATGGCCTTTGTTCATATTTGGACCAGTTTTGGAGAGCCCAAAGTCTGAAACCTTGGCGACCCAATTCTCATCCACAAGAATATTAGTCGTTTTGACATCTCTATGGATAATGGTGTACCGTGCACCTGTGTGAAGGTAGTGAAGTCCTCTTGCAGCTCCAATGCAAATCTCCAGCCTTTGCTTCCATGAGAGGGGTTGCTTGCACTTGAGGATATGCTCCCGTAGAGTGCCACGTGCCATGTAGTCATAAACCAAACACATCTCATTACCTTCCTCACAAAACCCTATTAGAGATACCAAATGCTTGTGTCTCAACTTAGAAAGCATCTCAATTTCAGTCTGGAACTCATTAACTCCTTGTTCGGAAGATGGGTTTGACCTCTTGATTGCCACTTTGGTCCCTCCATCGATAACTCCCTTGTAAACCTTTCCAAAGCCTCCAACCCCAATGACATTAGACTCATCAAAGCTCCTAGTAGCTTGTTTTATCTCTGCCAACGAGAAGTGTCGACATAGACCCTGAGCCGCTGCGGAGAGGTGGCTGCTAGCTGTACTCTTCCCCGAGATGGTTGATTTACTGCCTGTCGTGTGCGAGTTCCCGTAGATCGGCAACCAGCTAGAAGTCTGTGATTCTGTTCCAGGGATTCGTTTCTTTCGTTGGTAGACAGCAGCACAAATTGCTGCCACAATACCAAAGGCTGCGGCTCCACCAGCAGCTCCACCAATCACCTTAGCTTTGTTGTCTTTCGGTTTCTCAAAAGACTTTGCCTCCTCCTCTGCCTTGATAAGCATAGGTGAAGGCTGAGGATTAGAGCCAGCCAAGTAACCAGTCGTGTCACCTAGCTTGAATATCTCCACGCCATTAAGTAATGCATCTAAGAACTCAGGCTTTGTGGCGTCTGATGGGTGCAAAGCTAGCAAAAGCTTCTGATCTCCCGACCCATCTTTGACATATGTAACATAATCTTTGAAGGTTGGAACTCCCTTTCCCCCTGTCCATCCAATCACATCTGCAGTGGGTTCTGCGGTTTGATTGTTGATGAAGATGGAGAACACAAGCTGATTAGGCTTGGTATAGTAAAAGTCACAGAAATGTAACCTTACTAGATACGTGAAATTTGAATCAATTTGGAACTCCCAAGTGAGGTTGAAACCCTGAGTGATACTCTTCGTCACACCCATTGATCTGGACGAGCCGTAAACATCTGCCGGTGCCACATATTCAGGCAAATCTTGGTACTGGATTTTAACATTCTTGCTAACGTGATTGGTGGTTCCCAATGAAGCGCCTGTTATATAAGGCAAGTCGTCATACCATGTTCGGGTCAGACTAGAGTCATTGCTTGGAGGAATATACTGTCCACCAACATTCAACCTATACATTGTCTGTGTGTTCAAGCTCTTGACGTCCAATTGGTCCGAGGATCCGACCATTGTTGCGGAGTCAAACAAATCGGGCATTGGAATCACCTCGATGCCATTGACAAAAGCAAATGCACCGGCATGCTTATCGGAAGGCTTAAATGTGACTGCCAAAGTCTCTGAATTCAATGGCGCAAGGGAATATTCTCTAATAAGATAAGCTTGTGAAAGGGCTTGACAAGTAATCGAAGCGCTGAAATTTGTCAAGAGCATGAGACCATTTGCAACCACTGAGAAATAAGAATCTTCAGGATTGAAGTTGTTATAAGCGGATGGGTAAAAATGGAGCCTAAGCCAATAGCGTTTATCAGATTCAACTGGGAACTTGTATGATGCCTCAGATGTGAAAATTCTGGTTGTCATGTATGGAATATCAGAGGTAAGTGATGGGTCTTGGAACGCGGCTTTAGTGGCAATGGAATTTTTCGCCTCAAGGTACTTGGAATCTGGTCCCCATTTTCTCCCATATATGTCTGTGCCGCCATTATCCGAGCCAATGCTCAGGACCAATGGCTGTGAGTTACCGCTCCATGCATGACGGGCATTCAATATGAAAGATATAAAAACAACAAATAGAAAAATATGGGTATTTGGGTGCATGGCTAAGGAGAAAGAAGAAGGGAGAGTGTACGTACGCCCTTTGGCGTACAGGAAAACAGGGGAGGATCGATACAAGTTTTCCTGTACGTCTGGAAAACAATAGCGCTTCTTGGCTTTCCTTGGTGCTGCGTAGTCTAAACCATCTCTAATCAACCATGGAGGGCTGAGTCTTTACGGACTCGCCTGGATTACAGGGACCAAACCAGGCAAAATGGGAGGGCGAACTTCGTTTATCTTTTGTTTTCTTGGAGCATTCTTTTCCTGTCTTTTGTCATGTTTTCCATTTTAGGAGTTGGCCCAAACAATTTAATTAAGGCAGTTGGAAACCGATGATAGGGAGTGAGATTCGTAATTTTACAGGTTTGATCGATGGGATAGTGACAAAGTTTGAATTTCTGTTATAATTAAACCAAAAACCTATGTTTAGCATTTCTCTCCTCAGAATATGGTCTGCTATTTGGATAACACGTGAAAAAGGCTAAAAAAAAAAAAAAAAAAAGGCGTAAAAGAGAGGAGATGACATGCGGAAGGCAACGTTTTCTTCCCCAAAGAGAGGTTAAAAGACATGACCTATATTTTAAAAGGATTAGTCAATTATACAATTAGAACCTTATAAAGAGTAAGAATTTTTCATTCTCAAACAACATAGAATCTCATACACAACTTACCATTATCCGTGCTATCACACACAACGTATAGTTTCAAGACTTTTTCTATTCCAAAAAAGGCTTGATCGATCGTTCCGGCCATCGATCAGTTTTTTCAATTTCGTTAAGTAAGAAACTCTCTTGAATCATATATACCATTGGTAATTACATTCTTCAACTTCGATCTCATGAGTCATTTGTTTACGTACATTTTAAGTGACTTATATATTAAACACTTAAAAATATAAACTCTCTCTCACTCGATATTTCTCTCAATTTATCTCTTGCTCGATCTATTCTCCACTCCCAGCACCCGACTAATTTTCGGCCACAAGCAGGAAATTTCGAGACCCCAGATCGTTCGAAACTATATCCGAATGATTCTATTTTTCTTAAACCAGTACAAAATTAAAAATCTGGAGTTTTGATAATAATTCATTGCCTTTATTGTATTATGCGAGGAAATCATGTAGAAATAATTTTAGTGTTGGTCGAGGATCAAAACGGAGACAGAATTGAATATTCGAGTCTTTACTAAGCCAAATCTTGTAAGCTTTGTTTTTGATAAAAAAATATTTGATTGAAGTTAAATCGGAGGGTCTTACAACAAGTTGGCTATGCTCATCCAGGTATGTATTATTTTAAAGGCTAATTACTACTCGGGCTGTAAAGAAAAAAAAAAAGAAAACCGGTGAACCGAACCGAACTGGTTTTAGTACGGATTTTTATTTAGCAAAACCGATTCAAAATCAGTCATATTTTTATTTTTAAAACACTAGTTCGAACGGACCGAACCAGTACATATACCGGTACATATATTTTTTACCGATATATGTAATTTTAAAAAGCTACTTTACCCATTCTATTTGAGCGCTGGTCAAATTTTTTTTTTTTTTATTTAGTGATTAAGGAAGTAGTTTTAAGTGTATTGATGTATTTTTTTTTTATTTTTTTTAAATATTTAAATGTATTAAAAAATGTGAAAAAAAAAATTTACCGCCTAGCGGTCAAGTTGGGGCGGAATAGTAGCCACACCCATATAATTTTGGTAAGAAATTTCATATATACAGCACATATATATACCGTACATATATATACATATATACAAACCCGCTCTAGATCTCCCTCGCAAAGCCCCAAAACCCATGGAATGCTTGCCGTCATCAAATAGATAATCACCATTTGCCTCCATAATTAGGTCATGAATAGGGTTTGTACTGGTGGATGCCCCAACAGAGAGGTTGCTGCTCTACGTACCTCCACGGTAGATGATGATATATTAGCTAGTTGAGGGACTTACGAGAGTTTAGTAAAGGCATCTGCTGAAACAACTACCATACACCACAAGAGAACGCATTTTTTGTGACGAATAATATCATCCCAAAAAATGTCATTTCCATCCCAAATGAGTATTAGAGATAAAAAAAAAAAAAAATTGTGTTTCTATTTTGCCCCAAAAGCTTTGTCTCAAAAGGTTTTTGGAGATAAAATTTGATTATTGTCCCAAAAAATACTTTTAGGGATGAAATCTGGCCGACCCAATCGAACGCGTTTGAACAAGAATTTTTTTTGGGGACGAAACATTTTCATTCCAAAAAGCAATTCGAATGGAACAAGTACTGTTCGGACGGTCAGGTATCTATTCAAACATTATCGAAATTTGATTCAAACGATGCGAATTTATTTGATCTTGTTCGAACGGAGCGAGTGTTCGAATAATTATATATATTCGAACATATATATTTATGTTCAAACAAAAAGAATTTGATCAAACACCATTGACAAATGTTCAAATTGAAGAAAGCTGTTCGAACGACTAGTTCGATATTTTTGTTCGAACATTGTATGGTATATTCGAATGATGACAAATGCATTGGAACAAATTATTATTTGTTCGAATTTTCAAACATGTAGTCTGTTAGAACAGAAAATTAATCTATTCAAACAAGATTGACGGTTCTTAGTTCATTCGAATGGTTTTTGATTGGTCGTTCGAACGACAGCCAAAATGTGTTCGTAGGGTAATAAATTGTAAATTACCGTTTGAACTAGATATTTTACTTTCTAATAGTACTCATGATACAATAAGCTGTAAATTCAAAATAAGAAACTAATAGTAAATATTATAATTAAGACATTACAATTGTTCAAAAGTCGCATCAAGTAAGAATAAGTCAAAAGACATAACTAAAGAAAATAAGTTCTAGGATGGTGGTTGTCACACCCGGACCCAATCAAACTCAATATTTATTTATTTATTTATTTATTTTGTTTTAGTTTATTTTATTTTTCCAAACGTTAACTTCCCCGCACGTTTTATTTATTTATTTTTTCCGTCGATATTTTTCACCCCTAAGTTTCCCTCTCGTCCACGGCAATGCATGATCTTGCACGTCTCTAGTGTTTTTTTTTATCCACTCCATGCACACACATGACTCTATTTTCAGCTCTCTCCACACGCACGTCTCCCTCATATCTCTAGGGTTTTCACCTCACAAATATATAGACACACATATGTTATCTCATGTTATTAGAAACTACCCAAACACTTGCCGCTGCACCACCTTAGAATTGCAAGCCCCAGCCTCCATCCCCTCGGTTTCATGCACTCCCATACTGCCGCCACCAGTGCACCCCTCGTAAGCCTCTGATCAACCAACACATCTCCATAGTGCACCGCCCAGAACTCTCACTGCTCCCATACAAAAATCGACGCAACCGTGCATGCCTTTCATCTCCACGGACCGCAACTCCACCTCGCCGTGCATCACCTCCATTTGATCATCACTAGAAGTCTAGCTCCTCCGTCGTACACCACTGCACCACCACCAAAGCGCCAAGAACAACCATCTGTGGAGTGAACCGAAACTCCTCTATTTTGGGTCCCAAAAACAGAGCATTTGGTTGCTCCTCCAAGCACGGCAGTTTCGCACTACCAACCATTAAGGGCGTCTCCTCCGCGACGCAAAGGGAACCCATAGTCCAGCATCTCAGCCACGCCTAGCCGTGCCACCGTGGATAGCCACCCAGGCCGTCGGCGCGCGTAAGTCTCTCGGTTAGGAGCCCTCTGTCTCTGTATCGTTCTCGGTGCTCTCATACCTCTCTCTCTCACTCGTCATTTTTTTCTCTCAGTACTCCGCCGCCGAGATAGCCACTGTCATCTCCGCACCACACGCAACTCTTCCATTCATGGTGAGCTACCTCTACCTACCTCACGCCGAACTCCATTCCTCCCACTGATCTCTCTTTCTGCCGCACGAGCTCAGCCACCCTTTTTCTGTCGTAACCACCGCCCTCATCACCGTAGACAACCGCCCAACTTGCCGCCCGTCGAGCTCTCAATCTCTTGGTGAGCCTCTGCCTCACAAACCATTGTTTTGCTTTTACGTAGCATGAGTTTTTTTTTTTGTTCATGTAGTTTGTTAATAAGAGTTTACGTAACTTGGAAATGTGTCGTTTAATTAAATAAAATTACATTAATACCCTTTGCTACATATTAATTAGATATGGAATTACAATTTTGCCCTTATTATTAGATGGTTTCAATTTGAAATTTTGTGTATACTAAATCTGTTTTTACATGGTTTATGCAGGATGTATAAGAAATTTTACAGAAAATAAATAGGATTTTCAAGCTATACCATTGGTAGCAAATTATTTTAGTAGTTGTGTAATTTTATTTTTAAACATTTAAATTATGATTAAAGCTATTTGTTTATTATAATTTAACGAAATTTTTACTAGTACTAACCTTAAATGTTGAGTATTATCAAAGAAATTTAGAGAATGAGGATATTTAAGGTTATGAAATTTTAGGTCTTGAGGAATTAAATAGGTTATTTTAAAAGCTTAGGATTAAATATCGAAATATGAGATTAATTGAAAATTTACGAGAATTACGTGATTATTTTATAGGTGACGATTATTTATTAGTCGACATTTTTGAAGAAAATTTCGAAAAAGCTAAGAAGTCCAGGTAAGCGGGGTTCCTATGCTAGACTTTGCATTAAAATAAAATGAGCTAAGGTTGATTTTTGGAAAATATACATATTTGGTTATGAAAATAAATTTGAACTGCCTCAGTTATTTGTTCTGCATTACTCATGAGACTCTGTTTAAGAAGAATGTATTTTCTGTCATGACTGGTGTAGACATGAGCTTATTTTTTTACATTCTGTTTCTGAACTTTGAAAAAGAGAGCGAATATGAAATTTTGTGCCTAAATTATATTTTATGATATGATTTTGCTCTGTTCTGAAGATTTTCTGTACTCTGATATGATGTGATGTGATTTCTGAAAACCTCTAACATACCATTTTGTTTCTGTTTCTGTTCCGTTTTGACCTCACCACGGGTGTAAAACTGTGGGCTCTGTTCGGGTTGGTACCAACTTTTCTGGTTCTGGTGCACCCACTTTGGAAACAAAGTGATTTTCTGCGTGGTCCTTCCTATGTGCACACTAGGGGCTCCGAGAATGAATAAGGGGAAGATTCACATTCTGTTTCTGCTCGGTTAGCTACTAGGGTTTGCACAACCCTACCACGAGGGGTTAAACATGGTATTTGTTTTGATATGATAATATAAGATGTGATGTGATGTTTCAGTTTATGCTATGCCAAAGGGATTTTGATTATGAATATTTTCGAACTTTTGCTCTGATATTTTTGATAACATGTCCTGACACTGCATTTTAAAAACATTATTCTGATTCTGCATTCTAAAAGAAAATATTTTTGTTCTGCATTTTGAAATCTGTAAATGCTCATGTTTATATACTAGTATATGTCCTCTGCTTACTGAGTTGTTGATAACTCACCCCTTATCTCCAATTATTTTTCAGATAATTTTGATGGTTTAGCTGGAGAACAAGAGTAGGAAGTTTAGCAAGGTGTGATGATCGAAGTGGAATAAGTGTCTGAGGGTACAAGTGCTTATTTGAGAGTCATAGTTAGTAAATTGATTTATTTTTCGGGTATTTTGATTTGATGAGTTGAGGATATTTTTGAGTTTTGGGAGAATTTCTAATTTATGTTATTGGAAATTTCTTTATTGTCTCCATGAAGGAACATAGATATTTGGATTGATTAAATGGATTAATATTTTATGGAATTTTCTGGATTTTATAGTTGTGTTATTTAAGTTGATGTTAGGTATTAAGAGCTAACTCTCCGGACTTCCAGGATCGGGGCGTTACAGTGGTGGCATAGAGTTTTGGGGCATCATTAATTATCAATGTTCGAACATTTTCTGGGATTGAATCTCCAGCAATTGCTACAACAATCGGCTGCAAGGACAGATGGTGAAGATGCCATCGAGGATGAGGCTCTAGCAGATGACTGTCCCACGTATGATGAGATTGGTCATTGATGCATGACGATTCAGCTCCTCCATATGAAGACAACAAGTTAATCAAACAACATTTTTTCAAATGCTGAATTTGATTGTCTCCCATAATATGAATCCGAGGAAACACAAGACTAACTTCGACATAGAACAGACTCGCTTTATGTTATGGATAGCACGAGGAGAGCCGATTGATCTGCCTCTATACTTCCTCATCCCATCCGATCTGAGTCACGGTATTCGAGTTGATGATCTCTAACCTCCTAGTCCAATGAGAGGTTCATGGGCTAATGACAGAGCGGAGACACCCACAGATCGAGTCCCTTAACAAGATCACCTTTAGTAAGAGTGAGGGCCACTTGTAGAAGGCTTGTATTAATGTTCTAGCGGCACAAGATAGTGGCACAGAGTGTGATCCAATTTCTACTGATGCCGGTGTTGATAGACAGGTTATAGGGGTTACTACCACAGAGATGCAATCCCTGCTCGAGGAGCATCGCACACTTTTGATCCAGGACATGAAGAGGATCGTGGAGAGGATCACTGTGCGTATTATGGTTTGACTGCAAGAGATTGAGGGACGTGTTACTACAATCCAGGACATGTAGTCTTACAATTTTGAGTTTTGGATCTGACTTTTTGTTTTGTATCAAACATTGTTACTTTAATTATTATATCGTTTTTCTTTGTTATATATAGTAGCTAACGTTTTTCTTATAAAAAATGTGGCTCTCTCGACCCCCCCATGTGAATTGGTAGAAGTCGTGACACTGTGATGATGACCACACGGATCATACATCCCATCGCCATGTGCAAATGTGTGAAAACATGCAAAATGTGTATAACATAAATAACGCAGCGGAAAAAAAAAATAAGGTAGTAAAAAACTAAGTACCATAAAGTTAAAAAAAATGATACAACCCGAAACAAAGTCCTCCAAGAGTTAATACAATCATCCGGCTGAAATAAAAGATATGAATACAAAGGTCCAACAACAAATAACGGGTAAATTCCCAAGCCATCACTCCTCAGGTGGAGCTGGTCCCTCCTGCTCATATCCCTCCTCCGCATCAAAGTCTACGATTTCATGGAACAGAACTGTATGTAGGAATACCACAATGAGATTTTGCAATCTCAGTAAATAAATCAACAAAGTGTCATCCAAGATATTCAAGCATGAAATTATACAAACAAATAATGCACAACAGTCATGGAAAAAATAACCCCTAAAAATATTCATTTTTACAACCATCCCCAAAATGCATTTATTAGAACCACTTATGCCAAAAACCTCTTTGTACCCAAAAACACATCCATTTAGTACGCATGCACCATGGTCTCCCCTAAGGACCATGTGCACACACTAGCTCCTCTCATCACACCACAGGTAATGACCATGCATGTGACTTCATAACAAGCGATGCCCAGCTTCGCATTTGGCGCGTACGTGACCAAGCAGCCTCTAGCCCCCAACGGTGGGGCCACAGAGTTGGTATTAGAGCGTTACTGTCTCGTCCAAGCCCGTTGTGGCCCGACGACAACCCATGGGACGTCATTCAATTTATTACACACCCGAGTGACCAGAGGAGTTTCACCGAGATAATACCTCATCTCGGCTTGGGGTTGTGATACGCACACGCCCACAAAAATGTTACCAAGACACGAAAACCCAGTTTTCAATTTTATTAGCATGGCATATAACATGGCACTGCTATTGTTGTTGTTGAGAGAAATCCCATCGGTAGCCCTTAACATGGCTCCAGATCTGCCAACCCTTTGAGAGAAATCCCACCAGTAGCCCTCTGTCTTGCTAGATCCGCCTTTGCCACCTTACCCCACCGCTCCGCCACTCTTGGTGCCACCTCTGTAAGCCTTCTACCCCTTGTATTGTATTTTAATCTTCAGAGTGTGTTTCGATTTAACCCAATCGTCTTTGTCTATCCGCACAGTGACGCGCACACTCGTTCAATCGCGGGACACCATTAACCATCACGTGCACTCATCCAAAATAATTGCCTTTTGCGTAGTAACTCTCTAGCACGACCTTTGATTTTCTAATGTGAATTTATTGCTAAATTTGTTGCAGTCTAGTTGTGTTTGAGAAGGGCCATGGGCCCGGGAAAGTGTTGGGAATATTTGACGTAGTTGTTGTCAAAATTTGGGCTGAGGGCCAAATGGAGGATAGGAAACACGTGTAGTTGGGGTTTGTGAAATAGTGAATTTGTGATTGTTGTGTTGTTGTGTGTGACTGTTGTGTGCTATGCCATGACATCTAATAAACTGCTTGTCATGCATCTACATATTACTGTTATTGATATCTGCGAGCAATACACATGTGGCGCATGACGAGAGGCCACCAGCGGCGGCGTGCCATTTCCATGGCCAAAACGGGCTCGGGAGCAGAGGTAGTGGGGGAGACCAGAAAATGGGGCGCACTGGTTGGGGGAAAAGGGTGGTGGTGCAGTTGAGGGTGGAGGTGGTGCACTGCGACAGATGCGTGGTGAAACTAGATTGGTAGCGAGGGACGGTGATGTAGATCACGGGCATGGGAGGAAGAGGTGAAAGGAAGAAGAAGAAGAAAAAAGAAAAGAAAGAAGGAAAGAAGAGAGGTGCGGCACAGGAGGAAAATGACTAGGGTTTTTACCTTACACACCCAAAATGATGTTGTTTCAGGTGGAAAAGGAAAATTTGCACTTCCCAACCCCAAAACGGCGTCATTTGAAGAAGAGGGTTGGGCTCCCAGCTAACCCCCAGGCTGGGCCCAATTTCTCCCCCTTTCAGGCCTAAAATTTGCCCCTTACACCCACAACAAGTCAAATAAGTCCACAACAATCAAATGGGCTCCAATTCCCTTAAGGAAAAAGAAAAGGAAACCCACAAAAAGTTGGCATTGGACACATCTTTTTACGAATTCCTTTGCATCTCTTAGAGAATTTGGCTAGTAGTATCTTGCTCTCAAGATCTTCGCGGTGAGTGACCTTCCTCCTGAGTGATTTCGGCATACTCCCTCATGCACCTCTCTCAGTACATATTCGGCTTCCTCCTTTGAGATGCATCTTAACAATGGGCTCAAAAAACCTCGTCTATATAGCGTCCCTTCTATCATGGTGAACCGAGTCGCCCTGCTTCTAACTTTCCTTACTTCCTCCCAAGAGATGGGAAGGTTTCCAGTTTCCAGGTACTTGATTATATCATCTGCCCACCCTAGAATGCTTTCTCCAACCTCTAAGGCCTCCTTCCCTATGGCCAGAATGTCAATAGCTCGGAGGCTGACCTCCCATGACAAGGCTTCTTCCTGCTTCACCCAGGCTGCTTATGCCAATCGATCGGCTTTCAAGTTATATCCTCGAGGAATCCACTCGATTCGAAAATATCGAAGACAATTGCACCCTTTATGAACCTGGTAGAGGTACTTTATCAGCTTTTGTCATTTCTTTGACTACTCTCGTGTGATTTGGCCAACCACAACTTGCGAGTTTGTTCTAATGTCAACCTCTTCCCTGCCAGAAGTCTCTGCTATTGCAAACCCCGTGAACACTTCTTTATATTCGGCTTCGTTGTTTGTCACTTTGAAGTTCAATCGTATTGCATGATTTGACTCATAGCCTCCTGCTTGGCAAGATTATTCGTTAACATACACTTGACCATTTAACTAGTCTCCCCGAGGTGTCGAGCCTTTGCAGAACCTACTGTAAGGGCGGCGAGGTAACAACTTTTATTGGGTGGGCTTGAAAATAGGGGCACAATTGCCACGCAGCTGTTACAAGGGCAAAAACAATTAGTTCTATCTTCGGGTATCTCATCTCGGCTCCTCTTAAAGCTCTGCTTACATAGTATACAGGTCTTTGCTTTTTCCCTTCATCCCTCAATAATGCAGTTGATATAGCATCTGGGGTTGCGGCCAAATACAACGACAAAAATTCCCTTTGTTTGGTCTGGCTAAGCAGTGGAGGGTGTGTCAAGTATTCCTTCAATTGTGTGAATGCCTCCTCACAATTGGAGTCCCAGCCTTCGACCTTCATCATCACTTGAAAGAAAGGGAGGCACTTGTCTGTCGACTAGAACACGAATCTTTTGAGGGCCGTTATCCTCCCTACCAACTTCTGGACCTCATTCAAATTCGTGGGCGTCTTCATCTCAATGATCGCTCGTAACTTCTTAGGATTTGCTTCGATGCCTCTCTCCTACACCATGAAACCCATAAACTTGCCCGATTGCAATCTGAATGCGCACTTAGTTGGATTAAGCTTCATCTTGTACTGAAGTAGCATGGCGATGGCTTCCCTTAGATCCTCCACATGCTTTCTGAACTCCATACTCTTCACCAATAGGTCATCCATGTACACCTCCATAATTCAGCCTATTTGGTGTTTGAACATCTTGTTTACCAGCCTCTAGTACGTTGCTCCCGCACTCTTCAGGCCAAAAGGCATGACCTTGTAGCAGTACAATCCTTGATTGGTTATGAAAGCTGTCTTTTCTTAGTTGGCCTGACTCATCTTGATTTGGTTATACCTTGAATAGACATCCATGAAGCTCAATACTTTATGCGTTGTTGTGGCGTTGACTATCAAGTATATTCACAGAAGAGGAAAGCTATTCTTTGGGCAGGCCTTGTTAAGGTCCGTAAAGTCCACGCACATCTGCCACTTCCCGTTGGACCTTTTCACCAACCCTACGTTTGACAATCACTCAGGGTACTGAGTTTCTCTTATGAACCTAGCAGCTAACAACCGATCTACCTCCTCTGCAATCACCTTGTGCTTCTCGGAGCTAAAATTTCTTATCTTCTATTTGATTGGCCATGCGTCTGGGTTGACGTTCAACTTGTGCTCTATAACATCCTCGCCAATTCCTAGCATGTCCTTATGACTCCACGCGAAGACATCTTTGTGCTCGAGGAGGAGTTGTGTCAATTGTCGCATTTCCTTTCTTGTTATTTTAGTTCCAATCCTTACATAGTTCTCTGGTTAGGCTGGATCAAAGTTAACAAGCTCCAAGGGTTTGTCTGCTTCCCCTTATCTCAAGGCATCTTTATCTCTTGTTTCTGCCTAGGTCATAAATATTTCTGGTGGTAGAGGGATGACCGTGACAACATCTTCCCTTGGTTTGACTATTTCACCTTTCTCTCTCTCCTTGCCTAAGCTCTTGAATGTAGCATTCTCGGGCAGATACCTGCTCATTGCGCACTTCACCAATCCCCACCTTCGTGGAGAACTTCATTTTCAGATGATAGGTATAGGTGATTGCCCTTAAAGCATTTAACGTGGGTCGACTAATGATAGCATTATACTCTGATCATGTCTTCACCACTAAGAATTCCGTCATGGTGGTGGCGAGATGGGGTTCTGTCTCTACTGACACTAGTAGTGTGATAGACCTCATGGGTTGCATTGCTTCCCCAGTGAACCCTTTCAACATAGTCAGCGCTGGGCATAGCTGGTTTACATTGATTCCGATTCTTGTAAAGGTGTCCCAGAATAAGACGACTTCTGAACTTCCATTATCAATCAATATCCTTCGCGGTATAATTTGCTACCAACATTGTCACTACCAATGCGTCATCATATGGGTAAACTACTCCTTGACAATCATCATCGTCAAAATAAATTGTGGGAGAGACTTGTATTCGAGGCTGCTTGATAGGTCTTTCTACATTATATACTTCCTTGTACCTCACCCACCTAGCATATGCCTTCCTCCCGGAGGAAGTTAAGCCACCTCCTGCATATCCTTCGATGATCATTCGTATCTCTCCCAGTGGTGGATGTCATCGATTGGTGTGTTGCCTGGGACGCCGATCTCGCGGTTCCTACAATCTCCTTCCTCTTTTTGGTGATCTCCTCCTTCTTGGGCTCTCGCACCGTTGGGGCTAGCGCTCCTATTTCTTGTCACCTGAACGCCGTGGTGGAGTAGCGATCCGAGCAACAATATGCTCTAGCTTGCCATTGCCCCTCATATCTTCAATATTTTGTTTTAGTGTGTGGCAATCTTCAGTTTTATGCCTGTGTGCATTGTGGTACGTGCAATACTTTTGGGCCTGCCGCCCATGATCCTTGCCATGCCTGGTCTCTTTTACCTTATCTTGATTATGCACACTAGAATAGTGTACATGAGTGTCGTGATGTCGCCCTATGTGAGTGTCTCGCTTTCCTTCATGTTGGCCTTTCCTTGCCTTCTGTCGTCCTTCCAGATCTCTTTTCGGACCTCCCCTTTGGCATATGCTCTTCCTTTCGCTCCGATCTAGCAGTTAAGGCGATTAGCATATCTTCGGCATTGACAAAATCGTCTGGCCTGTCCATAAATTCTCGTAAAGTGGAGGGGATCTTCCTTGCCAACTCAGCCATAAAAGGACTCCTCGGCCAACATGGTCTTTTCATCTTGGTCGTCAGCTGTCATTCTCTCCTTATTGAATCATGCCAGATTTGCTTTCAAGCTCTCCTGTTCCCTTTGCTTTATGATCAATAAGTATGATGTCGACCTCCTTCGCCTTCGATTGGCCATAAACTGGGTTAAGAATTGCCTGCCTAGTTCTTCAAAACTGTCTATGGATCTCAATTGCAATGCCTCGAACCACCCTCAGGCCATTCCATTCAAAGTCAAGGTGAAAGCCTTACATGAAATCTCTCCGAGGACCCATGGAGTGTCATGTGAGTTTTGAAAGTTTCCAAATGATCTACTGGATCTTTAGATCCGTCATACATATTCTTCGATAGGTTTTAAACTTCTGTGGCAACGGTTCAGCCATGATTTCTGTGTCGTACGACAGATTGGTGCTGGTCAGTGGTTGATCAACCTTGGAAGACGTCCCTATTTTCTTGGCCATCTCCTCATACTTATCCATTAGGCTGTGCAGGTCATGATCCGTCTTTTTCGTTTCCTCATTTCCTAAGGAGGCTTGCCTGTCCTAGCACAATGTGCCTCCATCTCAACCCTATTAGCCTGGTCGGGCGCCGTGTCATCCCTTAATGGCCCGTTCTTTGCTCTAAAGGCCTCGTTCTCTTTCTGCAGCGACTCCACTTGGGTAGTAAGTTTCTTACTACTTCTTCCATCTCTGCGAGCCTTCCCTCCATATCTCACGACGTAACTTTCTCGTCTCTGATTGCTTGAGAAATAGTAGTGGTGGGCATGTGAAAAGCACGCTGGTTGTAGGATAAATAGATCCCATAGACGGTGCCAATTGTTAAGGATGTGTTTCACAGTTTCTCACACACGATCACCTGCAACCAAAGAGGAAAAAGGCTTGGGAGTTTAGGGGAACACCTCTGATGCCTAAGTCTCTGATGCCTAAGTCAGTGAAGGTAATGGGATTTCTCTAGCAATTCATTCAAATGGGTTCATAATCATACTTGGATGATATAAATAAAGCTAACGAATCTTCTTGTTAATACACGATAACTATCTCACCCGTTATTTGAAATTCAAGCATTTGGGATATTGGAGCTTAGCTTAATTTTAAATGAGCCGTAACTCTTTTATCTTGAAGTTCTTGGGCGGTTGTTCTTGTGTCTCTAGCCAGAATATGCTTGAATTGGGTTAGGTCTTGGATCAACTAGATTATCGTGTTGTGCTATAGCCCAAGCCCATGATATGACCCAACAGGCCCCAAAAAAGGATTAGGCCCCTTCTAGATCCAACACAATACAAGATAGATTTCATACAGTGGTCCAAGGAGTAGCACAACCGAGCTACAACCGTGTCATGTGGCCGTTTCATGTAAGGAACGGCGGCTGAAGACTAATTTCTTGGGGAGTAGTTTTGATTGCTCTATTTTGGTGTAGGGGAAACAGGTGATGATGGGGGCTTGCGTGGTGGTTCCTACATGTGGTTCAAGGTTGACAATGATGGCGTGGGTTGGAGGTTTGAAGTAGTGGGCCTAGCGACTTCCGTTGTGCAAGAGAGAACTCGACAGTGTTGGGTGGTTTCAGTTGGGGCTACTGTTATTCTAGATGGAGGCTGGGTGTGGGCTGATGGTGCAGGGGTAGCGCTGTGAAGGAATCTTGGTGGTGGGCTATCCCATGGTGGTGTTCGTCCTTTGTTGATTGTGGGTGGTGCACTGCAGTAGGTTGTGATGGTGCTTCCCGTGGCTACAGACATTGGTTTGCAATGTTGCAGCATTTCAAATTGTAGCAGCTTGTTCCGGCTTCGTTGTGGAGGGGTCATCTTGCGAGGCAGCGGCTTGCCCCATTGGGAGGGTACTATTCCATACGATAGGGGCTGAGGGAAGGAGGTGGCAAGCTATATGGACGAGGAGTTTCACAAGAAGAAAGAAGAAAAATGTTTCAAGGTTGCAATAACCCTAGAGGTTTGAGAAGGAAGATGAGGATTTCGAGGAAATCTTCTGTGGAGGCTATGCATGAAAACGAGCATTTATGTGTGTATTTATAGGTAGTTGAAAAAATCCTAGTGAAAGAGAAAAATCAATATGCATGGTTTGTACATGGGTTGGTGTCACATTTGGCTTAAGCCTTGCCTTCCACATGAGTCCTGATTCTTTAGGCTTCTGATGAGCTGTTGTATATGTCTTCCAAGTGCAGAAGTTTTCAAAGTAATACAGGGATGAGTTCCAAGATCGACTTCACAGGGACAATGTGGTTCATATGAGCATTAAATTTCATTTGTAACAGAGCAAGTTAGAAAACCAAAGTTGGAAAAAGATGTTGTAACTATTGTATACACAAAGATGGATTTCCATCAATGCAAAAATGAATGAATGGTATCTATTTACATATAAAGGGCTGAATGGATGAGAATAAGAATTCTGGGTTGATTTTGGTAAACCTATATTCTATTGCCGAATGTGAAAATGAATGAAAGAAGAAAAACTATCAGAGTCTTACATCATATTCAAGCATCAGTTGTGCCTTACGTCAACAACAAATCAAGATTAAGAAAATAGAACTCCAAGCTTTTAAAAATATAAAATGCCACACGACACAATAAGTTTATGAAAAGGAAACCAATGGAAAAATGAGAAATCAACCCCAAACCAATTTTGAGTTACTCCCCAAAACTTGGGATCATAAATTTAGCTTAACATATTTGAATCAACACTCTATCTTAACCTAAAAAAAATTAATAGTACTCGGGCTTGGACTATCCTTGTTGCTTGACCTGGGTGTTACGTCTACTTATTTTACACAGTTGATAAAAACTATTATTTTATATTTTCAATTAATTATATGAATTTTTTGTCTCCAAACTAATATAATCTTCACTTAATAAGCTTTGTTGTTTTAATATTTATTTAAGTGCCAATTTTGTTGTTTTAAAAAAGTGCAGATTTTTTATGGCCATAGCAAGGCGATATAGAAGGTGTTAAGCTGGTCTCCTCCACCTACAGGTTACCTTAATATGAATGTAGATAAAGAAAACTTTTTTGAGATGTAGCAGGCAGGTGTTGGGGTTGTTCTTAGGGACTGTGATGAGAATGTAATTGTTGCATGTAGTAAAATTGAATGTGAGGTTTTCTCTCCAGAGTTTATAGAAGCAACTGCAGTTCTAAAGGGTTTACAGATTTGTGTTCAATGGGGTATTCCAAAGTTGATGGCGGAAACTGATTGTCTTGTTCTTGTGAACATATTAAATTCCTCTGTTGATATTTTAACAGATTTTGCCTTCATCATTGAGGATATTAGAAGGTTAATGCAGGGCTTTCAAGAGGTGCAATTTTTGCATGTTAGTAGAGAAGGAAATAGTGTGTCTCATCTGTTGGCGAGAAATGCTTGTAATTTTTTAGATATGGTGTTATAGTCTGATTGTCCTTCTTTTGTATCTCAAGCTGTATGGCTTGATAAGCAATTTCTTGTAAGAACTTGATTATTAAATAAATGTGGTCTGTTTAAAAAAAAAAAAAAAACCTCTTGCTACTTGTTTAATTTTTTCAAACAAATTTATGCATGTAATTACTTAGATACTTCTCTGACATATATAATCAATATTTATTTATCATAAATAATAAACTGATATAAGTATATTTTTTATTTTTTAGACATGAAAATTAATAAAACAAAATAGTGATTATTTATAAAAAATTTCTATGCCTTTCAATAATTTTCTAAAACAACTATTAGTTAAATATTGCTCATCACTATTCGAACAAAACCGAGCTTCCGAACGGTTTACAAATCCATTAATTGTACGTTCAAATGAGATATCAAAAACCCCCACCAGAATTGTATATAAGTCTCGCCAAAACTATCATTCGAATTATTATCTCAACATTGGAATGCAAAATACCATATTGTCGAACGATCTCAAATTCAGTTCGAATGAGAAACTTATGTTCAAACCGTGTGTAAGCCTCCCCTGCCATAATTGTATAAAACTTCCCACCACAACGATTGTTTGAACTATTATATATCTCAATGTTCGAATGTAAAATACCATATGTTTGAATTACGTTCTAGCTAATTTCTCTTTTGGAACGATATGTTTCGTCCCAAAAAATGTAGTTTTAAGAAATATTTATTTGTTTGAATAGATAAATAACTGCTTCCATATTTTAAGACGAAATTTAAATTTTGCCTAAAATAATCACTTTTTGGGACGATTTGTCCCTAAAAGATTACTTGTAGTGAGAACAAGTTAAAGTACTTGATGCTTGATCTTTTTGTCATCTCAATGATTAAAATAAATATAATCGTGTTTGTGTTTTTATTATTTACTCGTATCGACAATTATGACACAACCTTATAAGCTATGTTTCTATGTTCAATCCATATTTCATTAGTAGTATGAAAAATTTAAATCAGGCGTCATGTTCAAATGCTTATTAAACACATTCGAGCACAACACCTATATTTGAACACTACAAGAAATCAGGTCTTTTCCAGCGCTCAAAATCGTTGCAAATACATATAATAATCGCTATATTTGATCATTTTCGGCGATTTATAAATCGCTGCAGGTTCGACAAAATCCTAAAGCCGTTTTTGATCAATTTCGTCGATAAACAGGATAAACAGGATCCCAAAGCATGCACATGATCGTACAAAATTTAGATAAACAGGAATTCACTAACTTCTCAATATGATAGAGGGAAGAAATAACAATTCAAATGCATCCCCCGCATGCAAAATTCAAGAAAAATAATATCAACAAAAGAATACAATAATCCATTAACCTTGGTGCAGAGGAAGAGAAATGCAATTATTAACATTTATCAAACAATAACTGTCCCACCTTATAAACGTAGATGAAATGTCAACTTTCAAGTCAGTGCCAGTTATTCCAAGATTCAAAGAAAATCTTAAAACACAAAGGACAAGCTTAAGAGACCATCTGAATCAGAGCAACCTAAGAACTAATAAGAATTTCTTCTTGGATACACAGATATTTCTACAGTACAGGTACAAAACACAAAATCCAATCTCTGAATAAACTAAACCAAGAAATCAAGCAAAGATAAAAGGAATGAAAAGAACCCATATGTGAAAACCGAAGGCAATATTAGGGGTGGTCATGGTGGTAGCTTGGCATGGAGTGGTGGCTCGGGAGGAGCACGGCAGCGCTGAGGAGAGCTGGTGGTCGTGGGTTGCGAACAGAGCAAGGGAGAGAGGGAGGGCCTCGGGCTGCTCGGCTAGGCGTGGAGGAGAAGGGGGCTCCGACGGAAGACTGTCGACGACGCTGAGGTGTGGGTGGTGGCAAACGGCCCCCCCAATGGCGGCGATATAGAGAAATTCGAGAGAGAGAGGTGAGGCCAGATTCGGGGAAAAGGTAAGAGATTGGCGTGGGGGTGGGGAAAATGAGGGGGTGGCCGTCGAGGTGAGGTGGCGGTGGCATGGTGGGGTCATTGGTGATGGGCTGTGCGTGGCGGAGGCATGAAGGAGAAGAGGGATTAGGGAGAGGGGGGGGGGGGGGGGGGGGGGGGGGGGGGGGGGGGGAGGGGGGCGGGGGAGAGGGCTCGAGGGAAACAAATGAGGGGAAACGTAACGCGCAGCTTTTAAATTTTATGTGCTTGTTTCCGGCGATTTTTATTTGCCGCTAATAAGCTTTAATTGCCGCATATTTTGTTACAGCGACAACATTCGCCGCAAATATCATTAATTACAGCGATATTTCTAATCGACAGAACATTAACATTGCTACAGTTAAAAATTATTTTTTGCGGCGACAAAAATCGCCAATAAAGATGAAAAAGTCACCTCAAAATGTGAAGTCTAAATTATTTTCCTCCATTTCCCAACTTCGCACTGGAGATTGAGTGGCGACTTGAAAATTGCCGGAAATAACATATATTTGCTGCGATTTCTTTTGGAACGATTTTAAAATCGCTGGAAAATGCCTGATTTCTTATAGTGGAAGAAGCCTAGATTATGTCCAAACTATATTACATTCTACGTAACGTATTTAGTAAGAGTACACGTACTCATAGTCAAAGAACATAAGTCCAAACATTCACCATTTTATAGTACTTGATCAATGTAATGATGCTAATTCAAACACACTCATATTCATGTTTGAACATTGGCTATGCTTACGAGTTAGTGTACACAAAAATAATGTTCTAACAATATCAACTTTGTAATGTTCAAATGCTTTTTTGTTCTTTCTGAGATTAATGAATCGTTTTGGACGTGTGTAATGTTTGAATATATATGTTCAAACATGTTTTCAAGACGGAAAGTAAATGTCACAAAAAGCATATAACGTTCAAATATTAAAGTGAATGCCTAGTTAGGAACCATCAAAAAGACTTGTTTTTCATGATGGTTAAATAATCAATCTCACATAAGAATTTTGGTAAAGATTCAAGGATGGTTTTCTTCGGTCACCAAAAACCTTTTCGTGATAATTCTCATTTTGTGTGATATTTCTTTTGTCACAAAAAGCAAATCTATTTTAATGTTAGACTAGAATAACCACAATTTAGACATTGAGTTTTAAGGTATGTTTGAAAAGTGAGATGAGACGAGAATTTTGTAAATAGTTGTGAAATGATTTGTGAATAGTAATGAAATTGTTTGAGTTAATATATTTTATTGGATTTTGGAAAAGGAAAGAGATAAAGTTGAACAAAAAAATAATATAAAACTAAAGAATTGTTTGAATATAATTTTGTAATATTATTTTTGTTTTAAAATTTAAAAAAGTTGTATTATTTTTTGTATTTTGTTTGGAAGTTTGAAAAAATTGTAATGATTAGATAAAAAAGTTGAAAATTTCAAATTGTAAAGTGTTTTGTATTTATGTGATGTTTGAGAAGGAAATAATGAAAATTTTTGATCAGGTAAGATGAATGTTCTCAACTAATCTCACTTTCCAATGCATGACCTTAGTATGTGTTTTTCATACAATCAATAAAACTACACTAGGCATTTCCTAATGAAAATGTGCATATTTTGGCATGCATGTCACTACGAGAAAAATAGTCTTTCTTAATACCAAAAATGGCTGAAAATAAGCCATAATATCGCTAGATTTGATCTTTCACAGTGATTTTTACTGTGCCAAATGTTCGTCGCAATTATTTACGCAATTGTTTACTGCACTTTCCCATGTGCAGATTTCTCTATTTTGAGGAATGATGCAATTTTTGTTTTTAGTCAAAAGAGAGAACTAGTGTTTTTTATAGAGTTTTAGTTTGGTCCTAAAATATTGTGTTTTGGCTCTAATACACTTGGAATGTTTTCGTTAATCCAATGTACCACTTAACTTGGACAAGGAGAAGGACTTGAAATTGAATCTTCAAACCAAATGACTTCATTCAAGAAAGCAATTATAGACATTTATCAAACCAAATGACTTGAGAAATAAAGTTTGGAATACAATCCCTCCAAGAATGACGAGCAAGCTGATGAGTTGCTACATTCCCCTCTCTATATACATGATTAAAAGAACAAGTGCAAAAACATTTCTAAAGACTTTGAACCTCTTTAAACAACACCCCAAGAATAGAGTCCTCCATATCATTGCACTTTAAAGACTCCACCAACAGCAAGCAATCACTTTCAACTATGATATTTGATATGCCCATAGTTGAGCAAAATTGCATTCCTCGAAATACAACCAACAATTCAATAGTTTCTGGGTTCTCAACTTCATTTTCAGCCTTGCTTGCAGCCATAACCACCTTTCTTGCTGCATCTCGAAAAATCACTCCAATTCCTGCCTTCTGCAGATCACCAAACATGGCTCCATCAGTGTTTATAAGCTTTAGCACATCCACTGGAGGGGGTTTCCAGCTGAGGTGGTTTTTAAGTTGTACTCGATTTTTGACTTTTACTTCCTTGAAGCTTTTCATGAGGCCCAAAGCATACTCTGTCACATGTCTTGGATTCAACTCTTCTTTTCAAATTCCATCTTTTTCCTTCTATACCAGAATCCCCAAGCCAAACTGAAGAATAAGCCCAATCTATCATGCTCCTTCCTTTCTACAAGCTGTAAAGCCAGATTAGAAACCTTAAGTCTTGGATTGCTAACCAAATCTGGGACAAACTCTTGCCATAAATCTCTTATAATTGACTACAACTAGTGAGAGAATGATGAAGATCTTCCATTGTTTGCAAACAGAAACTGCATTTCCCATCTAAAATGACTTGCTTCTTTAGCAAATTTTCCTTGGAAGGAAGTCTTTCTTTACAAACATGTCATGCAAATATTTTAATCTTATTTGGTACACTCATCTTCCACAAACCTTGCTGCCTACTCATGTTTGAGGATTCTGCCAAGTAATTCCTTCTCTGAGTTGTAATGAATATGTAGCAACTCTTAACAGAAAATTTTCTAGGTCTATCATGCCTCCATATCCACTTATCAGCTGTATCCCCAGGAGAAATCACCACTTTCATGATATCTGCCACCACACTTGGATTGAAGAGAGATCTAATTTTATCAATATCCCACCACCTTGTTGAATTATCAATAATAGAGGCCACTAAATCCCCTCTGTTTTAATCATTGAAACCAATCTCCTGCTCCAAATAGGGTTCTAACAAAATTACTTATATTTCAGGTCACATATCAGAAATTAATACATGCCTAATTCCTTTTTTTTTTTTTTCCTTTTTATCGCATAAAAAGAATTTACTTAATTTAGAAAAACAAGTTGACATAATATTTAAAACTATATATAGAACTTTTACAAGTTGAAATGCACTCGATATACATATATATATATATATATATATGTATGTATGTTGTACCTAAGGATACGTGACCGTTGCATGTTGCAATGGCTGTGTTTGGAAAGCAAACTGTACCAGAAAATGATCACCACAGGCAAATTAACTGCCAACTCAACTTGTGCAACCATTTCTCTTTGCATGTACGTAGTGGAATGAACTAATTAAGCCCCTCAAAACAGGAATACATAGCAGTGCTCTTGTTAGAAAATTTTCACTGGAATGCAGCCGAGCCTTCCAAACAAACAAAACAAAAGTGAAAAGCCTCCTGAAAATCTGGCTACCACCCTCTAAAATTAGTGCAGGCATCGTTGCTGACAGTTATGAATGAATGATATAAAAAAACAAGAGAAGGCCATAATGGATGGATGTGAGAGCCGCCCCTATTTGACCCTTCCATTAAAGCCCTCTTCAGGACCTCGGTGTTGAGCCGGCTGGGTTGGTGACAAATTAACATTGTCACCATCGATGACCAAACTCCCTGTCAGAATCAAACAGTGATCATACGTAAGTTCAGACGGGGGCTTTGCAAACCCCAACCCATAAACACCTTCGTTCACAGAGCCAAGGCGAACGAGGCGGTTCCAGACTTCCAGTCTCTTCCGTGGCCTACTAAAAGAATAATTAGCTTAATTTAATACATACCCACTTAGAGAAAAAGAAGGAAAATGGAGCGTGAGGAGCCATTGCGGAAAATGTCGTCGTCGTCATCATCCCCATCGTTGTGCGAATCAGAAGAGGAGGAGCTCAAGCGCATGCCATTGACGCCACCACCAAAGAAGAGCCAAAAGCGCCTGTCAAAGCAACTCTCCATGTGCGAGACCTCGCGTGACATTGAATGGGAGAGGCGACGCCACCGGTTTCTTAGACAGGAGCGCAAAAAGAATGTCATTAACGATTTCGATAGTCTCACTGACGAGGACTTGCATGAGCTCAAAGGGTGTATAGAGCTTGGGTTTGGGTTCAACGAGGAAGATGGTCAGGAACTATGCAGCACTTTGCCTGCTCTCGACCTTTACTTTGCAGTGAATCGACAATTGCCAACGAGTTCTGTCTCGACTCCGCAAAGTCGTGACTCATTATCCCCACTGGGTGGCCGGTCTTCAACTTTCGGGAGCCCAAGGAGTGACTCGGATTCATGGAAGATCTGTAGTCCAGGTAAAGTCTACGTATTCAAATATACATTAATCATTCATTTTTTAATTTTGCCTATTCCATTTTATGTTTTTAATGTTTTCTTTTTTCATGGCTTCTAGGGGATAATCCTCAACAAGTCAAGGCCAAGTTGAGGCATTGGGCACAAGCAGTTGCTTGTTCTGTGATGCAGTCATTTTGAAAGATTGGATAACTTGTATAGCTAGACAAATCATTCTAGAATAAGGCAGAAAGAGAGAACACAAACGGGGCAGAGATAGAGAGAGACGGTGCTGCTTTTAGCTTTCAAGTTAATTTCCTATAATAGTACTGTGCTGTTCATACCATTGTCAACAAGAAAGAATGGTACAGCTCAATTTCCGGAGAGTTTTTCTATAGAGGCATGAGGAGTTCATTAGCATTGACGTTGAAAACGTTGTTTAGAAGATTCTGATTTTCCCCAATTCTGTTTCTGCTCATCTTGATCTCTTTTTGTTTGGAATCCTATAAATAGCTCGATCGGGTACTACAAAACCCTTCTGCAACCAAATTTAGTGTCAGGCTTGTGTAAATGAAAGCATCATTGGCAAATTGAATCCTAGTATATCACGTACTGTTGAGATGAACAATTAAAGGAAAATACCATACCATCTTTTTCTTGCCCAAAGTTATGCTCATCATGTGATACTTATACGCAGGGCTAATATTGTAGGGTTTATTACATTACACTCTTGTTTACTCTTTTAAAACTAATAAATTTAGTCAAGGAAAATTATGAGGTGTTGTTCGCGAATGGATAACGTGACACTTTGATCCCATTATATATCATTGAAATTGTTGACAGATGCACTAATTTTTACTGGCAGTCATGTCCTGATATTCGAATAAAATAAGAGTATCATGTGTCCGTACTCTAAGGCCGGCTGGCTTAGATATTAAAAATATATCAGAATACTCGTAAATAGTAGTGAAATAATTTGAATTAAGATATTTTATTAATTTTTAAAAAAAGAAAAAATTTTGAATAAAAATATTATAAAGTTATATTAAAAAATTATTTAAATATTATTTTTTAATATCATTTTGTTTGGAATTAAGTAATATGAGAAAGTTGTATAGAGTTTTGTATTTTATTTGAATGTGTATGAAATTTGTAATGATTAGGTAATAATAATTATATGAAAAATTTGAAAAATTTAAAATTGAAAAGTATTTTATATTTGACCATGAATGATATTTGAAAATAAAATATCTGAAAATACAGAAAATACTTGAGAAGAGTTGTATTTCCAAACGAGTCAACATGATGTTGCATCTCTTCGAGAGTACTGATGCCTTTTATCTTGTACATTTCACTCTTAAACGAGTCATGCAAAACTAAAGTATTTACTATTCATTCTTACTGTCGCATCTCTTTCGAGAGACTGATGCCTTTTATATTGTACATTTCATGACTCTTTGACTCTACCTACGAAGGCCCGCTCAGCTTTTTAAACATAGCACGAAACAGCAAGGGTGCATCCCTTATAAACCAGAAAATTACAACATAAAACTCAGTAGTTCTAATGAAATCCTTGTTGGTTGCTAAAACTATTAACTTAAGGAAAAAATATTAAAAATACACATTCTCATCTCTATTAATTTAACACATAAACAAAGGCTTAACCATAACTAAGAACATAATTTAAACTCAAAAAAAAAAAAAAAGGTAAAGCCATAACAGAATTTTTCTTACAAAAAAACAAAAAAAAAACTACATTACCGATGCAAAATAGTGTAGAAATTTGTCTCACCTTCGGTTGTGGGTTGCACGATTTGGGTTATTTATACCATTCCTCCACTTAGTTACTCACCCAACTAAACAAGAGTACAAGAAGTAATATGTGAGAAAAATAAAACTTGGAAGTCACTAGGCGAAATCTGGACAGGAGTGGAAGTTTTCCAGAAAAGAAAAGGCCATGATTTGAGCTTAGCTTCAATCCAACTACAAGGAGCTTGGGAACTAGGTTTGTTAACTGATTCACTACAACAAAACCCAATATTTGTGTCGATTTCTTTACCGGTGCTCTCGATTTGGGCGCTGCTTTAACGTCGCCCATAAAGTCGTAGCAATATGTGATCTATTGCGGTGACTCTATATCTGTCGTAATATATGTCGCCGCAATAGATCTATTACATCTTAAAAGGGACCATTTTGCGTTGCTTAGTGTCCCGACACGATACCCACCCCAGTTGATCCAATCCACCGTTCGCTGCCGCACCTCTAGTCACTACTGGTAATGACTCCGTCTCTCTCTCTCTCTCTCTCTCTCTCTATCGCTCTCTCTCTCTCTCTCTCTCTCTAATGGCTGACATTGCCTATGTGTAGTGGTCTGCACCAACCAGGAAGGCAATCGTGGTGAAGGCATTGAGGATGAAAGAGGCTGTTAGTTAATTATGTTAATAGTTTACTTCAAGTGTCGTTTACATTGTAATAGAGTTAGTAAGTGCTACGAGTCGTTTAACTCATAAGGGAATAAATGAAACACACGTTTTGATGAAAGCACGAAACGGTGCTGAACGATATTATTGTAACTATCAAAACAGATTGAATGAGAGAGAAACACACGAATTATATTCATTAAGTTGAATTCTCTCCTGATCTTCTCTTTCCTTTCTCTCTCTGATTCTCTCCCTCCTTATTCTTACGTAAATCTTTTCCATCTTCTTACTTCTTCATTTTCCTAAGATCTTATCAAGAGTTGGGTCACCAATTTGAGGACTATGAGGGTTTTTGGTCAACTAAAGAAGAGGTGGGTCACCATTTTGATCAATACTGGCAGTACCCACAACTTTGTAGATACTACAATTGCAAAAAAGTGTGGCTTGTTGATTCAGCAATTTGTTCCCAGACTAGTCAGAATTGCAAATGGTGACATGATCAACAGTATACGAAGATGTGAGGGAGTGTCGTTGCATGTGCAAGGTACAACCTTTGACACTGAGTTGCTGACCTTGGATCTGGGTGGCTGTGATGTGGTTTTGGAAATCCAATGGTTGCTGTCATTAGGTCCCATTTTATGGGATTTTGGTAAGCTTCACATGCAGTTTACTTATAAAGGCAGTTTGACCTATTTCAAGGGTTTAGTTTCTACCTATAGCAATTTAGTTGATGATGTTGAGATTGCTAAACTAACCTCAGTCCATTCCAAAGGTCTACTTTTGCAAATCACATCTCTTCAGTCCCAAGAAATGGTAATTGAGTTACCTAAGGATATCTTAAATCTGTTGGACAGATTCACTAAGGTTTTTGTTAAACCAATAGGCCTCGCCCCTCAGAGGTCTCATGACCATCAAATTACCTTAAAACCAGGTACAACACCAGTTAGTGTAAGACCTTATAGATATCCATTTTATCAAAAGAGTGAAATTGAGAAAATAGTGACAGAATTATTGCAGTCAGGGATTATAAGACCTAGTCAATCTCCTTTTTCTTCACCTGTGCTCTTGGTAAGAAAAGGAGATGGTTCTTGGCGCATGTGTATAGACTATAGAGTACTTAATGAAGCAACAATCAAAGCAAAGTATCCTATTCCTGTGGTGGATGAGTTACTTGATGAGCTTTTTGAAGCAAGTGTGTTTTCTAAGATTGATCTTAGATCAAGTTACCATCAGATTTGCATGAAGGATGAAGACATCTTGAAGACAGCATTTAGAACACATGAGGGTCATTATGAGTTCCTTGTAATGTCCTTTGGACTCACTAATGCACCCTCCACATTTCAATGACTCATGAATGATGTGTTTAGACCTTTTTTAAGAAATTTGTCATTGTCTTTTTTGATGACATATTGGTTTACAATCCAGATTTTCACTCTCATTTGGATCATTTAACTTCTGTATTGTATAACTTTGAAAGCCATCAATTGTATGCAAAGCAAACCAAGTATCACTTTGCATGTGCTGGGATTGAGTATTTAGGGCACCTTATTTCCAAGGAAGGGGTTAGAGCAGACCAGAAGAAGTTGGACTCGATGCTAACATGGCCTGTACCTAAAAATGTGAAAGCCTTGAGAGGTTTCCTTGGCTTAACTGGATATTATCGAAAGTTCATCAAGCATTATGCCCTCATAACTACTCCACTAACTGCTTTGTTGAAGAAGGAAGCTTTCCATTGGACTGCTGAGGCAACCAGTGCTTTTAACCAACTTAAGCAAGCTGTAACACAACCTAGAAAAATCAGATAATGATAAAACAGGAGGTAATGAAAAATCATTACCTAGTTTTCAATTGTATAAAAGAGCGAATATGAGATCTGGAAATTTGTATATGATCATATGATATTTATTTGTTCAGTACTCAGTTTTGATATAGTATGATATGTTGCGTTTGAAAATCCTATGACATGACATTATGTTTCTGCTTCTATCCCGACCTTGCCACAGGTGTAAAATTATAGCCTCTGTTATTATCTTGGTACCAATACCTCTATTGCTAGTGCAACCGCTTTAAAAATAAAGTGATTTTTTAGTCTCATTTCCTATGTGCACACTCGGCGTGCCAAGTTTAAAATAGAGAATTTCACATAGTTTTTCTGCTCGATTGGCCGCCAAGTTTGCACAACCTTACCACGGGGCTTAAACATGAAATCTATTATATTATGATGATGTTCAATTATGCTTATGCCAAATGACCTTTGTCTATATTATTATTATTATTGTAAATAATGTGTTTCTGAAGTATCACTTGATTATTCTGTTTGTTCTATATATAGTAACTGGCTTATGTTTACATATTAGTATATGTTCGTTGCTTACTGAGTTGTTGATAACTCACCAAATTATCTCTATAATTTTTTAGATGATTTTTATGGTTTGACTTGGGATCAAGAATAGTAAGCACGAGCGAGATTAGTGGACATAAGAGAATAATTGTCAAATGGTACAAGTGATTATTAGAGAGTCTTATTTAGGAAATTAGTCACTTTCTTTTGATTTGGTATTTTTGGATATTGATGCTTTTATTGAGACTTAATGGAGTTCTTGATTAATTATGTTGGAGTAGTTCATTGATTTCTTTGTAGAGGAACGTATGTACTATAGAACCTTTGGAGTTTATACTTGTATTGTTGGGATGTGATTTTAAATGACAAGAACTTACTCCCTGACCCTTTGGGTATGATAGCATAGTGGAACGTATGTGCGGGGTAGCCCCCTCCCCCCCCCCCCCCCCCCCCCCACCCACGCAGCATGGTCCGGGGGTGCCAGGGGGTGGGGTTTTCACCCCCGCCCCCCACCCCCGTATCCCGGGGCTGAGGTACCCTGCAACGCATGTTGGGGGTTGGGGTGAACTCCCAATCTATCCCGCCCCCCGCCCACTTTAATAATAGACTACATTCCACTAGGCTAAAAAATTATTCCTAGGTCCAAAAGTGATAAAAAGAAATACATTTGATGACTCAAATTGTAAACTTAAATTTGTAAGTATGACTATAATTTAAAAATTATGTAATTTTTTAAATTTACTAGTACATATCTTGTGTAAGTTGTAGTGTAATACAAGAGTCTCAAATTGCTTAAGTGTGAGATTTGTATTATCAAGGCAATAAATAAAAGGGTCACCCTACTACACTATAACTTACATAAAGTATTAAGTAAAAGTTCTACATAATATATATTACTATATTTATATATAGTAAAAATAATAGATATTTATATATTTATATTAAAAAAGAAAAAGAGGTGCGGGGCGGGGCGGGGCGAGGTTGGGCCCTATCTGCCCCCCACCCCTACCCTGCCATATGGGGGCTGGGCAGCAAGGTATGGGGCCCCGCTGCCCTCCCCTAGGTAAGTGTTTTCAACCCCGCCCCCCATCAATGAAATGTTGCCATGTGTTATTTAAAAATTAAAAGATTAATTAAACAATAATATATAAATATTTATTAAAATAAAAATTCTCATTTACTGTTTATGTTACACCCACGTAGCAACGAATTACTGACATAATAGCGCCTCGGAGCTTGGGAGCATGGGCAGCAACGCTTGGTTGATGCAGGCTATAACTGTGTTTGGGTGGTGTGATCACTCCACTATTATTTAATATTTTATCATTATTTTTTATCTATTTTTTACTACTATTCACTACTATTAATATTTTATCATTAATTTTTCACCACTTTTTCGCTATTATTCACAGATCATCTAAGATCACATCACTATTCAAACGTAACCTGGGTCTAGGCCTGGTCATGCAACTCAGATAGTTTGCGCCTCGACTACCTTGACATGATCAAGAGATGCTTGTAAAATGAATTGAGATGAGAATTTTATGAATAATAATAAAATAGTTTATGAATAATAATAAAATGATTTGAGTTAAAATGTTTTCCTAGATTTTGAAAAATGAGAGAGAAAAAATTGAATAAAAATATTATGAAATTAAAATATTGTTATAATATATTTTTTTAATATAATTCTTATTTTGAAATTTGGAAAAGTATTTTTTTTTATGTTTTGTTTGAAAGTTTAAGAAAGTTGTAATGATTACGTAATTATACGATAAAAAAGTTGAATATTTGAAATTAAAAAAAAAATTGTATTAGAGTGATGTTTGAGAAGAAAATTATGAAAATTTTTAAAATTAGATAAAATGAGTTGATATTAGTTTCCCAAATAAGCCCTAGGTAACGCTTGGTCCTTGTTTTACCTTTATATGTTTTAATGTATAAATAATTTTTAAGTTTTTGATAACACGTAACGTCAATTCATTAATGCTAACTAGGGGTGTGATAGGGGACAAACCTGATTTTAGCGTTTTTGAGGATGGAGTTTTGAGGTTTAGAGGTAGAGTATGTATACCTGCTGATGATGAACTAAAAAGGGTAATTTTTTGAAGTCACACCGTTCTTTGTATACAGTTCACCCAGGGAGTACCAAGATGTATCGGGACTTGAGAGAGTCTTTTTGGTGGAATGGTATAAAAAGAGAAATTGCTAAATTTGTGGAACAATGCTAACTTGCCAACAGGTGAAGGCGGAACATCAGAGACCTGCAGGATTACTATAGCCACTCCAGATTCCAGAGTGGAAGTGGGAGCATATCTTTATGGACTTCGTGACAGGTCTACCAAGGACTTTAAGCGAACATGATGCTATATGGGTGATCGTGGATCGCTTAACGAAGACTGCTCGTTTTGTGCCCATTAAAGTTTCTTATAAACTGGAGAAACTAGCTGAGCTGTATGTGCGGGAGATAGTGAGGTTGCATGGAGTACCGATATCCATTGTGTCGGATAGAGATCCCCGTTTTACTTCTAAGTTCTGGCGAAGACAGGAGGCAATGGGTACTAAGTTAAGTTTCAGTACTGTTTTTCACCCTCAGACAGATGTGCAGTCAGAAAAAACTATTCAGATTTTAAAAGACATGTTGAGGGCGTGTGTGATGGATTTTAAGGGAACTTGGATGCGACATTTACCTTTGGTTGAGTTCGCTTATAATAATAGTTTCCAGGCTAGCATTGGATGGCACCTTATGAGGTTTTGTATGGCACAAGGTGTAGATCTCCATTGTATTGAGATAAAATAGGTGAAAGGAAACTTATAGGGCCAGAGATTATTCAGCAGACCATGGAGAAGATAGATACCATCCGGGCTAGAATGAAAGCAGAGCAAAGCCGACAAAAGAGTTATGCAGATAAACACCGTCGCCAGTTAGAATTTGAGGTTGGAGATAAGGTATTTTTGAGGATTGCACCGATGAAATGAGTTATGAGATTCGGAAAGAATGGTAAGTTGAGCCTAAGATATATTGGACCGTTTGAGATTCTGGATCAGATTGGACCATTGGCATACAGGGTGGCTCTACCACCAGCATTCTCGGGAGTGCATAACGTGTTTCATGTGTCTATGTTGAGGAAGTACATCCATGACCCCACCCACGTTATAGATCATGAACCCCTTCAGATTCAAGAGGATATGACCTACACCAAAGAACCAATGTGGATTTTGGACAAGAAGGAGCAAGTATTACGGACTCGAACCATCCCTTTGGTTAAAGTTTTGTGGAATAATCATGCTATCAGCGAAACATCTTGGGAATTCGAGGAAGATATGCGAGTTAAATATCCTCACCTGTTTGAAGAGACTTTTTATAGCTTGTAGCAAATTCCGAGGACGGAATTTTTGTAAGGGGGGAGGATGTAAGGCCCAGTTTTTTTTTTTTCCTTGATGAAGCCCGGATCGCGCATGGGGGCCCAACCCTTTTGCTTGGAGGTGTGCGAACAACGCCGTTTTGAGCGTAAGTTTCCCCCTTCCTCAGCTTCCCGAATCCTTCTCCCCCCTCTTTCTATTTTCGGTTTCTTCTGGTTTCCTCCGTGTCCTTCTCTTTCACGTAACCCACTCCCCCTTCCCGAGTCCCTCTCTTTGCTCCGTGCAGTCTGTTGGTGAGTCCAAAGTCATGCCCTAGCATTTTTCTCCATTTTCTTTTTCCTCACTTTCGGTTTTTCCCTCAAAATCAGTTTCTCACTTTGTCGCATCCCTCCATTGCAGCAGATCACTGTGCCTTCCTCTCTCGCGTCCCGCTATTTCTGCAGTTGGTGTTCTCTCTTCAGACTCAGCTCTTCTCTCCCTCTTGCGCAGTGTTTCGTCTTCAGGTATATCCCTCTCTCTCTCTCATTTTACACCTTGTTTCCGAAACTCAGGGCCCTCATTGTCGGCATTCTCTCTTTCTCTCCAGTGCAGTTTTTCTTTTGTTTGCTGTGTAACTGTTGTGCTGCTTGTTCGTTAATCCCTGAAGCCTTGTAACCATCGAAGCCACCTGTGGAGACACTTGTATTCGCCGGTAACCCATTCTTTTTCTCTGTTTCTCTCGCCCGCACATACACATTCACCTCAATTAATTTATTTCACTCCAATGGAATTTCTGGGTCATGTTTTCATTTAGCGTAGTTCGTGGGTTTTTCGTTGGGCATTTTTTTTGTATAAGCGAGTACCATGTGTTGGAATGTTCTGAGTTTTGAAGTATTTGAGTTGGATGTGCAGTAAACCAAATGGATACTCGGAGTTGAGTAGGTGTTGTTTTTGTGCTGTTCAGGTTTTTATACGACCGTTGGAGTGGAGGTTAAATTATTTGGAGCAATATTATGGTTGTTTTGGTTGAGTTGTAGGTGATTGCTTGGAGTTAGGGGCCATTGAAGTAGGATTGATATTTTATTATTTGTGTTTGATGTTGACTTTGGTGGGTGTTTAGGATAATATCAAAGATTAGTATATGGTACTTTGAGTTGAAATGCGGGCTGTCCAATTTACTATATGGTTGTCTTAGTGAGTTTTTTTGCTATAATATGGTTTGGGATTATATGTTTTAATTATTATATGGAAGTTATGCCAATGGTCATTTAATACTCAGTGTATTTATATTATTTTTATGAATAGGTGACGAGATTGATAGAGATCGTTTTCAAGGCTTAGATAATTTGCTGCAGGAGTCAGGTAAGCCGGATTCCTATGCTAGGTTTTATACAGGTTAATAAGATTGAGGTTGATTTTATGAAAACCTGTATATTTTGTGATGTAATGGAAACTTGGGAAAAACAAAGATCAACCCCTGTCGCTTATTTGCATTATTCATGAAATCTGTGTGAAAAAAGAAAAATATGTTCTGACATGCATTGTGTAGACATGAGCTTATTTCTATCATATGGTTCCTGAAATCTGAAAAAAGAGCGATATTGAGAATCTAAAAAACTGTGCATTTATTTAGAAAGATGTTCTGGTTTTTGTTTTTCAGTGTGTAAACTGTCTGATTCTGTTTTGATACTCTGTAGTATTTTGATATAACATCTGAAAACCTTTAGCATGGTGTACTGGTTTTTGTATCTGACTCTATCTCTACTTTGCTCTACTCCGCTCTGCTCTGTTTGGGTTGGTACCAACTTCTCTGTCTCTGAGTGCACCCACTTTGGAAACAAGGTGGGTTTATTGTGGTCTTTTCTGTGTAGACACTCGGGGCTCCGAGAAGAATAAAGGAAAGATTCACCTCTGTCTCTACCTGGTTTGGCCACCGGGGTTAGCACAACCCTACCACGGGGGTGAAACATGGTCTTTGCTCTGTGGGATGTTCTGTTTTGATGTGATAATGATACTCAGTTTATGTTATGCCAAAGTATTACGGGTTTTACTTGTCTTAAAACCATCGCTCTGTTACATTTGGAAAATATGTTTTTGTTCTGCAAGATAACTCTGTAAAATATTTTGTTCTGCATATTGCACTTTGTAAATGCTCATGTTTGCACGCTAGCATATGTCTCTTGTTTACTGAGTTGTTGATAACTCACCCCCCTATCTTCTTAATATTTTCAGATGATGTGGATAGTCCAACTGAGAATCGGGTTTAATTTGGTGAGCATGATTAAGCCGATGAGGAGATGTTAAGAGAATGAATTTTGATGTCTTTCAGATTTAATGTCTCTTAGATTTAATTTATCTTGGGGTAGTAAGACTCGTTAAGTTATCAGTTTAGTTTGTTATGACTACTGGGAGATTGTGGACTCCTTAGTTTATTTTTGTTCTATTGCAATATCGGTTTTATGGAGTTTTCAAGGTGTTTATTTGGAAGATTTGAGTTTGAGTTTTGATAATAAAGTTTTGATGGAAATTTATTTTAGTTGTGTCAGAATATGTGTTTATAAGTCACAGGTAGTAATTCTCTAAGCTACCTGGGTTTGGGGCGTTACAAATACCGTACTGATTCAACATTGAAACTGGAACTTCTAGTTTTTCCAGTTTCAGTCCAGTTCGGTCCATTTTCTCTATTTTACGGATAAAAAAAATCATGTTCCAATAAAATTTTAGCAAATGATTGACCTATATTTCTTATTTTATGTTATGTTAATATTATATTAATTTTATGTTACGTTATAAAATTAAAATCTATATGTTATATCAAATTTCAAACGTTATTTTAAACATTATAAGATTAATTTATGTTATATCATATTCAAATTTATATTAAGATTTATAAGATTAATTTTATGTTTTATTAAATGTTATATTAATTTTATATTATAAGATTAGTAGACATGAATAATAAGATTTTAAAATTTCATGCACAAACCCTTAGCAAGAAGTTTCCAGCAAGTGCACCTCGGGTAATTTAATGAAAAAAATCTCCTATTCCGATGGCCCGTAAAATATTGTTTGCATATAAAAGAATTTAAACTTTAGACCCGGGAAAGCATATCCCTAAACCCAAACCCTTTACCATTTAAGCCAACTCAAGGGTTCTGATGTGTCATTTTGACAAATTTTTAACATTATATTAAAAAATGGCTTGATTGATTTGATTAATATTAAAGAGATGTTTAGATAGTGAGTTGAGTTGAGATAAGATGAAATGAAAGTTAAAAATTAAATAAAATATTTTTAAAAAATATTTTTTAATATTATTTTATTTTAAAATTTGAAAAAATTGAATTGTTTATTATATTTTGTTTAAAAGTTTAAGAACGTTATAATGATTAGATGAAATAAAATGAGATGAATTGAGATGATTTTTTAATACAAACAAGGCCTAATGGCTCGTTTGGATTCAAAGAGTGTTTTATTTTATTTCATCTCATCTCATCATTATAATTTTCTCAAATTTCTACATAAAATATAATAAACAATTCAATTTTTTCAAATTTTAAAATAATAATAATATTAAAAAATAATATTTTATTCAACTTTTAACTTTCATATAAAATCATCTTATCTCATCTCATCTCACTATTTAAACCAGTCCAAAAAATTTGAGTGCAAGCAGCTCATAATTAAAGTTAATGAATTAATGTTTGAATAGATCAACTACAAACATTATTTTAGTATTTCACTCTTTAAACCAATCTATTAAAAAAAATTTCACCTATCATCATAAAACCTAATAAAATCATATTTAATTATTTTTCAAAAAGGTTTTTCATGACTTTAACAATGAACCGCACAACACAGAATCACCCACTTTACACAGACCCTCTCTTCTCTCCCAACAATCTCCCAGATCCATGCGCTCTCTCCCTGCCGTGACCTCTCTCCGAAGCCAGCCATCGCCGTTGCCCACACCCATGACCCTCCAATTTGGGGCTTTAGTGATTGCTTTTCTAATGTTCGGTTATGCAGGTTAATTTATAAATAAATTAAAGATTTTGGTCTAAATGGGTAGTAAGAAGAGAAACTCCAGCTCTGTGAAGGAGGAAATGGAGGATCATAAAGATAATGTTGTTTCGAATCTTTTGGAGAGGAAGAAAATAAAGAAGGATAAGAAAACGAATGGAGCTTTGTCCATTAAACCCATGGAGAGAAGGAAGAAGATTAGGAAGGCATTGGATAAAGAGAGAACAATCTGTAGATTCTGAGAATGAAGAAAAACACAAAAGATTCAAACAAATAGATGCAGATTTGGTAGAGGGTGAAGATCGTACACCAACGACACCTTCATCGAATAGTGGCTTGCCCGAGTTGAGTTTCATATTGGTGTTTTTAAGGACTTGGCATCAATGGATATTAAAGCAAGAGAAGTGGCTGATGAAGCAATGGTGAGAGAGTTACAAAAAGTTCAGGAAGTGTATGAGATGATTGATAGTAAGGAAGTTGTTGAGGTTGGATTGAAATTGGATGCTGAGAAGGACGATGGCTTGAAAAATTGTGCGCCTTCTTTGAGACAAGCTGTACACAGGCTTGTCCATGGAGTTTCTTCATCAAGGAGGGCGTGGTTTGCGGCGGTCTAGACTCTGGAGTTCCTCTGCCGGTTGAATAAGAGAGAAGAGTAATCGTTTGTAACATTCATGCAAAAAAATTAATTTTTTAATAATAAATTCTATTCTCTTTCAAAATCATCACACACTTCACAATTATACTTAAATTACTCCCGATCAATATCTAGTATTTCCAGAGAAGATACGACCCAATCATTACTTCTGATTTCACTTGTAATTCTATGTGATGCGGCTCATGCAATTAGTTAACGAAGTGCTGAGGTGGCAATCGTCTATTGGAAGCATAATTAAACTGGTTTCAAAATTTTCATAACCAAACACATAAAAAGTGTGTTTAGATGTTGAAATGAGTTGAGTTGAGTTGAGTTAAGATGATAAAATATTGTTAAAATATTATTTTTTAATATTATTATTATTTTAAAATTTGAAAAAAACTGAATTATTTATTATATTTTATATTAAAATTTGAAAAAATTATAATAATGAGTTGAAATGAATTGAGAGTAGTTAAAATAACCAAACGAAGCCGAAGTGTCCGTGTTAAGCTTCTCTTTGGCTGTAGCCTGTCTCAAAGTTAAAACCCAAAAACAACGCTCTTCCATTTTAGGGTTTTAGCGAGTATCCTTGTCCTGCTTCTACTTCAGTTTTGTTGTGTAATTATTATGGCCGCCGATGCTTCTACTGCCCTTGCAGGTTCTCTCTCTCTCTCTCTCTGGCGTAGCCAACCGCATACATCACAACCAATAATCACATGGATCATTTTTGCAATTTGATTCATTACTTGGGTTACACAGTTTCTGCTAACGTTTTAAGTGTGTAATGCTTTTCTTTCTCCATCGCTCTGCGTGTATGCTTGTACAATTTGATTCATATCGAAGCATAGTGTTCGATAATTACTTTATATCTCTCATTCTCTCACTCCGTCGCCAAATGCAGTGAGACAGAAAGTTCAACAATTTCTGAATGCAGCTTGTACTGGCAATGTTGATCTCTTGAAGAGTAAGCTCACGTTTTATACGTGTGTGTGTTCGTGTGCCTTTGTGTTGACGATTTATTTGGCTGGTATTTTGTTGGGATAGAGTTGGCGAGGCAGCTTGACGAGGGTAAGGGGTTGGCTGGAACGGTGGCTGATATTAAGGATGCGAACAAACGAGAGGCACTTCACTTTGCGGCCAGGGAGGGGAAGACAGAAGTTTGCAAGTACTTGTTAGAGGAATTGAAGCTCGATGTTGATACAAAAGATGAAGATGGTATGCACCTAATTTCTTACATTGTTCGTTTCTGTTATTTTCTTCATGCCCATCGTTCCAATGGAAGGCCCGAGCCATATTATCTATACTCCAAAAGGATTAGTCAATAATATAATTAGAGCCTTATTGAAATATTAATAAAAAGAGTAAGAACTTCTTATTCCCAAGCAATGTGAGATTCTCTACATTATCTACCCTTATCCTTATCATACGAGGTATCACAATCTCCTTCCCTTAAACTTCAAACGTCTTTGTCAGGACTATTCATTGTAGATGGTACGGTTCAAGTCCCACATTTCTGGTTGGGATATGCTCTAATATCATTTGTAACTCTCTAGTAGAAGGCTAAAGCCATATGACCTATACACCAAGAGGACTAGTCAATAATACAATTAGAATTCTGTTAGAACATTAATATAAAGAGCAAGAACTTCTCTTTCCCAAGAAATGTGGGATCTCATACACCACTTACCCTTATCCTTATCATATGAGGTATCACATGCCCTTTCTATAAATGCTTAGTAATGTGTTGACGGAGCAATCTAGATTAGGAAGTAGTTATCTTTGTGATTTATATGCAAGGAAACAAAATGAAAAGTTAGGAAACTACATGTGTAGAGACGGTTTCTGCGGTTTGGTTGAGAGTGATTAGTTGGGCTGGAACATGCATGTTGCAAAAGTGACATTTAGGGGATGTTTGGAAACAATTTCCATCTCATTCTATCCCATCTCATTCCATCTCATTTTCTTCCCAAACATTATTTAAATACAAATAATTTCAAATTATTACAACTTTTTTAAAATTTCAAACAAAAGACAAAAAAAATTATAATATTAAAATTATAATTCAACTTTTTAAATCCCAAAATAAAAATTATATTCAAACAATATTTTAACTTTATAATATTTTTTATTCAAATTATTTATCTCATTTTTCGGAACCCAATAAATACTCAACTCAAACTATCTCAATACTATTCACAAACCATCTTACTATTATTCACAAAATTCTCATCTTATCTCATTCCCCAAGTATCCCTTTAACTAATGCCTCGTTTGTTTTCGTAAATGAGATAAGATAAAAGTTGAAAGTTAAATAAAATATTGTTAAAATATATTTTTTAATAATATTTTTGTTTTGAGATTTGAAAAAGTTGAATTGTTTATTTTATTTTGTATGAGAATTTGAGAAAGTTGTAATGATTATATGAGATGAGTTGAGTTAAAAAGAGTTGTGAAAACAAACGAGGCTAAGGGTACGTTTGGAGTTTAAAATCATCTCAACTCATTATTACAACTTTTTCAAATTTCAACACAAAATATAATAAATAATTCAACTTTTTCAAATCACAAAATAATAATAATATTAAAATATAATATTCTAACAATATTTTATCATCTCAACTCAACTCAGTTCAACATCCAAACGCAGCCTTAAGAATCTTTCTTGTCCTTTAACTAAAAAACTCCTTGGAATCATATACTATCAAAAGTAATTCTATGGTCTTTGTCCATGATTGTAAAATGTATAACCTTCAAAATATTAGCTGAAACAAAAGAAGAGAGGGAAATTATTTTTAAAGGTTTTATGGTTTTTCATGGTGTGGATTTTCATTATTTATCTACAGGTGAGACTCCTCTTATTCATGCTGTTCGGCAAGGGCATACCAGTACAGCCAAATACCTTCTCGAGTGTGGTGCCAATCCTGCTATACCTACTGACTTAGGGGCCACAGCCCTGCATCATTCTGCTGGAATAGGTTTGTTCTTAAATTTTCAGCCCTTATCTTCCTGTTTGGATCTTTAGTGCATGGAGAGCTTGTTCCTAAATTTTCTGTTTTACATAATCCCTCTGTCTTCCTTGTTTTAATTGATCTCTTTTAAGGATGATTGAATTATATACCTATAAAAAAAAAAAAGGATGATTGAATTATATGTTTCTGTTATGTTAATCCTAGAGATGTTTTGGTAGTTTCATAATTTATGTTATTTTCTTGCTTTATTAACCTGACCTGGATTTTAGTCCAGAAACTACATCTAAAACTTACTGTTTGAAGGCTGTAAAATTAGATGATCATCTATATCTTCCCCTTATTGCCATGGCCATACATATGGTGAAAATCTTATATGTCCATGATGTGGATAGATGTATAGAATTTAATATTCTTAACATCATGTTTTTCCCAATAAATCCCACTTTCAATAAATTTTGTGCTTGCACACAGGAGAAATTGAGCTGTTGAGGATTTTACTTTCCAAGGGTGTTGATGTTAACTCACAAAGTGATGCTGGTACTCCTCTAATTTGGGCTGCTGGTCATGGACAAAAAGATGCTGTCAAAGTTCTATTGGAACACCATGCTAATGTATGTTTGGATTGATTTCTTCTTATATTGTTATCTTTTAGTATATTGAAGTTTTTGACCCTTGTCCTCTTGTGGTGCCTCTGTGGTTTCAAGACCTAGGGAGATAAAGCCTCTCCCAGGACTCTTTTCTTGTGTTCGAGTGAAACGTTAATAATTAAAACTTGCTTCTAGGACCATCTTTTGCTGGTGAAGAGGTTCCAAAGGGTTAAAGTTTTCCCTTGTGTCATGTGAGATGTCTTAATGATTACATTGGCTTAGGATATATACATCTTTTTGTTGGCAGACCTTGTTGAGCTGCCTATTAGGCCTCCCGAGTTTCCTTGCCATTGTCATTCCTCTGGCTTTGTCCAAGCCTCATTGGTCCAAAGGGTAGTAGAACCTTGCATGAATTGATTTTACCCACTTTTGGGTCATCAGATCCTCACTTGTTCTCCGTAATCCCTTTGATAGGATTATGCACCTTATATGGGCATGTTTAGTCCTGTTTCTTTTGTGGGGATTCCTGGTGTTTCAAGTGAAGTTTTGGTTCCTCCTGGTCCTTGAGCTTGGTGCCCTTATACCTATAGGCTTCTTGCCCTGTGTTAGTTGTTTGATCTATCATAAATATTAGTTTATTGGATATTCTTTTTTGGTAATGTAATAGATTGGTGAATATGTTTTGGTTATTCATTTACTTATAAAAAAAAAATGTTTTGGTATTTCATGCAGTTTTCATGTTGAGATCAT
This sequence comes from Juglans microcarpa x Juglans regia, assembly GCF_004785595.1. Lineage (NCBI taxonomy): Eukaryota > Viridiplantae > Streptophyta > Magnoliopsida > Fagales > Juglandaceae > Juglans > Juglans microcarpa x Juglans regia. The sequence goes on along the minus strand of NC_054600.1, from coordinate 11,384,411 downwards.
ACCTGATTACACATCATCATGCCAAATTGAGACTTTAATGGCCATATTAATAATATGGACCATAGCTGTAGACTTTAATGGCCTCGATTTTCATGACTTTCTCGTTTCTATTGCTTCTACTTAGATAGGTTGTACCTTTGTATATCTTCTTGTGGACTTGGGCTATGCCTATCATTATGAATAAAATCAAATTGAGAGTTACTTTGATCCTTTCTATTAAATGGATGCCATTTATAATATTGGTAATAGGTCTAATAGACATAATGACAATAGTAGCATAATGTAATAGAAGATACTTGTTATGTTGATGCATTGTGTGGATAATTAGATGTTCAGTCCTGTGTCTTCAATAATAGATGTGATATGCGCAGTCTTTTGTCTTCAATAATTAAAAGATGTGTTATGTGACGAAGAGGGAGGTTTTGTGAAGATTTTAAGATTTTTTTTTTAAAGTTTTTTAAGTAAGATTGCAAGAAGTAATCGAATATGCATAGTTATGTTGTTGCCGTTTGTAGACAATTAAGTATTTTGTCTTTTGTCTTAAATAATTAAAAGATGTGTTATGCGACGGAGAGGGTGGCCTTGTGGAGATTCGTGACGGATTCTAAGCGTGGCTGAATAAGGGGAGGTTGTGTTCTAAGGGGTAACATAGCATTTTGGTATAGGAGTATGGAAACATATGAGGAGGAGGTGAGATACTTATTCAAAAGTTGTTAGATTTGCTTTGGGTGATGGTTCTAAGGCCAACTTTTGGCATGATGTGTCATGTGAGAAACAACCTTTGAAGATATTTTGTAATGCCCCAAGGGAGGCCCAAGCCACATCTGGGTCATTCTCCAATAGGACTAGTTAATGGTACAATTGGAGCCCCATTGGAATCACAGAGCGAGAACTTTTCCCTCCCAACCAATATGAGATTGCATATACCACCTACACTCATCATTTAGTATGGGATATCACATATCTTAAGAGCATGTGGGGTGACAGATCATGTGGATAGTATATGTTGGACCCCTTCCAAACGACACCAATTTTGAAATCAAACTATCGGATTTTAACCTTACATGTTGGTTCCCTATTTCCTTTGAAGAGTGTTGGGAGAGTGAAGAATCCTTTGAGAGTCACGTATTGTGTGGGTGAAGACACCAATTAGAAGTGAAATCAAACTATATTGTAGCCTCACCTATTGGTTCCCTATTTCCTTTGAAGAGTGTTTGGAGAGTGAAGGATTCTTAGAGAGTCATGTGTTATGTGGGTGGCAGCTAGTGTTGGTAAAAATGTGGCTAAGTGCAAAGCACCAAGGCTGTAGCACTTCATAAACAAAAAGTGGATTGCATTCACAAAAGCACGCTTTTCAGTGCTTTTGTGTGGTTAAAGTGCAAAAACGTATTGATATTTGATTGTTTATGTTAGCATAGAACTCGATAGCTACAATTCATGAAATTTTTTGGTCTTGTGCTTCTTGGTATATTTTGATATCATGGATGTGTATATATATTTTTTGATCTGTAAAATATCATGGATATGTATATTTAGTAAAGCATAAGAGAATTTTATAAAATGTAATGCTTAAAGTTTTTGTAAATTACTTTATTATTTGATTTTACGTTGCATAATACTCTAATGAATTGAATTAATGACCAAATATATTACCATTTTGCTTTCTAAAGCTATTGTATATTGTATTTTATTGGATTTGATTTTTGTTACTAACCTACCATACATTATTTTTTATGAATGTGCACTTTACTTCACTCATGCGTGCTCTTGTACTTTGTGCTTTGGGCCTAGGATCTAATGATGTTTGTGCTGAAGTGTGCCTAGCACTTCCACCAACACTGGTGGAAGCATTAGGGAAGATATCTGGATAACTTGTGAAGTGGAACATCATTGTGGTGGATTAGTGGCTGCATGTGTAATAAGAGTTGGTAGTTTATTGATCACCTTATTCATCTTTGTGAAGTAACATGAGATACATGGACTTGGTTCAATGTTTAGTGTTGATTGGGTTATGCCTAAAATGGTGAGAGTTGTTCGTGAGTTGGGATGACAGGAGGGGTATCATCACATTTTGGAAGTTTGGAGGTATGCCCCTTTATGTTTAGTGATGTATTTGAAATTGCTCAATGCACAGATCATGAAGATAAAGAAACTTCTGTGGTAGAGCTGAAAAAAAATGTTTCCAACTTCCTTTGCACGTGCATGCACATTAATAGTTTTCTTTTCCTACCTTCTCAGATTTTTTGAACCATTTTCTTTTTCTCCTGAATATGGAGTTCTCTTGTATACTTATTGTGTACTAGAATCTTGCTTCTTTGTGTTTTTTTAATGAAATTAAGTTACTTGTAAGACAAGAGGTGTGCATAGCCTCGTAATAGTTATTCCATAATATTGTTCTGTAAGAGGTTGGGTAGTGATTGTGTGAAGGATTCCATTTTAAGTTCTTAGCTGTCATCTTTGTTAGCGAATTAGAGCCATGCCAATCATTGATTGTGGGGGATTTCAATATTTTAACCTTGAATCTTTACATTGGTAAAAAGTATGTTGCATGTGGCATGCAAATTGAGTTGGGCCTAAAAAATGTATTAAAACTGATATTGTTTAACTATTATTATCCAACCGCACGGTCCACATCTCATCATCTAGGTGATAGAAAGATATAGTTTTGCCAGTGGTAGAAAATGGTTTTGGAAATCCCAAAGCATAACTACTTCTCAAGTGTAAGCATGATTAGCTTCTAACATTATGGCATTGGATATGAGTAATGGGTGCTGATCTGCTTGATCATTTTAAATATGCTAATATCATTTGCATGACACGGTTGTTTGTCTTGTTGCAAACTTTTGGAGCCACCAACGTGCAAGAGAAAACCCTACAGAGAGAGAAGAACAGCCGCCATCATGCAACCACCTTAGACCGGCGAGTGACCCCTCACCACCATCACAGACAAGGTCGACGGACTTCGGCGACCTCACTGAGGGTCGTCCGGCATAGGTCCTGGTGTCGGTGACTTTTTTTTTTCCCAAGTTTTCTCTCTGTCATTCTTGGAGACAACGTCGACCACCGGCGAGTGACACCTCACCACTGGCCCAGACAAGGTCGACGGGCCCCGACGACAGCGTTGAGGCGTAGGTCCCGGCTCCGGCGACCTGGATTTTTTGCTAGACTTCTCTCTCTATCTTTCTCGGAGCCCTTTGATGTCGCGCCCTTGATCACTGGCGATCGGGATTTTTGAGTTGCATTTAGTCGGTACAGACCTGGTTCTAAGGTCGACCTGAGCCTTTGCCTACGACCTGCGACCTGAGTTTTCTTCTGTTTTTTCCGTTAACACAGTAGGGTCTATGATCTGAGCCTTTGCCTCCACCACCTTCACAGACTTGAGTCTGTGTCTATGCTTGTAGTAGGCACAGATATGCTTTTTACCTTAAGAGGATGAAGTGGGAGCAGTAGGGAGCGGTGGGCATAGATTTGCAATGGGATTTGACGATGACGACGCGCGATGTGGATTCGTCTTAGTTGGAAGGCGAGAGGTGGTTGAAAGTCGAATAAAAAACTTTTGTTTTACGAAAGAGGGAGGAAATAGTTTTCGTATTTCTGAACGCAAAAGGATAGTTAAGTTCATGTGTTTAGGGGGGATGACAACTTCGTGGGTTGCTAATGGAAAAATAGGATTGTTTAGAACTTAACTGTCATGTAGGTTTCTTCAGAGAGCTAAGGATGGGTAATGAAGTTTTTATCATTCAACATCATGTTAACGCAAGGGGCAGTTTTCTGCAACTCTCAGGATTCCAGAATGGAAGGAGGAAATGCTTGTTGGTGATTCTAGAGAGCGCAAATGGCATTGGATGGAAAGGCTTTCTGCAGTCCATTCGAAGTGTTACTGAATCCATAGCCACTGCTCAAAGTGGGGAGTTTGTTGATGGAAAAATAGTGGAAAGGCCTTCCTCAGTCAAAGGTGCTTCGTACGCTGTGGTGTTGAGGTCTCTGGCAGGTAGTCCGGCCGAGATCAGCTCAACGGTAGAAGGAAAGGGTAAGGCACTTGTAGGAGACAAAGGCCGTCAGGTGACATTGAGAGAGGTGGAGGGGATCTTGTGGGATGTCAAAGCTCAATTGAAGGGAGTTATGGAATATGTGAAAGATCTGATGATTAAAGTGGATAAGGGGCTGGATCTAGTCGTGGGTTTTGGTGGTGGATCGAGAATGGATGAGGGAGGGCGGGGTGTAGATCCTTCGGGTTTGAAGGCCACAAGTGTGCCGGCAAAGGGCGTTTCAACGCCGTCACAGATAGGGTTGTTGGACGCTGGCATCTTTGTCCATGCCAGTGTCACTATGCCTCCTAAGGGAGCTTTAGGGCCTCAGTCACCAGTTGCAGATGGGGTTGGTACTTTTGTCCAAGGTTCATTTTTAGTTGAAGACGGGGGTCCATCCAGGGTCTCGAGTTCTTTGGAAGAAACAGTCGAGCCTCTTTTAGAAGATGCAAACGGGGTAACAGTAGGTAGTGCTTCCCGTACTTGTTCTTTTCTTGAGGGAGCCATAGGGTCAGACAAAGTGGCAGGATAAGGATCGTCTGGAGGTGGAACAAATACAAGCAATGTTGATGGAGGGGAGGAACTTGTAATGGTGGCAGAAACAATGGACAACAACCATATAGCTGTGGAGCAACCATATGGCAGTAAGGAAATTATTGGTTTGTCGTTGGTGCCTCATGTGGGGAAGGTTTAGAGTTGGGAGGGCAATTGGGTACTGTGGCTGGGGATAATGTCGTTCCCCTGGTTTCTCTTCCTCTGATAAACGATATAGTGGGTTTACCATCGGATTGGGTTCTGAATAAAGTTAACAGGTTTCAGCAAATCCTGGGGCTTTCATATGGAGAACATGGAGAATAGGAAGACCAATTTAAAGCAATACTCACTGCGATTGAGGTGAGTCATGCGATTGAAACCAAATCAAAATTTAAGAAAAGCAGGGAGTTAAAGCATCTTTCATGGGCAATCAACTACGATGCTAAGGGAGGTAGCTCAAGTCGAGGGAAGACTAAAGGGAGGGCATTGTGAAGACGTTCTCGTAGTGGGATGTTTAGGTAGAGGATTAGTTTTACAGAAACAAGGGGTTGGGGTTGGGGAGCTGTGTTACATTCCAATTTGGGTTTGGTGTAGTTTGGGTAAGTCCCATGGGTTTTTTGGGTCATTAGGGGCTCTCTTATATGGACTAGGTGTTTTTTTGTATACGTCTAGTGTACTTGGTTACTCCTATTGATATATATATATATATATATAATATTACTTATAAAAAAACACGGTTGTTTTGTTAGCAGTTTTAGACGCCATTTTTTTTGTTTCCCTCATGTCATTTGCTTAAGATTTTTGTTCGTGGTAATATTATAACCAGATATTTTGTTTCCATTGAAATGTGACGGGAAATTCTTTTCTATATTTTGATTCATTTTCCTGCTATTGTTGTGCAGCCTAATATTGAAACAGATGATGATATTACTCCACTGTTGTCATCAGTGGCAGCTGGCTCACTGGCATCTTTAGAGTTGTTGATTCAGGTTTCTCTGTGTTTCTTTATCCTCAAATATATCAAATGGACTTTGTGCCAGAACTTTGTGCATATCTATTTTAAAAGTTGGAGATATATAAATGCCATCAATATTGCTCGGTTCCTTTTTGGAGGTTTGACGGTTTATTTCAGTTGCATTCTGTTCTTGTTTACTCAAGTAATTTGATTATGAGCATTGTTATGTCTTCATTATGAAGATAGCTCTGTGGCTTTGCTTTGGGTAACTTATTAGTTTTATACTAAATAGAATCTATACGCACCAATCTGCAGCACAGTAATACAATGACAGATTGACCAAAACAAAACAAAACTTAGATCATTACAAAATGAGAAGTGCTTTAGCCACAAAGAAATCTTACAAAAGTAAACCCACAAAGTAGATCTAACGTATCATATAAAAACCATGTCAGTTTATGAGTTTACTTTTGTGACATCTCTTTGTAGCTGTAGTACTTTTCTTAAACAAGAAGTAACACTATTGAATAGAAACGGTGGCGCTTTAAGGATGTTTTTCTATCAAGTGGCTAACTCACATTGGAGAAGCAACACTATTGAGATGCTTTTGGTTGATGATTAGTCTTCTCTGATGAGACTGTGATCGTGAACCATATTTTCAGTATTATATACATAAATTTTCAGAGCGATTTGCTTCAGGACCCAAGTCCATTGAGGAAGGGATCGCAATGTGGCTTGAGAGGCTGTTGTAGAGAGAGATCTTCAAGATGGTAAAAGTAGGTTAGTGATATAGCACAGGGTCTGTGTGGTTTCACTATGGATTCTTTTAAGCTTGTTGGGATGCGATTCAAGATGATGGTATGAAGGTATTCTAGGTTTTTCATGCCAACAAGAAGTTTGAGAGCACTTCACAACCCTCATTCCTAAAAATGTTGGGGCTATGGACAGTATTGGTAAGAGCACACTCAAGCTCAAAAACACCATAGCCTGAAGCCCTTCGCTTACTGAAATCAAAGCACATTTACCTTATGGACTTTTTGGCACTTTTCTTAGCTAGATTATAGTGTGAAAAGCATGCTTTTAATTTAGATAAATTAAATGAGGAAGATGATGAGGGCTACAAATACGTTGATGACTATGATGATGGTCTTATGATTAATGATGAGGATGATTATATACTTCAGGATGGCATTGTATTCCTTATTTTAGCATACAAGTCATAACTACAATTCTTTTGCATATTTGATTATTTCCTTTTGGGCGTATTTTGATTTAGCCACGTACTTTACTTTGATTGTGGCTGAAAAATATCTGGATTGTACATATTTTATTAAGAACAAGAGAACTATATTCAATGCTTTGTTTAAATTTATGTAATTAGTTGATCTTGATTGTAATGTTGCTCAATGATTTTAAGCAATTGACTTAATAGGATGAAAATGTTACTATCATGCCTTTTTAAACTTTTTATGATATTTTATGCATATATATATATATATCGATAAGTAAACGATTATATTGATATGAATAGGTATAGCCCAAGTACACAAGATGGTATACAAAAGGTCACACCCAGTTAGAGAGAAGTAATAGAAACAAGAAAATCATGGATATCAAGGCCATGACAATCTACAGTTGTGGCCCAAAGAAAAAGAGTGCTAACAAAAAAAAAATCTAAGTTCTTCTAGTGACCATTTTCGCCACTTCCATAGGCACCACATGATACAAATCGGGACCATTTTCCACACTGTTGAGATTTGTAGGAAACCTTTAGATTTATCTAGCTGGCCATGAGCTTTGTCACTGTGGCAGACATAACCCAAGCTAACTCTATTCTATTAAACACTTCATTCCATAACATTCCAGCCACCTCACAATGCAACAATAACTGATAAATATTTTCACCATTTTTCCTAAACATACAACACCAATCTACTATGATCACCTTACGTCTCTGTAGATTATCTGTTGTGAAGATCTTACCTAATGCTGTTGTCCATACAAAAATTGCTGCTTTGGGAGGTGCCTTGTTTCTCCATTTCTTTCTCCAAGGGAATTGCGTATTTTGCGATTGTGTAAGCGTCTTATAGAAAGAACGGACCGAGAACTTACCTTTACCTGTGGGTATCCACCACATCTTATCTGCTTCTTGGGTTCTCTGCCTCATGGTGTATAGAAGAGCAAAAAACCCCTCAAAGCTGCCAACTTCCCAATTTTGGGCGGCTCTAGTGAAATTCACTTTCCATTGAACTAGTTTCCCCAATGACTCCATGCAATTATCCACCGAGGCATCTTTCTCACCTGCAATCCTAAAAACTGATGGGAATAAATCCTTTTGGGCTTGATCTCCACACCATAGGTCAGTCCAAAATTTTATTCTAGATCCATCACCCAACACTAGTCTAGTATGCCGATTAAAGGTCCCCCACCCACTTCGAATGTGTTTCCAAATGCCCACTCCATAAGCCCCATAGACCTCCCTAGTGCACCACCTCCCCCACATGCTTCCATATTTGCAATCGATCGCTAACTTTCATAGGGCTTCTGGTTCTATATTGTATCTCCACAACTATTTCCCAAGCAAGGCTTGATTGAAAATCCTCAAGTTTCTAATACCCAACCCACCTGAAGAGACTAGAGAAAATACCTTATCCCACTTGACTAGATGATACTTGAATTCTTCTCCTATCCCACTCTAAAGAAAGTCATGATACAGCTTCTCAATACGGTTTGCCACACTTGCTAGAATAGGAAATACAGATAAAAAATACGTTGGTAGATTAGAAAGAGTACTTTTGATAAGGGTGATTCTACCACCTTTCGAGAGAGATGATATCTTCCAACCTGCCAATCTGCATTCAATCTTCTCCACCGACCTTTATGCTGCCCCCAAAGGAAGACCAAGGTAATTCATGGGAAGAGAGGAAACCTTACATCCAAGGATACTAGCCAGTTGCCAGATGTTAGGAACATTACCACTGACACCAATTCTGATTTATCAAAGTTCACTTTTAACTCGGAAACCACTTCAAAACAAAGTAATAATGCCCTCAGTGTTCGAATTTGGTTTTGTTCTACCTCACAAAAAATCAGTGTATCATCTGCAAACAATAAGTGAGATAGGTTAATGGTGCCCCTAATAGGATTACCCATTGAGAATCCAATAAAGCCACTATTCACCAAGGCTAGAATCATTTTATGCATATTTTGTTTTTATACATTATATATTTTTTTTGATGGGCGATTTTATATGTTATATTTTAAAACTTTTCATCTAGGCTCTAGGCGGCATTTGTGCTTAAAATGCCTAGCACTTTCACTAACATTTGTAGTCTGTGTCTTTGCTTATCAGTCTAGTAGGGTTGTTGAGAAGATTATTCAAAGCCACATAAAGTGTTTGTAAGAGGTACACAATTTAGACTCGGTGCTTATTGCCTTATTGCCAACAAATCTAAATTGTACGTTTATTTTAGGTGAGTCACAATTGCTTTGTAAATTAAATATTGAAAAGGCCTACAATCATGTTAATTGGGAGTTTTTCTATTATTTGCTTGGGAGATGTAGCTTTGAGGAGAAATAGCGGCCATAGATAGTGCATTGCGTTTTTTGGTGCTCTTCTCTCTACTAGTGAATGGCTTTTCGTGCTGGTTTCTTTAGGAGCTTGTGGTCGAGGATAGATGATCTTTCATCTTCGTAACTTTTCATTATTGTTGTGGAGGCTCTTAATAGAATGTTGTATTCATTACTGTTGATGGAGGTTCTGGTCATGTTTGGTTAACTTTTTTTTTTTTTTGAAGTTTTTAAAAAATTTCAAATTTTTTTCAACTTCATTCCAAACATCTTTCAATTTTAAAAAAACTTTCTATTTCAACTCTTGAACTAATCATTTGCCTAGATTTTTCAATTTAAAAATAATGACAATTTTTTCACAAACGACCATAAAAAAAATTATATTCGAGCAACTTTTCAACTCTACCTACTTTTACAAACTCTAGTACAAAACATATATAGAAAAAAAATTTATTCATTTTTATATCTATTTTTACAAAACCCAACAAACAATACATCACAAAAAAATTCTAATAAATTCTCATTCTCAAAATTTCACCTAATCAAACATACCCTTTCTTTTCTGAAGGACTGGAAATCTTGATGTTCTGAACATTATCAAGCTGCTGTTTGTATATGATACTTTAATATTTTGTTGGGCAAGCCCAAGCCACCTATGCACCGTGAGGGCCATTTTTTATGCTTTGAAGCTATTTCTTGAAAGTGGATTGCGCCAGGTCAAAGCTTGCTCTTGTAGATAATGTTTCTAGTGAGCCGTTTGACTGCATAATGTGGTGTACGATATCCTTTTTGCCTATGAAATATCTTGGCCTCCTTTTGGGTGCCTCTTTCAAGGCCAATTCTATTTGGAATGGTGTGATTGAGAATAAGCATATAATTTGGCTGGTTGGAAGAGGATGTATTTGTCTAAAGTGGTGGAATAACCTTGATCAAGAATACTCTACAATTTGCCTACGTTTCTTGTCTCTATTTTCCTTTCACTGGTGTGTCCCAGTGTTGTTAAAAGCTCGCTTAAGCGCAAAGCGCCAAGGCCAAAGTGCTTTGCTGATCAAAAGCGAAGCTCATTTACAAAGGTGCGCTTTTTAGGGTTTTTTTGTGTGAGCTTAAAGCGTAAAAAAAGGTGCTTTTATTAATTTTTTTTAAATGGTAAAATATCATTCCAAGACCCAATCCTAATAAGTTTAGATCCCATGGGCCTACCCAATATTATCCAATGTAACTTTTTTCTTTTCTTTTTATTTTTTTTATTTTTTTATTATTATTATCGGTAAATAAGATGTTATTGATCGTAGGAATAGGCAAAAGCCCAAGTACACGGGTCATAAACAAGAGCAACACCTAGGAGTGATGTTCTAGTGATACAAGAAAGTCGTGGATGTTCATGCCATTGAAATCTATTACAAGAAATCCTCCCTTTTTATACAAGAAATCTATTTGTCCAAAGGGGGACGAATTACTTTGATAAAGAGTACATTGTCTAATCTTCCCACTTATTTCCTTTCTCTTTTCCCAATGTCGGCAGGGGTGACAAATAGAATTGAGAGGATTTATCGGAATTTCTTGTGGGGAGATAAAGGTGAGGAAAGAAAGTTTCACTTGGTAAGTTGGAATATGGTGTGTCTACCAATTTTATGTGGAGGTTTGGGGGTGCATAATTTGAGGCTCTTTAATAAAGCTCTTCTTGGGAAATGGTTATGGAGATATCATTATGAGAGGGATGCATCATGGAAAATTGTTGTTGATGTTAAATATGGGAGAATGTGGGGGAATTGGTGCTCTAATGAAGTTAGAGGAGCGTATGGGGTGGATTTGTGGAAGTCCATTCGGATTGGTTGGGGGGAGTTTGTCAATCATATTAAATTTAAGGTGGGGGATGGGACAAGGATACATTTTTGGTATGGGGATTCAGCCCTCAAGAATGTTTTTCCATTCCCAATTTAGGATTGCCAGGGACCAAGATGTTGCAGTGGCTGATTCTCTTTCTTTCTTGAATAATAATCCTCAATCGAATGTTGAATTTGTGAGAGATGTGCATGATTGGGAAGTGAATGTAGTCTCAGATTTTTTTGGAAGATTATATGATTTAAAGATTATTCAGGGAAGGGAGGATAGCTTGCTGTGGGTTCATGCAGGCAATTCCAGATTTTTGGTAAGTTCCTTTTATAAGGTGCTAACGTGCCATTGTGTTTGTGATTACCCCTGGAAAAGCATTTGGAAAGTTACGGTGCCTAGTAAGATGAGATTTGCTTGTTGGTTGGTATCTCTTGGAAAATTCTGACCACAGATAACTTAAGAAAGCGTGGACTTTGCATAGTAGATTGGTGTTTTATGTGAAACAAATATGGTAAATCTGTTAACCATCTTTTTCTTCATTGTGAGATGGCCAAGATTTTGTGGAATGAGATTTTTGGTAGGACGGGAATTGCTTGGGTGATGCCTAAGCAAGTGGTGGATTTTCTTCCTTGTTGGAAAGGTTTTGAGGGATGACAAACTGCCGCTGCCATTTGGAAGATGAGCCCCTTGTGTTTGATGTGGTGCGTATGGTTGGAGAGGAATGGGAGGTGTTTTGAAGACAAAGAACGCTCGATGGGAGAACTTAGGGAGTTTTTCGTTATTACTTTGAGTTTGTGGGCATAGGCTCTTGTTTTGAATGGAGATGATTTTCTCGATTTGCTTTAGGGTCGGTTTGGATACATAAAACATCTTATCTCATCTCATCATTACAATTTTTCCAAACTCACACAAAATATAATAAACAATTCAACTTTTTCAAATCCCAAAATAAAAATAATATTAAAAAATTATATTCTAACAATATTTTATTCAACTTTCAATAAAACATCTCATCTGAACTGCGTAAATAAATGAGGCCTTAGTCTTTTTTCAGTTTCTTGAGTGTATGTAGGTATTTTCTCTTGTATACTTCCTTGTATTTGGGTTATGCCTATTCTTGGTAATAAAACCTCTTATTAATTAAAAAAAAAAAATCTATTACAATCAACCATTGAAACAAGGTGTTAAAAAAAGGTTGTAAGTTCATTCAATGACCGTTCTTGATCTTGGAAGCTTCGCTCGTTCCTCTCCCTCCAAAGACACCACCATGGCAGATCAGAACCATCTCCCAAATTGAGGCAATCTGAGAAGTGCCTTGGAGACCTCTCCATGAAGCTAAGAGGTGGATCACCATTCTTGGCATCACCCAAGCTACACCCACCCTTGCAAAAAAGTCATGGCAATCTCACAATGAATTAATAGATGATCGATGGATTCTCCACTCTTTTTACACAAACAACACCAATCCAAGACTATGATTCGCTGTTTCCTTAGGTTGTCGGTAATGAGAATCTTCCCCCAAGAAGCTGTCCATACAAAGAAGGATGCCTTTAAGGGAGCTTTTGTCTTCCAAATGCTATTCCACGGGAATGGATTTACATTAAATATCCAACTCAAGTGTAGGCCAACTTATTCCAATAAATGTCCAATTGGGCCTTCAAACATTATGGGCCAACGGGCCCAATAAAGCTATCCTTTTAGCCATAATAAAGTTGCGCCCAGGTGTTACAGACTATGCCTTTTAGTTTTGTAATTACAGAATTTTGTATTACTTATATATATAAAAGAGTAGAGCTTGGGGCTTATTTAAAAGAGCGTTTGTTTGATGTTTGAACCTATGTGATTTCATTTCAATGTTCTGATAACTATCCTTCTGTTTATGTGCATCTGCAAAATAAATCTGGTAATTAGATTTTGTGCCATTTTATGCGTTCTTTTCTTCAGCAACCCTAATGTTTGCATTTTCTAATGTATAGGCAGGTGCTAAAGTAAATATTAGCGCTGGTGGAGCAACCCCTTTGCATATTGCTGCTGATAGTGGGAGCTTAGAAATCATAAACTGTCTGTTGAAAGCTGGAGCTGATCCAAATGTCACTGACGAGGTGAAGCTATACTTCTGTTATATAGTCACGAATTGACCTGTTATATCTTGAGTCAGCATGCTCATATATTTTCGTGCTAGTGTCTTTACATTACCGTTGGAATTTATGAAATATATTACCTGTATAATCCCTGAAGCATCCTCTTTGTATTATATTGAGCTACCTCATCATTTTAATCTATTTTTCATTTTACTTTGACCTATCCCAATGCTTCACATGCTAAAAAGACATTTGATTGTATTTTCTTTTTTACAGTATAAACCCACTCGGTTTTTTTGACATTAAGATAAAAAAAATTTGGAGATGAATGGTCTCCTATCATTTGTGTATAGATAGACGTAACACTTCTCTATTGATTTTCCATTTCTAATCATTTGACTTTCCCACACTTAACTCATACTTTTTCAATAAAAAAGACTATTAATCATATTGTGACTATTGACTCATCATTAGTTACCCATTTGGCTTCCTCATCATTAGTTAACACTAGGGGCATTTGATACTAACGACATTCACCCAAAAAAGAAAATAATATGGTCAAGAATTCAATTGATTTTTGAAACACTTAATAGAATAAAATCCAAAGAAAAAGATTTGTGAATACTTGAACCTCTACTTATCAAAATTACTCATAAGAAAATGAGATCGCCACAGAAATAAAGATGATACCTTTAGACACTTTTTATTCTTTTTTTTTTGATCGGTCTCTTTAGTCCTCATTAGCAAGACAATTATACTTCCAATTTGATCTTCCATTCTAAGTAACTTAGGCATAATGCTTTCCTAACCTTTTAAATTGTCTTAGGTTTAGGAATTTAGGCGTAAAAGACGTTGCTGGAATATGCCATGAACCTTCCTAATACCATCCCTATATTTATTTCTTTTTAGAGTTCTGGAATATCTCTATCTTCCTAAGTTGTTGAATTCTGATAGATGAGTGAAGTTGCCAAAAGGGAAAGGGCTACCACCGGGTCAGTGCTGATAGAGTGGGCCGCCGTGGACGTTGGATTCGGAAGCGTGGCGGAATGTTATGATCCTAGGGTTTAAGGTTTGACCAAATTAGTATTCAACAGTTCTAAGGCTTTTGGATCAATGGTTGGTAATGGGCTGTCATCGGCACGCATAGCTGCCCAGTGGCTTTCTGGCCTTGGTCTCCTATTTTCTCGGTTTTCTTTCGTATATTTTCTTGTTTTTCTTTTCAAACTTAGATATGTGCTATTCCACTAGTTCACCTTAGGTGCTCCATAGAAGGCCTCTGAGGGTCTGCTCCACCACCTCCACCAACCAACCCTGCCTTATAACCAGATCTGGCCACCATGTGCCACCTCTCTCCTCTGCCGCTGATCATCTTCTGTTTCATTTTGCTAGGAGTTTCATTCTCCTCCTGAAACTGCTTTTGTTGGGAGCTACCTTCGAAAGTTCTCCTATCCAAGTATGTAGGAGAAAAGATTCTGATCAAGCGCCTCAACCCGAACAGATCCAATGTGCATCTGAATGCGTTGGGTTCTGCAGCCCATGAAATCACCTTCACAACAGCCTTTCTCAAGACCACATGTCAAGAAAAAATAGGACCAGAATTGTAGGTTCTGTTACCCAATTGTTTCCCTTTTCCTGCTCTGTAAAATGTATTTGGGGGTTGTTTGTTGGGGTCCAATCCCCTCCTATTGTATTGGTAATTATAGTCAATTCTATTTTATTCATTAAAACAGATTACATATATGTGATCTCAAACAAAATTGAAAGAGAGAAAAAAATGACATTTATATGATGAACAATCCTTGGTTAAGAGTGGGTAAATCTTTTGTTTCCATGTGCAAAAACATTAGTGCAGTGTCCTAAATTGTTCCCATGACCAAAAAATGTAGGTGCAGTGTACTAAACTTGTTATTAATTTACGCTTTAATTTTAGGACCTTTACTTAATTTAAATATTCATTTATATTTTTTGGGGGGAAGGGGGGAAGGGTGAGGATCGTCTTACTTTCGCATGCTTTGGTTACTCTGCCTGTGGTTATTTTAATAAATTATTTTTATTTGTTTCAATACTCCAGTGTGCATTAAGAACTTATAACTGATGCTTTTTTTTTAGTGTAGGTTGGGAAACCCATCTTTCAATAGGCAACACCTCAATAGCAAAGAAAAAAATAAATATTTTTCTTTTCCTTCTAAATATATGCTATAAAACAAAGTGGTGCAATCTTCTGGATGACGTTGGTCTTCTTTCCCAACACTTCCAACTTGGAGGTCTTTCAAATATGGGAAAATTTTCCAAGTTGGAGGCCTCTTCAAAATAATCTTGTTAGTGGTTTCCTTTAAGTTGCAAATGGTCTATTATAGGAAAAACGTTTTGGTTGAGTCCATCATAGCTAGAGCCAAAGCATCCAGATTATATTCTGTACTAAGTGGACTGTCAGGAAACATTAGTAAAGTTCTATGAGATAGCCTATTAACCATCTCTCCTTGACTCCTTATAATTACCAATTGGTTCTGATTGATTGCTTGTATGAGTCCATTTTAGGTTGTTTCCTTCACAGTAATATTAATTGAAATCATACCCATATTTGATGTTTTTTCGTAAGTATAGATATTGGATGTTCTTGGTGCGTATTGTTAAAAAAGATGTTCTTGCCATACCAGGATGGTCTGAAGCCGATCCAGGTTGCAGCTGCACAAGGCAATCGAGGAGCCGTTGAGATTCTTTTTCCTTTGACTTCAAAAGTTCAGACCATTTCAAATTGGACTGTTGATGCAATAATTGAGCATATGCAGTCTGAAACTAGCAAACAACAGGTAATAATATCGAGGCACGAAATTTTGGATATGTGAGAAAGAAAGGAAGCTTTTCAATTTTTCAATGAGTGCATATTTATATAGGCTCTATAGTGTTTATTCAAAACATCATATTGGCTTAAACTAAAGACTAACCGTGCGATCTCTTGGTGGGGCATTTTGTTTTTGAAATAAATATTTTAAAATACCTCTATGTTTCCTTCTTAGCTTTCTCACCAAAAACAAAGAATTGTTTCTTGGCCTGATAACAAGCATAGCAGTGTGCCAGTGACTAGATGTATACTGTCTTTTTTATTTGAAAAACAAAAAGAGTTTCTTTCTCCATTCAAAGGAATTTGGAGCTCTTAAGCCATTGTGAAAGGAGTTCTGGGTACATAATGAGAAGAACCTCAAATTTTCCTTGGAAAGGAGATTATATTACTGAGTGAAAGGAGGAAAATTTTCCACTTAAGAATGCTGTGCACCCAGAATCAGTCGAGACTTTGTTCTGAACACCCAATGCCAATAAAAAAGAATGTTGTGCACCCCCAGGATTAGTAGAGACTTTGTCCTAGACACCAGGTGTCTAAAAAAAAATCCACTGAAGAATGGAAGGAAATATGAAAATAAAAGACTAACCCAGACAACACATAAACAATTCCATAATTGCAACAAATAATGAAGAGACACCTGGTGTCACTACAGTCTATATCAGTTTCTATTTGGTTTGCCAAATCCAGTGCTAGTTTAGATTCTTGTATTAACATTCAAGGGAAAATTTTCAGGAAGAAACAAGGGATCAAAGCAATGTTAATATGCCGAAGGAAACCAATCTACTAAAGCATGGTCTCCCTGAGGTATCAGTTTTTTACTCTCTAATGTACCTTTCTGTTTGTTATACTTACTGTGGCTCAGATTCTCTTCTGGATTGTCTGTTGTCTGAAATTGGATGCTTTTTAGCTTTTATTTTTCCTTGATAAAACCCCTAGGGGTTGGCTCAAGTGGTAAAGGCTTTGGTTTTGGTAGTATGCTCCCTCTAAGGTCTAAGATTCAAATTCTCTTGGGTGTAAACAATCTCTAGACTGGGGAATTTTTCCCTTAAATTACCCTAGGTGGACTTGCGGGAAACTCTTTACCGAGGGCCTGTGTACCCTTGGGATTAGTCGGGACGCTGTTCTAGAATACACGGTGCCAATAAAAAAAAAAGTTCTTGGTAAGATTACACTGGATGTTCTGTAGATGAGATTATTATATATCTAATTCAAATCTAGTTACTGTCATAAATTCAATTCAAATTCGATATTCTAGTTTTTACTCTCTGATCGTCAGTTCAACCATTACCTGTAAAAAAGTAATGTCAATTCAACCAAAAGACTGAATCAAAGACTTCCATGAATCAATTACTGGTTTTATCTCTTATGATACTGCACTTTCTATAAGAAGTGGAATCCTTATTGAAAACTTTTTCCAGTGGGAGAAGCATTGAAATGCTAATGAAAAGAAATTTAAGATGCCACTTTGGGATCATTGGAATCATTGTGAGCAAGGAAATGGTTCTCCCCTCTACCATTGACAAGGGATTGGACTTACTTTCACCTTGTGATTACTTGCAAGTCTTTTATCCTTCGGATTTATTGTGTATTTGTTTTTCTTTAATTGAATTATGGAGATATTAAACTTTTTTTCTGAAGTCATAAATATTAAACTTTCTGAGTTGAAGTATTCTGTTGGAATACTTTTACCGTTGTGTTTGCCGATGTGATGAATGTTCAACGTTTCAGGTGGCGCCAGAAGCAAAGAAGAAAGCTGCAGAAGCAAAATGTAGAGCAGATGATGCTTTCAAAAGAAAAGATTATCATACTGCTGTAGATGCTTATACACAAGTTCATACTTCTCTCCTTTGACTAATTCAATCATCTCTCCCTTTTACTGTTGAACATTTTCCTTTTCGGCTGCAACCCTATGTCTCTGTATTTGGTCGTGCTCTTGGTTGACGCTAATTTTCATCTGATGGCAGAGAACACATTTCTATATGAGGACTGCTATAGTCACAAAGAGATTACACAAAAGCAATCCCACAAAATGACGTGGTTTCATGTGATCTGTTAGATCTACTTTATAATAAAAGTAACTTTACAATCTAATGAACTGCACGAAACCACCTCAGTTTGTGGGATTACTTATGTATAATCAATTTGTTGCTAAAGTATTTCTCTTTCTATATAGAACATTATTGGGATAACTTATCAGTTTATTTGTTTGACTAGAAAGCATATTTCATGGTCAGCCACCAATATACCAATATAATTTAGCATATTAGGGGTGTGGCTCAACTAGTAAAGCCTTGGTCTTGGTGGTATGCTCCCTCCAGGTCTAAGGATCCTCTTGGGTGCAAATAATGCTCCCTCCATGTCTAAGGATCCTCTTGGGTGCAAATAATGCTCCCTCCAAGTCTAAGGATCCTTTTGGGTGCAAATAATTTCTAGGGACTATCCTACTGGGGGCAACTTCTCCTTGAATTATCTGAGGTGCATTTGCAGGAAACTCCTTGCCGAAGGTCTGTGCACCCCCAGGATTAGTTGAGACTTTGTTCTTAGACACCCGGTGCCAATAAAAAAAAAAATTAGCGCGTTTTCAAAGAAACTAATTAACCTCTTCACTTACCAAATAGGTGAATGAGACTTAATTAAACTTCTCATGACTCTTCTTCTGACAGAATCTAGCTGGTGATTGATATTTTTAGTGCTCCATTGGTAGTAGATATACCATCTTCTGTATGCTATTCTGTTATTTGAAATTTAAATAATCAATTTCTATTTACTGCAAGAATGGATGACGTGG
This sequence comes from Juglans microcarpa x Juglans regia, assembly GCF_004785595.1. Classification (NCBI taxonomy): domain Eukaryota; kingdom Viridiplantae; phylum Streptophyta; class Magnoliopsida; order Fagales; family Juglandaceae; genus Juglans; species Juglans microcarpa x Juglans regia. Next base: position 11,365,780 of record NC_054600.1, on the reverse strand, counting down.
CCTAATAGAAACAAAGAAGCTTTTACTTCGAAAAATTATGTGTTATAGATATCGGTGGCAAAATTTGTTTCCTTATTCACAGATGCATATCTAAAACGTGAGCTTTCAGCACATTGATTGTAAATTGTAATTGTTTGGGATGCATATTCAGGCAGTTGATTTAGACCCCACTGATGCTACTTTGTTTTCCAATCGGAGCCTTTGTTGGATACGCATGGGTCAAGCTGAGCATGCCTTAGATGATGCAAAGGCCTGCCGAGCATTACGGCCAGATTGGCCCAAAGCTTGCTACCGGGAAGGTGCAGCTTTACGCTTATTGCAGGCATGTTTTCATGTTCACTTCTGGTCCATGGCATTTGAAACAACGAATTGGTCTTTGTGGTCTGATGTTATTTGTTTCTCTTATTATTGCAGAGGTTTGATGAAGCAGCCAACTCTTTTTATGAGGGAGTGCAGCTTGACCCTGAAAATAAGGAACTTGTGCATGCCTTCAGGTAGTGATCACGTTCACCATCTCTGGATTTACTTAGGCCTTGGTTTTGGCATGCCGATGACTACATTACAAAATGAAAAAAAAAAAGAACAAAATCATTTATTGTTCTCTTTATCGATTGTAAAATCCATGAAATGAGCTAATTGTTGAAGAGTTTCGTTTACTTGGGACATCTTACACTTTAAGAGGGACTGCAAAATTTATTTCATCAATCAAATACATCCTCTGAGTACCTGCCACTTCTACAGGGAAGCTGTTGAAGCTGGGAGGAAGTTTCATGGTACCAAATCACCAATCAAGAAAGAGGAACTGGAGTTTTGTGTGGATAAATAGCTGTAAGGGTCATACCGGACATACATGGAAACTGTATCCAGAAAAAAAAAAAAAAAAAATAGCTGTAATAGTTTGTCAATGAGAATTGTTCACTGTTTTGGTAGAGAATCACAATTATTTCAGCCAGTTTAACATCAAAAACCTTACTGTAAGATTTCTTCAACTGGTTAGAGTCCAACCGAATCAAAAGGCTCCGACAATAATGAATTAACAGGCTCATGCAATCGACAGCCTGCCAAGGGAAGAAGCCCGTCGAAGACAACCAGAGACAACTTACAGCATTGGTACTACAGTCTACAATTGTGGGAAAACCTTGGAAACCCATGATCCACAGTCCACATTGAATTGATTGGCGTTGGTCTGAAACCAGACACAAGTATCCTCCTGTATTTGGGTTTGTAAAAACTCTATTTGCATGCTTATTTACTGACACACCAAATGCACTATTTATGTGAAAGCCAACCACATTAGTTAGTATAAAAGATACTTGTGTTGGGAAACTTTATTACGATTGACATGTTCACACAGTATACAGTGTGTAGGTAGCAGAAGACTCTTCTTTACACCACCACCTAATAGGAGGATATTGTTAAGGATAAAACAATATTTGCCTCTCATTTGTCTTAAATCGAAAAGCAAAGACCTCACTTATTTTCCTTATTCATTCTCCATTGCCAATCTCGCCAACTACTTCCATTAGAGAATGCCTATTTCAGCCGTGGCACACTTCAATCCAGTTCAACCCATCATGTTTCGTTCGAATTTTACCTTCTTTTGTTTTATTGAGTGCATCTGAGTCGACACATGTAAAGGAGAGGTGGTCTTTGATTTCCCCAAAAGCCAAAAGAACAATTTTATTTTAATTTTATTTTCTAAGCAAAGTGGAGAGACTTGAGACCTAAGAAAGAGACTGCAGATAAATGATAGAGAAAAGATGATGTACTTGACAGCAGCCATGGTTTGATGTGGACCATTTAAAAGAAAGTACATTCCAAGGGAGCATCTTCAATAGATTTGCAAAAAGTTAAATTCATTCCATATTCAGCTATTAGACATCAAAATATCATTATAATAAATTAGTTAAAATCTAAATATTTGAACTTTAGCTACAGTGAATATTAAAATTATTTTCAAATTTGTTAGTTATTATAGATATATCAAATGTATATTTTATCATTTATTTCTCTCCATACTTTCATGTCTACTTTTAAGTTGAACGAAAATAATGTTACCACGTGATATTTAGGGGGCATGGCTTCAAGTAAATAAACTATTGAGGGGGTACGACTTCAAGTAAATTAATTACTTTCAAATAAATGTCTATATTTTCTAAGTGACTATTAATGCACGGCTTCAGTTTACTCAAAAAAAAAAGCCATTAATGCACAGCTCATGTGCTGGGGGCCTCGCATGGTACTAGACCTTTTTTGTTTTGTTTAGAATATGATTACTAATTAACATATTTTAATTAGAATATGATTACTAATTAATATATAATAGGTAAAATGGTAAAATATGATAAATTAAATTAAATTAATAAATAAAAAATTAAATATTTTTTTAATTATTTACTCATTATTATATAATGAATAAATGGATAATCCAATATGAGGATTTGATGTGAATAGACAAAATCAAATTTATCTTATATTATTTTATTGTTATATAAAGAAAAAAATAGATATTCTAATGTGGAGACTTATGTGAATAGAATAGTGAAAAGTCAAATTCATTTCATATTTATTAAAAGTGTCATTTAGTTTTGACTAATCCATTTAGGATGCTTAATAAGAAGAAGAAAAGTCATTGAAAGAGGATATGGGGGCTCTAGATACCTATTTGTGATTAACTAAGGTTGCGTTTGGATGATGAAATGAGTTGAGTTCAGATGATAAAATATTGTTAGAATATTATTTTTTAATATTATTAATATTTTAAAATTTAAAAAAGTTGAATTATTTATTATATTTTGTGTTGAAATTTAAAAAAATTATAATGATGAGTTGATATGTGTTTAGGTTCCAAACATACCTAAAAGTCATTGAAAAGAGGATATGGAGGCTCGAGGTGGTCATTTTCCCCTCCACCCAAACCTCCCGTTCACCCGTCCCCTCTAATGGGCAGGTGGATTTTTTAGCTCACTACATAGTCTTAGCCAAACTAAACCCTATATTTAAGATTCAACTCTTAAATCTTAAAATCTATTTCCTCACTTTTCATATTCAAATCTCAAGTCGTAGATCAAACTCTCATTACATAGGTCTAACTATAATTTTCTTTTTTCTTTTTTTTCTTTTTAAAAAAAAGGTATGCACTAATGTAGACCCCCTTATGCACGATCATGGCTTGGCTGTGTTTTTGCACAAAGACCTATTGACAAAGTCGTGATTGTGGGTTTTAAACCCCGTACCCGCGGCCACAACTAGGTCGTGGGTCGCAGAGTCCCTTACTTGCGACCTCGGCTTGGCTATTGGTTTGCATAGAGACCTTGGTTGTCGGCTGTAGAGATCCAAGAAGAAGAAAAAAAAAGAAGAAGAAAAGAAGGCTTGAGGAGAAGGTGATGGAAAAGATGTCTAGAATTTGGGCAAGTGAAACCTAGGCAAGCTACCCGCTTGCTTATACAATTTTTACGTCTTAAATCTGCTTGCTCGGTACCCCCTTAGGGAGCGGGTGAGAGTATGCTTGGCAGGTTGATTATAGGGACCTACCTAGCACCCGTAGTTAGGGCCGGATATATGTATAACAAAATAATATCAACAATGATAGATTATCATATTACTATTTATTACTATTCTTTTTGTATTTAATTTTTTTTAATTTTTTATTTTACTTAATAATTAAAAAAGTGAGTATTAATAAAATTATATATTTTTTTAATTTATTTTCTTGAGTTTTTTACAACACCACCATAAATAGTGTATAAGTAAAAAATAATACTATATACAGTTGTAGAGTGTATAAATATCGCACAATCATCTTGAAAAAGAATAGAGTCTACTATTTATTATTTTTTATGTGAATCTCATATTTATTCATTTCTTTCAAAAAAATTACGTGACATTTACACACTTTATAATTACAAATATCATTTATCATAAGTAACAGAAGTAATGGGATTTGGGATTTTCAAGGTTTATGGTCATGTACTATGCTCTATAACCTTATTATTTTCTAACTCTTTGGGTCAATTATTCGAGCTTTATTATATCTAACAGGACTGTCAGAGCTCCTGCTAAATCAGATCACTTGGGTTGAATTTAATAATATCACATTTTTCAATGGCCATAATTTCAACTTTCATTTACTTACCAAAAATTATATTTTTTACAGTCATATTTCCAACTATTTCGGTATTAATGATCAAAGTCTCTCTAACAAATAGAACATTTTTCTCTTCAGTTTCATCCACCTTAACCTAAATTTCTCTTTCATTCATCGTAGAGCTATTGTTAAAGTAATTTTCGTCCAGTAGAGACTTGGCTTCATTGATTTGTGCAAATTAAGAGTACTAGTCCCGTTTAGATAATGAAATTATTTTATTTCATTTTATCTCATCATTACAACTTTATCAAATTTTTATATAAAATATAATAAACTTCAATTTCAACTGTTAAAAAATAATATTTTAATAATATTTTATTCAACATTTAATTTTTATCTAAAATTATTTTATCTTATTTTACTATTCAAACCGCACCTAACACTAGTGCCAACATCTATTTTTCATAACTGAAGTTCCTTATGGCTTATTGTTTATGGCTTGGGAAAATCAGGAAGGGTGATTATTGGAGCTTGCATCATAATTGGTAGCTTTAACCTTTCGAAAGCTTACTTGGCATGAGTTGACCAAAGGAAATAATGTTTCTTTAACAGCTCAGCCATTGTCTTGTAATTCTCCGTAGCCTCAAATGATTTTTCTGTTTTTTTTTTTTTTTTTTTTTTAAGCAAATGATTTTTCTGTTACAGCATCTAAAGCCAAGAAATCCACGTGGCTCCTTAAAGTTAAAGATAGTTGGCTTAGGCCAAGCAATCATACGGACTTTTTCTGGGTCCAACACAACAACTTCAGGAGAAATAATATGACCCAAATAGCAAATTTTGGGTTTACCAAATGAACACTTATCTCTTAATATTGGAAAAACCTATTCAACATGTTCTAAAAAAGCAACGAAGTTGGGATTAGAAAAGCTAAACGGCATTACTACTAATTGGTAATGATAATGGTGGGTTCAAACTTCGAAATGTTGTCTTCTCAACATCTAGTGGATTTATTCTAATATGATATCCGCAAATCAAGCTAGAAATTATATCTAGGCTCCATGCAACCCTTCTGAGTGTTCATCAATCACAAAAATGGGAACTTGTCTATAAATGATGACGTGATTTAAAAACCGAGAAGCCCAAAGTACTTAATGAATCATCTCTTCTTAATGAATAATATAGGAGAGGAATAGGGAACGTAACATACTAGTCATAGATTTAGAGTATATAAATAAATCTTCTAGTTAATTTTTTTTTTCTATTATTATTATTAATCAGATTTTATATTTATTTATTTTAATAATTTATATTATAATTATTTTGTTTGAAATTACTAGAGTTTTGTGTTATTACTAATAACTATTACTAGATTTTAACAGATTTTACAAATTTTGGTTTGAATTCAAATCTTAGTTTCTCCTATCTCTACCGAACCTCATCTCTTGATTTTAGCCTCAGAAATAAACACTATAAACCTCCAAACCCGTACGTTTCTCAGTATTAGTTGTTAACATCCTAAGTGAAAACCGACTCTGTTGATGAGCAATTTCTCCACTCCGCACGTCTCCACCCTCATGCTCATGCACGTCTCTACTCCTCTAGGTTCCCTTTTATTTTTTTTTCTCAATCATCTACATTTATAAATTACGCTTACCCCTTATACGAGAAGAGAAAACTTGAAGCCATGAGCCACCCACTGCTGAACTCCTCCACACCGTGAGCCTTCCCCCACTCTGAACCACCCTTGCTAGGCCAAGAGCCCCCAAACACAGTAAGCCTCACCGTGCCCCACCCTCTTCACGGAACCATTTTGGTGAACCTCTGCTTTCCACGTCCGAAACAAAGCCGTCGTCTCTCCTCCACGGTAGCCACCTCAAGAGACGCCGAACTACCTCTCCGACGACACAGAGTTTGTTGGCCATCCCTTTCCGTTGCACCCACTCCCTTCCGGTAAGCCCACCACCGTCGGTCACCATTTTTCTTCTTTTCTAAAGTCTTTCGGTTTACAGTTCTCTCCTTGCTCAGGAAACCAGCTGCGTTGCCGTCCACTTCCAGTCACCCCGCAGCCATCGTGCCTTGCAGCCCCTCTCGGTGAGTCCCTTGTTATCGCACCTCTCTTCGTATCCTTTGTTTTTCTTTTTCACAGTATTAGTCGGCTTTAGTTCTTGTTTCTAGTTGCTTCATACACGTGTTGTGAGTTTTTACACAAATACCCTTTAGGCTTTAACTCATTGCCTTGTAACTTTCCTATATCTACGATGAAGATTATTTTAGGGTTATTACGTTGCTACCCTTGGGTTATAAGCCATGGCAGATTACTTGGACTTGATTTTATCATACTTATATTGTGAGTTAAGTTTATTCTGAAAGGTTATTGACTTGTAATCTTGGGCTTAATCTTATTTTATTTCAACAACAGTTTTAGTAATTTTATTGGGCTTAATATTTTAAAGGTCAGTTTTTAATTAAATAAATATATTAGTCAAATGCTATTTCTATAAGGAAGTGTTTAAAGAATTTGAAATATATTTTAAAGTATATTATCAAGTCTAATATTTTGTTAATATTCCTTTGTCTATTTAGTAGAATTTTAATAAAGAAACATGTTAAGAATATTTAAATGATATTATTATTTCTTGTTCAATTATGTTAATTATAAGAAAGGCAACCTATTTTAAGAATTGAAGTTTTTATGACTTATTTTTAATAGAATTGATTATACCTCAAGTATTATACTAAGTTATATTTTGAAAGTAAGATTATGCTATTAGTATTGTAAATAATTTAAGATATAAGTATTCATTGATTTTTATGATAAACATAATATTTATTTGATTATGTTCTACGATGTGAATTTAATTTAGTAGGATATTAGTATATATTGTTTCCAAACAGATTTAGTGATAGTTATTATTGCGTATAGGTGTCGAGTTACAAAGTGATATTCAAGAAGAAGCGCAGCGAGGTAAGTAATTTAATCACAAATTAGGATTATCACAGTTCAGCTTATACATAAGTATTATTCAAGCCAGTTCATTTCCAGCCATTATTTATGCACCACTCATGTCATATGCAAACATATCATCCAACATAGCATACGATTATATCATTCCGTATCATGTTTAAATTCAAAAATTATGATTATGTATGTATTATGTCATGCATCTCATGTGTATAAGACACATAAGCTATTCTAAGTTCAAGTACAAGATAAGATAAGATCAGTTAATAAGATGATCATTCAGATGCATGGTACCAATGCAGTTCAGTTTCAGGGTGGGTGTGCAAGCCATGGGCTCAAGCGTGGTCCACCATAGTATGCTAGAATACTATCAGTGGCTCCCCTCGCGGCCGCGGGACGTGGGGTCGGTGCGCAATCTGGCACATAGAGTTAAGTGTGTTGGCCAGTCAAATAAATCAGTTAAATCAGTTAGATCAGTCAGTTAATTCAATTAAATCAACTATGCATAACATAAGCATCAGTATGAAAAGTCATGAATTTAAACTCTCAGCATGAATTTTTTTATGAAAACCTTATGTTTATTATGTTTACATTGTGATGGATTTCTTACTGAGTCTTCGACTCATTCTAGTTTGTTTTCATGTTTTTAACCACCTAGGTGAGGATGATGAATACTAGCAGGCAGGCCAGGATTAGAAGGGGCAGTTAATTTTAGTTTCAGACTTTCTAAAATAAAATTTACTTTTATGACATGAATTTATTCAGTTTATTCATTTAATGTTTTTGGAAGACATTTTATTAGACCTTTTCTACAAAATAAATTTCTAATTTCATTTATGAAATATGAGATCTCTTGCCGAGTTTATTTTTTATGAAAAATACGTGACATTCCTAGCATACGGGAAGTGAGTGTTACATGGAATGACTTTTGATTCCAGTACTCACTGTACCATGCTCTGGTTTTAATAGTATTTTGTGGTCATGGCCACATTCTAAAGGTAGCCTCTTTAGGCTCTTGAAATAGATTGATAAGCAAATCAAAATGCCCATCCTCTTTGGGTTCATGCACAACATTGCTATGATCTCCCCCTCCCAATTTCTAATGATAACACCTCCCATTTTCTAATTCTTTGCATCGATGAAAACATTCCAATTAGCTTTGAGTGTCCTGTTATCTGGTTTTTTCCATCTTGTTGTTCTATCTGTTTTTCCATTTGTAAGTGTTTGGTGGTAAAACTCTTCCAAGTCATCCCTGACCCTATTGATGATTGAACTTGGGCTATCAAATTTATGCTGATAGATATACTTGTTTCTTTTAAACCAAATCCTTCTCATAATTGAAGCAACCTCCTCCAACTCTTGTTTCTTTAATCTGCTCACCATTTCCTCCCGAATTCTGAATAAATCATACTCCTTACAAACCCATTTCTGAACAGAGCTCAAAGGTTCAGCCCAGATATCAGTGGCCGCGGCACAATTCCACATAGAATGACAATTTGTTTCCTCTACTTTCTCACAAATGGGACAAAAGAAATTTTCAATTACTCTTCTCTTGAACAAATTTCTCTTTGTGGGAAGGATATCACTGACAGCTCTAGACAAAAAATTTAACCACATTTGGAGCATTCATCTCCCAAATTCTCTTCCACCTAGCAGCTTCCCCATTCTTGCTTTAAGGCTCTCACTCCATTCTCCTCTTTTTGCTTACTTCCAAATAGTATGCACTCTTAACAAAGAACCTACCATTCTTAGTGGGGCCCTAAATTAATTTATCATCACTACCCATCTTACTAATAGGTAGACTACAAATCACTTCTACATGTTCATCATCCACCACTTCTCTTATGAGTTTAACATTCCAGCAGCCTCTTTCTTCATCTAAAAGTTCTTTGACTTTTGAATCCTTGTTAAGAATATGCACTGGGGATTGCACACTAAAGTGCTAGGAGTAGCCAACCATCTATTTCCCCATATATTTTTATTTCCATTTCTCATTCTCCATCTTAGACCCTCTTTAAGCAGATCCATCGACTCCCAAATGCTCCTCCAAATCAGTGAAGGCCCCCTCCTAACTTGGCCTCCAGTAAATTCTCTAATTTATAGTATTTTTCTTTCAAAATCGTAGCTGCCAGAGAGGTGGGATTGGTCAATAAACTCCAATGTTGGTTGGTAAGTATGACTTGATTGAAGCTTTCAATGTCCTTGAAACCCAACCTTCCTTTAGCTTTAGATATACCAATCTTACTCCATTTTTCCATTGGATCTTTCTATCATAATTCATGTGTCCCCACCAAAATCTGACCATAATAGCAGACATTTTCTTGCACAATTGCCTTGGCAACTTGAAAGCACTCATTGAATACGTAAGAATTGCTTGTATCACTACTTTGATAAGGATCTCCTTACCTGCTTGGGAGAGGAAGTGATTCTTCTAGTTATTAATTTTATTTCAGACTCTCTCTTAGATCTCCTAATTAGACTTTCCAACCATTATGGGCAACCCCAGATATTTCTTATAGTCACCACTCACCCTTGCTCTTGCTTCCTTGAAAATTTGGTCTTTGATGTGACAACTGGTATTGGACTAAAAAATGTGGTAGTCTTCTGCTTGTTGAGACTTTGACCAGAAGCTTGTTCATATTTCTCCAGAATTTGCATCACACTCCTCCACTCATTCAAGTTGTCCCTGCAAAATAGTATACAATCATCTGCAAAAAGAACATGATTGATTCTAATCCTCTCCTTGTTACTAAAACACCTCTAGTAGTACATTTTTTATCTGAGTACTTTATCATTGAATTGAGGCCTTCTGCACACAAGAGGAAAATGTATGGAGATAAGGAGTGTCCTTGCCTAATACCCATTCAGGGGATAATCTTTTGTCTAGGCTTCCCATTCACCAAAATTGAGTAATGCACTGAAGTAATACACTTCATAATGAGTTCAGCCCACCTCTGTCCAAAACCCAAGTTTCTTCATAACTTCCTCCAAGTAGACCCACTCCACTCTGTCATATGCTCAGACATGTCCAATTTGAGTGACATACTCCATTCTCTTCCTTTTTGTCTTGTTTTCATTGAATACAGAGCTTCATATGCTACCATGATATTATCAATAGTCTTCCCAGAATAAAAGCACTCTGGTTGAGTTAAATAACATCTGGCAACATCTTTTTCAGTCTATTAGCAAGAGTTTTAGTAATTATCTTGTACAACACATTACACAAACTAGTAGGTCAAAACTCACTAACAGATATAGGTTTTTTAACTTTAGGGATCAAACCAATATATGTAAAATTATGGAGGGGACCAAGTCCTCTCCATTCAGGAATTTAAGAACAATAGTGCTAACCTTATCTCCAACTACACTCCAGTAGAATTGGTAGAAACATGCCCTAAACTCATCTGGGCCTAGGGATTTTAAAGGGGTCATTTAGTGCAGTGCTTCCTCAACTTCCAATCTAGTGAATTCTTGTTATAGCTAGTCATTCATGTCTTTTGTTACTCAAGCTTCCATATGTTTCAAACAATCCTCAATTGCTTCTGTTGAAGGTCTTTTGACTGGTATACTTCTTTGTAATAATTCTAGAAAACATTTTGAATCTCCTCTTGATCTATCCAGAGTATAGAATTAGAGACTCTAATCTATATAATCTAGTTTTTCTTTCTCCTTTGAGTAGCACAGGCATGGAAATATTTAGCCCAAGTTGATACTTGGTTCTCTTTGACCTTTGCCTCCATTTGATATCTTCTTGCTCTAATAAAGCTCCTGCTCCTACTTCATTCTGTAATCTTTTGATCAACTCCACATTGTGTGGCCCCTCTGCTTCTTGTAACCATATGATAATATTTTTTTTTTTTTATCTTACATCTTTCTCACTGGCTCTAACTTTCCTTTTGCTTCATCTGGTGAGAGTACCAGTACTACACTTGTTAAGTGTAGATTGTACTCGTACCATAGAGTTTGTTGATAAATCACCAGTTTGTCATTTCTTCTTAATAATGTTTTCACATTCTTTATTTTTGGTCCAATTGGCTTCAAATCTAATCAACTTTTGGCTCCTATTAGGCCTGAGAAATCCATCATTGAATGATAATACTAGTGGCTTATGGTTTGAACATCTTGATGTCAAGCCTTCTACCCATGACTCTTTCCTTTCACTAGCTTTTCGGTGGCCATAGAAGCCAGTAATAAGCCACTTCACTATGTGCTTCTTCTTAGTGATCCAAACATTAATGTGTCTCAATGAGAAGTTCTAAACTTCAAGACCTATATTAGATTTTCACAAAAGGACCAAACCCCCACTCCTACAAGTTCCACCCCAAAACACCCATCAAAACCCAGTTTTCTCCTAAGAGCTTCCAATTTACAAGACTTGAGAAGGGTTTCCATCAAGAAAAACACTTTGGGTTGCTTTTCCTTTACCATGAGGCAAAAATCTTGAATTGTCTTAGGGTTCCCAAGCCCTTGGAAGTTTCAGCTTAGTATGATGATTTCTCACGGCAGTCTCTAACGATATCACAACATTCACACCTTCTCCTTCCCCTCGGTCACTCTTTGCCTTTTTCCCATCCAAAATTGAACATTTTTAAAAGAGGATAAGAGCATAGACTCACCTACATTTCCATTTCCTCTTGCCCTTCTCTTCTGCTTCTTCTGGTTGCCACTACTTTCCCTTGAGCTCTAAGTAAGGAGTGATCATCCGTCACAAACTGGTTTATCTTTGAATGAGCCTTTGGGTTAACGTCCTCTATTGCGGAGAGCCCATACTACCTATTATTCTTCTTTGGGCTTTGTGGGCTGGAGATCATAAGGCCTAATTGTTTCTTATTTACAGAGACAATAGGCCCTCTCACCAAATTGGACTTTGAATCCCTAGACTAAGTTTTATCTTTACTCAAATTCAAAAATCACTCCTGATAATCTATGATTGCTCCAAGATTTGTTGCCATCCCCAATGTCTCTGTGTTTTTCAAACTTTCCTCAGTTCCACCTGAATTGCTAATGTTCTCTCGCCATCAAACACTGGTTTTCCTCGGTTTGATTGAATTAGAGCAGCACTATCTTCCGTCGGGTTGGAACTTGAAATAGTAGGGTTGACAAGCTCTCAGATTTTTTTTGTGGTTTTGAGAATCATTATTGCTCTGGTTCTCCTCTTTATGTTTTGAAAACCAGTTGATCCACAACAGTTTCCGGTGTCAGCCCTTAACTAAGGTCCGAATTGACTATCCTTATCAGTTATCACTGCTATGGTTTTTTCTCAGTTCATCACTCGAACAACCTTGATTCCCATGAATGATTCAACCACATTTAAAGCACATCTTCAATAGCTTCTCATATTTTATAGGCACCCACATGCTCTTCCCTTATATGTTTATTGTTCTTCCTCAGGCTACAGCTTTCCTTAGTTCAAGTTCAATTCTTACCTCTCGGGAACTCTCCCAACCTACTCCATCTTCACGTACATCCACTTCCAACACTTTACCAATCGTTTCCCCTATTTGTTTCTCTACTTGACAATTCATACATGTCATTAGGAGGTTATGCAATTGGGCTCAAAATTGTTCGGAATCAAAACTAATTAGGTGCGGTTGAGTATTGCCATTGAAGAATTTCAAGATAAAAATACTGGTATCGAATAAACATGTCTACCTTCCAGAACTCGATCTCTATCTTCTTGTTTTTCAAAAGTAATGATGAAGGTGTTCAACATGGTGGATCGAATGACTTCTTTTCCTATATGTTGATTCGTGCATATTTTGCCACTCAAACTACGTTCCCCTTGACTATGCATCTCTTCCGTCTTTTCAATATTGATGTTGATTTCTGATTGTTCTTCATCACTGAGTTTCAATTGATTCCAAATTTCCTCCAACTCCTCCTTACCGTTCCACCAAGATCTCCTTTGTACGTTGGGACTTTTACGACTCTATTAACAACGAGTAGTGCGTGATTGCCCCTTCTCCTCTTCCTACCCTACTCTTAGAGCATTGGCAATGGCTAGGGCCAAGTCTAAATTTCAACTAAAACTTGAGATTAAAGTTTTGAAGAGGTTAATCCACATTAGACTAGCCAGTTTAAAGTCAAAATAATAATATAATATTATATATTTTAATAACTTTTTTTATATTTTACAAATACACTCCATTTATTAATTAATAATTTAATTTTTACTGTCCATACAAATTATTTAACATGAAAAGAAAGGAAGATAAAGGAAGAAGAAATGAAGAGAAACGGAAGGAAGGGAGAGGGTAGACGTGGGAGTGAGTGAAAAAAGTTGGAATAATTTTTAATAAAATATTCTTTTGGTTGGTAAATAGTATCTCATCAAATATGGCTCTGCTTTTCTATTTACTGTAACTCATAACTTGATTTGAAGTGATTTGGCTAGTCCAATACAGTTGATTTAAAAAAAATTAGTTAAAATTTAAACTAAATTGATATTTGATTAATCTAATGCTAGTGTTATTAGAGAGCGAAAGAGATACAACTTTGTACAAAGTCATGCATACTTATCGCACTACTCAACAAATAAGGAATATTTTTGCTATTTCGTATCACATTCACAAGTGAAATAACTAAATACTCAATATGCTATGCTAAATAAATATTTTCTATTTGGATTAAATTGAGAGTATACTAGTCTTAAAAGTATATTAGAGTTGTGAGTGTATTTTTGTGTTATTCTGAATTATTTTTCTTTTATTTTTATTTATTTTTTATTTTTATTTATTTATTCAATGTAAAAAAAGAAAGAAAAAAACGGAAACGAGATACAAAACGATGGCCGGAGGCCCAGGACCCTCAGAAAATAATTCCTTTGCTTTGCTTTTGTCAATCTCCGGTCGTTGTTCCCGGAGAGAGAGCCTTCACTCCAGTTCACTCCTTTGGCTGTTACCTTCGGGGTTTCTCTCCCTCTTCAATTGCCGAGATCTGAACGAAATTCTACTTTTTATTTCACATATCTACAGAAAATGTCTCTGAAATCACCGGCAGGTTACGGCAGCAGCACCACCACAACCACACAACCACAACCTTCCTCCCCGACGTCCCTAACCTTCATCTCGCGCGCCACTCGCGCAACCCAAACCCTTATAGCCCCACGGCGTCCCTGGGCTGAACTCTTCACCCCCTTTTCCTCGTTCTCCCTCCCTTTCTCCTATCCGGACGCTCTGTCCCGTATCAGACGGAACTTCTACCACTTCCGGGTCAACTACGCTTTGACCGTCCTCTTCATCCTCTTCCTCAGTCTCCTATGGCACCCTGTTTCCATGATCGTCTTCCTCATCGTCTTTGTCGCCTGGTTCTTCCTCTACTTCGATAGGGACACCCCAATCGTCCTCTTCGGTCAATCCTTGGACGACAGAGTCGTGCTTGGCGCTCTGGGATTTGTTACTGTGATAGCATTGGTGTTGACCAATGTGGGTTTGAATGTTTTGGTGGCTCTAATAGTTGGGGTCGTGGTTATCGGGTTGCACGCGGCGTTTCGGGGCACGGATGACTTGTTTCTTGACGAGGAGAGCGCCGTGGAAGGTGGGTTGGTCTCGGTCGTGGGGACTCAGCCAGTAAGGCCAACGTATACCCGGATTTGAGTTCTTCTTCTTGGTTATCATTCATGAAACTTCTTATGATTACAACTGGTGATTTGCTTTCTAAGGTTTGATTGGTTGGTATTGCGGTGATTGGCCGATTTCACAGCTTTGATGCGTATTCGAGGTTTGATTTATAGTGGGCATTGCAGTAATTGGCTTTCTTGGGTGAGGAGATGAGGTTCTGTGCATTGCGGTCTTGATTTGTACACTTATTTTGGGGAACAGATAGTGATATTATCGAGATTGATTTTGCGCTTAAGGACCCTTTCTACAATTTGGTTGGTAATAGTTGTGGGGTATTTGGTTTGTTATATGGTCACTTGGATTTTGGTCGTTTCGGTTAGTTTATTGACTCAGATTCATGCTGCCAAGTGACAATGGAATCATCAAGGTTAAATGGGTTGTCTTAATTTGCAGCATCAATAGGGAAGGTGATTTCTTTGGTTTCGTGGGGTTAGTGTTTGTAGTTTGATTTCTGTTTTGTCTGTTTCTGATGTATCTTAAACGTGGAAAATTATCTTTGTTTCTTCACTTCTGCTAAATTGAATTATCCTAATGACTGTGTGGCTTGTTTGAGTTGTTTATTTCTTTAAAGCTGGCATGAAATTTGATATCGGTCTCAGTTTTGTTAGTAGTATATGATTCAGATGAATTGATGTAACCGCACCCCAAACTCCCCGCCCCTCCTCCTGCAGTGAATACTCTGCAGACTGTACTCGTACTTTTGGGGTGCTTATGGTTTGGCTATTTAGCATTAAGCTGTAAAATTGAGCCTTTGTTTATCTGATTGCTCTTATTTATTCGTTCTGCTTTTACTCATGTTGTTTTAGTCTTCTGATTCAGTACATTTGTTTACTTTTTTTTACAAGTACGTACATTCGTGTTTTTCCTTTATAGGTAATGTACATATATTTTCTTAATAGTTGTTAGAGGTTGGGTGGAGAACATATGACAACGTATGTGGATTGAAGGACTTGTGTTTCTTTGTAACGTTTTTCAGTTTATGTATAGATTGTGGTGAGTTGTGGAGATAGCGCAGTTGTTGCACTTGTTACTGCATCCCTTAAATAGCATTTCATTTCAGTCCATTTCTTTTTCCCCTTTTTTCTAGCTTTCTGATAAAGGCTTCCGATGCAATATACAATGGGGCTCTTATCATGTATCATTTATGTTGTTCACTTTCATGTAATGTGATTTAGTAACCCAAAAACAGGTACTGTGATTAGCAATTGAGATAGTGTTGGGTATTGCTCCTCTAAGAGACATAATTTTCTTCCCAATTTATTATTAGCCATTATTTTTTTTGTTGCTCTACCTGTCCTAAAAGAAATTTCCATTTGCCTCGAGATTTGAAGTATCTTCTTTTGCATAAGCTTTTGGTTGTATACAGGAATCAGAAAGATGATGGCCCAGGAGAATTCGATTTATTCATTACATACTCATACCTGTGGTTTTTGGTTTATGGCTTCTGATTCTTTACCTTGCTGGTTGGTGATGTTTATCCTTTAAGTGCATTAGAGGTATGGCTCTGAGGTTCAGTAGAGTTTATGGTCAAAAAGTTTATAACTGCATTATCATTCTGCTTACCTGGAGCACTGATTTTATTGTTCTAGATCGTGTGGAATGGTTCAGTATGTTCACAAGTAATGCGTTTGAAATCATGTCGGGGTAGTTCCCTGCTTGGAGCTAACAAACAGGTTAGATTGTAGTGTGTATACGTCTAGTTTCAGTTTAAGACCAGCCAGTCTGCATTTGCTGCTGTTTTGTCCGTTGGGGTGGCAACGCCATTTCTGGTAATTACTTTTCTGCTGTTTCTGCTGTTTTGTCCGTTGCAAGTAAGCATGTAAGTCATAGCTGCAGGGTTCGCCATTACTTAGCTAATGATTTCAATGGCGTTTCTCTGATGTTTCCTTTGTTTCTGATTAATGTACTTTAGGTTTTTCATTCAGTATACCCTTCAGAAATTGATGAAATCCCTCGCGATCTAAATGTTGAAATGCGTCGATTGTTTTCTCGGCAGTATTGTTTGATTTATGAGGGTAAACAACTCGAGTTTGAGCGTGTGGCGAGGAGTCGAGCCATGTTTTATTCGAACTCGTATCAAGCTAAAGTTTATCTTTTGAGTCTTAGATGGAGCTTGTTTGTGAGCTATTTTGTTTTTACAAAATAGATTATTACATTATGAGAAATGATTTGTACAAGTTTCAAATATACAAGTTTCATACAAGTCCTTGTAAAAAAGTAGATTCCATCTTAAAAAAGTGTAAAAAAAAAAAAACTATTATTTATTAGTGGGATCCATTATTTTACAAAGGACTGGTACGAAGTTTGTTTATTTGAGACTTGTATATAGCATTACTCGTAGATTATATCTTTCAATTTTGTCTGCAAATTTTGATAAATAAATTTTGTTTGTTTGTTTGTTTTTTTTTTGGGTAAGAAAATAAACTTGCAAGTTTATATTTTGACTAAGAATATGATTTCCTCTATTTAAAGTTAAGATTAAGACTATAACAATAATAAATATAAATTTTTTCTAAGTTTATAGAAACTTGTATTAAACGAGCCAAGTTTAAAGAGATAAAAGGGAAATGAATGGTTTAATTCAGTTTTCAACCCCCAATAAAACTGTGAAGACACTAATCTTTTAGGTCTAATGCTTGAACTTTGGGTGCAAATAAATTTTAGGAGCCGCATTTTCTCGTTTAAAAAAAAAAAAAAATGGATATCAGATGCGGCTACTATGCTGCCCCATCTTGACCGTTGGACATACCGCTCAACGTGAAAAAATATATTTTTTTGCTTTTTTTTCTTTTCACATTTTTTAACATATTTAAATATATTTAAAAAATAAAAAAATACACCAATATATTTAAAATCACTTTCTTAATCACGAAGTAAAAAAAAAAAAAAAATTTTTTGACCAGCGGTCAAATGGAGGTGTCAAAAGAAGTGGGTATAGTAGTTTTTTCCTTTATCTATTTAATTCAAAACTTAAGTCCACTTTAAATTATACATCAAAACTTTATATAATAATAAAATATTAGTTTTTTTTTTTCCTTATAATACTTGTCGAAGGTCTTGACTCTTTTCTCCATATTTTGCTAGTAGAATCTACTATTAATATTATATTTTTTAATCAAATAAAATATGTTTTATTTTAATTATAATAATTTATAATGCGCATAGTTTATATTTAATAATGGTTATTTCATTCATTTTAACTAAATTATTTTGTTTACATATATTTTCAATGATATTATTTTTTTAAATCTAACACTAATATTTAAAATTCTATGATTGCACTAATTTAAAATTTAACTTGCCATCCTTTCTTGCTTCCAACCGAATGTCTACATTATCCATCTGTCTCTTTAGTCATCTTTTTTTCAATTCAACAATCATATAAAAAAATAAGAATGAAATATTAAAATGACATGGCTACTGCTATGCCAAATAAGAATAGTAAGGATGAGTTTGGATGTTGAAGTGAGTTGAGTTGAGATAATAAAATATTGTTAAAATATTATTTTTTAATATTATTATTATTTTTAAATTTGAAAAAGTTGAATTGTTTATTATATTTTCTATTGAGATTTGAAAAAGTTATAATGATGAGTTGAAATGAGTTGAGAGTAATTCATGTTCCAAACGAAGCCTAAAAAGAGATAAATTGAGGGAAGTTGTTTTGTTGTACTGTTACTGTTTGGCTGGGATTAAATAAGGATAAGATAATAAAATGTCTTTACTATAATTGAGATCAAATTTGTTGAACCATTTCAAGTTACTGTAGCTAAACATGAGCGGTGAACTTTTGGATAGAGAAAATAACATAAACAATGACGTGGCAGAGTTACTGGGCGTAGACAAATTTGTTGAGACATAAAGCTGGAACAGAATAGAATATTATTCTACCAGCTAATTAAACAACGGACGCAAGGTATTGAGATTGAGAAAATTGCAAATAGTGATAAACTTTGAGATTAAGGTTTTAATATAAAAATAAATCGATCCCTTGTTAAAGCCCACAAGCAAGGCTTAAATAGCTAATGAAGAATGACAAAACTATAATTAAGGCCAAACCATATAATAAAGAATAAGATAACTATGACTAAAATGTAGCCTAAGAATTTGGAATAAAATCGTTACTATAAATAAATATTACTGTAAAAGAAAATTAACAAAAAATGATAGAGTGGACTAAAGTTGACGTAACGGAGGTAGAAACGGTTGATTTTGGAGTCGGAAGGGGCCCACTAGGCAAATCATGGTGACCATGACATGCACGCCGAAGAGAGCTTTTCCGAATTGAGGTTATAAGTGCGATTTTAACACCTGTAGCCAAAGTTATAATTAAAATACGGATGTCACCACTTCTTCTCGCCCAACCAACTAAGAGATAAGTCTCGAGGCCCAACCAAGGAATAAGTCTTCCCGCCTAAGTCTTTAACTCTTGCCACCTACTTAAGTCTCTTCGCCCAAATCTATCGCTCCTAACCCAAGTTTTTATCGCTTCCTGACGACTTTGCACTAGTCTACATTCTCTAAATAGTCCAGTACTTTTAACGTTGCATCTGTCAGTTGAGCCTCATCAGTTTCGAATTTGGACTCGGATTCTCCTGCATCAAAGCACTGTAACTAATAACCAAAATTAGATTGCTATGTCTAATCCAATGCAGAGGTTTTTATGTTTAATTAGCTAAATTGTATTTAATGGTTATATGTGACTCATCCAATACCAATTCTCTTGCCACAAAACTATTGATAGTCTAATGTCTCGTTTAATTATACAGATGAGATGAAAAATCTATAAATAGTAGTAAAATAGTTTAAAAATAATAGTGAAATTGTTCGAGTTAAGATGTTTTATGAAGTTTTAAGAAATAAGAGAGAAAAAGTTGAATAAAAAATTAAAATATTGTTATAATATAATTTATTAATATAATTTTTGTTTTGAAATTTGAAAAATAGAATTATTTTTTTATTTAGAAATTTAGAAAATTTATAATGATTAGGTGAAAAACTTGAAAACTTGAAATTGAAAAATGTTTGTTTTTAAATGATATTTTGATACTAAAAGGAAATGAGATTAATTCGGAATATCTGTAAAACCAAACGGGGCATAAGTTATTTCTTGCCACCAGAATGGAAATGATTTACATGGAACCAAAGTACAAGGAAAAGCCAGCTTTCCTGTAAGAGTTAGCAAAGTGCTTCCGTTATCATTGACATTACTATAGATTTTTCATTTTTTAAGAGCACGGAACCCACCAGTAGTAATGAGGAACACCAAATGACAACAGACTTTCCAATGTTTCCATATCTGTAGCCTATCTGTAAAGAAAATCTGGCTAACAGTAACCTGACCTCACCTACGTGTTTCCAGCAATTATCTACCATGTATGGATACTAGGAGGAATAGAAAATGAACTTTTCACTAGATTCCACCAGCGTGACCTAATACTTTTCACTTATTTTTCATTTATCGTGATGGATAGAAATAAACGAGGGTGTTAGTTGTTACTTTTTATAGTTGAAGCCGGACATATCATCAGTGTTAATAGTTTGGAGTACAAGCAAAAATGAAGGAAACACAGATTTTTGTGTTGGAGCACGGCATGTGTAAGTACGGATCGAAGCACTTTGATATACACTCTTTTTGTAGTGTGTACATCTCATTCCGTAATAATTCGTAAGTCCTAACATCACCGTTTCGCCATTGGCGCTTCAAATGCTTCAAGAGGGAGGACTGTGGAGGGCGGAGACTCTCCTTGCCATTCTTTCCTTTTCCCGAATCCCCGATGCGGCGCAATACATATGTCCAGTAGCAGTGGGAATTTCGTATTTTCAGTTATCCTGCTCACAGTTGCCCCATCCCACTGCCAAAGAAAAGACAGCAAGAATCTACCCTTGGGTTCGTCTCCACAAGACTGGAATATACGTGACACATCAAGTAAAATGCTAAATCCCCTTATGGCTTGATTGTTTGCACTGACGACTGAAACACTACTACTATTCCTTCATGCAGTACAAATTTGCAATCGCGAGACCACTACAAAAAGCCACCTTTCAACTTTCAAGGTGGCCCTCCTACTTTTTTTTTTTTTAGGCCCCAGGCTGTCAAGCTCCTTGTTTTCTTTACTCGCTCCTAAAAGAGCAAAGAATGCCGCACATCTGTTAACCATTCAGAATATTCAACTCTCTCATTTTCAGCTTTCAGACCAGCCAACCTAGAAGTGCAGGCAACTCTTTCGCAAAGAGGTTTTAATGCGTCAGTTCTAGAAACCAATCAAGCAAATGCATATAATTTTTTAGTGGAAGGAAGCTCGATTGAGCTTTAACATCCCAGATATCAAAGCCATTTGTAGGACGAAGATTCCAGGAAAATCTAGCATTAGCCATCCAGAAGGAGGCAGGAAAGGGAGTGTCTTTCCCTCTTAAGTTGGCATGGCATGGTATGAGATTCACACATATCTGGTATCAGCTTGATTTTCTTTTAGCCTAGGGATCAACAAGAATCAAACATGCATGATACATCAGGTGTCATGCACTTCTACTTCTTTTATCAGCTGACAAGATAAACATAAGAGACATAAACAAGATAATTACAATATCTAATACATAATAAAAAGTAAAACAGAATAAAGACTTCTTTGAAACAGAACGAGTTTAAAAGTACTTAACCAGAAAACAGAAACCAATTCATGACATATGCCAACAAGACTGATGAACATCCACTTATAAATTCTACCGTCTAACGACAATGGTGAAGTAACTGCAATATCCAAACCTATCAGAATCTGCAGGAAGTCAAGTAATCATATCATCGGAGCATAACTAACGAAATTATACAAAAGTTACAACTCACCCTATCAATCCTCCTCTAGATTGATGGAGTCCTTGAACTTCCCATACAAAATCTTTTTCAATTCGGTCATCTGTGCAAGAACGGAATCCTTCTCTGCCTCAAGTTTTTCCAAGTTCTGGCCTGTCACCTCTTTCATCTGTTCTATCCTGCCTTCCACTTCTTCCTTCGGCACATGGGCAAAGACTTCACCTATTTGGAACCGAATCACCTCCTCATCAGTGAGAATCAATTCGTTGCTAGCATCCTCCAAATTATCATTTGTTTCCTGAGGGAAAGAGATCATTTAGTTCGAAGAGGCAAATAATTAAACGAACAGGAAATATCTCTTCAGCTTCATATAAATATACATTTTCACTGTCATATTGCATTCGGCAAATAAAAGATTTCATGCTTTAATGAGCTTTAAAGCAGACAAAGATAAGTTGACAAAAAAAAAAGACTGGAAAATTCAAGGTTAACCATGCGACTGATCTACTTTGCATCTATAGTAAAGTGATTTCTCTCTACTCTTTATCTTGTAAACATATTGTTCCAGTTTTCTGTTGACACCTCGTTTTTATGATACAATGGGAAATCCCTTGATGCATGATATCCAACTACTAAACTAGTAAACATTTGTGGTTTCAACTGAAAGGACTTTATTGCCATATTACTTTGGAATGGTTTGTTTGGTATGATTATATCTTGGAGACCCTAATTAAGGGGATGTTTGGAAACAATTTCCATTTCATCTCTCTCATTTCCTTCCCAAACATCATTCAAACACAAACACTTTCAAACTACTCATTAAAACTTTTTCAAATTAATCATTACAATTTTTCCAAATTTTCAAACGAAAAACAAAAAACAATTCAACTTTTTCAAATCTCAAAACAAAAATAATACTAAAAAAATTATATTATAACAATATTTTAACTTTATAATACTTTTTATTCCACTTTTTCTCTCTCCTTTCCCAAAACTCAATAAATACTTAACTCAAACCATCTCACTACTATTCATAAACCATCTTACTACTATTCACAAAATTCTTATTTCATCTCACCTATTTATAACCTTTGTAGACAGTCATGGAGGGAAAATACTTCACATTGTTTATTCATTGATGTACAACAATATATATATATATATGTATACACACACACACACACACTACATACAATTGACAATTACCCTCACAAGTTACACTTATTACAACCATGTCCTCTAACACTCCCCCTCAAGCTAGCTAGGGCATATATATCATATAAACCTAGCTTGAAACAAATAAGCTTTAATCAACTCCAACACAACGACTTAGTAAACATATATGCGAGTTGATCAGCAAACTTAACAAAAGGTGTAGAAATGTCACCACTTAGTATCTTATCTCAAATGAAGTGACAATAAATCTCTATGTAATTAGTCATCTCATGGAACACATGATTAGAGGAAATATGCACTGCAGCTTGATTATCACAAAATAACTTAAGAGGGACAAGAGTTGGAAACCCAATCTCTTGAAGGAAGTATTGCAACCATGTCAGCTCACTAGTAGTGTGAGCCATTGCCCTGTATTCAGCTTCTTCACTAGACCGAGCTATTATTGCTTGTTTCTTACTCTTTCATGTAACCAAAGTACCTCCCACAAAGGTATAATTTCCAGTAGTAGATCTTCTATTTGAATGGGAACCTACCCAATCAGCATCTGAAAAGACTTCAACCCTAAGGTGTCCATTTGGTTGATACAGCAATCCAAGGCCAGGAGCTCGCTTAAGATAACAAAGAATATGAATTACAACATCTCAATGTGAGACCCTAGGCATTTGTAAAAGTTGACTTAGTAAGCTCACTGCATAAGAGATGTCCGATCTAGTGATGGTGAGATAATTCAATTTCCCAACAAGTCTTTGATACTTACCTAGATCTCCAAACAACTCCCATTCCCCTTTCAATAATTTACGATTTGGGTCCATAGAGATGTCAATAGGTGAGTGTGAAGGAGAAAGTGTAAAAGTAGGTAATGGTAGAGGATCACACTCAACACTCGAAGGTATGTTCGAGAAATAGGGTATGGACTCAAAGAAGGTAACATCAGCACTTGTGAAGTAGCGTCTACGAACAGGACTATAACAACGATATCCTTTTTGAGTTCGGGAATAACCAACAAAAAAACACTTGGTAGAACGTGGATCAAGCTTATCAAAACCTGGGCCAAGGTTATGAACATAGCAAATGCACCCAAAGATTTTTGGAGGAAGTGAAAATGGTGAAGATGAAGGAAACAAGATGGAGAAGAGCGAGGAACCATCGAGAATTGATGAAGGCATACGGTTAATAAGATGACAAGTAGTAAGAACAGCATCACTCCAAAATCGTTTAGAAACATGCATGTGTAATAAAAGTACTCGGATTACATATAATATATGACAATTTTTGCGATCAGCCACCCCATTCTATTGGGGTGTATAAGAACATGAAATTTGATGAACAATTCTTTTATTACTTTAGTAGCAAAGACAATAGATTGATATTCTCTAGCATTATTAGAATGCAAAACTTGAAACTTTTTGTTAAATTGGGTTTTAATTTCTTTAAAAAAAACTTTGAATATGGAAAAAAGTTCAGATCTTGGCTTCATCAGAAACACCCATGTCACACGAGAGTAGTCATCAATAATGTGACAAAATACTGAAACTTGTTTGATTCAATGTTGATTGGTCCCCATATATCAGAGTGAACCAATTTAAAAGGATTCGATGCTCGTTTATCAACTCAAGGTACGAAAGACAAGATGATGTTTTACTAAGTTGACATGCTTCACAAGAAAAGGGAGACACATTTCCTAGATTTCTAACTTGATGCTTCAAAAGGGAAAGAGAAGGGTGACCAAGGCGACAGTGCCATTCATAAGCAGATGATTAGGAGGATGTAAGGGCTTGAGTGGGTGACTGTTTAACATCAAGATAATACAGACCACCAGCTTCATGCCCCGTACCAATCTTGTTTCCCGTCTTCAGATCCTGAAAGACCTGAAAGATGAAGCTCGTGTGCGACCCAAAAGCTTATCATACTCATCCTTTGATATACTAATCATATATTGGCAAATGACCAGATTAGCGGATCCAGATGTCTACCATGTAGATCCCAACAATAGTCCACCGAGTGGTTAGTGCGACCACAATGGGTGCACTTACGAGATTCTCAACCTCGAGTGCGATTACCTTTGGCATCACATCCCCCATATGAACCTCTACCACCCTGGCCTCCACGCCCACCAGGAGCAATATAAGAGGCAACCAACCACATCATGTAACTATGAGTCAAATTTAGTTCTCATGGATGTAGAAAAAGTATCACAATTGAACTTGGAGACAGAACTCCACACAGGATATGAGAAAAACCACAATTCAACTTGAAAATCCGAGAAACACAATCTAGAAATATAGAAACTCATTCAAAGTATCCGAAAAACAACCTGAATAACAAATTCTCGGCCCTATATCGTTTAGAATTACACTGTATCGGCATGTATCGACTTTGAATTGCACTGTTTCGACCTGTATCGGCTCTGAACCGGCCGGTATCGGCTCGAAACCTACCTATATCGGGTATGTATCGGCTCAGAACCAGCCGATATTGGTCTGTATCGGGTTTGAACCGAGTATTGACCAAAACCAACTTCAACCTAAACTTAAAACCGGATTAGATTATCCTAAACGAGAATAAGTGGTCTGGGAATTACTTTATCCTCATTACCAAATAGGCGTTATTCCGGATAGGAACAAGCTCTTATTCCAGGTTGGGGTTATTTGCACTTGAGGATGAGATCGCTTATCCCTGCAACCAAAGACTCTGTCCCTTCGACATTGCCAGCGACAGGTAGCACCTCCGACGGCCACTGACAATGGGGAACACACCAAGATGCATAGACAACGACGTCGAACTCACCCCTAGTGTCCAGTACCGGAGATGAAGCCAGAAAATTGACGGAAACACCTTGAACCTCCTACTGCTGTCGATGACGAAAAGAGAAGCCATCAGGATGCTTAGCAAACGACAATGACCTTGGATCCAACAGCAGAAGCCACTGTTGGGCTTAGACCCAATGACAAAATTGAGATCGAACACCAAAAATTACTCCAATTGAACATACTCCGATCGAACACCACAAACTACTCCGGCGAGCTCAAACGACGGTGGCTCTGATACCATGTAGACAGTCATGGAGGGAAAATACCTCACATTGTTTATTCATTGATGTACTACAATATATATATACTACATACAATTGACGATTATACCCTCACAAGTTACACTTATTACAACCATGTCCTCTAACATATAGAGGGCTCTTTTACTATGTTTTGAGCTTTTTTTTTCCCTATTTTGTTTTGGTAGTTTATATCTTAGTTCAAGAGTTTTTCAAGTTACTTTCCTGTTTTACCAAGGAATCCTGGTCCATGCATGAAGAAGCTTGGAAGTAGCCTATATAATACAAGGCAATAATGAAATCTAATATATGGAGAATGACTTCAATAAAATCCCATCAGTTTTTCTCAAAGACTTAAGGGTTTGATTGTGTACTCCTTCCTATGAGTGATTTTGCTTAGGAAACTTAAAAGTGATTGTCTAGGCTGTGTTGCCCTTTCAATTTTGTTTCAACAGCCTACTGCCAGAAAATTCATGGTTTCTAATTCAGTAACATTGGAGGCATCAAATCAAAATTTGTTCATACTAATTAACTAAAAAACACTTTTACATAGAATTGCAACCAAGATTCCATCAAGAAATGTAACTATAGTGCTGAATTCCAAAGCCTCATGCATTGGAGTTGGTATCAGAGCCCCCTAGCTTCTGTCCTGCATCACTAGGATTAGAAACTTTTAGCAATATTAATAGATTCCTTTGTGCTAGTTACTGAACCATCACTGTATTACATAAATGCAAAAGTAATCTTGCATAGAGAGAGAGTACTTTTCTATTATGTGCTTTTCTTGTACAATAACCGTTTTTTTTCATAGTCCTGCATCACTTGGATTACAATAATAAAATAGGACAAGGAATTGCACCATTGCAGACATTTGAAACAACTAAACAATTTGGAATCAAGTCGATCTTGTTCAAAGACCTAAAACTTACACAACCCACTAGCACATTCAGTGACTTCCAAATTGGCCTTATTTATTTAGTTATTTATTTGATCATAAGAATAGGCAAAAGCCCAAGTATACGGGACATATACAAGAGCATCACCTATGCATGCTAGTTTAGTGATGCAAGAAATTCATGCCATTAAAATCAGCTACAATCAACCATTGGAGTGAAGTATTAAGAAAAAAATTCTAAGCTCATCCATTGACTGCTCTCAATCTTTGAAGCTTCTTTTGTTCCTCTTCCTCCAAATACACCACCATAAACATATTGGGACCATCTTCCATATTGTTGCAATCTGAGAGTTTCCCTCCAATTTGGTCTTATTAATAGAAATATACTATTTAAAGTTAATAAATTAGTTCAAGATATTGAAATTATCACTCATAATTCTGGCTCATCTTCTAATATGTATCCAGAATGAAAATACTTCACAAGATGCTCATGAATCAAGTCGAATTCTCTCTAGCATCTTTTTTTTATTTCCCTTGATAAGTAGTTGTAGATTTTGTTATAAAGAACTCAAAAGGGATAGCCCGAATACACAGAAAGTATAGAAAATGAAATTTTGAACCTGAGTATTCAAAAAGCATGCCTAGAATTCTCTGATGCATCTTATAGGGTATGCTTAGAAATTGTAAGTTTTCTAGATTGTGGGGATATTCAGGATTGCAAATGATAACTTGAGTTTGAAATTGTGTGGCTAAAATCAGAAGGCTTTTTGGAAGAAATCAAGTAGTGGTGGGACTCAAAACGTTTTCAAGGTTCTCCAAGTAATATTTTCGTGAGAAAAAAAAAACGTTAAAACATGATATGGAAGTTTGGAATGAGGTATTTGGGGATATTGGAAAATAGCAGACTTCTTTTTAAGAGTTGAAAGGCCTCAATGTGATTGAGGAAGATTGACCATTGTATGGTGAAGAGATTAAATGAGACGCTTATAAGTGACCTGCAAAAGGACAACCCTTATCGAGGAGATATGTTGGAGACAAAAGTCCATGGGTTGGTGGCTTTAAGAGGGGGATAAATGTACTAAGTCCTTCATCAGCTGGCCCATTCAAATAGAAGAAATAATACCATTGATTCCATATTTATACACTGAACAACTTAGTTGGGATCTATGTTGGAAACATTACCCACCAAACAATTCTCTTGAGGGAGGAGGCCCTTCTGTTAAAAAGACCCTTTGGAGTGAGCAAGGTGTGGGAGGTAGTGAGAACCCTCAGTGGAGATAAGGCATTAGGCTCAGATGGCTATTAGACAGGATTTTTCAAAACCTATAGGGATGTACTAAAAGAAAAGGTAATGAAGGTGTTCCATGAGTTTCACTCGAAAGGCATCTTTGAGAAGAACCTTAATGCTACTTTCATTGATCTTATTCCAAAGAAGCAAGAAGCAGTTGATATTAAGGATTTTAGGCCTATTAGCTTAGTGGGTAGTGTTTCTAAAACCGGGCTAAGGTAATAATGTTAGGATTGCGCCTCCCTCTCTCCCTTTATGATGGCTATTTCCGGTGCTATTGACTAAAAATAATTACGTCTCCTTTTTCTTCGGTTGACTAGTCATTCGATCATTTTCTCCCTTACTTTTGCTCCTCCATTAGTCCTTTTCATTCATTTTTTCTTTTCTATTAGCACAGTGGGAAGAATGGGTGTTGTGAGGAAGTTATTTGTAGATACGAAGGTATCTAAATTCATATCGGAAGGTGCTGGCATCGTTCGTTTTGTAGAAAGAAGCAGAAAGGTGGCGAAGGAGGTCATCATGCGTAGAGTCACAGCAAGTTGGCTCGCACACATGGTGGTGGCTTGTGCGGCATTCTTGGCTAGTGGTAAGTTTCATAAAACCTTTAGAGATGAGAACCATGCATTTTTGGCCCAAAGGTGCTCCAATGAGTACGATCATTACTTGGTGTTGAGGTGATGGAGCAAGAAGAGGGTTCAAAGCTATACTAGCAGCTGTGAAAGGGAAGGGGTGGTTGAGCTTTGCAGAACTTCTCAAAGGTTTGCTGAGAAACTCTGTTTTAGGTGTCCAAAATAGAGGATCCACTATTGCTAGTGCCCGCAGCAGAGGGACGATCAGGATACATAATGGCATGAGTTAAAATGACAGAGGAAGGAATTAACCTAGCCCAAAGAAATGTGGTGGGTCAAGAATGGTGTCGGGCAATCTTCTCCAAAAGCAGGTTCTTCTTGGGGGCCAATGATTGGCGATTTTACTATGTAGGTCTCCCAAAAAAGTGTGCCAACTAATAAGGAGGCTCCAGAACATGGTGTTGTCGTAGGGACCCACCCCAACAAGGAGATTGTAGGGCAAACGTCAAGAGGCAGTGTGGCAGGCTCAGTAGGTCCTCATACAAACTTGTTGGCAATGGCACAGTCTTCATCCCAGGTCACATAGAAAGAAGCACCGACAATTAAGTCTATTAGAAGATGCGACACTTCTGGGATCCATATCGATAAGGAAGTTTGTAGGGGTGGTGATAGTGGACAGTGTATTGGGTTTAATGGGGCCTCATCCAAACTCCCCCGTATCTTTGCAAGCTTTAGTGGTAATGTGTGAAAGGTGTCCTCGTCTCCTCAATCACTGGTAATGTGTGAAAGGTCAGATAACTTGGAGCTAGTAGATGGGCAAGTAGATTGGGTTGGCCAGACATTGCAGTTTGAGGATGGGCTGGATGGAAAAGGGAATTTCCATTGGTGCCTTAGGAAGGAGAACTATTTGGGGCAAGTGATCAAGGTGACTAAGGATGTTGTTTCTCCAACTACTTTCCCTCTGAGCCATAGCACAACAATTGGATACTACAAAAGGCGAGGGAGATACAACAATGTGTGGGGACCTCATGCGAAGGATTTGAGGACTAGTTCACTACTTTACTTACCGCTATAGAAGAGGGGTCATCTCCAAACAACCAAGTCGGGACCAAGGAACAAGGAATTAAAGTGGTTTCCTTGGTCTATTTATTATGATGCAAAGGAAAGGCATTCAAGCTGAGGTAGGACCAAAGTGATGGTGGCATCAATAGCTTATGAAGCCTAAAATTAATAACTTGGAATGTCAGGGAGCTAAATGAGGCTAATAAGTGCCTTTGGACAAAATGGAATTGTATGCTTGGAGCGTGACTTCAAAGGATACACATACGCACAAGAAAAAGGCTGTTAGCTTGTCCTTAGCTTCCTTGGTTTTAGACTTTCCCAAATGTCCTCTTTAATATCTTCTTTTCACCATATTTTCACATTGTGTCCTGTTTCTATTAGGGCTTAATTCAAGCATTACTAAAAATACATTTCTACACCTACTATGTTTTGCTATTTATATTCAATTGATCCAAACAAACCCATTAAACAAAACCTAGAACTCACCTAATATTCAAATCGAGCTTAGCAACAAGTTTGACAAAACATACATTCAAATACAATCAATCCAAACAAACAATAATAAACTATTTAAATTAAAGAAAAAATTGGAGCCATGTTAATTCTAACTTCCAAAACCCACTATGATTAAATAAAAATCTAAATAACTCCCTAATCAGAAAGTAACAAAAATATTTACCAAGAAATGGAAGTTAACAACAGATGAAGTGAGAACCAAACTATATCCGTCGAGATTACGCCAAAATCAAAATGGAGTATAAGAATTTCTCAAAACCCATTTCAAATTATGAAAAAGATAGTAACTCACGACTCCATATAGCACCTGACAATATTTATTCAGGAAAAAGAAAGGAGGAAAAAGCATAAAACAAATAAATGCACATCAAGATGAATCCGAACTTCAATAAGAACCTCAAACAATACAACATTATCAGAAACCTTGTACACTAAAATAAATAAATAAACAAATAAAAACTCAATTTTAACTTTTCCAATATACTTGTATACAGTATACCTTGGCGATTTTGATCTCATCCTCGAGCTCGTGAAAGCGGTTATTTAATCTTCCAAACTTATTAATATTCTGCTGGTCTTCCCAAGTCACCTCCGTTTCGGAACCTCCACCCTTCGTGTCAGATTTCAAGCACGCAGAATGGATAAAAATAAAAAATAATAATAAAATAAATTCAAGTATAGAAGTAATGATCATACGAATGGAATTTTTGAGGATTTTTTTAGGGTTTCATATGGATTTTGATTACCTGCTGCATGTTTGTTTGATGGCAGAAGATTGGAGAAGCTCGGTGCAACCGCGATCTGCAGAGGACTCACTGGGCGGTGGTGAGTGTATTACCCCTGCGATACACATTACACCTACAATTTTTTTACCATTATTTTATTATTACTATTGATATTACTCGCTTGATTAGAATTAATTAAAATAGTAGTGAAATTAATTTATTAAAATAATTTAATAACAGTATTAAAATGTTTTGAGTTAAAATATTTTATTAGATTTTGATAAATAAGAGAAAAAATTTAAATAAAAAAATTATAAAGTTAAAATATTATTAAAATTTAATTTTTTATATTATTTTTGTTTTAAGATTTTAAAAAATTATATATTTTTTATATTTTGTTTAAAAATTTTAGAAAAATTATAATAATTAGATAAAAAAAATTAAAAATTTTAAATTGAAAGTGCTTCTATTTGAATGATATTTTAGAATAAAATTATAAGAACTTTTCAAGTAAAGGAATCAGGTCACTTTATTAGAAAATAATTTTAATTTTATATGATTACTTTTCATTTTAAATGGGATTGTAAAATAATTATAGAGTAATGGTAAGTTTTTCTTAGGAAAATGCTAGAGACTCTGCTTCTTGATCCAGTTTTCTCTTCCCGTTTGACGTGGTCCCTCCACGTTGTCTTGCTTTTAATTTTTTTTCCCACGTTGCTGAAACACATCCCCCTGGAGCTTGGTCTCCTTCTCCCCAGCCCCATCGCCCATCGAGTTCGCCCCCAACCCCACGAGTTCATTTCCCCTCCCCTCCCTTCCATCTCCGACCTCATCTCCGACCAGCACAAGGAAAATATTTTTTTTTCTCCTTCCACTTGGCATTCTTCTTCTTCCCAGCCCCATCGACTTTGCCGTCCCCTTCCCCAGCCCCAACAATGATACAAATCATTAAAGCAACAAAAAAAAAAAAAAAAAAGGAAGGAAGAAGAAACTTACTGCATAGGTCTGAAGATTGATGCTAATAAAATTGATATAACCAGAGAGAAATCTGGGGGGCGATGGGGCCGGGGAGATAGAGACGAAGCTTGGGGCGGGGGATGTGTTTAAAAAAAAATTAAATCACGTGTCAAACAAGAAGAGAAGGAGACCAAGTCGATGGGCTGGGAAGCAACGTGGGATTAAAAAAATTAAAAACTGTGCAACGTGTAGGGGCCACGTCAAACTGGAAGAGAAAACAGGATGAATGAGCGGGGTCCGTAGCATTATCCTTTTTCTTATCATGATTGGTCAGTTTCTTTGTTTGTTTTTCTTTCTTCAATTGGTACCAAGTATTTTGGACAAAGTAACTAATTGTAGGAATGTAGGAATCCTCGGACAAAGAGTTGTTTCTTCTATTTACTTATTTATAAAAAGGGTGCAACTCTCAAAAACAAGTCTAAAACACAAGTTTAACACATTCCAGTCATAAATAATAACCTCAACGATTTACCAATTTTTTAAGAGAAATGATAAATCTTGCATTAGAGCATGTATACAATTGGTGAAAAAAGTTTCCTTTTTTGAAAAATGCTATGCTAGGGTTGCTATTTTTCCTTTGCTTGCTAGGATTTTGCGTGGTTTGCATGGCTGCTATTGATGTCTTGCCGCCTCCGGCAGGTCAGCCTCAATTGTTCGCAGATCTCATATATGTTGTGCCGCAGCCATTGCTGGAGATAGATGTGCCTTTTCGTCCACTCAAAGTCATAGATGGGGAATTATGCTTCACATTTTTCGACAGAGGAGTTAAAGAGAACTACTAAACCTTTCCGTTTCTCCGTGTGCTCAAGTTCCTCCGGTAGAGGCCATCCTTAGATGCCGTGAGAGCCTTCATCCGTAGCCGATGGGGGCTGTCCAATATGCTGGTGGTTTCTTCCATGCAGCATCCAAGAAACGTCTTCATTCAGATGTCCTCCGAATCTGATTTCAACAAGGCCTTATCTAGGGAGTCCTGTGACGTGAATGAGGTTCTGTATAGACTATTTGCTTGGAAACCAGATTTTGATGAAGATTTCGAGCATCCTCGTGTATCGGTTTGGGTATTTCTTCCTAGGCTCCCACCCAATTTCTATCACTCGTCTGTGCTTAAGTTTCTTACATGCTGATAGGAAAGTATATTCTGCGGGATAATTCCACTACTTGTGTGACCAGAACAAACGGTGCATGGGTATGTCTTCAGATTGATTCATCTAAAGATCCTATTTCATATTTTTGGATAGGCAGACCTAGGATGCAAGGAAGTAGGAGGCATGAGATTATCTTTGAAACGCTGCCTCCATATTGTTCCTTTTGCAAATGCCAGGGACATAATGCTAGAACCTGTCGTAATGGTAGTGATCAAAAAAAGAAACTGAAAGGGGGCCAGGCTTGGGTTAAGAAAGGAGAAAAATCTGGGATTGAGGGATCACAGTTGTTGGAAACTGCGATGCCAGAAGTCGAGGGCACTATGTTGGCCACTACTGATATTGTAGTGCAAGAGGTTTTTGAGAATTCACCAGATTTTTTTATGCTGATAGAGTCATCCATGAACAAAAAAATGATGAAAATGGTTCAGGTTTGCTGGTTGCT
Source organism: Juglans microcarpa x Juglans regia (assembly GCF_004785595.1). NCBI lineage: Eukaryota > Viridiplantae > Streptophyta > Magnoliopsida > Fagales > Juglandaceae > Juglans > Juglans microcarpa x Juglans regia. The sequence goes on along the minus strand of NC_054600.1, from coordinate 11,332,417 downwards.
CATGTCTCTGGAGCTCAACAAGAAGAGTTGTTGGGGTCTATGGCAATTCAAGTGTTGCAGGGTGTAGGAGGAGTTAATTTCTCTTCTGGGTCTGTAGGTAATGGATCTGATAATATATTGGTCCAGCGTGAGTTGCATGGGGTTGAATCGTTTGTGCAAGGTGATCAACGTGCGATATAGTCTATGGGCCAGCATGAAGCTCAAGTTGTTGCCATCGGGAAGAAAAGTCTGTGGGCCAGAGTGAGCAGTAGTTTGTGGGCCAAAGGGAGGAGCAGCTTGTGGGCCAGAGTGAGTTCCATGTCGTGGTGCATGTGGATCAGCGGGAGGATTGATTGGGCATGAGGCCCAATGTGATGCAATTGGGTTCAGTTTGATTACACCAGAGGATCAGACCGTGATTGCTGAGAATGTTAATAAAATGGAAATGCCAGATAATTCCCAATCTGAACCTGAATTAGAGAGAGATAGATTAAAGGAAGACATGCGAAATTATTATTGTATTGACTTGGAGGGCCCAAGCAATACAATTGATAAGTTTCAGAAAATGAGCTCTACTAGGGCAGTGATCCGCCTTTCCAAACTTAATCTATGATTAGTCCCATTATTTTTTGAAATATTAGAGGAGTTGGTACTTCTCAGTTGTGGTTGAGAAAAATCATAAAAAATTATAGGCCTAATATTTTAGCTTTGGTAGAGCTTTTTTGGCTGGAGGAAAAAGTTTCTAATTTTTTGGGTCGGTTCAGTTGTGAGTTCTTTATCACTAATGAAGTGCAAGGTGGAAAATTTTGGTTGTTGTGGAATTCAACTGTCATTTCAATGGTTGGCATGTTCTAATCAACACGTGATTGTGAGAGTTGAAGAGAACGAGCAAGTCTTACTTCGTACCATTGTATTTCTAAGTGTAATCAAATTGAGAGGAAAGCTCTTTGAGAGGATCTGGAGGCTACTGGTAGTGGCAACCTTCTATGGGTTATTTGCGGAGATTTCAATATTATTAAAGATGATTCAGAATGGAAAGGTGGTCATCCTGGCCTTTTGAAGGTATGGAAGATTTCAACTTGAAAATTGTGGTTTGATGGATATGTGCTTCAAAGGACCGAAGATGACTTGGTGCAATGGTCAAGGCAGATTGGCTCATAGCTGGGCAATGTTAGATAGATGTTTTATTGATTCTAATTTTCTTAATTATTTTTCTAATGTCTTTTTCCAGGTTTTGGCTTATACTACCTCTGATCATTCCCCGTTGGTGATCCAAATGGGTGAGGATCCTTTTAGGTATGGACCTAGTCCCTTTTGATTCCAGTTTATGTGAACTGATCATTTAGATTTTCTTTGTATTGTGGAAGGGGTGTGTAAGCAAGAGGGGCTTGGTATGGGCTTAGTAATTTATCTTTTAAATTGAAAAGGGTTAAGGTGGCACTTAAGGAGTGGAATCATCATGTTTTTAGTAGGACTAATATCATTATTAAAGAGTTAGAGCAACATATTGATAATTTAGAAAATCGTGTTCAAGTCTGTTTTAATGAAGAGACCATTTGGCATCTAAGTTGGAGTTATTAACCTAGATAGGTAGAGAGGACACTTGTCTTTCTCATATGACCAAGAAAAGTTGGCTTAAAGATAGGGATCAAAATTCTAAATTTTATCATACTTATCTGAATGCCAAGTATCATAAGCGGGTTAAAGACGTGTGCTTGGCTGATAGTACTATTTTAAATACACTTTTTGACATTCATAAGGCTGCAGTCGAATATTTTCAAAATTTCTTGAGTCATAGTAGCTGTCGTGAAGTGCCTAATTTAAGTGATTTGATTCATATGGTTATCTCCGATGAGGAGAATTGGGCTATTTGTAGGGCTACTTCTCTGGAGGAAGTTAATGACGCTCTTTTTAGTATTCCTATTGATAGCAGTCCTGAAACAGATGGTTTTGGTTCTGATTTCTTTAGAGTTTGTTCGGATATTGTTAAAGAGGACATTTTGGAAGCCATTGTTGATTTTTTTTAACAATCACTCGCTTCCCAGATTTTACACTTCTTTTATTGTCTTAATCCCTAAGGTGGATAAGCCTTCTGGTTTTGATAAGTTTAGGCCTATTAGTCTATGTTCGGTGATTTATAAGATTTGTGCTAAGATTATTGTGAGTCATATGACGAAATTGCTCTCTTAGATGATTTCTCAAGAGCAAGGGACATTTATTCCAGGTCGTAGTATATTTGAGAATATTAGTTTAACCCAGGAGATGGTCCACTCTATTAATAAAAGTTCTAATGGGGGAAATGTTTTGGTGATGCTTGATATGTTTAGCTTATGATAGAGTGGATTGGAATTTTTTATTACATGTCTTGGCTAATTTTGGTTTTTCTTCTCATGTTTGTGATCTTATTTAGTCGTGTATTTCCTCACCCTGGTATTCAATCATGATAAATGGTACCTCTTTGGGGTTCTTTAAAGGTGAGCGTGGTTTGAGACAAGGTGACCATCTTTCTCCTTATTTGTTCATCATTATGAAAGATATGCTGTCTCGCCTTTTCAAACAATATTTTGAGAATGGCAAAATTGGTCAGTTTACTCAAGCTAGATGTACCCCTCTTATTTTCCATCTTATGTATATTGATAATATTGTTATTTTTGCTAATGGTGTTAAGAGGTATTTGAGAAGTTTGATGAAAGTTTTGAAGCTTTATGAAAATTGGATGGGTCAAGTTCTTAATAAGCATAAAATCAAATTCTTGTCTCCAGGAAGCTTTCTCTTCTTCGTATTACAGGTTTTTTTGAAGGGACTTTTCTTTTTAAATATTTGGGTGTGCCTATCGTGGTGGATAGACTTAAGGCTAGTCATTTTGGTGAATTGTTTGGGAAAGTTAATAAGAAAATTGCAAGCTGGAAGATGAAAATGCTCTCGGTAGGTGGGCGTACTATTCTTTTGCGTCATGTCTTATCTAGTATGGCCATTCATCTTCTTGTTGTGTTACATGTTCCTAATGTTGTGCTCATGGCGCTGAATAAGCTTCTGAGCTCTTTCTTTTGGGGTGAATCTGATGGTAAAGGTAAAAAGGAGTGGATCTCTTGGAAGCATGTTTGTAGGCCTACTATAGAATGTAGTTTGGGTATTTAGGATTTTGGGGACATTCAAAGAGCTTCACATATGAAATTTGTTTGGTGTCTCATGCAGGGTCATTCTTTATGGGCGGATTTTTTTAAATGTAAGTATGTTAAGGGTAGTCACTTATCCCTTTTGGTGCCTAATAAGGGGACCCGGTTTTGGAAGTCTATTGTTCGTAGTATCCTGGATGTTTTAAATGGTTCTAAATGGATTGTGAAAGATGGTAATATTTCTTTCTGATATGATAATTGGGAGGAGGGAGACCCTCTCAATGGCGCCAGTGCTTGAGAAACCTTTGCTGAAAATAAAAGAATGTTGTATTGAAAATGGGTGGGATATTCCGTTATTGGAAAGGCTTGTGGGTTATCGGAAAGCTTTTGATCTGTATTAGTTCTTGGCTAGGAGGAAGGAGGGGCAAGATGTATTAATTTGGTTGAAAGATAATGGTGGGAATTTTAATGTTAAAAGTGCTTGGAATTGTATTAGGGTTAGGGCATCTTCTTTGCCTTGGGCTCAGTGGATTTGACATATTAACCTTCCGAAGAAAATTTTCATTATGATGTGGAAGGTTGTTAATAATTGTTTGAGCATTGATAAGAGGCTTAAAAGGATTGGCATCCCTATGGTCTCTAAATGTAATTGTTGTACTATGAGAGATACTGAGGATTTGAATCATGTGCTTTGTATCGGAGATTTTGCTAGACGTATTTGGCGGTAATTGGCTGTGATTTAGCTAGGAGTCCATATGGGTGTTTTTCAAACATGGCAGGAACAAACAAATTTTTGGTTTCGTTGGGCGGGTAAGTCTTCCCAAGTGCGGATTATTTTTTGCCTTCTCTTGTCAATTGGCTCTTGGAAGCTTTGGGATAGGCGTTGTAAGGCCTGGTACGATGATAAGGTTGACACAGTAAAGCCAGTTTGGCATGTTATTAAATTATGGTTTCTCCGTATTATAGACCTGTTCATGAAAGTTTCTACCATTTCTACCAGGGATGTTGCTATTTTACCTAGACTGGAAATTCTAGTCTTAGTACCTAGACCTAAGAAGGTTCGAGTGGTGAGGTGGATTCGGCCTCCTCAAGATTGGGTGAAACTTAATACTGATGGTAGTAGTTTTGGTAATCTGGGCCTGTCAGAAGCTGGGGGTGTTATTCGTAATGACTGTGGCAGGTTACTTGAGGCTTATTCTGTGGTTTTGGGCCCGGGTTTTAATAATTTTACTGAAATGAGAAGTTTGTTGGAAGGTATTCGTAGGTGCTATCAATTGGGCTTTTCTCGAGTTGAGATTGAGACTGATTCTCAACTCCTGGTTGATTGGCTCATCAAGGGTGAATGTAATATATAGTATTTAGAGGATTTTTGGGACGAATTACATGTTTATTTGAATTGCATGGAGTATAGAGTGAGACATGTTTTTCGGGAATGTAATGTTGTGATTAATTTTCTTGCCAAGTAGGGAGCTAGTGGCTTAAATTCGGACTGGTCTGGTGAACATTTGCTACCTAGTAGTCTCAGAGGTCTTCTTCATATGGACAGAATTGGTCTCTCTTATTTGCAAATCTCATAATGCTGTTCGTGGTTCCTTCTTTTTTTTTTTTTCTTTTTTGGCTTCTCTTATTCTCAGTTGCATGTGTCTTTGCTTGCAAGTTTTAATTGTTTTGTCTAGGGTTGGTTCTCCAAAGTCTAGTTTTGGTTTATCATGTACTTCATTGATAATTTGATAATCTTGTTCTGTAACATGATGTCTTTGTAATTTTGATGCCTGGGTTTTTATTTTTTGCTTATAATGTATCCCCTAGTTATTTTGCTGTAACCACGGTTTTCTTTCGCCACAAATGAGAGTTATCAATAAAATTGGGATACTGTCTTCTTCTTTAAAAAAAAAAAAAACGTTAGAACATTTAAGCTTTAAACAAGTCCTTTAAAAAAGTGGAATCTCTCGTAAAAAAGAAAAATATATTTTTTCTTGATAGATCTCATTTTCTATCAAACGGCTACATAACCTTGGACTCATTAGAAAGTTAGGGATAGTTTCGACACTGATGTATTCTTAGGTATTATCGGATATTCCTTCCCAAATAACACATAAACACAAAATACTTTTCAATTTTAAATTTTTAACTTTTTATCTAATTATCACCTAATAATTATCCAAACACAAAATCCAATATAACTTTTCTAAACTTCCAAACAAAACAAAAAAAATATGCAATTTTTTCAAATTTCAAAACAAAAATTATACTCAAACAATTTTTTAACTTTAAATTTTATTCATTTTATTCTCTTTTTTTTTCCAAATCATTTCATTACTATTTACAAACCATTTAACTATTATTCATAGATATTCTAAAATATTTTAAAGTGTCCAAACGAGCATACATAGATTATCTCAAAATTCTATGAATAGTAGTGAAATAGTTTTTGAATAATAGTGAAATTATTTGAGTTAAAATGATTTATTGGATTTTGAAAAATGAGAGAAACAAAATTGAATAAAAATATTATAAATTTAAAATTTGTTTGAATATAATTTTTAATATTATTTTATTTTGAAATTTGAAAATGTTGTATTGTTTTTTATCTTTTGTTTAGAAGTATGAAAAAGTTGTATTGAATTTTGTGTTTGGATAATGATTGGATAAAAAATATTAAAGATTTGAAATTAAGAAGTATTTTGTATTTGAGTGATAATTGGGAAGGAAATTATGATAAGTTTTGAGAATATCTAGTGTCCAAATAAGCCCTAAGTCCACACAAACCATTTTTCATTTTGGAAAATGATTTGTACAATCCTACAATGTATAAGTATCGTGCACTCCTTTAAAAAAAAGTAAGGCAAAGTTGAGACCCACATAAAAAAAATCTATTTTTCATGGTAGCTCCTACTTATTTTAAAAGGGAATGCATGAGAATGTATACCATATGATTATATATAGCATTATTATTCAATTTTATAATAAAGCAAAATCCTAAAATAAACTCCTAAAATCTTCTAAAATTAGTATTGCTAATTATTTTTAGAACTTCTAGCCACCTTCCTAGTTGCCACCTTAAGAAACAGTCAGTGAAATTAGAAAATACAATTAGTGCGGTCATTGCTCAAGGTGGCACCACCCTATGGGGGCGCCAGAAAATTTACTAATCTGGTAGATCTAGTACCTCCCTATGCCGGATCTACCATCCGATGCTAAGAAGGTGCTAGATTTGGCATATATGATCGGACACCAAAATTGATTTATTAGGGTGATTTGTCGCCACCTTCTCTACCGGCCACCCCATATGGAGTGGCTAGACCAACACACGGGTAGAGACCATCTACCCATTTTTGTACGTTTTTTTATTTAATTAGTTATTTTAAATTTTAAACTTTTTAATTTGGTATGGGTGTGCTTATTGTACCCTTGAGCTTTCTATGGGAAGGTGTAAAGAATCTGGTTCACACCAAGTTGTGATTGTAGATTTTTCCTTATAAAAATATGTTTATAATAAACATTTTTCACAATTAAGAAATATCGTTGAAAAGAAACTTGTAATGAAATAAAATATAAAATCTATTTTCATTAAATATCTATATAAAAAAAAATCGAGAAATACAGTTATAACGCCCCGTACTCAGAGGGTCAGGGAGCTACTTCCTGTCACCTAAAATCATCTCTCAACAACACACACACATCCAAAGACTCCATAAAGCAGAATCTCATTTGTTCAAACCAAACATACATGTTCCTCTACAAGGACATCAAATCCTAACACAATTAATTAGTAACTCTACAAGGTCTCAACAAAAGTATCAATATCCCAAATGCCAAATCAATGAAATTTAAATCTATAGAATAAGACTCCAACAATTCATGGTACCCTTCGGTACTTAGTTCCACTACAATCAACTAGTCTCGCCCCCACTTTCTATTCTTGATTTCCAATAGAACCATCAAAATTATTTGAAATATTAAAGGTAATTAGGTGAGTTATCGACAACTAAGTAAGTAGTGAAAATATACTAGTATGTACAATGAGCGAGTAACAAAATGCAAAACAAAATAGATTATCAAAATATCATAGTGACAATTTAGAAATATTTATATACAAAAGTCCTTTGGCATGGCATAACTATGCAACATCATATCAGAACGGATTCCATGTTTAACCCCCGTGGTAGGGTTATGTAAACTCTGACGGGCAACTGAGCATAAACAGACTATGAAATCTTCCTCTTATTATTTTTAGAGCTTCGAGTGTGCACACAGAAAAAATCATGTAAAAAATCACTTTGATTCCAAAGTGGGTGTGCAGAAACCGAGATGTTAGTACTAAACATAATAATAGATGCCACAGTTTTACACCCGTGGTAAGGTTGGAATGGAAGCAGAAATAGAATGCCATGATAGAGGCTTTCAAATGCAACATTTCATATCTTAATAGAGTATTGAACAGATTCATATCATAATGTATAAAAATTTCAGATTTCATATTCTCTCTTTTTTTACAGTTGAGAAATAGAGTACCAAAAATGCTCATGTCTACAAGTGACACCCTCAAATTCTGCTTGGGATTTGACATAGCTTGAAGCGTTGGGACATGCAATACAATGTTACATATTCGTTCATGATAGTTAAAGATACAATGCACCTAGCATGCATCTAATAGTATGCAATATTTACAGTGGATAATTTTTTTTCTTTGAGCAATACTATATACCAAAAGTAATATATCCCATAAACACGAACATACTTCATAACTTCACATGATAACAGATATCTAAAAGTTACAATAGTTATCCAAAAGGTCTGTAACAACATAAGTACTAGAGACAACGCTTCATAAATATAGTCGGGAAATAAAATCTATTCTACTAAGTTGCTAAGCTGCTCACGCAGTTCGGCTATGATCACTTAAAATCACGTTCAGAAAGTGGATAATCATAGTTATTAGCTCTTTGTCATCTTTCTATGGAGAAGTCAGTCTCGTCTAGTCCTCCGAGTGAGGATTCTCAATATCTTGACACAATGTCTACCATTTCGGATGGAATGGTAATTGAAACTACCAATTAGAATGTCTACCATTCTGAGTAAGTACACTGCCAAGCTACTAACGTGACTTGAAAATGTGTGGCAATAAAATGGCATGAACGTATCGTGACATGAACATGAATAATGTGTGACATGACTTGGCAAATAACATAACATGTACTTGACTTGAAAAGTAACGTGACTAACGTGACTAACATGACTTGACTGAACTGATCTTGACATGAATTGAACATGAACATAAAATACTTGACATGAACTGAACTAGACAATTAGAATGATTTCGCCAATTGTTCCATCAGGAATAGGTGAACAATTAGAATGATTACGTTAGGAGTATCTATTAATAGTTTTAATGAAAATACTTTGACAATCAGAATGATTACGTTATGAGTATTTTTGTAGATGTACTTTAACAATCATAATGGTTACGCCAGAAGTACTTTGCATGAATTATCAATGGAGTTACTCATAGAATCATAGTGATTATGCAACGAGTATCCCATGCATGACTGACTGAGAAAATCTTTCTGATGGACTCGTGTTACTCATTACATTTATCCATGGTGTGTAACTATGTAACCGATGACATGATATTCATGGCATATAATAGATAAACATGATGACGTGGCATTCATGGCAAGTGATGGATAAACGAGTAACAGGCATGATGACATGACATTCGTGACATGCAACAGATAGACGTGTAACAATAATGGCATTCATGTAACAAATAAACATGTAATAAATGGCATGGCATTCGTGGCATGTAACAATGACATGTAAAAGATAGATGTATAACAATAATAACATTCATGTAATAAATAAACATATAATAAATGCCATGGCATTCGTAGCGTGTAATAGTGACGTGTAACAGATAAACGTGCAATAGTTAAATGTGTAACAGATAACTGATGACATTACATGTCAGGGTGCAAATCAGTCGGTCCATTCCAGTGATGGACTAGTCCATCATTTTCCTGGACCAGACCGGACCGGTCCAGTCCAATCGGTTCTAACCTAATTATTTATTTATTTATTTTTTAAAATCAATTAATAAAAAGAATTTATTTGAAATACTAAATTAAAATTAAGTAACTTATTAATGTGGATTATGTAATTAAGTCAATAAAAAAATATTTTATATAGTCAATGATAATAAATTAAATAAAAATTACATTATTAATTTATATAATTACTATATAATTAGCTAGTTGATATTATATATAGTTAATTGATAGAATATTAACAAGTGTTAATAATATATTTAAAATTTTATATTATTAATGGTGATAGGTTAGATGAAAATTGCATAATAAATTGTACAATTATTATATAATTAATATATATAAAATTTATTTTTTTATTTTTATTTTCATTTAGTCCAGTCCTAGGTGGAGAAACCCTAGATCGGGATCGGACCAAAAATTTTCGATCCTCTCGATCCGGTCCGGTCTGGTCCGGACCGAAACGATTAGTCTGGTCTTTTTTTTTTTTGTCCAAACCAACCGTCTATCACCCCTAATTACATGGCATATCATAGCAACTACAGTAAGCATAGTGATATGAATATAAAAACGGCAATCTTACCACCGCACATACATAAATATCTCAAGAGTAAGTTAGAAGCTAACTTACAGATTTTTCGCGAAAAGTGAAAGCGCAATGTAATGTTAAGCATTGCGTGAAGAAAAGTGAACTAAAATGAGATCATTCCTAAGATTAGAATATCTCACTAAAGCTTATACAAACATAAAGACTCGATAATTTAGGGCTAAATTGCAAAGTTACCCCTCTACATATGTAAAATTACAATTTTGCCCTCAAAATAAAAATTTTGCATACTAACTCCAAATCCTACCAAAGTTTGCATTTCTCATATAAATTTTCCGTAAATCCAAATATCAAATCAGAAAAATTTTAAAACGAATCACAAATACGAGAACTTCATTATGGCCGAACCACTCTTTGGAAAAAATTAATATTTTGTTGAATACTTGTCCTTCAAACACACTTATGCTTTAACCGATTTCAACAACTTCCAAAAATTATATCCAAGGTTCTAAAATCATGCTAAGACATCATTAAACACATTTCGTAAAAATTATAATTTCATCATATCAATAAAAATGTCAAAACACCAAGTCTTAGGTCTAAAAGGACAAACTCTTGATGTTCTTGGTCTAATACTTTTCTAATCAACTCCAAAAACTCCAAAAGTCTATAAACACACTATATGTTTACAAATCAAAGTTCAGTGATAACATGCTTGAAAAAATAACCAAAATTACAAAACTCCTAACCAAGTTAAAAGCTTTAGAAAATAATATCATATACCTCATATTCAAGTTAAAAGCTTGATCTAAGCATTAAATCTAGAATCACATCACAAAGGTTTACTAAAACTTAACACATATTTGAAAGCCTCTAGATTGAGTCCTAAACGAACGTTTGCATGTATAAAAATTATTTCATCAAGATCAAAACCAATATTTTCCAAAATAAACTTCTAACACATAGATCAAAGCCTTAAGAACATCTTACATGAATATCAAGACCATTGGATCATGTTTCCATAAAAAAATATTTTGGCCCTGTTTGGATAGTAAAAGTGTTTCATCTCATTAATACCACTTTCTCAAATTTGCACATAAAATATAATAAACAATTCAACTTTTTCAAATCTCAAAACAATAATAATATTAAAAAATAATATTCTAACAATATTTTATTCAATTTTTAACTTTCATCTCAATTCATCTCATCTCAACTCATTATTCAAACGGCACCAAAACTTCACCAAAATAGAAACTGTTTTGACACATCTAGTTTTAACTTTACAAAATCATGCAAAACTCTTTATAAAAATTATTAATATACAAAAAATCCAAACCTAACTTGCATATTAACATGTTAAAACTTTACCATAGCAAACTCTACCAAGAGTTCACCAAAACTCTCGTCCAAATACCAAAGTTTCACACAACATCGAAACTGTCTAATATGATCTTTGCATGTTCAAACTCAACTTTCACAAATCAATACTCTACGAAAATTTATACAAAATATATAAATGGAGAATATATTCAAATAAGAACAAATCATATGAATGAAGTTTCATGATAATTGACTTACAAATGGTTGAAAAAATGCAATGCTAGAACTGCTAAGGAAATTGTTTGAATCTCTTACCCGAGTTCTCTCCAAACAAGTGAATGAAAAAATACCAAAGGTAAAGGAAAGGCATGGGGCGTCCTTTACAGGGAGAGCGAGCTGACATGAGGTGGTTGGGTGACCTCTTGATGGTGTTTTGCAACTAAAGCAAAACCATGGGCTTAGTAGCCCATGGTATTGGGCTACTGCTGCCAAGAAGGGTGGGGTGGTTTTCGATAGTTGTTTGGCCTCCCATCCATGCACGATTTGGGTTGACATTTCAACCGTAGGACTGCCTTGGGTGGTGAGGGAAGCTTACTCAAGAAGATTTGCATTGGAGGTGGTTTTTGATGGGTCTAACCAAATGGGTCTCATCTTAGGGTATAAATGGGGTTTGGTTTATGGTTTTGGTTATGAAATCCATTTTTCTTAGCCAATAAAATAAAAAAAAAAAGGTATAAAAGAACAAATGGGAGTGTAATAGTATGTATTTGAGTGCTTAATAGCATGTGAAAGTGATTTACTCGTGTGATTAATTACTTAAGCAAAATCAAGTGGTTTGGGATTTGGGAAACCTAGAATTTTGGTTTCCTTAATAATTTTGGGGTTTCAATTGGATTTCAAATGTTTGGAGTTTTACTAGGGTTGAAACTCTCTTTTGGTTGGCCACAAAGTGTTTGGTTGGATGGAATAGAATTTGGCTAAGGTGGCATGATCACATGGCTTGATTTGCCTTTCGATCCTCAACATTTTTATCTCATAGTTCCTCCTTGTGCCAAGTGTCCAATAAATACTCCTTATGGTTCACCAAGTGTGGCTAAGATCTTGTCAAGTATCTAATAAATATTCCTCAAGAATGTTTTGGACAATCTACATAGTGATTTGACAACCATCAGAATTTGGTGCATATCTCTAGTGCTACTAATCACCCGAAAAAATGCGAAAATTATTATTATACCATAAAATCCTAAACAATCATACAAGTCCAGTGGTGCAATTCATTTGATAAAATTAGACTCCTAAGTGTCTCAAATAAATGAAAAGGCATTCTCGAGCACTTTTCATCTGGAAAAGTGAGAAACATATTATTACATTGTAAAATCCTAAATCTTACGAGTCTAGTGGTGTAGTTCGTTTCTTAAACACATACTCATAAGTATCTCAAATAAATAAAAAGGCACATTTGCCACAATAGCAGGTAGGAAACCAACTATGCTAACAAATTAAAACCTGAACGGTCGTTCGATTTGTGAAAACTTGTTGGGATTTCACGAAATTCTTAGGGTCTAAAGAAATTCATCTATTGAATTTCTAGCAGGCTGTTACATTACATTAGTCATGAAAAAAAAAATTCTTTTCTTATTCAGATATAGTGAGTTATGCAGAAAAATGATCGAGATTGTTTTCAAATGTTCCATAACAAAATAAGTAATCTTTTCACAAAAATTGACCTAATTCTGTTTTTAGGCAAAGTCTAGTGTAGGAATATTGCTTACATGACTCTCATAATATATTGTCTACGTTTTGAGCCATTACTCTAGAAGTATCACAACAACCTAAGCCAAAAAAATATTTACTACATGTTAATAATCTAGACAAATACAAAATCAATCTAACTAATAAAATCCTATAATTCATAACTATAATTCAGCACACACAATCCATAATATTGCCTCGGTTTCTAACCATGACCCAAGCACAACCTCCAAACTCCCTAAACCAATACTTTAGCACAACCTCCTTAATTTCGCTTCACTATTCACAACAACATGTCAACCAAACAATCTACAAGTTCAGAAATAACCTACATTCGACTTATCAAATGAATAACCAGCTTGCATTTATTTACACTGGCAGGCCCAACAACCAAACAACCACTGTTAAGTCCTCTCTGCCCATAGTACTACAAACCAGCAACTCCTAACATGTCACACATCAGCCCAACCAAGCAGACATCAACCCCAAACAGCCACTGTGACGTCCCCAGATTCCGCTTGAGATTAGATGGACTCTGAAGCATTGAGACATGCAACACAAGGTTACTTACCCCTATTCATGATAGTTAAAGATGCAATACACCTAACTTGCATATAACAATATACAATATATGTAGCTGATAATTTTCTTTGAATAAATAACATTGTACTAGACTATATTCCAAACATAATATGTTTCATAACAGACTAATAATTGTAATGCTACAAAACTTGTCCATCATGATTGTAATATAAATAAGTACTGGAGACAGTGCTCCATAAGTATAATACTTAATAACATAACTACATTGTTAACTCGTTGAGCTGCTCGCATAACTTTGCTAAGATTGCTAAAATCCTATCTATAAACTGGAGAATTGAAACCAAAATCTTTTCATCGTCATGTTGGGGTCTAGTCAACCTTATCCAACTGTCTTCAGCTAGTTCTTCAGATCCTGGCACATATTCTACAATTTCAGAGAAAAAGGCAGTTGGGACTATCAAGTGAGATTTGTAATCAAATGTCAACAACTCAACTACCAACTTACTAGCAGTATACAAATGCATGCATGATAGTAAAATGGCATGAATGCGTTGTGACATGAACATGAACGTGTGTGACATGACTTGACAAATAGCATGACATGACCTAACAAGAACTAAAACTTGACATGAAATGAAACTTGACATAAACTGAAGACTGATATGAATTAAACATGAATTTGGAATCTTGTTCAATATAAATATGGTTAATTAAACATAAAGATGTGGATGCTAAACAAGTCCCCGTGAGTCTTGTGCTCCTGTCGGTACCACATCACATCACATGCATCTCCGCTAACTGTGAGTGCGTCATGATAATTGAACTGATTAAAAAATTGATAAACATAAGGTCGGCACCACTAACGTTGGTTGCCTAACTTCGCTCTAGCAATCAATTACTTAGGTCTCATTCGAAGCCTGTTGAAGGCACTTTGTCAAGCTAGGAAATTCCACACCAAATTAAATATTCCAACGTGGACAATGAAGTTCTACTAGGATAATATCTCATCCTAACACTTGGGGTTGTGATAAAATAAAAGTCTCCACTGAATTTAAAATATTTTTTGTTACATACTCTATGCATGGAACATGGCATGAGGTGTAACAATGAATATGTAACAGATGACATCACATAAAATGGTATGGAACATATAAGCATGTACTTGAAATAATGGACATGACATGAAAAATTAGAACATTTATAATAATCATAAGTGACAAGAATATGAAATTTATGGGCTTACCACCGTACATACAAAAATACATTAGGTGTAAGTTAGAGACTAACTTATAGTGATTGTAGCATAACGTACATAAAAATGTGTGAATTGAACTGGATTGAATATCATAATTTGTTATACAATTTGTCTAATTCATCCAATCATTTTCACACACTAGATACCATGTAGATCCATGAGAGTGTCCATGATGAGGGGAACCATGATGAGGGGAACAATACCAACATTCCAGAATATGAAGATCTTCCTCCCATTAGGTCTCTTAGAGATTATTTGCAACCCACTAGGAGTAGTGTTTCATTATGCATTGTCTTTCCTCCTAGTGCATATAAAACTTGTCGTATGATCAGTTTTATCAAATATGAATTTGTAACCCTTTAAGATATCTTCCCAATGCATCAATAATCATATCAATCAGATGTGTGAGTGGAAAGTTATGATCAAAACGCCAAGGTATATCTAGATTGTCTCGTAGTGCATTTCAGACTTGGACTTCTTGCGGTTTCTTTTTGTGATTTCTTTCTTTTTTCTTGATCCAAATTACTCTCAAACCCTACAAAAAAACATATTTATGTATTAAGACTCATTTTAAGCACAAACTTAAGAAAATAACATTATTCTAAAACAACATAAAATATGCATGAATTAACCTAAACTAAATATAATAAAACTATCTACTAATGAGATAAATGTGCAAAACTAAGCTATTAGAATATCTACATAAGACTCATACAAACATAAAGACTTACTAACTTAGGGCTAAATTGAAAAATTACCCCTTTACATATGGTACATTATAATTAATAACTTTAAGTCTTCAATAAAATACTGCTTGTAGAAATATCAATAACCCGTCATTTTGAATTATGAAAAAAAAATGAGATATTCTATTAGTTTAGTTGATAAATTATGACACTAATTCTATCTCTATGACTATCCATATACGAAAGAAAAAAAAAGATCTCTTTTTTTTTTTTAATTGTATTCTTTCTATTTTTTTTTTTCATTCCTATTCTTCTTTCTTTTCTGAAAAAAAAAAGGGGGAGCTTACAAAAGAAAGGATTATTTCATTTTTTGCCCCTAAAAAAAAGATTTTGCATACTGACTCCACGTCCTACTAAAATTTACATTCCTCTTATAAACTATGTCCTAAATCCAAATATGCAATCATAAAAATTTAAAACAAATCAAAACTATACAAACCATGCTTGGCCCGAACCACATATAGGCCAAAAATAAGGTTTTTGTTACATCTAAACCAAACATCCATCTAACTTGCTTAGAACGATTTTTGTAACACACAAAAATCACATCCTAGGTCCTAAAACTATGATAAGACATCAATATGTACATATCGTAAAAATCTAAACTCATTATAGGAACACAATGCCAAAAACATCAAGTTCTAAGTAAAAAAGAACTATCTCTTGCGGTTCTAGGTCTAACACCTTCCAAACAACTCCAAGGACTCCAAAAATCCATAAATAACAATTCTAACATGTTTAACATTCAAGCCTAAGTAGTATCATGCTTGATTAATAACCAAAAATCACAAAAAATTATATAAAACAATCTATTTGTACTAAAGCATCAAAACCGAGTATGGCATGCTTCTGATCTTGGTATAAAATACTAGATCCTTGATTTTCATGCAATGAGACTCTAAGAAATATGATCCTATACTTCATGTTCAAGTTATAACTTGTTCCTAGCATCAAACCTAGCATCACATGGCAAAAATCTCATCAAAACATAACCATCAACCCGAAAGCTTCAAATTTGAGTTCTAATCAAACATTTGCATGTAAAACATTCTTCCAACAAAGATTTAAACCAACTCTCTTAGAAAACCAAACTCTTAACACATAAAGGAAATCATTAATAAAGTATATACGAATCTCATAGCCATTGGAATAGGTTTCTAGAACCAACAAATATCACATTCCCAAAACAGAAACTATTTTGTGTGTTCCAGATTCAATTTCAAGGAAGATGTGTATAACTCTTTAATATAAATGCTAACATGCTTTGAATTAACTCATAAAATGTTTAAAAATATGTTAGAATTTAATCATATCAATATCTACCCCTAACTTTAACAAAGACTTTATCAAAACATCAAAATTTCACACAATCATCCAAACTGTCGCCCAACATAACCTTTGCATGTTCAAATCCAATCTTCACTAATCAATATTCCATGAAAAATTATCTAGATATATCAATGGAAACTAAACTCAAAAGAGAACAAAAAAATGAAGGAATTTTCATGAGAATCGACTTACAAAGAGTTGGAAAATGCAATGCAAGAACTGTTTGAAACTCTCACTCGAGCTCTCTCCAAACAAGTGAACAAAAAAAGCAAAGGGTGAGGGAAATGCATGGGGTTTCCTTTATTGGTAGAGAGAGCGGATATGGGGGGATGAGTGACCTCTTGATGGGGGTTTTTGAAGCCAAAAATAGTGGGAAAAATCATGGGCTACTCAGCCCATGGTATCAGGCTCCTGCAACCAAGTAGGGTGGGCAGTTTTGGGTGACTTTTTGCCCTCCCATCCATGCACCATTTAGGCTGCCATGTTAGCCACAAGACTACCTTGGGTGGTGGGGGAAGCTTTCTCAAGATGCTTTCCTTTGGAGGTGGTTTTTGATAGGCCAAAATGAGCCTAATCAAATGGGCCTCAACTTAGGGTATATTTGGGGTTTGATTTAGGGTTTTGGTTTTGATCAAGCCCAATCCAATTTTTTTTTGGCCCAATGAAATTGAAAATGTATGAGAGAATAAATAATGGTGTAATAGCATATGAAAGTGATTAATAACTTAAGCCAAAATGACCATTCTAGAGTTTGAGAAACCATTTAAGGTTTCGGTTTCATCCCTGGATTTAGAGCTTCAATTGGATTTCAAAGGTCTAAGGTTTCACTAGGGTTGAAACCCTCTTTTTATTGGCCACAAACTATTTGGTTGTATAGAATAGTGTTTGGCTTACGTGGTATGATCATATGGTTTAATTTGCCTTCCATTCCTTCACATTTCCATCTCATGGTTCCTTCTAGTGTCAAGTGTCCTACACTATTCACAAAGTGTGGATAAAATCTTACCAAGTGTCTAATAAATTCTTCGCAAGGATATTTTAGACAATTCATATAGCGATTTGATAATCGTCTGAATTGGGTGCCACATGGCGATATCCTGGGTGTTACTATTCACTTAAAAAATTGTAAAAATTATTATTATACCATAAAATCCTCAATAATCAAACGAGTCTAATGGTAAATTCGTTGCACAAAATTTGACAGACCGGTCACTCGATTCGTGAAATCTTTTCTGGATTTCACAACATTCCTAAGGTCTAAAGAAATTCATCTACTAAATTTCTGGCGAAACTGTTACAGCCACACTTCAAACCCAAACAACCACACATCAACCCAACCACAAAGTCACAACTCTACAATTTCCAACAAGCAAACAGAGACAGTGCAACCTTCCAATAGGTACCAACGTACAAACCATTTAAATAACAATAAAAACAGGATAGTAATGCTCGAATTTCCTTACCTAAATTTTGTGCGGTTGATGCGACAAAATCGATGGCGAGAAGACGTTGTCTAGGACTGATTTCAATGCCCTGTGATACAAAGCAGTGACATTAAAACCAAATTTAAAAATTGGTGTAATACATGATGGAAATGGCAGCTATTGAACGGGGTGAATCGACTGAGACATACCTTTGTGGTGAGAGGTGTATGTCAACTTGAATCGATAGAGACTTACCAACGTGGAGTTTGTGAACAGAGAAGAGGGAGAAACATAGGGCATATTGGTGGTGAACGGAGGGATGGTGTGGGGTTGCCGACTAGGATTTTGTGCACAAAGGGAGAAAGATCAACAATGAGATGAAACCCTAATAGAGAGGTAAACAGAGAAATTAAATGTGAGGGACTTACTAGCGTCAATGATAGGAACCTAGGGTGGAGGAGTTAGCTATGCGATCCACCGATAGTGGCATCGATACTTTGTGTGCAGCATGGAGAGGTTACGTATCGAGGTAGAGAGAGAGAGAGAGAGAGAGAGAGAATAAATTAGACGGAGAAATGTGCTAGAAGAAACAGACAGAGTAGAGCAAACAGGATTCACCGATGATTGTGTGCTAGCGGTGCAACCTTAGGATAACGCGGTGACGATTAGCGGCAGTGAGCGGCACCAAAACAAAGCAAAACAGGGGTGAGAGAGATGGAGAAGTGACTGTAGAGAGAGAATTTGGGAGTAGAAAAATCAAAGTGGTGTGAGAAAGGAGAGAGAAAGTGGCCGAGGAGAGAAGAAAATTGAAGGGGAGGAAAAGTGACGGGGAGGAGAAAACTAAAAGGAACAAAATAACTTATCGAACGATGTCGTTTCTTCAAGTGGTTCGCATCTTCACGAGCCTAGGCCAGGGTATGGGCCTGGGTGTTACATAATTGTTTATATTATTAAAAAATAATCAAGTATTTAAGTGTGGGTGTTAGATGTGGTGAAAATATTTTATGAATAATAATGACAATTTTAAGAAGAGGGTTTAAATAGAGTTTTGTAAAGTAGTGGGATTCATTAAGAATATGTTTAGAAATGTTTTCATGTATATTATAACAAATAATTTGAAAAAAAAAAACTCTATAAAAAACCCAACACCACCATGAGAGTGGATGCTGAGAAGCTCTCACCACCACAAAATGGCCCAGATTGGGGCTGCCTATGCCTACCAAAAAACTCTAACCAAAGAGGTCGAGATTGGACCACTGTGGTAGCTCATAATCATCACGGAGATTGGGCTGCCCTTGATAGTCGAAAGCCTTGGACACCACAAGAACAATGTTACAAGATGAGCTAGAGGGCGAAGGGAAGGGAATGTAAGGGTTTGGTAAAGTGGAGTACAAGTGGGAAGAGAGTTGGACTAGGAAGACAACTGCTTGCTTGTGAACTGTAGGATTGATCAAATGGTGGACATTTGGCAACAGGACGTTAGTTACTAAATAAATTGGGACACATGTATTAAGACCCAAGAAGCTTATATTTTATTTTAGCATTTTGTTATTCTAATGTCGAATACGTAGTATCTCGGGAAAAAGCAACGCTAGGAAGTTGTTACTGTCTTTGTTTATATAGGAAGGATGCATTGTATGACATTTTATCCAGAAAAGTAATACAACAAATTCCCCTTTCTCTCTATCTCTTTTCTCTTTAGAGGCAACTCCCCTTTAAGTGAGTCTTCTTACTTAAGCTTGTTACAAATTTGGTATCCAGATTTATCGATCCCCTTGTTATCATGTCAGAAGTAACTTATTTTGAGCAGCTACAGGAGGGCCTCAATTCCCTGAGAAAAGCTTTGGAGTCTCAATTTAGAAGCTTGGAGACTGAGATGCTAGCTCTTAATAAGTAGTTTGATTCCGTCTTCCATTAGCTCACAACCCTGACAGAAGAACTACAAAAGAAAAATCACAGTTATGGGGAATCATCATTTAGTAATTCAAGACAAATGGAGGGAGACATGGTACCACTAGGGGATGTGCAAACTAGAACAGTAAGTCTTGCATTTCTAGTGTTCCATGTGGATGATCCCATGGGTTGGCTATACAAGGTAAATCAGTTCTTCTCATTTCATCATACATTATCCCAACATAGACTGTGTTTGGCCTCCTTTCATATGGAGAGTAAGGCCTTGCCATGGTTCCAAGATCTTGATGAATTTGGAGCCCTAATGGATTGAGATTGTTTTGTAAAGGTCTCGTTGATCATATTTGGGCTCAGTTGTTATGACGATCCCATGGAAGTCTTAACAATGTTTAGACAAATGGGTACTATAGAGGAATACAAGGCCAACTTTGAGGCATTATCCAATAGGCTAAGGGGCCTCTCTGAGTCTTACAAGATGATTTGTTTTTGTAGTGGGTTTGAAGATGAGATATGTTTGCCTATGATGATGGTTAATCCTCCAAATCTCATCATTGCCTATAGTTTGGCCAAAATACAAGAAGAGAATATGGGGATCATAAATAAGTATTCAAAAAGTAGTGGTTCTGTTAAAGTGGACGGTGGTGAACAAATAGGAAGTGAAGGTAAGGTTGGGGTGGCAAGGGTTTCTATTCAAGGATCCCTATTCTTTGTTAAAGTATATGTAATAGTTCTAGTAGGCTATGACATGGTGCTTGGTGTCATTGGCTGCAAAAACTTCATCCTCTGGAATTTTGAGGAATTAATTATGCCATTTTCATTCTCAGGATAGACAATACCTTTACAAGGAATGACTAATTTCAAATTGGTGGAGGAATCAGGGGTCTCTCTAGTGAGCAGTCTAGAGGAGTAGTATTGCAACTAATGGAGATTATAGAATACAGTCCTAAATCTCAACCATCTCTAAATATTCAAAACCTTCTAAAACAATTCACAAATGTCTTCTCAGAACTAAAAAACCTAGCCCCATACAGAACTATGACCATGTCATTGTACTTCAACCTAATTCAAAACCCATTTCCTTGAGACCTTATAGATATCTTTATTTTCAAAAGGATGAAATTGAAAAAAATCATCAAGGAACTACTAAGCACAGGGGTAATCTGACCCAGTTAGAGCCCTTTTTCTTCCCTTGTACTCCTAGTGAAAAAAGAAAATGGGACCTGCTGCCTCTATGTCGACTACAGAGCCCTAAACAATGTAACAGTTAAAGACATATTTGCCATCTCTGTTGTGGAGGAGTTGCTAGATGAGTTGGGAGGTGCTCACATGTTCTCCAAGTTAGACTTGAGATGAGGATACCACCAAATAAAAGTCATACCAGAAGATGTACACTAAAAGACTTTAGAACTCATAAAGGCCATTATGAGTTTTTGGTCATGCCATTTGGATTGACCAATGCCCCTTCGACCTTCCAAAATTTAATGAATGAAATATTTAAACCCATCCTAAGAAAATTCATTCTTTTCTTTTTATGATATTCTTATTTACAGCAAGAATGAGTTAGAGCACTTACAACACTTTAAAACAACTATGAAGATTCCCAAACAGCATCAGCTTTAATGCCATGATGTCAAAATGCCTATTTGGTTGCTCGGAGGTGGGATATTTTGGGCATTTCATCTCATACCAGGGAATGAAGGCAAATCTTGATAAATTCAATGCAATGTAGGAATGGCCTACCCTCACTACTATTAAATATCTGAGAGGGTTAATATTTGAGAGGGTTTTTAGGCTAACTTGGTATTACAAAAGATTTATTCATGGCTATGGGGGACTAGCAGTTGCCCTAACCAAGTTACTGAAGAAATATGGGTTCCATTGGAATATAGAGGCTGAAGATGCTTTCTTAAAGCGAAAAGAATTAGTCACACAACCCCCAGTATTGTCCCTACTAGATTTCTCTCAAAACTTCACCATTGAATGTGATTCTTCCGGGAAGGTAGTGGGAGCAATTCTGATGCAAAAAAACAACTTGATAGCTTTCTACAGTCAAGCTCTAAAAGGAAAGGCTTTGAATATATCCACCTATGAAAAGTAACTATTTGCCCTAGACTCAGCAGTTCATAAATGGCGTCCTTATTTGTTAGGGCATCCTTTCGTAGTAAAAAAAACCACCAAAGCCTGCAGTTTTTATTAGATTAGAAGGCGGGGACCCCTATGCAACAAAGGTGGATTGTTAAGATTTTGGGGTACGATTTTATAGTGGAATAGAAAAAAGGGAATGATAACAGAGTGGATGATGCTCTCTTGAGGAAGGCAGAGGAAGAATGTGTATTAGAAGTGATATTGGTTGTGATATCAATTACAACTTTCCAGTGGTAGGAGGAGTTAATCCAACTTTACAAGCTTGATCCTAAAATTCAACTATTTCTCCTAGAGATAGAGGATGGGAAGTTAAGCTCTCATTATGTACAAAGGGAAGAAGCCTTGACTTACTACAAGCAAAGGTTGCATGTGGCTGATGATGCAACCTTAAAACATAAGTTGCTTAAGCATGATACACAATAGTCTTAGTGGGTGACACTGGCTTGGACAAAACTCTCCATTGAGCATGCAGGGAATTTTACTGGCCAGGCCTTAAAGCAAGAGTGAAGGAGTTTGTAAGATAGTGTCAAATTTGCGAAAAGACGAAATCCGACAATATTGTCCTAAATAGCCTTGTCCAACCACTTGCCATACCATCCTAACCTTGCTCCCAGATATCTATGGACTTCATAAAGGGTCTACCTCTTTCCCAAGGATTCAACAGCCTTTGGGTGGTCGTAGACCGACTTACCAAGTACAACCATTCACATCCTTAGCCCACCCATACATTGCCACCACCATAGCCAACTTATTTCTCAAACACATATTCAAACTACATTGAATGCCTAATTCTATTGTCTCGAATATGGACAAAATTTCACCACCCAATCTTGGAGGAAGCTGTTCAAACAACAATGGGTGCAATTAGCCTTCAACACCGCTTACCATCTACAGACAAAAGGACAAACTAAGGCTATCAACAAAACACTAGAGAACTATTTATGTTGCTTCACGGGTGACATGACAAAGGATTGGGTGAAATGCGTACCCTTAGCCAAATGGTGGGACAATACCACCAAACATTCATCCACTCAACTATCATCATTTGAAGCCTTACACGGGTATCCTTCTCTTGGGTTGCTCAGTTACCTTCAAGGTAGCTCCAAAGTAGATACAGTAGACTCCACCCTTCTGACTAGGGAACAAAGCGGGTTACTTATGCTTACAACTTTATCAGTAGCTCGCAATGGCTCAACGTCGAAACACTAAGCTTGCTCCTCATTTCTACGAACCCTTCCAGATCACTGCCAGAGTAGGAGAGGTGGCCTACAGTCTGAAACTTCCCGAATTGGCTGAGATCCACCATGTTTTCCATGTGTCTCTCTTAAAGAAACATCTTGGCCAATTTGTCACTCCCTTACCAAAACTTCCACCCGTTGATTCTCTGGGAATTTTGAGATCAGAACCGGAGGAGATTTTGAATCAAAAGCTCAAGAAATGTGGACATCGACCTATAGTAGAGCTCCTGGTTCATTGCCAAAGGCATCAAGAAGATGATGCCACATGGGAGTCTTACCATCAGTTCAAAGACTCATTTCCACACATTGTAGGCAAGGTGTTCTAACAAGAGGACATTGTTACAAGACAAGCTGCAGAGTGAAGGGAAGGAAAAGTAAGGATTTGGTGAAGTGGAGCACACGTGGAAGAGAGTTGGACTAGAAAGACAACTGCTTGTTTGGGAACTGTAGGATTGATTGAACACTGGAGATTTGGCAACAAGATGTTAGTTACTAATTAAATTATAATTCAGGCACGTGATTAAGACCATAGAAGCTTATATTTCATTTTTAGCATTTTGTTATTATGTGGAATTCATAGTAGCCCGGGAAAGAGCAATGCTAGGAAGTTGAAATTGTCTTTGTTTATATAGGAGGGATGCATTGTATGACATTTTATCCAGAAAATTAATACAACAAATTCCTATTTATCTCTTATCTCTTTTCTCTCTGGAGGCAGCTCCCCCTCTAATTGAGTCTTCTTAAGCTTGTTACAAAAAGTTGGGCAACCCGTTGTGGTAGCCATCACGAGAAGGTTGTTCTAACTTTTTTTTCTTTTGCGCAATCATGCACTTAAGTATCATATTTCTTTGAAGCAAGCAAAATCATGGTGGGAACCGATAATACAGGAAACATTTGAAGCGTGGAGCCATGCCTGCTGAGTGCTAGACAGCACCTGTATGTGAGCACAATGCCACAAAAAATCATTCCGAAACAAATTCAGAAGCGTTTTTGGATCAAATTGCAGAACAGAAGAAAAGTGAAACAGTAGAAAGCCCCATCTTTTTATCCACAAATCAAATATGGTGCAAATTGAATTAAATTGATCATGCGAACGAAGACACCAAAGGAAATGAATGAAAAGACATTTCGTATGTGATATGGCAAACCAATAGAATAAAATTAATTAAAACAGTTTATTCAGGTGAAAACATACATTGTACTAATAACGTACATTATTGATCGAATCACCTTAGTTGATGCAGCCTCAAAGATTCAAAGGACTTGTATAATTAAAGATGTAAATTGCAAGGACAAGAAAGGGAAAAAACTGAAAAAGTTTTCTCAAGGGGTTTGGACTTTCCGGCAATATGACAGGACCATCACAAAGTCCTTAGCAGAGGACCCAACAGATGCTGGTACTTTTTTCGATGTCGATGCTGTCCGAAACCACAGATCTACCAAGTTTTGTAGTTGCAATGATGGAACCACTGGCTGACCTCGGCACATTATCTCCACCTACAAGCAAAAATAAAAAATAAAAACAGTAAGAGTTAATACCCTGAATTGTCACCAAATATGAAGTACCAGGAAGCATTGCTTTCTTTGTCAAGTGGTGAGCATTTGTCTCTGTAGATAAAGAACTAAGTGTGCATTTAGGTGCCTTTCTTACAAAACATGACTTCACCAGAAGGAAATGAAATCCGTTCAAGCATCATACTGCCATGGAACATGTAGTGATCATATACTGCAAGGCTTCAGAAGTGGAGTACTGATACCGGTAGTGAAGAATGTTTACCAGCAAATTTTGTGCGCTTTCTGAAAAGCCATGATGTTTTTTAATTTTTTCCAGCATACTGGAAGCAAGGTTTTTAAAATTTTTCAACCCTAAATTTTTAATCTGGGACTTTTTTCTGTAATATGGATAAGTTCTCAGCCCCTCTCTCTACAAGTTCGTCTCCCTGTCACTCATTCCTCCCCCTCTAAAAGAACGGTAACTTTTTCACACACAACCTACGAGCTTCTATCTTTTACTTCCTTTTTCTTCAGGCTCCCTTCAACAAGCAGAGCACATTAACATAGTTCCACTGAAAAGAGTACTTTCATCTAATATGGAATTTATTTTTCTCGTACTTGCATACAACACACTAACCATTCATGTTAGCAGGCTAACATGTTAATTCATCAATTTTTCTACTATCATATCTTATGAATATTTCTCTTAGGACACCATACTAAACAGAACTTGCATATTATTTCCATCAGGCTCAAAGAGACCTTTGCGTTTAAGGGTGCCAGCACTTTTAACAGCACTGGTTGAAGGTTATCCCTTTATTTAGTAGAAATAGGAACCAAGGATAGCCAATTTATAGGGGCATCAATGTAAAATTTATATAAACACAGACACTAAGACACAGGAAGCCAAATGAAACCTGAGAGTGTGTGGGTTGGCGGAATAAGGAGCTGGAATGGAATACCCATTCCTCCACCATAATGAATATCTATTCCTCCCAAATATGAGAGGAATAGGTATTCTAGGGGCATCAATGTAAAATTTATATAAACACATTTTATTATCATTCTTTTTTTAAAAACATTTTGTTGGTGACCGACGGGCCACCAAAACCCAAGGGGGTGGCCGGACTGCCCATGGCCAAGTGGGTGGCCAACCACTGTCCTTCTTGTTAATTTTTTTATTGATTTTTTTTTTAATTTAAATTCTTAAAGAATAATGGCATTTTTGTAAAAACAAATAGTGAAATTTGGATATTTTGGAAATTTCACTTCAATTTCATAAAGATATTCATCTTTTGTCACCAAACAAAAGAATGGGAATGAGTATTCCCATCCCTAAAGGAATGCCCATTTCGCGAACAAAACATAAATTTAAAAAAAAAAAAATAAGACAGACAAATAAAACTCAAGAATAAGTGCTAAAGTAGAGAACAACGCCCAAGATGGTGATAAATGGCAGAAATTCATGTGAAACCCATATAGCTAACACTATGCTGAGCCGATATTAACTTAAAATTTTTACAGTTTTCCTAACAATTTTGCTATAGAACACTGAAACATGCCGTCGCTTTATATAACTAACTATGTTGCTCGGAATAAAGACAAATGAAACTCAAGAATACGTGCTAAAGTAGAGAACATCGCCCAAGATCGTGATAAATGGCAGAAATTCATGTGAAACCCATATAGCTAACACTATGCTGAGGCGATATTAACTTAAAATTTTTATAGTTTTCATAACAATTTTGCTATAGAACACTGAAACATGCCGTCGCTTTATATAACTAACTATGTTGCTCAGAATAACTTTATTCCGAGCAACTTAAGAAGCCAAAAAAAAAAAAAAAAAACCATAAGATCAACAAGCAACTACCAAGGACAACTTTCTTTTGACATATATGTTGCAGTTCAATGGAAAACTTTTCTATTATAATGACAGTGGCTCTTTTCGCAGCATTTTCTAGTTAAAATCATCCCTTGTATGTTGTTGCATCTGGGCATAAGTATTTTAGTCCAAAGGATGCATTTATATACCCACATAAAACAATAATATAAAACAGCTCGTATGAGTATCTTTAAACTTGCATGGTAAACGCAAGTTGAACACATACTTGCTTTCATTTTTTTCAATTCTTTCCAGCTTTTTCTAGCACTTTTCCCATTTGTTTGTTAAGTGGCTTCGTGTATGCTTGGGGTAACACCTTCCTTTATTAATAAAATTTTATCTTAATCGTCAAAGCTTCTTTTTCCATCTTTCATGGTTTCAGAAAACAAGAATGAAAAAGACATTATACGTAGCAAAATATTCAATAGGAAACAAGAAAATAATTTATCAAAAACACACAAAAGAGAGAAAAAGAACCAACACCACCAACAACATTAATAAATCCTCAGCTTTCTGGAAAAGCAAGAAAGACAAACATACCTCAGCTTCACTCGTAAGATCAAGTTTCTTCACAAGGTACTTTTGGATAAATGAAACAGGCATTTTACCATCCCTGCGAAAGGAAATAAGTGTGAACAGAACATAAGACATTTAGTGATGAAGCACAGCAATCTCCAAGAGGAAAGAATTCAAGATAAGGACACTACATGAAAAGGCTAAAAAAGAAACATTAATTATGGAACAAATTACATATGCTGCAGCAAATAACTATCAGTGATAGAGTATTGCCACAAACCTATCACGACAAAAAAGTAATTATTTGGGAAAACAGGACGCTTTTTTAGCTACGAGGCCAATCTGAATGTTCCTCACAATACAGTAACTCACTAACCACTGGAGGCAAGCTACACCATGCTACAATGGCAAACCCCACCATCCCACAACCAACCAGCCTCCTTGGTCACACGTAAAACCAATGGCAGCAAGACCCGCACCACTGTAAACCACCTTCACCGTAAAACACTTTCAACCCGCAAGCTTCCACCACTATAAACCACCTTCACCGTAAAACACCTTCAACCTGCAAGCCTCCATGCACAGCCACTGCACTACCAATGCAAAACAAGCAGCCCCTGTTTTACGCACGGAAAATCTCTATCATACAACCCGAAACAGAGCACTTCCATGCCGTGTCTCTCTCTAGCCAACCCCTCCAACCACTCATTGTCACACCACACGGCAGCCCTAAGTATGTCACATCCTCTGTCTCAGCCGTGCAAAGTGAGGAACCACCGTAAGTATGCACGGCCACTGCACTACCAATTGCACCAAAGACCCACATTGACAGAACCCCGGATCTATCTCACAGTGAAACCCAGCCACTGAAGACTGCTTCAGACATGGCCAACATCCACCACGGAGAGCCCAACCCAACGCCTCAAGCAAGTTGCACCATGAAACTCTCTCTCTCTCTCTCTCTCAGCACCTACCGTTGTTATACCAGCACCACAGAGGCACAATTCAGTCATGCACCAACAGGTGCAAGCCGCAGCCTTCCTCTCCACAATGAACCCTCACGGTGCCTCTCTTAGAACTAGTTATTTAGGTTATGGGTGTTTTACTGATTTAATGGAAAGGCAACATATATCGAGCAAAACTTTAAGAAAGGTTGTTATTGCTGTCACATATAGCTACAAATAGCATGGATTTTACGTTGATTATAGCAGGGCCATATTATAATTGTAGCTTGATCAAATGATTTTAGTGCACAGGTTTGACTATAGTGATTAATCATGGAGTTTAGGTTACGGGTACTCCATGTGATCAAGGAGGTTGTGGAGGAAACATTTAATGGTTTGATTATTTTATGATGACATGATTGATGATAAAATCAAGAGAAATAAGATGTTTGGGTGTGGTGATATTTTTAGGCCTTAATCATGTAATTATTTGGAGAAATTGTGTGGACATCAATTATTTGGGGAATGATGATATTTAAGGGTTATGAGGATTTTAGGCTTTATGGAAATATATGTTATTTAAGTATTTCGGATTTTAATTATGAAGTACATGCTTAATTATAGATTTCTTACGATTGGAAATTTATGTAAGTTGCGTGCCTATTTTATAGGTGATCGCTTACAAGGTAAGTAGCATGATCATACCTTTACACAGTTTTACGGTAAACGACATGTCCTTTATGAAAAATAGTATGTATGTACACCCTTCATTGGAAGCTCCATTTTACGTACCCATGTCATGAAGGAAGTGATTTTTTACTGCCATGATAGGTTCATAAATTCCATGGTTTTATGCATAAGTTTGTGTTAATTTGCATGACACATGCGTCATAATTATAAAAAGTCATGATTTTATGTGAGGAAACATGTATCACGATATTCTATGAAAGGTTATGATTTCATGTAAAATCCATGATAAGGCAAGATATGATAAGGCATGATATGACAAGAAAGCATGCATGTATAATTATGTTGAGGTATGACAATTAAGATGCATAATGACCTATGTTATGAAAGTGAAGACAGCACCATGAGGTGGGCATATTGCATTTCTAGGATGGACATGCTAGTAGTGCACTCAATGTTGTCATCCTCATGTATGGATTCCCAACCCGTGGCCACTGGTGGAATCGTAATCTTCAAGATTTACTAACTCTAACTCACAGGAGTCATTAGTGGGTACCGGCCAATGAGGAAAAGTGAAAGACAAGTTCAGGCATTTCATGCATAGTTCATATTCAAGTCCATGTTCATGTTATTTACAGATGTAATTATGAGTATGAATGTTTTCCAAGAAAACCCAATGTCTATATTATGTGTTGCTTATTGAGTATTTGACTCATTTTTGTATGTTTTTATGATTTAACCACACCAAGTGAGAATCTTTATGAGGATGGAGCTGCAGGACGGGACTTGACCTAGGGAGGCAAGGCAGAGGCCTAGACAGTTATGACAGGCTCAATTTTATAGTTTTTAGTTTTAATAAGTTACTCTTGTTAAGTACATGAGACTTGATTGATTTTAATAAGTCTGTCTTATATATTTTCAGTATTGTAATAAAGAATGACTTTGTTTATTTTATGGAATGCTTTATAATTGGTGCTTCGTCTAAGGAAAAAAATTTTAAAGGCAAATTTAGTTTCATTCTGGTTCCCCTAGATTTCTAAAAATGATGTTATTCATCACCCTAGGGGGATTGGGTGTTGTTACATCAAGATACCTGAACATTGATATGGTTAATATACTCTGACCTCCCTCAAGTTAAATAACACTTGTAATCCATGCTCGGGATTTCTATTCACCAAAAATGTTAATTGACACTCTTACCTCTAATCATTTTGACAAAAACAAAGAAACATTAAGACTACAACATCCTAAGCAAAAAGCATTTAAGTATATGATGTGTGTGGGGAGTAGAAAGCAATATTTTGTGAATTTTGGAGTATAAGAAAGGTTTATTGTAACATGCAGACCAAGGATATGGCCCAGGCCCACAGAGAAGCCCACCAGCCTGTAAAACCGCATCATGTTGGTGAGTGAAATTCTCTTCTCTCTTCCCTCCTCTTTTTTCCCCCGATGGTCATCTCCTCCTCGTGTTTCTCTCCACCCTATCGCTTCTCTCCCCATTTTACTCTGCCCACTTTCTTCACTCTCACAATTTCTCTCAACCCCCACAGATTTTCTTCGGTTTCCCCCTCTCTCGCCACTCTTTCTATTTTCTCTCTATGTTGTGCCATCTGTCACAGCCACAAGCCACTATCTTCTCTTACCTTCACGCTGTGACCACTGCCCTTCGATGTTGATCCAAGCCGCAACACCTCTACCAAGAGCCACCATCATTGTTGCCAACCCATGGATGAGTAAGCCACCCTCGGTCCCTCACAGCAAGCCGCACGTCCCATGTTCACCACGCCATAGCCTTACTCCACGTTGTACACCTCCCAGAGGTAGACCACCATAGAAACATTGCCTCAAGCCACAATATACATCACCTTTCCCATAGCCCAACGATTGTGAGTCACGAAGAAACAACCGGTGGACACCTGCCCTCTGTTTTATATCCCAACCGAAGCTTCTCCCTCCGTCGTTGACCACCATGGAAACAACCCAGGAGCACGGCCCAACGCACACACAAAGACCATTATTATGGTCAAGCTGAAAAAGAGCACCCACCTCTCAAACTCTTCCCCCTCTGTGTTAGGTTCCTCTCGGTTTCCCTCTCCACATCTCTGTCGTTGCTGCCCTTACATGCCAGATGACCGCATGTTGTTGTCGTTGCTCAACCACCACGCTGCCACCCATCACTGAACTATCGCAACAACCCTTGCCCTACACCACAGAAAATAGAGCAGCGCTCCTCTCCCCTACCGTGAATGCAAACCATGGCAGTTTCTCATCCATGTTGAATCACCCCAACCCATAAGAAAACCTCCACAAGCCACCATGTGCTGCAGTGTTTTCCGTGGCCCACACATGGACAAATACCCATGCCTTGCTCAACCTCCTTTAACAGCCGCAAGATGGCGATATCGTGAAAACGAGACCACACCATCATACACCACACCGATGCACGTCGCCCCCGTTTCTTCCACTGCCACGCTTGGTTGAAACTGCACGTTGTAACTTCTCTCTCTCTCTCTCTCTCTCTGAAGTTAATAAATTTTCTCTCTCCTCCCCGTTCCTTCTCTAAGCTAACGGCAACACCTCTCTCTCGGTGTTCTTCCATCACACTTGCCGCCACACCTCCCTCCTCCCTCGGTGAGTGGCACTTGGTCTCTCTCTCTCTCTCTCTCTATCTCTCTCTCTCATGCACCTCCCTTTAGTGTTCCAAGGTGTTCAGCTCCTTTAGATTAGAGATGGGCTGTGGGCCTCAAGCCCTTAGGTTAAGTGTGTTACCAAAGTGCCTTCCTAATATTTTTAAATGGGCATATTTTATGTTGGGCTTAAGGTAAATTGGACTTGTATTTGAGTTGGGTTTGAGTTTATTATAATTCAGAAATTGTTAGAACATTTTAAATGGGCTTTATTTTATTGTATTAAAAAACTAATGTATTATTTTAATTTGGGTTGTGTTCAGTATTTTTAAATCAGGCATAATTTTACTCGGATAAATGTATTAGCCCATAAACTTGATTTCACAGAGAATATTTAAAGGCTTTAATTATATTATCTAGTATTAATTTTACAACTAGATTTTGGTAGTAAATTGTAAGTGTTTAATCTTTTATTATTTTAAACACTTTAAGCCTACTATATAGAAATAAATCTTTGATGGTAGACATGATTAGTAGTTTACATTGATTTTTTAATATAACTATTATTAAGGATATTTTATGAACTACTACTGTTTAAGAGATTTATGATTTCCTATTACATTATATGTTAGTAGTATTAAATTATGATTTCAATAATAGTTTATAAAGATGTGAGTTTTAAATATGATTAAGTTAATTTTTGAAATGAATTTATGTTGTTTTGCCATATTTGATAAAATTATATTAATAAGTTAAGAATATATTTAATGATGATAGTATTTATTAGATTTCTGATAACTAAATAATTATTAAAGCTATTTCCGTAGTATGTATTAAGTAAATGGATAATTTTAGCAAGTCCTTTTAGAAATTTAGTAATGTTTAGTATTTCGTATAGGTGATGATTGATATTCGTTCAGCACAGTTGTGGAAAGATTTAGAAAAGTTAAAAAAAATTCAGGTAAGCTGGATTCCTATGCCAGACATTGCATAAAAAGAAAATGAACTGAAATTGAATTTATGAAAACTATGCACGATGTGTTTTGAAAAGAAATGTGAAAACAACCTCAGTTATGTGTTCTACATTACTCATGAAATATGTATAAAAGAGTGTTTTCTGACATGACTGGTGTAGACATGAACAATATTTTGACATGTTTCTGAAATGTGCAAAAGAGCGAATATGAAATTTGTAAATTTTGTACATGTTATATGAAAATGCTCTGAATCCGTTTCGATTATGTGAAAATGATATGAAAATGTTCAGTACTCTATTTGATATGATATGGCATCTGAAAAACCTTTGGCATAACTTTCTGATTCTGTTTTTGGTTATGATAAGATGGCTCTGATTCTGTTATAAGGTTGGTACGAACATCTCTGATATGAGTGCACTCACTTTGGAAAAAAAGTAATTTTTCTGCGTGTTCTTTCCTGTGTGCACACTCGAGGCTCCGAGAATGAATAAAGGAAAGTTTCACATTCTGATACTGTCTGGTTTGGCCACCGGGGATAGCACAACCTTACTACGAAGGTTAAATATGGTAAATGATATGATATGATGGTATGATATGATAAGATGAAGATGTTCAATCATGTTATGCTAAATGGTCTTTGAATATGAACAGTTGATTTTTGACTATGAACAGTTTGAAATGTCGTTCTGATTTTCTGATAACACGTTGTGAGATTTGTATATTGAAACTAAAATGTTTTGTTTCTGCATTTTGAACTCTATGAAAAGGCTCATGTTTACATACTAGTATATGGTCTCTATTTACTAAGTTAATAACTCACCCCTTATCTCCACAATATTTTCAACTGAAGTTCAAGAATGGGAAGCATGGGTAAGGCTATGTGAGCATAGTGGATTAAGTACAAAGAGAGAGTACTTTGGTTTGGAGAATTTTATTCAGTAGTTTTATTTTGTTCTATTAACATGATATTTTGGAAAGTTGATATTTATTTGGAGACTTTGTGGCATTCTTAGTTAATTATTTTGGGAGTACTTGATTTAAAACAATGAGATTTATGTGTAATTAACAAGTTGGAGTTTATATATGCACTGTGAGATACAATATTCAGTGACAATAAATAACTCTCCGACTCACCCGAGATTGGGGCGTTACAAAGAAACATTAAGACTACAACATCCTAAGCAAAAAGCATTTAAATATGATGTGTGTGGGGAGTAGAAAGCAATATTTTGTGAATTTTGGAGTATAAGAAAGGTTTATCATATTACTATGAATCTTTTTGTAACAAAAATTTGCGTATTTTAGGTACTTCATTGTGTTTGAAGTATCTTCAATAATTTTTTTTTTTTTTTTTTAGGTTATTGACCATGACAATAAATTGACTTGCAGTGTTCTGAATGAGTCAATGAATATACACAGGCACCTAATGATAGAGTGAGAAAAGTGCAGAAAAATCCTCATGGGTGGGGCTACAGATACTGTAACATACGGGTTCTAAATTAAGGATTAGATTTATTATTATTTTTGTTAATTATTATTATTGATCAAGTTTGATTATTATTATTATTATTTTGATAAGTTATTATTATTATTATTTTCTTTCCTTTCCTTTCCTTTCCTTTCGGGTGAGACTAATTGACTAAGATCTGCCGCCCCTTCATGTCGTGCCACACCTTCATGCTTGTCATCTCCTCTAGGGTAATTTCTTAGTCTGAAAGTTTTCTGAATTGTAACCGACTTACACTCCAGTGGCTATAAATTCTCTCTTTCCTCCACAAAAATTCCCTCCCTCATGCCAACAAGCCCTCAAGGCCAAAACCTCCCCCAAGTAAAGCCCGTAGCCTCCTCATAGCAAACGAAAGCACTCACCTCGACGTAAACCATCATAGAACACACCGACGAAATTTCCGTCTCTGTGGTTCTCAGCTAGCCACCCAGATCTGCCATTGCACCTCCATTTTCCCTCGGTAACGAACTGCATAGTGAAATTTTGGAAGTAGTGCTAAGAGGTAAGTAGCACAATCACAATCTTTATGTGTGCTGTAATTATTCTGTTCTGCATGAAAAATGATGTTTACCTATGCTATGTACAACCAATTCCATGTTATTCCCTTTTTATGAACTCTCGATGAATTACGACGCTATGCATGTGAATGAAATTAAGTCTGTCATCCTAATTGACTGTTTAATTGAATGGATGCTATGTAACCCTTTTGTTATGTTATGTTATGTTATGTAATGCCTAAGTTATGTTATGTCATGCAATGCTCATGTTAAGCCATGTCA
The DNA here is from genome assembly GCF_004785595.1 of Juglans microcarpa x Juglans regia. Classification (NCBI taxonomy): domain Eukaryota; kingdom Viridiplantae; phylum Streptophyta; class Magnoliopsida; order Fagales; family Juglandaceae; genus Juglans; species Juglans microcarpa x Juglans regia. The sequence continues at coordinate 11,297,646 of NC_054600.1, read as the reverse complement.
TCTAATGCTCATGTAAGTTATGTTATGCAATGTTCACGTCTGTATGCCATGTTAAGTGCTATGACATGCATATGAGTATGACACGTCATGAAAGTTCACGAAGTCAACATGCACATGTATCATGATATGATAGGTACGAAATCATGTGAATGGTAAGTAAGCTTTAAGAATGGCCTTATGTCATGGGTGGATGTGCAAGTCACGGACTTAAGCGTGGTTCACCGTAAGTATACTATGATGTATTTGGTGATACAGACCTATGTGTGCCTCACCATATACTATGCTATGATGTATGTGGTGACACGGACCTAAGAGTGCTTCATCATATGTTATGTTATGATTTATGCGGTGCCACGGACCTTAGCGTGGTTCACCATATATATGCTATGATATGTGAGGTGCCACGGATGTTATGATGACCACTAATCAAGTGAAAGACAAGATGAATAAGTTATGTATGAATGATAGGAAATGCATAAAGTCAGTCATTCATGCATCCATGTCACATGTATTGCCATGATTGTTTGATTCCGCTTATGTTACTAAAGAATGATCTATATGCTATGTATATGTATGACTATGAATGAAATTTTTTCTAAATCAAGTCTAAATGTCAAGTTAAATTAAATTTACAGTATGATGTGTTATTATTGAGTCTTTGACTCATTTGCCTCTCTGTTTTTATGTTTTAATGTCCCAGATGATGATTTCGTGGATACAGAGCAGGAGTGCCAGGAGTAGATTATTCTTCGAGAGACTTAGACCTTGAACAAGTGTTAGTACCACATGGGTCTAGTTATGATTAGACAGTTGAATAAATTAATTTGGTGCATAGGACTAGTTTATATTTCTTTATTACGCTCTAGTTTTTACATTATGAAACTCTATTAGGCTAAGTTAGTTTGATGATTCAATAAATGAGATATTTTTTTATGGAGTCGAATCTCTTTACCGAGCATTATGCTATGAATGTACGTAACATTCCGTACCTACGGGAAGGGGTGTTACAGGTACATATGCATATATCTGATGGTATAGTGCATTGCATACGAGAGCCTTGAGATCTTTGGTGCTCATTGTGGTGTCTTCGAAACTGAGAAAATTTCTGGTAATTCTTAAAGATGAATGCATGAGAAAGGATTTCTTCGGAGTTAGGAAATACACTATCCACCTGTCATTACTAGAATGAGAACATAGAAATTGAACAACTGAGAAGTACTTGCAAACCAGCATTTTGATGTTAACCAATTCATTCGGATATTCGATAATCATTTGTTTATCCTATCAATGTATTTTCTTATGGGTTGAGTACTAGCCTAGACACCAACATGGCCAATTCATGGTTTTTGGATATGTTAATACATGAGATACCAATCACTAGGTGGGGAATATTCTACCCTCCATGCAGTTTTCTCTATTAACTTTTCCAAATATTTTATACATTTTAATTAGGTGTTTTCTCTTGTATACTTCCTGTGTACTTGGGCTATGCCTAATTATGTGGATTAATAAATTTTCCTATAAAAAAAAACATTTTTTATATATTTTATTGAAAAAATAAAAACAATCTGAAGCCCCAGCAATATAGCAAGTATCCTTCTTTTCCAAGAACTGTTAATGTACTATAGCCAGCATTTATAGCCATATGCATGTAAAGAAAGAATCCAGAACGTGTTCCATCTGTTAGTTTAATGTCCGTCAAACTAACAGATAGAACACGTTCTTGGACTCTGGCTTTACATGTATATCACTGAATATTAACTTAATGATATGTATTAGCCTCAATCTAATAATCCATAATACCATCAAACAAGCATATTATCATTTTTCCCACTTTTTTTTCTGCTGAAATTTGCTAATGAGGAGGTAAATGGGGAAAGAAGATGCACAAACAGAAACCCATATTTTTGTACCAGCTAGTCAAGTCAGCATTTACACATTCATATGCAAGAAAATATTGACAAAGTGGATACTTCAATCCAATAAGAGACCAAAAGAAACTTACTTTATCCTTATGTAACAGGCAGATATTTGTGGCAAGGAAACATCTGCTTTCCTGCATACATTTATTTGAAAACATCATAAGAGGCAATCACAAATCAAGATTAAGGAATATAAGAAACAACATAATGACATGGTAGAATAGAATTTTACCTGTCTTCTGAAGCAACTAATGAGAACCAAATTGGACTATTTCTTCTGTTGCGCTTAGAACCTGAAACATCTAGCATGACTTGGGACGAGGAGTGCAGCTGCCTAGATGCAGCTGTGCTTTTACGACCTGCTGCACGCAACCTTCTACGCTTTAAAGGTCCTGGAGGTGAGGTTGTCCCATTAGTTTCATCCTGGACTTTAGTATTGTGTCCATTTCTTTTGCTTTTAGGCATATATACTTCACTGTCAGGAGCACTAGGTGATTCTGCTCTGGCTTTGGTTTCAGGCATATATACTTCACTACCATGGTTGGATTGCTCCAATTTGGCAAGTGACAGCCCCGGTGAATTAAACTTAGAGGTTTTGGTTCTGTTCGCAGCTTCAACAAGACAGTTCAAGGGTGTCCACAGATCAACTTTCCCTTCAATTAACTCCACATCATTCTCTGTGTCTTCCTTAGGTATTCGCTCATTAAAAGATTCAGCACCTGAATAATCCTGCAACAATGTAACAAGATGCTGAACTATTAATACACTAAAGCAAGTATGTTGTTTCCTACAAGGAGAAGCTTATAAAATCAACTTCTTCTAAGTCTAAAAAGCACAAAAGATAAAAAAAACATGCCTTCCTTTACCTGCCTTTTATTTCGAGTAGTTTTAACTTGAGAATCAAGTGAGCTGGAGCTCAAAGGATGATCACCAGCAGAATCTTCTTTCTTGGCAGCTTCCTCAATGGAAAAACTGCATCCTCGCATAACAGAAGCTTTTCTTGCAGCTTTTGTTCTCCTTCCAGTCAAGCCACTCTGTATTGGCACTTTGGGAGTGCTGACCACCAATGAAGATAGTGATCTCTCCTTCCTTTTAATCGGCAGTGGATTTGTAGCTGTAATTTCAGGGGCCTCAACTTTCCTTCTCTTCAGAGGGAAAATTTTGGCCCTTATATCTTGCAAATTGTGGTCTGGCCTGCACATTAGTAGTGACCAGGCTCTAGTGTGAGTGTATTAAAACATAAAGCATAAGGACACATAAACAACGTGATTTCCATTTCCTCAGAAGAAAGGTACACCATAACATTATGATTGAAAAACTGGTATCTGGATACATCATTTGCACCTATATAAACATAGAAAAGAGAAATAAAATATAAGAAACATAATTAATGAGGCATGTATGCCGGCCTATCTCAAAAGTAAAAATATCTGGAAAAATAACCTCACTATAAATTATTGTATTGATGAAGCACTAACTTTCTCTGCATAGCAATCATTAGACCATCACAATCTTTTTATAACCATTTCCAGATACTAATTCAACATCACTGACACGATAGGCTAGCATGAAAATCTGGCAATGTGTCCTTAGTAGGCAGAAAAACTGGATAAACCCGCATATCGTAGAAATGACACAATAAAAAGTCATACGGAATATCTAGAGCACAATCTAGAGGTGGCAATACTGCAATTATCCTTTTTTATAAAGGCATAACTTCATGTAAATTCTCAAAAGGAAGTGGAAAGGTCCAAATTACATGATTTCTCCACTAATAACATCATATGAAAAAACCCTTTCAATGAGACTTACCTATTGTTACTCATAAAGCGTAAATAGAATTCAACCACTTTAAATCGGGAAGGGAGAGGGAGAGGGAGAGAGAGAGAGAGAGAGAGGGAGGCCTATTATAATATAGATGAAAGGACTGGCCTGAGTTTCTCCACTGGAAGAATGCCCAGATCGATGTTGCATTCAGGACAACGATCCACCTCCTCATCTGAGAGCTTCTCATATATGCACTTCCTGCAAACTGATTTGAGGTTTGAACTCCATGTGTCAGAGATGGTTGTGGAAAGAAGCAAATACATAACAGGAGATGAGGAATTCGACTATTTAATTCTCCCAAGTCTGTAGAAATATATACAGCTGAATTTAACAGATTCTTTTTATAAGTAGCTGAATTTAACAGATATTACCAAAAACAAAATATGAAGAAGAAGAAAGACATAGCACTTAATTTTGCTTAGGTAGGGAAGGAAATATTGTGTCCAGCCAACAAAGAAAAGAGGCCATTAGAGATTAGCTGTAACGACCCAGGAAAAACACTAATCACATCTGTGCTATAACCCCAAAAAGACAAGTCAATTTGAAACCTCTCTAAATTACTTATAAAACTCAGTTTCACCTAGTTAGTAGTTAATCAGAGACTTAGCACTCAAGATTACATTGATAACTTACCCACTCTATTTGAGTTATTCATTCTCCCAAAGTGGGACTGGGGTGTAACAAACTCCCCCTCTTCATTTACTAACATCCTGGTCAGGTCCATGTCATACAATGGTACAAAATCGCATAGTTGATCTTACTGGATGGTTTTGAAACCATATGTAACAACCCATGGAAACCTCTATCTACATCAGCAGTATAACCCCAAAATGGCTAATCAATTTGAAACTTCCCTAGAATCACATAAAAAGCAGAATCACCTGGTAAGCAACCGATGTGAGCTTTATTAGTAAGCAAACGTCTCTAATCAGAAAGTAAATTCTTTCATAGAAGAAATTAGCAAGAAGATAAATTTTCTATGAAATTAGTATCTATATTAATTGTTCTTTAATAAGTCCAAATATCTATATAATTGTTGAAAACTGCTTCACAGCAAACGAATTGCCCATGCGTCATAACTGGGGGAAATGGTATCTTTCTTCTGAGATTGCTGGGGATGACTGTTACAGTAGGCAGTCCCACTTCGCATACAGCACCAATTGTACCGACATGTTCACATTAACAGTTACTTTTACTTATCCAAAAAAAAACATATTCACATTACTTTTGTTAGTGTCTTTAGACCATAAACCCCATAAAATGTGGATAAGCAATTGAATCCGACACACCAACATGAGCCTTAAACTCCATAATACGGAAATCCATAAACTTGGAATCCCACACATCAACACGAACCTTTAAAATAAAATAAAATAAAATAGCACGCAAATCCATAACGTTAGAACGCATAGTCGGAAAAAACACGTAAGAATCTTGAGATTGCAAAATACACAAATCCCCACATCTCAGAGAGTTGAAATAGTAAGAACAAGGTCCATATTATGCAAATCAGAACAAAAATTCAAGTACATATATCAAGAATTGTACGATGACACAAAAATTGAACAACCCAGATCAGCATATACACGGAATACAAGCACAAACCCAGATCAAAATTGTCACAAAAAGGAGCAATTAGACGCAAAATATAGACAAAGCAGATAAACTCACACGTGTGGAGGCACAAAGATATCGTTGTAGCTTCCTTCAGGAGCTTCTTACAAAGAAGGCACGTCATGCATGCCTCCAGGGTCTCCCTTTTCACTTTCACAACCTGAGTTACCATCTCTTCCCCTTCCACTATCTGAAAATCTCTCTCTCTCTCTCTCTCTAAACTGCATTAAACAAAGACGACAATCACAACGGAAAAAGCATGAAATTTTAAGAGGAACCGAAGCCTTTTGTGCTTTTAGTTTTAGCTATCGTTGGACGTGAGAGAGATGTGGATCTGAGGTTGTGAGCACAGTGGCGGGTTTCGGGGCTAGATTAGGAGCTGGGTTTCGACTGTTTGCGGCAAAATTACGTTGTTGGATTTTGGACAAAGGAGGCGTTGTTCAGGTTTTGGCTTTGAGTTTCGAAGAAAGACCATGAAAATATGTAAAATATAATAAAGACGCTTTTTGTGCGTGTTTTTTTGTGTTGCGTGAGGTCCGAGCACGAGCCGAAACTCACTCTTCCCACTGCAAAGTCTGTAGAAGATAAAAGTGCGCCGTTCGATAACTGTTATGTTTTCCTTCAGCTTCACTGCCTGCTCCACGTTTTGACTTTTTTTTTTTTTTTTTCCTTTTTTCCAAATATGCCAATAATAGTATAAATTCTAATATACTGTTTGCACAATTTTTATTTGGAAAATGATAATGTCACCGAAAAAGTTTTATCGAATTGTGTTTTTTTTGTTTTTACTTAATAATTAAGAAAAATATTTTTTAATAAATTTGTAATTTTTTTAAATGTTTTAGTGGATTTGAAAAATGTTTAAGAAAAACAAGAAAAAAACTAAGTATAATTTGCATTGAGATTTTTGGTGGACGTAACAGCGTGCTTTTTATTTAGTTCATGTTGAGATTGAGTTAGGAAATATTGCTTTTAGCTTAAGGTTTATAATTTAGAGCTTAACATAATAAACTCTATTATTATAAAGTTATTTACTGTTTGAGATTTATATGTCTAAAGCACTTTTAAACATATTAGATTTGTTTGAAAATAAATTAAAAAATATATTTTTTGAGATAGAAATGTGACATTTGATTTTTCATAGATTATAAAAGGACATTTGGTAAATTTATTTCGAAGAATGCAACGATAAATTGTTCATTGATAATTTGGAAGATTTGGCAAGTCGTTGAACTAGACACGCGGCTCACCTCATTTCTAGGACTCGCACTCTCATTTGGCTGGTAATGGTTCATGTTGAACAACGAGCTCTGTGGCGAAATCAGAGGACAATTCAGCGGCACTGGAGACAGCTCAGGAAATCAGAGAAGAAGGAGGCGATCGAGTTTGAAGAGCTATGTCGTGTCGATTGAGTGTTGCTGTAGGTTTGGAAAGAATGTTGTAATAGTCCGCTAAAAATTTAATGGATGAATTTTTTTAGTCTTTAGGAACGTCGTGAAAGCTCCTGAAAAGTCTCACGAATCAAACAATCGTATAAGTTTTAGTCTATTAGATTAGTCAGTTTCTTACCCACTTTAGTGACAGAAACATGATTTTATTTATTTGAGATACTTCAGAGCATGAGATTGAGAAACGGTTTGCGCCATTAGTTTCAAATGAATATTTAGGATTTTTCAGCGCAATAATACAATTTTCGTTTTCTGGATGATAATTGTTCGAAAATGTGTTTTGATTTATTCGAGGTACTTAGGAGTTGAAATTTGCAAAACTAATTGCACTATTAGGTTTGTAAAATTATTTAAGATTTTATGGTGCAAATTTATTTTCATCATTTTCGGAGTGAATGGTAAGACTCATGTTAGCACCTAGTCTATTCGTTTTCAAATCACAGTGTGGATTGTTCAAATCAATCTAGAGAAGTTTTATTTGGATACTTAAGCCACACTTAGTGAATAGTATAGGATGCTTGGCATCAAGAAGAACCATGAGATAGAAATGTGAATGAAATAAAGGAAAATCAAGCATTGTAATCATGCCACCTAAGCTAAACACTATTACATCTAACCATTCATTTTTTAGCCAAATCAAAAAGGGTTTGAATTCTAGTGAAACTCTAAATATTTGAGATCCAATTAAAACCCCGCAGGTTTGGGGAGTGGGATGAAACACAAAATTCTCATCTCATCTCATCTCATCATTACACATTTTCAAATCCTCGTATAAAATATAATAAACAATTCAACTTTTACAAATCCCAATTTGTCTTTTTCAAATCCCAAAATAATAATAATATTAAAACACAATATTTTAAACTTTAAAACAATACACAAAACTCTCATCTCATCCCCCAAACCTGATGCAAGATCAAATTTAGCTTAACGTTTAATCACCTGATTAAATCATTTTTATATGCTATTAACCATTTAAATTATTGTCATTACACCCTTATTTATTCTTTTATATTTTGATAATTTTATTAGATAAAAAAAAATTGGATTTGTGTTTGTTAGAAACTAAAACTCCAAACCAAACCCTATTGAAACCACGAGTGAGGCCTAATTGGTTTAAGACCATTAAGGCCCACCGAAAAGCTCCAATGCAAGACTTCTTGAGGAATTTTCTCCAACTGCCCTAGTTGTACTTCTACTGCCCATGTCAATCCAAATAGTGGCTAATGGGAGGTCAATCAGCCACCTCACCACCACCCTTCACATGGAAGCTTCCTTGGCTAAAAATCATGTGTTGCCTATGGTTTTGTCCATAGTTTTGGCTGACAAAACCACTATCAAATAGTCATTCTCACATCCCCTCTCAGCCCCAGCTCTATATAAGTCATCCATGGCTTATTTTTCATGTTTTGGTTACTTTTACTTTGCTTTCTTAGAGAGAACTTTAGAGGAAATTTCAGATAGTTTTTTCTAGTCATTCTTATTTGAATTTTTTGAAGCCTTTTTGTAACACCCAGAAAAAAAATTAAAAACTTAGGCCCAAGCCCAAGACTCATTTCTTTCCTTAGACCCAAACCCAACCCAGGTGTGAAGCACACTGTTTAGCCCTTGGTTCAACTACACCCTTATCTTTTCTTCCCCACATCTTTCCTTCCCATGTGCCAATGCCTTTTTCTATTTTTAATATGCATGTTCCCTCGTCATTCTTCGTGTGCTTATTTTTCTCAATCGTTGCTCTTCCTCTCTCTTTTTCTCTATTTGCCACTCACCTCTATCCCGCAAGATTCTCTCTCCCTCCCACTCATCTGATTTCCCTTCCTCATTGTATCTCTCATTTTTTTTAACAGCACATTTCTTAGATTTTCCCTTCCCCACTCATCTTCAGTTTCTTCCCCTCTAATTTTTATTTTCTTCTCTGAGCAAACCAGTTCTCTTTCCCTTTCTCTTATTCTCCTTCAAGTAGAGCAACCCCTTAGGACACCATGAAGCCCAACCACAGTATCCAAGCTGTAGAGCGATAGCAGGACTTCCTTCACCTGCGGGATATGGAGTCGTTGCACCATAACACCCAGATCACCTGCACGTAGAAAACCACGTAGTTACACTAAGAGCGAAGCACGCCAGAAACCACTCAAAACCCTCTATCTAGCCGTCGCCCACATTCAAACTCAAGCCCGATTGCACCGCTACCTCTGCCTTACTGTTAAGGACTTCGGTCAAGTCCCTAAATACTATGATCTTCACGCTTAGGATCTCCTTGAAATGACCGAATATCCGTTCCTCTCTTGCTTGATTCTTGGACAATGGTAGCAAAGATGACAACTTCAGTAAGGTGAGGTTATCTTTTTAGAGTTGAATTGGTGTATGGAATGGTGGAAATGATGATGAAGTGTATGTGCTTCAATGGGTGAAAGGGGCGCACAGCAATGGAGGGGAATTAGGGTTGGCGCCACTTAGGGTTTAGGTTTAAGGTTTGGATGATAAGGCTAGGGTTTTGGAATTATGGTTAGGATGTGGGGCGGCTAGGGTTGGATGGCCACAAGGGGTATGGTTTGATTGGTTGATTGAGAGATTTTAGGAATGGCTCCTAAAATCTTGGAACTCAATATGGAAAGGTATATGGCCGGTTATGGGAAAGGTAAATGGCCAACTATAGGAAAGGATAGTCAACTAGGGTTCATAAAATATAAGAACACCAATATGGAAAGTGGAGTGGGTGGCTAGGGCAATTCAAATAAGGCAAGTGAGTGCCGAAATTTGAAATTTGAATTGGTAAGGCTAGTGTGTTTCGGCTAGGGTAAAAAGATGAAGCAAATGAATTATGGAAAGTTGACAAATACAAGTGTTGGTCGACTTTTAGAGTTTAATGGATTTGGAAGAGCAAATGGACGAAGAACACCAAGAACACTAAGATGAACACTCAAGAACAAAAGTAAAAAATACTTAAGAACTTGAATGAACAAAGATAACAATTCAACAATTGATTCACGAATTGCACAAGTGTTGAATAAATCTCATATATTGATCAAATGATAAAAAAAATGATAACACAACTTGGATTCACGAATTGCACCAAGTTGCAAAAACAAGATAAATGAATAATAATTATTCAAAGAATTGCAAGGTGTGATCATCTCTTTGGGATTGACGAATTTCACCCAAAAAACTCAAGTGCAATGGCACCGTTTATGATCTCTCAAGCAATAGTCTTCCCTTTAGGAAATTTGCCAAAAGATTCTTAAGCAAGTGAATGATGTCCTATTTATAAGTAATACAAGTTGGAAACCCCCAATAGGTCCATTGAAAACAAATAATTAAAATAAATAAATAAAACAAAAAGATAGTGGCATGGATCAAGCTTGGTCGTGGCATACATGGGCCCATGGCGGGCTAGGATGGTGAATAGTGGTCTTCGAGCTGGTCCATGGCTAGGTGGTGCGGCATGGCTTGCTGATAGTGAGCCATGTGTGTGCTGCATGGCCCAGGCTTGTGGCCTGGGCGCTGGCTTTGCATGACCCAAGCTAGTGGCTTGTTGAGGCTGCAAGGCATGGGCTAGAGCTATGCGCTGGATGGTATGTCTGGTGGGCATGCCACTAGCCTGACCTGCAAGGCACGGGCTGGAGCCGTGCGCTGGATGGCATGCATGTAAGGGCATGCCACTAACCTCGCTGGTGTGCGGCAGGTGGGCTTGGGCGTGCTGCTGAGTGGCATGGCCTAGGCTGGAGGCCTGAGAGCTGACAATGCTGCGCTGCGTGTGGGCGCGCGCATGGGGGTGTGCATGGCCTTGCAGCGCATAGGAATGCGCAGGGGCCTGCACAATGCCGCGCACATGGGCGTGCGACGCAGTGTTGCATGCATTGTCGGGCGCATGGGCGCGCGGCTCATGTCTGCTCGCATGGGCAGGCGCCCACTAACCTCGTTAGCCTGCATGCTGGGCGCCCCGTGTGTGTCATCGCGTGGGCCAAGGCATGCATACATGTTGGGCGCCTTGTGCATGTCACTACACGAGCCAAGGCATGCTTATGGGCTAGCTAAAGGGCATGTCCCCACCATGACTAGGGCATGTACGGCATCTCTAGAGGCAACTCGATGTGGGGGTCTAACACTTACACCACGGTAGACCCACGCCACCCGAGCACTGCCCAACACCAACCCGCAAGCCTCCACTCACAACCTGCACCCCAACACTCCTCCTCTATTCTAACCACCCAAAAACAGAGCACCTTATCCCCTCCTCCTTCCTTGGTTTCACACTTTACCAATGCCCTACTCAGCCACTGTGGTCCTCCCTCCTACGCTCAACCTCTCTAAGTGCCACCCCACAGTGCCGTCTAGAAAGCCAAATCGGGTGGAAACCACCTATGATCACACGGACAAGCCCAACATCATGAGCAGATTACACCACCATGTCTTGTAATCCAGTCGAGTTGCACCACTGCTTCACACGGGCCAAACACCATGCCCAGCCCTCCACTCCTCTCGATTTATATCTCATGGCAGCTCGCATTTTTCTCTCTCATGTGAGTTGTCCTCTCTCTCTTCAGTCCCTCGGTTAGTCTCTATGTTCCCTTCACAAATTGAAAATGCATGTTAACCTCTTTATGAAAACCAAAACTCTAATAGTTGAGAACTTAATTACAATGGACGTGTAGTTATTAACGGTTAGTCTTGGCCAGTCTCCTGTAGTTGTGACAGAAAGGTGAGTGTATTAATTGGACGTGTTTTTACAACGAACTTGTTTTTATCTTGGGCTTGATATATAATAGTTTGAAGGTTAATTATATGATTATTTGGAGGGATTATGTGAAAATTAGAATATTTTGAGAAAGGATATTTTATGGTTTTTGAGGATTTTAGATTTTGAGGAATTAAAATAGGTTATTTAAGTATTTCAGGTTTAATTATGAAGTACGTGTTCAATTGAAAATTTACGCAAATTACATGACTATGTTGTAGGTGACAATTGATACTCCTTTAGCACTATTGTGAGAAAATTCAGAGGTTAAAAAGTTCAGGTAAGCGGGGTTCCTATACTAGACTTTGCATAAAAAGAGATAGACTAGGGTTGATTTATAAAAAAATATGCATGTTGTTTTATGAAACAAAAATTGGAAAACAACCTCGGTCATTTTGTTCCGCATCACTCATTGTATCTTAATAAGAAAAGAGAAATATATTTTTGTCATAATTGGTGTAGATAAGAGCAAATTTTTGGCATTCGGTTTTTGTACTGTGCAAAAAAAGCGAATATGAAATCTGAAATTTTTTTGCATGATTATGAAAAGATGCCCTGAATCTATTTTGATTATTATTTTGATTATGTGAAGATGATATGATCTGTTTAGTATTTTGTTTTGATATGATGTGGCATCTGAAAAACTTTTGGCATGACATTCTGATTCTATTATGGTTCTGCTTCAATGATTCTGATTCTGTTATATGGTTGGTACCAACATCTATGTTCTGAGTGCAACCCCTTTGGAAATGAAGTGGATTCTTCGTGTAGTCTTTTCTGTATGTACACTTGGAACTCTGAGAATGAATAAGGGAAATATTCATATTCTGAGACTGTCTAGTTTGGCCACCAAGGATAGCACAATCCTACCACTGGGGTTAAATATGGTCTATATTCTGATATGATACTCTGATATGATATGATATGATAAGATGATGATGTTCAGTCATGTTATGCCAAATGATTTTTGAATATGAATATTTTGAATTATTGCTTTAATATTCTGATAACACGATTATGAGATCTGCATTATGAAACTGAAAATATTTTGTTTTACATTCTGAAATTTATAAAAAGGCTCATGTTTACATACTAGTATATGTTATCTACTTATTGAGTTATTGATAATTCACCTATTATCTTCATAATATTTTTCAGATGATTTAAGGCTGCGTTTGGATGTTGAGATGAGTTGAGTTTTTTATGAATAGTAATGAGTTGAGATTGTTGAATGAGTTTGGTGGGGTCCACTAAAAATGTGTTTAAAATGTGTTTGGATGTTAAAATGAGTTTAGATATATTTATGAATAGTTGTAAAAGAAATGGGTCCCACCATTATTTTAGACTGTTCATGTTACAATAAAAATGGAAATGCTTTCCTCATCTGGTGCCAAATGCAACAGAGGAAAAACCAAGGAGAACATGCAAAATGGAAATAAGCTGTCCATGCCATCAGGTTTTTTTTTTCTTTTTGAATATTCATAATAGTATTCACTATTCACTATTAACGGTCCAAAGGAAAGTAAAAAAAAAATAAAAGCTGGCAGTAGAGTTCAGTCAAGAATCTCTACAAAGTGGACATGTTACGTCCATCTACAGTGTAAACTAGGTTGAATGACAAAACTCAGTTTGAAAACACGTTTGGATGGCAAATTCAGCTCAAATTTGAACTGAGCTGAGCTGCTTTTGGGTTCCAAACGAACCCTAAATGTTTCAGTTCAGGATCAAGATAAGGGAGTATGAGCGAGATTATTTAAGTATAGTGGATTAAGCTCAAAATGATGTCATGGTTATTGGAGAATGTTATTCAGTAAATTTGTCATGTTCTGGTGACGTGGTATGTTGAGAAGTTGACATTTATATTAAGACTTTGTGCTGTTTTCAGTTAATTATTTTGGAATAGTTGTTTTAAAACATTGAGAATTTATATTGTATGGGGAGATATGATTGTGTGTGTAATTGAGAATTTGTAGGTTATATCTGTATGGAGAGATATGATTTTAAGTGATAAGAAGTAGCTCTTCGACCCATCGGGGACCGAGGCACTACACTTTCTAAGTAGATACATTTTTATAAATTGTTTCTATTTGAGTCTAGTTTCAATTGGTGAATTTTGTGTAATTTTTCATAGAGGTTTGATTAGTGAAAATTTTGTTTAAGCTTGCAAAGGTCTTATTGGGCGATAATCTGAATGTTGTGTGAAATTTTGGTTTATTGGATGAATTTTTTGCAAGATCTTAGTCCGATATTTTTATAGTTTAGAGCTAACATGTTAACATAAAAGTTCGATCTTTTTTTCTTTTTCCTCTTCCTCATATCAAGTGTTTTTACTAAGAATTTTTGCATGATTTTATACAGTTGGAAACTGGAGGTGTAAAAACAGTTTTTCTTTTTTTTTGATATTTTGTTATGGAAGAATGATCATATGGTCTTGATCTTGATGAAATGAATTTTATGCATGATAAGGTTCGGTTAGTCTTGAGGCTTACAGGTTTGTCTTGTGTTTTTTTGGATTTTTGCCATGTGATCTTAAATTTAATGCTTAGATCATGTTTAGAACTTGAATATGAGGTAGATGATTTTATTTCTTGAATGTTTATTTCATGTGAAACTTGGATCTAGTGGTTTGATCTAAAATAAAAATATGTGGTACTCAGTTTTGAAGTTAGTATGCAAGCCGATTGTGTTGGATGGTGTTTTGTATTTTTTGTGGTCTTTGACTTGTTTGTTCAAGTATGATATCTATTAGAATTGACTTATAAACCTGTTAAGAGTATGTTCATGAATTTTTAGAGTTCTTGGAGTTTACTCAAAGAGTGTTAGACCAAAAATCAAGGATTGTTTTATTTGGTCAAAAGTTAATGTTTTGGCATGTTTAATGATATAAGAAGTTTATGATTTTTATGGAATGTATATTTTGATGTCTTAGCATGATTTTAGAATCTAATATATGATTTTTAGAAGTTGGTGAAATCGATTTAAGCATCAAAATGTGTTTAAAGGTCAAGTATGCAACATAGTGTTGATATAGCCCTAGTATGTTTCAGCCTAAGCATAGTTCTTATAGTTGTAATTTATTTTAAATTTTTTTTACTTGATATGTAAATGTAGGAAAAAATTTACATTAGGATAGGATTTGGAGTTTGTATGCAAAATCTTTATTTTGGGGGCAAAATTGTAATTTCTCACATGTAAATTGGTAATTTTGCAATTTAGCCCTAAGTTAGTGAGTCTTTATATTTGTTTTAGCTTTAGTGAGATATTCTAAGCTTGAGAATTAACTCATTTCAGTTAATGCTTTTTCACGCTATGATTTACGTTACACGACAATTCTGTAAGTTGGCATCTAACTTACATTAAGGATATTTGTATATGTATGGTGGTCAGAAACCATAATTCATGTTTGTTATACTTATACACATGTTATGTTATGTCATGCAATGATTTCATTCTAAGTACACACTTATCTGTTACACGTTATGTCATATCATGTCATGCTTAATTGTTGCAAGACATGTTATGCCATGTAATTTAGTCACACGTATATGTCACATTATGTTAAGCCATGCCATCTATCATTTCATTTCACGACACGCCATTGTCTCGTGCATACAGTTGTCACGAAAAATAGTATTTTCTAAGTCATTCATGCATGGGATACTCGTGGTATAATCACTATAATTGTTTGAGTATCTCTATTGATAATTCATGTAAGGTACTTCTAGCGTAATCATTCTGATTGTTGGAGTTCCTCTACTAAAATTGGCATAATTATTCAGATTGATAGAGTATTTTCATTAAAAGTATTACTAGGTACTCCTGGTGTAATCATTCTGATTATTAGCGTATCTCATTTAAAATACTCATGGAGTAATCATTCGGATTGTCTGAGTATCTTTGACGAAATACGTTAGGCAGAATCATTTTGATTGTTCACCTATTCCTAACGAAACAGCTAGCAAAATCATTCTGATTGTTAGATTCCATGTTCAGTTTCAAGTTCATTCCATGTTCAGATTCCATGTTCAGTTCTAATTTCATTCCATGTCCAGTTTCATGTTCAATTCATATTTAGTTTCAAGTTCAGTTCACATTTAGTTCATGTCAGTTCCAATTCTTATTAAGTTCAGTTCATGTCATGTTCACATCAGTTTCAATTCATGTTAAGTTCAGTTCAGTCAAGTCAGGTCACGCCCATATTTAGTCACATATTTTCAGTCAAGCTATGTTATGTCTAATTAACCAACTCGTTTATTGAACAAGATTCCAACTTCATGTTTATTTTCATCTTCAGTTTTAAGTTCAATTTCACGTCACGTTTATTTCACATTCGAGTACTTCAATTAATGTCAGTTCAGGTCATGTCTCCATATGTCATGCTATTTTTCAAGTCATATCACGTTAATTCATATTCACGTCATCATTTATGTCTTTTTACTGGCATGCATGCATCTGTAAATTATTAGTTTAAGTTGGTTGTTAACTTGTTGAGATTTGTAATCAAACCTCACTTGGTAGTCCCAACTATCTCCCCAAATGGCAGACCATATATCAAGATCAGGAGGACCCACAGAGGATCATCTGGATGAAGTCGATTAGACTGCAACGCAACCATGAAGAGCTCATCAGGTCGATGCTCTAGTTTTTGGATAGGATTATGGTTATCTTGGTCTAGTTGCTCGAGCTACTCCTTAGGTTAGCCTAGTTGTTACAACCCGGTCCAATAATTCTGAAGTTAGAATATTGATAAATTTTATTGAGCCTAAATTATATTTAATAAGTCATATTAGATAAACCCAAGAGTGATAAATTATTGAGGTTGATTAGGAATTTTAATTAAACTTAATAATTAAGTTAAATTCTATTTATTATTTATTAAACGAATTAGAATCATTTTAAAATTTAAAGAGGGTCTATTATAAATTTAGTTCAATTTAAAATTACTACTAATTATAGTTACCTATACAGTCTCAATCGTTCTCAATCAACTACTTAATTTTAAAATATATCTTTAATTCAAACTCTGATATCATCCGTTGATTACTATCAAGTCCAACTTTAACTCTTCTTCGTCCTTCCCCAAATTTCTCCATGTCTTTCCCTTCTCCTCAGATTCCTTAGCGTCACGCATGCCCACGTCTAGCACAACAAATCCGGCCTCTCCCACTATCGCACGACAAATCTTTTTCTACCTCTCTAAGGTTATTTTCTCTCTCTCTCTCTCTCTCACCGGATAGCACCAGTTTTCAATTGCTTTAATTACTCTCGCCTTGACAATCGTAAACTCTGTACCTTTCAATTCTTTTACTTTCTTTTCTGCATTTCGTGTAATTACATTAGGGCGCTCTCTCTCTCTCTCTCTTCACTGAAACTGAAAGTTTGTCTTCGAGTTATTGCTTCTTTGACTTTTAGCCTTTTGACTTATTACAATTATGTCATCCTTTGACTGTGTCATTAAACATGATAAGATCAGTTTTCTCTTAAAGTTGCTTTCATGCTTTTAGTTTCATGCTTTTAGTTTTTTTTTTTTTTCCTGAGAATCAAAAGATACTTCATCCACTATGAAAAAACAAAGTGTAACCCGGTACATAAAAACAGACACACTTAATAAATACATTAAGCTCGTAGATTAGTTTCATCTTCTATTTTCAAGCTGGCTTGAATAAAATCTAGAGGATGAAACCATCATTGAAGAGTTTTCTCCAACACCCTTGCATGCCTGGCCAATTTATCTGAATAAAATCTAGAGGATGAAACCATCATTGAAGAGTTTTCTCCAACACCCTTGCATGCCTGGCCAATTTATCTGCCGTCTCATTTTCCTGTCGTCCGACATGTAAACCATCAAAAGATTAGAAATAAGATAACAATAATTGAATCTCCCTAATAATGGGGATGTAACTAAACTCTTCAATAGTTATTGATTGAATGGCTTTAATTCCAATAAGTGAATCTCATTCCAAGATCAGGTGAGGAATTCCCAAATAAAAAATAAATTGTAAGGCTCTTAAAGCTGCTAGAGCCTCAATATCTTCTACCAACAGAATGCCTTCTTCCATTCTAGACATGGCCATAATCATACTCCCTTTGTCATCTCTCAAAACAACACCTACTCCATACTTCAATTCCTTATTAAAAATGGCTCCATCAAAGTTTAACTTCAGCTGCTCACTTGGTGGAGATTGCCAACACAACAAAGTTTGAAACTGCACCACTTTCATGCATTGTCGAGCCAACAAAAAAAAAATCAACATAGGAAAAACAACTATTCACAACATCACAAATTGTGTCTTTTGATTGCTGAAAAATCTTTAAATTCCTAAATTTCCAAATTCTCCAAGAAACAACAGCAAAACAACAAATAGCACTTGGATCATGAAGATCCATAAGTGCCCCAACCAAACTGTCAATCCAAGAATAAGATTGCAGGAGATGTAAGTGTTTCTCAAAATATTTCCCCCTCACACTTGAACTGCTAAGGCATTTGCAAAGTATATGATAAACATCTTCAGAAGATACATGGCATAAAGCACACATAGCAGAATCTATGATTCGACGATAATACAATTGACTTTTTGTGGGTAAGCCATGATTACATGCTTTCCACAAATTTTTTTTTTTACTTTATTAGGAAGATTCAGATGCCAAATATTATTCCAAAAAATAGTATTCAAGCCTACATGAGAATTGTTTTCAGAAGCAGCAGCAGCACTCCTCAACTGAAGCACTAAATGATAGGCTAACCTCACACTAAACTAGCCATTTCATGCACATCCCCACACCATTTTATCAACAATTCAATGAGGAAATAATGGAATTTTAAGAATCTTCATAGCTTCAAAAGGTAGAGAAATACCTCACGTATCATATCTGTTTTCCATCTACCCGGCAATGACGAGTCTATTAAATTGCTAACACATGCATCAACATCGAAGCCATTGCAAGCAGTGATGATTCTCCTGTTTGGATAACTCGACAACAAATTATCCCTCCAAATCTTCACTTGTTCTCCACTTGCAATGCGCCACAGATGGCTAGCCTGAATAACAGATCTAGACTCAAAGATACTATGCCACACATAAGAAGGATTAGAGCCAATAGTAGATGATAAAAAATCACAGCATGGAAAGTATTTTGCCTTAAAAATCAGGTAAAACAGAGAGCTATTACGAATTTGCAAACGCCATCCTTGTTTTGCTAAAAAAGCCAAGTTAAATGCTTCCAAGTCTTGGAAATCCATCTCGCCAGAAAATTTAGAACTACATAAGCGTTTCCAGCTCATCCAATGAATCCTCCTCTTTTGCTCTCTTTGTCCCCACCAAAAACGAGCAATCAACCCCTCCAAGTCATAAGCCTTTTGAATTTTGAAACAACTCATTGCATATGTGGGGATGGCTTGAACTACTACTTTGATCAAGATTTCATGACCAACCTATGACAAAAGCTTTTCTTTCCAGCCTTGTAACTTGCTCATACCTTATCTTTAACATCCCAAAAAGTATTTAGTTTTGATTTGCTCACAAACGAGGGAAGTCCAAGATATCTATCATGAGTTTGAATAGAATCAACTCACCAAAGTTCCTTAAGGGCATTCCTTACTCCCACATCCACATTCTGACTAAACAGTAACTCAGTTTTCTCCTTATTTAATAATTGCCCTGATGCAGTCTCATAAAGAGTCAAAATATTTTGTAAGTGCACATTTTCTGCCACTGAAGCTCGACAGAAAATAATGCTATCATTAGAAAAAAATAAATGACTAATCCATGGAGCTCTATTGGAAACACGAACCCCTCTCATCAAATGACTTGATTCAGCCTGCTGCAACATTGATGAAAAAGCCTCATCACTTATAACAAATAAGTATGGAGAAAGTGGGCAGCCTTGCAGTAAACCACGAGTTGGAGTAATTAAATCCAAAGGATTTCCATTAATAAGAACCTTATAAGAAGCTGTAGAGATACACATCATAAGCAGCCGAATGAAAGCAGGAGCAAATTGCATCTTAGACAGAATCTTCTTCAAAAACACCAATTCCACCCTGTCATAAGCCTTGCTCATATATAATTTAATCGACATACAACCAGTTTTGCCCATTTTTTTTCTCCGTATTTCATCCACCGCCTCATAAGCCACCAAAACATTGTCCGTGATAAGACAACCCTGGATAAAAGCACATTGAGATGATGAAATAACATAAGGCAAAATAAGCATCAAACGGTTGGTTAGAACCTTAGCAATGATCTTATAAACCACATTACATAAACTAATGAGTCTATAATCCTTAATAAACATAAGCTGTCTTTTCTTTGGAATCAACACAATATGGGTTAAATTCAAATCAGTAGGCATAATACCCGAGTTTAAGACTTGTAGCGCCGTATCAATTACTTTTCCACCCACCACATGCCAATATTTCTGAAAAAATAATGGCGGCATTCCATCCGGACACGGTGCTTTTTGAGTTTGCATTTGAAATAATGCACTTCTAATCTCAATATCAGTGAAAGGTCTAGTTAGATCATCATTCATAGATTTTGAAACATACTGCTGCAAAAAACTCAATACAACATCAACATCAGTGGGATTAGTGGACTTAAATAAATCAGCAAAGTAATGTGTGACCAGAGGAAACAAATGATAGTCTTCATATAATCTGTTAGCATCATCTTTAAGACTTTTTATCAAGTTCCGTTGACAACATTGAGAGGCTTTAGAGTGAAAGAACTTCATAATCTGGTCTCTAGCTCCCAACCAGTGTACTTTAGACATCTGCCTCCACATCAGCTCCTCCTTTTCTAGCAAAAAATTAATATCCTTATTCACATTACACATGGCTTGGTGGGAATGTATGGGAGAGGCTTGAAGTATTGCAAGTTCCCTCTGCTTAGCATCCAAGTCTCTCTGTATATTACCAAAATGACAATGACTCCAAACCCTTAAACTAGACCCACATTGTTTCAATGTCTCAACTAAAGGAGCTGTTTTATACAAGTCCTAAGTTTTCTCAATTGTTGTCTCACATCCCCTTGTGCCTACCCACATAGCCGCAAATTTAAATAAACGTGCAGGATTATACACATAACAGCCCATATCCATAGTATTCAAAAGCAAACTACTATGGTCAGAAATAGACATAGGAATATTTCTGATTTTACAGTGGGGGTATTGTTCCAGCCAATCGATCGTACTAGTAAAACGATCCAATCTCTCTTGTATTAAATTTCCCCATTCCCTCAAATTGCTCCATGTAAAATTTGAACCCATTGTATCAAGACTTTTCAACTGACAATAATCCAATGTAGACCAAATATCATGCATTTGCCTATAAGGCCTTACCCTTCCACCCAACTTTTCAGACTGAAAAATAATTTCATTAAAATCACCAAAAACCAACCACGACTCATTTGATTGATTTTTCAGATGGTGCAATAAATCTCAGGTTTGATGTCTAAGATGAGTTACAAGTTGACCATATATGACCGATAATCTCCAAGTACTTGAATTTACAAGATTCGAAACACATACATCAAAGTGAAATATAGAATACGAACGTAGAACAATGTTTACCTCACTTTGCCAAAAGAGACCAAGCCCACCAATTCATCCATTGCTAGGCACAACAAGAAAGCAAGACCCCAACAAAAACTTGAGTCTTTCCATATATCGAACATCACAGTGAGTCTCCATAACGAAGACTACATCGGGATCTTCCCTCCGAATCAAATCTCAGAGTGCACGAACTCCCCGAGGGTTTCCAAGCCCTCGGGAGTTCTAGCTCATGACCCTCATGACGTCCGGCAGGGCTGAGCCTCAGCCTCCGCCGATATAATCGGAACCTCCACCATAGCTCCCTTATCAATACACTTCAGTTTCTTAATAGGACTCAAGGAAACCAAATTTAGTGAGAAGGACTCACCAAGGCTGTGATGCCATTTGGAAGGAACTGTCGTTCCCCACCGTAAAGCCCCACGTTGAACCCGTACGCCACGCTGCTGCTCTTTCCCTTTCCCTCGACGCGAATTAGACTTAGCACACAAATGCGGGTTTATTAGGGCTTCAAATGATGTCGTTGGGCTGGGCTCCATACGAGGCCCACTTGAACAGGAATTAAGCCCCAAGCAATTCTCCACAGAATCGGTTATCAACGATGGTTTTGCAAACTCTTGTAACTGCTTCGCACCAGAAACTGTTGGAGAAGGAGGAACTGTGGAGTTCAAGCCCACCAAGGACCTCACCGGAGATGGAGAACCATCATGTTCAGCAAGCGTCGCCTCACAAGACAAAGATCCTTCAGCCCTGTTATGTTTAAAATCACCTCTGGGTCTATTACGGATTAATGCCCTCCAACTCGTAACCAAGGGCCATAAGGAAATCCATCCAACTCAAACTTCTCCTTATTTTTATTCCATAACAAACAATCTCGATCACCATGCCCAAGTAAACCACAACAGTAGCAGAACTGCGGTAACCTCTCATATTTAAAATGAATCCACACATAATCTTGGCTTCCCATAGAAATTCTCTTACCACGCGAAAGTGGCTGATTAATGTACAAGGAAATCTTTACCCGTACAAATTCTCCCCACCCTAGCTGAGACTCCTTTAAATCGATATCCACAAATGAACCCAAAGTCTCTACAATCTTTCTTACTACTCTAGCATTCATCACATCTATTGGCAGATCATAAAATCGTACCTAGAAGGATGCCGTAGACAGAGGAATCCTTGAGACCTGTAGCGATCCATCATACTCTGCCAATACCACTGAACTGTTCTAAACATCCATGGACCATTATTCGTAACTCGCTCCTTTTCTCCCTACTTTTCAAAAGCAGCCAAGAATAGATTATCACCCATATCATAAATTCTGAACCCATTAGAGGGACGCCATAAGTTCTGCATCATTGTCTTGAAGGCTTCTTTATTATAAAACTTCCCAGTTAGAAGCTTGAAGAGGAAACATTGGTCTGCTGCAAAAGTTCTATTCAAGTCCCAACAATTAGATAGATCAACTGTTGTTTTCTCATATTCAAATAAGGACAATTCCTTCCACTTCTCCGAAATATCTTCCACCATTATGATGAAAATCGATGACCCAGCAACAAAAAAATTTTAAATCACAAACATAACCTCAAACCCAAGTACTACAATTATAAAAAGACTTTCATTAAGAGAGAAAGACACTCTCATGCACGGAGAGAAAAAAAACAACTACAACCAAGATAAGAAGTAGTTAAAAGTAGTTTTTTGTTTTTGTTTTTTTTTTTTTTATATTCACTTACTCTAATTTTCATAGTTTTTTTTTAATTTTTTTTAAAGCGTGTACAAACTAGTACTAGTATAGATTTTTTTTTTTTTTTTTTTTTTTTTTTTTTTTTATGCTCTTTCTTTTCTAATTCTAGTGCTAGACTTGTATTGAATTAAAATTAGGGTAAGTAAATATCAATTATATGTCAATGAGTTTAGGGAAATGATGGTATTTTAGAGATTACGAGAATTTTAAGTATTGAAGAATTAAAATAGGTTAATTTTAGCATTTCAGGATTAAATATTTAAATACGTGTTTGATTGGAAAATTTACGAAAATTATACGCTCATTGTATAGGTGACCGATTACGAGTCAAAAACAGTGGATTAGTGCTGCAAGGTAAGTAGCATGATCATATCCTTACACGTATGTATGGTAAACGACATGCCTTTTATAAAAATATTATGCATGTACGCCCTCTATTGGAAGCCCCTTTTTATGTACCCAAATCATGATAAAATTTTGAAAATTCATGATTTTATGTGAAGGTTTATGCATTAAATTATTTATGAAAATTCATGATTTTGCAAAAGGAGTTCTGCACCAAAAGGTTTATGAAAAAAATGATTGTATGTGAGAGGTATGCATTAAAATATTTATGAAAAGCTATGCATGATTTTATGTGAAGATTTATGCATCAAAATATTTATGAAAAACCATGATTTTATGTGAGGAAACATGTATCACAGAAATTTTATGAAAGAATGCGATTTCATTTGAAATCTATGATATGATATGACAAGTATGCATGTGATTTCTTTTGAAATCTATGATATGACAAGTATGCAAGTATGATTAATGAAGTATGAATGATAAGATATGTAACGACCTATGTTATGATATGAAGACGATATCTATGTTATGGATATATTGCATTGTCGGGTCGTACATGCAGGTAGTGCACCTAGTATGTTATCCTTATGTATGGATTCCACAACCAGTGGCCACAAGCAGAATCGGAATCTACATAGATTCACTAACCCTAACACACGGGGGTCAACAGTGGGTATCGGCCTATGATAAGTTAAATATAAGTTCATGTTCATATTATTTACATATGTACTTATGAGTATGCACATTTTTCAAAAAACCTTATGTTTATTATGTTTATTGTATGATATGTTGCTTATTGAGTATTCGACTCATTTTTTTATATTTTTATATTTTTAAACCATCCTAGTTGATGACATTTATGAGGATGAGACTGCAGGACAAGACTTGACCCAAGGAGGCGAGGGAGAGGCCTAGATAATTTATGTCATGTCCAGTTTTTGATTTAAGGTTTAAATAAATTATTTTGATAAACACATGAGATTTTAGTATTTTTTTTTTTAAAAAAATTTGCTTCAATAGACTCTATTTTAGATTTTAAGTATTTAATAAAGTTTGTTTTATTTATGGAATCTTTCATAAATAAAATAAAAGTTTTTAGTCAAGTTTAGTAGTACAGTAACTCAAAAATTTTAAAAATGTCTTTATTGGGGCGCAGGTTATTACATTAGTAGTTATTATGTTAGTTTTATTATGTACCTAAGGAGCCCCGTCTCTAGTACTAGTGATGTTACAGATATTTTGGACAAGTACTATAACTTTTGAACGTCAGTTATTATATGTTTATGAAATATGCTTATGTTAATTTGAGATATGTTAAATCTAGTACATAGTATTGTTCAAGAAAAAAGTTTATCCGTTGCGAATATTGAATATTGTTAGATGCATGCTAGTTGCATTGTATTTTCATCTATTATGAATGGGAGTAGGTAACCTTATATTGCATGTCTTGACACTTTAGAGTCTGCCAAATTCCAATCATAAATCTAGGTGCGTCACAAACGCCATCAAAGGGAAGAAGGAGAAAGAGAGAAAAATTATTGTTTTACAAACAAAAAAGGTTAAAATTTGTAATTGTTGAAATTTATATAGTTATTTTCGCCTTTTGAATTTTTTTTTTTAAAGTGTACCTGCATTCTCAAGTATCAGAAAAAATACGTTCAAGGAAAAGTATCAAAATTCCTCAAACATACTTTTTAACTTTTACTTAAAAAGTACTTAGAGGACACCCAAACAACTCAGAATTATCATTAAAATACTTTTAGTACTATTTGAGCACTTTTCAAGCATCCTACCGCAATTCCAAACAGGTTTTTAATCTCTAAGAGCACTAGTATTGGACTCATCAAATTCGTCTTCAAATTTTGATGAAAAGTACATGTTTTCTATATATATAAAAACTTCCTTATCTATAACTCCACATTGGATTAACTATTGAATTTATCAAAATAATAATATAATATTTTTCTTAATAATAATATTTTTTTTCATATTTTATAATTACACTAATCATATATTAATTAATAATTTAATTTTATTCTCACATTATTATTATAAGACGGTTGAAGATTAAATGTGAATAAAAAGACCATTGGAGATTAATAGTGAATAAAAAATAGATTTGATGAGTGAACAGTAGCCCTTCAAATTTGAAGAAACAATATCTATTTACTGTAACTCAAAGTTTCATACTTATCTCTTTGGTTAATCTAATGCAGCTCTTATTTAATGAAATTTATCATATTTTATATTTGGTTAGGCTTTTGACAAGCCAATCCCAATGCTCTAAATAACAAGAGGTTGTGTTTCGAATTTCTGTCTCCATTTTGCCTTTGCATTCTGCACTAATTTATGGGAGTTAGCCGCTGCTACCTACCGCACGATTTGAATGTTCTATTTTTGCCCTTGGCATCAATGGTATGTAATCTTTCTCCCCCAACTTAGTGACCTGCTTTGTGTTGTTTGATCAGCCATGCGTAAGACAGACACCTTTTTGCAAAGGCATGCGTTTGCGTCAAACAAGCAACTTTTTGCAGAGGCATGTTTGCTCCCATTCTAGCCTTTGCATGAGGCGTTAAATTGCAGGGTTAGCCGCTGCTGTCTGCAGCATGATTTTAGCGTTCCATTTTTGCCCTTGGCATCAACGGTTCGTAATTCTTCGCTCCGGCTTAGTGGCCTGTTTGGTGCTATTTGGACATCCATGCATCAGGCAGGAAGCTTCTTGCAGTTCAAATCTGGAAAGTAGATCTTGCCCCATCTCTTCACATCATCCCATTGTCAGGTTTTCTACCCTCAACGGTGACGTCTGTTGGGCTAGCTCCTTCCACTCGTCCAAGAGATGGCCTCGAGCAAGGGTTCATCCCGTGCGTGCGTAAGCATTTTGCAGTACAACAAATCTTACCTCGTATCTTCTCACCATCCCGGTGCCAGATCTTCCAAGTTCCAACCTTATCGGTCAAGTCCATCTTAGGCTATTTATTAATATATATATATATATATATACTAGATAAAAGCAACAAGCAACGTGCAATGCACGTTTGCTTAGTTTATATTTTATTTTTTTTAAGAAATAATTTTTTATTAATAAGGATATGATTTTTTGGCCTAATTAAATAATGATATAATATTTATGTCGTATAAATTAACATCACAAGTAAAAGAAGAGTATTAATAGAAGCTATAACATGATCTTGTAAATAAACATCGTCCATAGTTTTATGAAAGTTATTTGAGATAATTTTAATTCTAAGATGACGATCTAGCATTTCTCTCATCTTGCATTGCCTCGATAGAGAGGACATTATAGTGCTTATGTCTTTTCTCCTTCAGTTTCTCTGGATCTGCATAAACTTGAATCTTCTAGATTTTTGTTGATAATTTTTCCGCAACGTTTTTAATATATGGTTGATGTTCCTACAAAAAAAAAAAAAATTGAATAGCTTTAGATAATTAATTAAAACCCAATTTCGTTTTTAATTAACTCATTATAACCCAACTCAATTTTTGAATAAAATTTTTAAAAGATACCTCTCCAGAATGTTCCATCAACTCAACTGCTGAACAACCAAATGCCTCTTCTGCTACTTTAACAAACATAATAGCAGCAATCTTTCCAGTATTATCGTCCAGTTCAACATATGCCCTAGCACTTTAAATGCATTGAATATATTATTTTAAATTTGAATATTTTTAAATTCTAAATTAAATTAGATATCGATTGTAAATTTAAATTGAAAGATACATACTGTGGTTTGTAGATCCCTTGACTTTTGCAATATATACAAACGTAGCTTTCATTTGTACTTATATCTAATTCCTTTATTACAGGCAACACATGGCATGTAATAAAATACTTGGTCTAAGTCAATCACTTTTATCTTCGCCTTTATCTAGAATTTTAGTTTCTACATTAAATCATAATCAATTTTTAGAATGAATGTTTGTGTAAATATTTTAATTTATTACTAATAAAATAATATTTACCTCCATGGGTTGTAAACCCTCCATCAACTCTACAATATCGCAATTCTTCACAATTTCTCGAATACCAACAGATGACAGAGGGGCAGATGGGTATGTCAAGTTTCTTGCAATGATACTTTCAATGATCAAATCATTATCATCTGCCCTTAAAATACAGAAATGAAGAATAATATAAGGAAATGAAATATGTAGATAAATTACATAAATCGCATAATTAACTCTCATATAAATGCATTAATATGTAATATTTAATTTTTGAGAATTACCATTTCTTCATTGTAGTTGCCTCAGGAAGAAGAGGATTGATTGTAAAGGTACTTGACGGACGTGATGACAGAGACAATCCTTTGTTGCAATTGAGATCAATATTAATGCAGACATATATAATACGGAAAAATAATTAAGCTGCTTAATTATTATAAATACCGTTTTTTGATCGAACATATATTTTTGTTCCAAGTATTATTGGTTTATCTTCAATAATTTCTGATATTTTCTGGCATTCGTCTTGGACAAATCGACCCCACATAGTCAAACATATGGGGTTCAAGCTACAAAATTGAAATAATTAAAAGAATTTATAGAATTTATCAAAATTAATATTGGAATTCAATTTTAAAAGAAATGAGAAGTTATAAGAATTTTTTACCTTTCATCAATAACATATATCTCTTGGATTGTTGTTGGTCCAAATGCTATCGTTACTTCTTTAGTTGGCTTAATTTTGATTGCAACAGCTAAAATATCTAAATATTCAAATAGAAATGTTAACTTATTGATTATTATTTATAATAAAATTAAAATTAAATTACCTATATCTCCAATCGTCTCTTTGTAGGCCTCTATGTCCTTGAATGAGACGATCTCATATTTTGGTGTCTCTATTTGCTCTTCATTTTATGGAACATCTTCTATTATTGTTCTTGAGTTCAGGATCCATTGATATTGATATTCTCCAATTTTGTGCTTCGGATCTACTGGTTTGCCATGTGCATTGCTGATATAATATGACTGGAAAATATTTGATGTCTCGTCCCTGTGGTCAATATCAATTCCAAACATTGCTGTCTGCACTCGATTTCCTTGGAACAATAATAAAAATAATTGTGATTAATAGCATATTATATAAAATTATGAGGATTATTTTAGTAAAATACTTTTTTTAATAATTTTTGTATTTTTTATTTCTTCTAAACAAAATATGTTGTAAAAAGATAAATAAATAAGTGCAGCATCATTAATATTTTTATATAATATATGATAGAATTTAAGAACCTCAAATTTCAAAGAATATTAAAAATTTGAAACGTAATATATGCTAACAAATATTATACCTCTTCATCAAATAATGTCAGATTTTGGTACTTCACAGTTGTGCGCTGGCTTATTCGCTTTGGTGACTTCTCCGCAACGATCATCTTAATTTTTCAGTTTCTTGTATTTGGAGTGATATCCTTTATTGATGTATACACCGTCCACATTTTTTTCCCTTTTTAGATACAAAAATTTCAGATGTATAAGTATAACAAGTGTTGATTTAAATTCATGATCTACCAGAGCAATTGACGAAGACATTTAATTAAATGATTGAATATTAGTCATATTGAGATTAATATTATAATAGACAGTAAATCGGAACTATACAATTAAATCTAGTTACCTGTATAACATTAATTTGAACATGATAAAATTAGTAATTCCGTAAACACAATATTTTTTGTGCAGTTATTTTCACGTTGTTCAGTGGACACTGGTCGTATTAGAATCCTCACTGTAGATGCTGTCTTCGCCCTTGATAAAGGCACATATAATTGACCATTTGAAAAAACTGGTTAAGGTAAATAAATCCCAACATAATCCAATATCTACCATTGTGACTTATTTATAGTCATTGTGAAACTTAATCTTATAGGGAACTGAGTTCGTTTAAATAGAAAACCAATATTTTCATCAACATTTGGTAAGAATGGTATCCCTGGAATGAAGACCCTTTTTCCGATATGGTATCCAACTACAATTTCTGCATCTATGATATTTCGATCAAAAGCCCGACAAATTAAACGGGTTCCATTGCATAGTCCTTTTGAAGGATTAATGTTTCGAAGCAGCATGATGGGACAATTTTTCTTGAGTAATAATTCATAAGGCCGAAGTCCACTTGGGGTTAGAGTATTTAAGAAATCTTCCATAACTGATTGTTCAGATGCATCTATTGTCTCATCAAAACTGTAATATCGCTGAACTTCACTTGGGAACCTATGAATTAACAATGCATTTATTTCATCAATAGAACCGTTCTTTGGTGTTAATATGGCCCGATTCATCATAGTTGAAATATTTGCTGAATATTCTTGAATATTGTGGAAAACATCTTCTATTAAATGATCTAAAGAAGTGTTATCATCATCATAGGGAACAAGCATCCCGTTCGAAATTTTTATGGTTTCATCAATTGTGTTCGGTGGCATTCTGTTTCCTACTTCTAACACATAATATGAAAAAACTGGATCCAATTTTGCTCTCATATTTTTAGTTAAGCGGAACTTGGTCAATGTAGGCCACAAATACGAATAAACCAAATTGGAATTAACATGTTCTTGTCTCGTTCCTTTGCGAACCACGAGTAATACCTGTCGAAAATCTCCGCCGAAAACAACAACCTTTCCACCGAACGTTACATCCGAATCATTGATGTCTCGTAGCATTTTATCTAATGCTTCTATGTATTGCTTTCTTGTCATTGGAGCCTCATCCCATATTACTAATTTTGCTGCACGAAGTAGGTTTGCCAAGGGACTTTGTTTGCTGACACAACACGTGATTGTTTTGTCAATATCAAGTGAAAGCTTGAAACGTGAGTGTGCCGTTCGACCTCCCGGAAGAATAGATGCGGCAACGCCTGATGAAGCAGTTACAAGTGCTACCAATTTTTTTGATCGTACTGTTGCGAGAAGTGCCTTGTATAAGAATGTTTTCCCTGTCCCACTCGGGCTATCTACAAAGAATGCAGCATTTTGGTTTGCAAATACTTTTTCTAACACTGCATTATAGACATGTTTTTGTTCACTGTTAAGAGATTCTGATACAGCAATATCTTCTTCTAGAATTTCAACAGCCAATTCATCATCGATTTCTCTAGATTGAAATTCTTCTTCATCAAAACAGATGTCGTCATCAAGAAGATTGTAGGAATTAATGTCTTTACCCATCGATTCAATTGTGAAAGAAATTGACTTCAATACTTGAGTTTTTACATTTGATATAGAATCGTCTGTTGATTTGAAATCAACTGACATGTCTTGTTCAAAACGTTCCAATAGTTCTCTCGGATTGGTTGGATTACAATAAACCAATATTGTTGCAAATAATCGTCTAAAACTGGACGGCATTTGATATAGAGATGCTTCTTGTAAACAATCTTCTAAGCTACTGTCTCTCTGTAGCAAAGCATGCATTGTTGCTGCTTCGCGAAATGTTGGGGACACAACACCATCAACTGCTCTAAGATCTTCAAAGGACAAAGGTCCTCTTACATGGTTTAGTAATATCAGAAGATAATACCTCTCGCCTTCAAATGGATTTGCTATAACAATACGACCTATAATGGTTTTCTTTTTCCGATGAGTCCACTCTTTATATTGTTGGCTCCAAACATAATACTCTAGAAATTCTTTATACAGTAATCTCTTTGCATTATCATCTACTCGATTTAATGTAAAGAATTCTGTTAACATCGATTTTCTGGAACGATCTAAACTGACAACGTTAATTAGATCGTCATTTGCTCGGAAAGTCACTGGGTGTTGATCCTCCAGATGTAAATGTAAACTATATACTGCTGGATACATTTCATTAATAACAAACCCATATATTCTCTACATAGCTTCGCTTCGGGGGGAGCAATCTATCGGGCTGATTGGAATTGTTGGATTTCATCAACTTGTTGATTGTTTTGTTCAGAAACCAGGTTGAAAGCAATACGATCACGCCCTTTATAAATGTACTTGTAAAGATATTTGACTGCTTGTATTGTAGAACAAATCTCGACGTTAATGTGACAGTCAAATGTTGCAAGCAAATATGGATTATATGGCACAACCCAACAATTGTCTAAATTTTTGCCTCTGACTTTGACAGTTATTCCATTGTTCTTACGTCTATATATTGGGAAGGAATCATTTCCAACGGTCGTAGCATATGCATAATTCTTTGGAGAATTACTTTTGCAACAACCATTTCTTTTCATGCAAACATTTGATGGGTTCAAGGCTCCACATGGTCCATGCATCATATGCTTGACAACAACGTTATGCAAGTGCATGTTTGTATTTTTATCAAGTATCTCTGCTAATACGATCTCATCAAAAGATTCAGGCGCATAGACTTTCCTATCCATATGTAAGATAATTAGAAAATGCGCATGTGGAAGACCTCTTTTTTGGTGCTCGATAACGTAGATATATGCTGAGACTTTACTAAAAATCTGCCTCTTGAATAATTGATCCTTCAATTCTTCTACTTTTGCATGAAAGACCCGAGCAACCAAATCAGGTCGATTCTGACTCTCCTCATGCAGACTTAATTCGTTTGTAATTTCTTGCCAGTTTGGATTGCATGTCATTGTTAAGAAAATGTCTAGTTTGCCATAACGCTGAACTAAAGCCATTGCTTCCATATATCTTTTCCTCATGTCTCTTGGACCTCCAATAAATGACGAAGGTAGTATAATTCGTTTCCCAACATTAGAAGCGTCTGTTTCCCCAAGCGTAATGGTATCAACAATACCTTGATATACTTTTGATCGAATATGTTGTTAGTTATTTCTAAAATAATCTAATCTTGACGTCTCGATTTTAACATACATATCCACTACAAATTGTTGCAGTAGTCTACCAGAAAGTAGTAAAATTGATCTAACATTTTCTCTTATTTGTAATTTGTAGCAATAATATTCATAGCACGAAACAATTGGATCCTTCCTTTCTCTGTTTAATGCTACAAAAGTAGAATGTAAATGAAATGTTATTAAATTAGACGTACATACTAAATGAAATTTTTGAATATTAATATCGCAATCTAACCTCGCTGTTCTCTTGCAAGTAATTCATCTGCAGTCTCTGATTGTTGCGGATTTATTGATCGACTTGTTTCATTATGTGTAGATCTTCTTCCTCTACTGACCCTTTCAATTCCTTGATGCCAACCAATTTCTCCAAAAGGAAATAATAATGGATATTGCAGCGGATCATAACATCCAAAATAATACTGAACTATATGACTTCCACCAGAATGGTTAAAGACAAAAATCGTGTACTCTTAGTTGACCTCCATCATCATTTTTTACCCATATTGCTGCAACTTGTGAGGATGTAGGGGTATTGAATACACGTTGATCTAAGCCAGCATCTGATCTTATACGGATTTTTTGATTTTCCAAATCTGGCAAATCACCAAGAGAACGGAAAAAAAATGGAATATGGATTGATGCGAAGAATATCGATGAGTTGAGCTACAATTGATGGATCCATTCTATTTGAATCAGAAATGCGATTTTCTAATTCATGCTCTGTATCATAGAAATACAACTGGAGATAAGAAGGATGAACATTTGAAGGATGCAAATCGTTGATATAGTGATAGATCTGTCCCTGAGTTCTGAAAGTATAAATTCTCCTATTTCTCCTGTATAGATCTTTATCAAATTTCACTCCGAAGGATGTAAAAGCGAACTTGTTGTTGTAAGTTCGAATGTATGTCCTCAAATGTGTAGATTCATTCGTGTTGGAGGTGAACAATGCATAAACCTGATCAGGAACATCATTTGTGACTAAAGAAATTTTTCCATCAGCACAGCAAAAGCCAGTTGTTTCATGGTAGAATCGCTTTGCTTTACAGTGTATGCAGCTGGGTACTAATGGCAGAGAATATGCTTTAGATGACACTACCTTTAACAATTGTCTAAATCTAGTAGAACTGTGATGCAACTGACTGTAGCTTGACTCCTCTCGAACAACATATGGATCTTATTTGTATAATATATTTCGAAATCTCAGAGAAAAAGAACAGAATGATGGCAGAAGAAGAAATTTTGAAAAATGATTAGAGAAGAACCTGCTGGATAAAGAGTTGGTTAGAAGATTCGGAGACATTGTTTATGGATGAATTTGTCTATGAATTAATGACACAGACATCAACACCAGGAAGAACACATGATTCACGAGACGAATCCTCTTCCGTGATATCAATATGAATATCAGAATTATGTTGTCTCTTTGATACTTTTTGAACAAGACTAAAGTCTTGAATGTTGTCTGTATATTGGACATCATTGTTTGAATATCGAGCAATCGATGTAGTCGTTTGATCACCAACAGATCTATTAAAATCATCATCTCCAAATGATGTCGAATCATTTATACGAATCGAGTTGCTTCTGGATGCTCTTTGTTTAGCATATCTTTCTCTTTATTTTCTACGAATCTCTTCATTTTTCTCTTCTGGTAAATCTTTATACATGATTTTTTTTGCAGGTCGTTTTCTATGATCTTCAAGAAATTGTTTACAGACTTAAATTTTACACAAATTTATATTTTCGTTGTTAAATTTTTTTAAAAAAATTATTTATAGAATCTTACAATTTCTCATTATGTTATTGAAGAAAATGATTGTTTTAACTATTGGATACTGTTCTACACAAGCAAGATAAAAGAAATAAATAAAAATTATTTTCAATGCTCAATTAAATAAATAATCAAATGATAAAATACTATGAAACTGGAATCTAACAAAAGTATATTTCAATATTACATATAAAAAATTAAATAAATAATCGAATGATAAAATACTATGAAACTGAAATCTAACAAAAGCATATTTCAATATCACATATAAAAAATGTTTTAGAAAATATTTGTCAAACTTAATTCTCTATTCCAAGCAACTACCAACTATTTCTCTAATAATTATTTAAAATATTTCTCTATTAATTTCTTATTTTGGATGTTATGATTTTTTATTTATTTTAATTGATTGAAATATTTATATATATATATATATAATTTATCCTAAAATTTTGAAAATTAAAAAAATTCGTAGGTTAAAAGTCTTTATTCCTTTTATTTCTCGGTTGCAAGATGCCAATTTAGTCTTTACAACTAGATGTTGTGGCGGGCATATTTTTCCCAAATCAATTTTTTGCCACACAAATCCCTCTCTTTTCTTCGATGATCCTTTCATTTTTCTGTCTCTCTATCTCGACCTTTGTCTCTCGATCTGTCTCTCACTCTCTCACTCTCTCTCAATCCTTTGTTATTCTCCCTCTTCAGACATACTCTCTCAGCTCTTTTTGTTTTTCGTCAATTCTCTCTAACCGACCTTCATTTGCTTCTCTAAGTCTCACACACTCAGACCTACTCTCTCTCTCTCACTCTTGACCCTCCTCAAACTCACTCGCTCACACCTACCTATTTTGTAATCTGTATTTTGTCACAAACCACAGGTCTCTCTCTCTCTGTCCTCACGATTCTTCAATCCTGTCTCTCAAATCTCCTCTCTATAGATGTTTCTCGTGTTTGGTCTCAAATAAAATGAAGATTATGATTATGTAAAAATTTAGATTTATTACTAAGAATCAAATTATCTATAATTTAAATAAAAAAGGAAGCAAACATAACAAAATAACATATCAAATAAAAAAATACCAGGGAAAGAAAAACTATAAAAGAATAGATCAATATCACATATAAGAATTCTTAAATAAAATATTTACCAAAATTTATTTGTTCTGCAAATCAAATATCAAGTAGTAAACCAAAATTATAAGTAGGGACCAGCATATTTTTATAAGAATAGATCAATATCATATATGAGAATTCTTAAATAAAATATTTTTAGCATATTTTTTAATATTTTTTAGCAATTACAATAACAATACTTATTGTAATATTTGATTAGTTGACATTTCTGAATTTTAGAGTTATGCTAATAATTAACTAATTTTTATTTAAGTATTCGTATGTACTGCGTGAGCTTTTTTGGATAAAGACTTTTATGAAATTATATTCTCTTCATTTCGGAATCAGTTTGGTTTTTTCATTCTCATCCTTTTTTCCTGGATGTTTGTTTTCTATTTTTTTTTCATTGTTTGTTTTATAGGAAAAATGTATGAGTTTATTTTTTAATACATGGTAGTGCTTGGAAACTAAAGTGTGTTTCTTTTTCTGAGAGTTCTTACAGAGAATCCTCACTAAAAGGGCAAATGTATTTTTTTTCATTTTTTTTTCTTTTTTTTCAATCATTTTTTAAACATTTTAAATATTTTTAAAAAATATAAAAAAAATCACAAAATTCATTTAAAAACACTTACTTAATCATTAATCATTAAGTAAATACTTACTTAAAAAAATTAATCATTCAGTAAATACTTACTTAATCATTAAGTAAAAAAATTAGAAAAAATCAATATCACATATGAGAATTCTTAAATAAAATATTTACCAAAATTTATTTGTTCTTCAAATCAAGTATCAAGTAGTAAACCAAAATTATAAGCAGAGACCAGCATATTTTTATAGGAATAGATCAATATCATATATGAGAATTTTTAAATAAAATATTTTTAACATATTTTTTAATATATTTTAGCAATTATATTTTTTAGCTATTATATTTTTTTATATGCAGGGACCAGCTTATTATATTTTTTAGCATATTTTTTAGCAATTACAATAACAATACTTATTGTAATATTTTATTAGCTGACATTTCTGAATTTTAGAGTTATGCTAATAATTAACTAATTTTTATTTAAGTATTCGTAGGTATTGCATGGGCTTTTTTGGATAAAGACTTTTATGAAATTATATTCTCCTCATTTTGAAATCAATTTGGTTCTTTCATTCTCATCCTTTTTTCCTGGATATTTGTTTTCTATGTTTTTTTTCATTGTTTGTTTTATGGGAAAAATGTATGGGTTTATTTTTTAATACATGGTAGTGCTTGGAAACTAAAGTGTGTTTCTTTTTCTGAGGGTTCTTACAGAGAATCTTCACTGAAAGGGCAAATATATTTTTTTTCCTTTTCTTTTTCTTTTTTTTTTCAATCATTTTTTAAACATTTTAAATATTTTTAAAAAATATAAAAAAATCACAAATTCATTTAAAAACACTTACTTAATCATTAATCATTAAGTAAAAAAAGAGTTTAAAAAAAATGCTATTCGGTGGAAATTTTTGGTAAGAAATTCATGTAGGAATAGTAGTTTACCTTTTTTTTTTAAAAAAAATTAATCATTAAATAAATACCGTTAAGTAAAAAATTAAAAAAAGAATACAATTCGGTGAAAATTTTCGGTAAGAAAATTATTTTTTAATATTTTTAGAATATTATTTTCTAATATTATTAATATTTTAAAATTTTAAAATATTGAATTATTTATTATATTTTGTGTTGAAATTTAAAAAATTATAATGATGAATTGAGATGAATTGAATTACATTGAGGTTCCATCACGATCTGCATCATCACTCTACAATCAAATCCTGGTTGTCCACTCCACCCGAGAAAACACAACTTATGGCCGCATCCACCGTTCAATTTCATACATAGAAAACACACAGATAGTGAATTCTATCCGTCTGATTCTCTACTCGCAAGCTATGTTACCTGATTCTGTGTTAGAGTCGAGAAGCAGACCTTCTCTCTCGAGGAACTCGCTCGTCCAGCTGGGGGGAAGGGGAGCTTCGGCTCCTTCTTCCTCTTCCTCTCCTCCCTCTCTCAACTCATATCTGCTTTTTCTCTCTCAACTCAGACCCCCCTCTTCTCTCTCTCTACCTCGCGACCCAGGATTTCTCTCCGTTTTGCTAAAACCCAAAATAACCGAAGCTGTGAGACCCAGTCTCAACGCCTCTTTCTTCCTCTGTTTCCATCATTTCGACCTCAACCTCTACGATTTCCAGGCAGATCTTTTCACGAAGTCGCAGAAGGCCATGGCCGGGTCAGGAACTACTTGTGGGTTTGACGTGCGGGAGCTTCGGAGGAGAACGGTTAGGCGTTTTTGGATCGCCTGGCTTTGGATTTGGCCATCGACGAGCTCCTTCAGCTCGGCGTGCAAAGGTGTTTTTTCTCCTTAGATCTATTTGTTTCCTTACCACATTCTTAGATCTGATCGTTTCTGCCGAGGCAAATGTTGGTTCTTTTTAGCCATATAATGGTTGTTAGTTTTTTTTTTTTTTTTTTAAATGGTTCATAGTCTTAGATCTCACATTTGATTAGAAATACTCAAATTTGATTATTGCTATATTTAATAATACTATGATTTCGTATGATATCTCACAGTTGTAAATGTTTCTTTTGGAGGAACAAATTATATATATGATTGGAACTCTGGTTATTGTAATGAATGTGTAAATTCCAGTTGTTATGAATACCCGATTGCATTTAGAAGTTGATAGTTTTGTTATATGTTCCGTTATGGTTTTTTCTTGGGGGGCCATTAGAAGTCTTCTTGTATACAATCTTGTGTACTTTGAGCTATGTCTATTCTATTAATACAATCGTTTACTTATCAAAAACAAATTTTATCTCTTACAAGAAAAAGGTTCCATATTTATTGTTGTCCAAATGTAGACGTTAGGTAGTAGGATTTTATTATTGTGTCTCTCTTTGTTTCTTTTCTGAGTGCATGTTTATTTTTCGATTTTTTTCCCTTTTGTGTCTTACTCAGAATTTCTTTTCTTGGTGCATGTTTCTAAAAGCACATTATTAATCAAATTAGATATCGTGTTCTTTGTTTGTTGTGATTTTCTTTTTAATTATGTGGTTTTCTTTTCTTAAATGTCTTTGAAATCATAAGCATACTACTCACAGTGTGCACATAGTTTTCCTCTTTTCTGGGTTCATATCTGGTTGTTGGTATCCTTTATATGAACTATAAATACAAAACATAGCTACACTATAGATATACTATAAACATTAGACTCAAACTATAAACATAAAACATAGCTAGACTATAGATATACTATAAACACAGAAAAGGTGGTTAGACTGACCTTTTCAATATTTCCTTCAAACTTTATCACCACTGCACTGCTTCCAGACACCTGATTTGAGAGAGACAGAGAATAGAAGAAAGATAAACTGAATATGCAGTTGTAGATCTTGAGATCAGAATAGGATTTTTTTCATTCAAATAGTTAAACATAAGATTGATAGAGATACGAAATATTACCTCAAATTCAGCAAAATTTGAATATGTAAATCTCTAGTAGCTTTCAAGAGCACAAAGATGAATACAAACTCAAGGAGAAACAAGGGAAATTTCTTCGGCTGAGAAGATTATTTTATGAGAAGAGTATTTTATGCGATGTGTTATTCTTTAAATTTTATGTATTTATATTTTTTTTAATATGTAATTATTTATTGGAGATTTGTAACGGTAGATGCAAAATACAATGAATCTCAGAATGATGTGCATGCAGTTGTATCGTCAGTAACTGATAAATAGAGATGATTTCAATGAGTGGGTGAAAAAACAACGGTTTAGTATTCTCATTACTCATAATTTAACAATCAATAAATGGGCTTAAAGATCCAATAAATGGGCATTATCAAATTTGAAATACGGATGGCGTAAAAGACTCAGTAAATGGGTATAAAATTGGAAATACAGCTACTTAACGGATGGGAATAACTTTTAACGGAAAAAGAATAACTTTTAACGGGAAAACAATGCAAACTGTTAAAACAAGAATTGTCGTTTGATAGCCTCTTTATATATAGAGAGAGATATAAAAGCGGAGTCATTTAATTCATTCTACTCATAAAGTAAATATTCTACCTATTAAATTTAAAGTGTTATATTTATAAAACGGTAAACTTTTTAAAAGTAACGTTTCATTATGAACTATTGTAACTTTTAAATTTCATTTATTTTTCTTACATATAATGATATAAACCGATTCAAGACTCTATCCAAAAGCACTAATTCAACATTTATATTGTTTTGTATTTTAAGCAGAGTCATATGACTCCGATGTGTCATTCTACCTATAAAAGTAGGTATTCTATTTATTAAACTTGAAGTGTTATGTTTATGGAGCGGTAATCATTTTAAAAGCAATATTTCATTACGAATTATTGTAACTTTTAAGTTTCATTTCTTTTCTTACATATAAAGATCAATTTAAGTCT
This sequence comes from Juglans microcarpa x Juglans regia, assembly GCF_004785595.1. Lineage (NCBI taxonomy): Eukaryota > Viridiplantae > Streptophyta > Magnoliopsida > Fagales > Juglandaceae > Juglans > Juglans microcarpa x Juglans regia. Next base: position 11,258,286 of record NC_054600.1, on the reverse strand, counting down.
CCACCTAAAAGTACTATTTTAACTTTTATATTTTTTTGTTTTATAAACTGTTTTGAATTTTTTTATTATAAAATCCGGTCTCTCTCTAAAACTCTCTCGTACACAACAATCTACGGGTTATAGACTCGTATAAATAATGTGCTTGCGTGACTTGTTTCTTCGAGCAGCATCTGCGGTTCTTTAAGGTTTTAAGGCTCATCATTTTTCACCATGCTCCCAGGCCACCGAGACGAGTAGCATGGGGAACAAGGGTGATCGCCACCTTGGCAACCAACGTCAACTCGAATCAAAAGAGGGGTTACTCAATGCGAGATTGGCTCAAATGGTTTCAATGGGAGTCAGCGCAAGCAGGAATTGGAAGACCCCATTAAAGGAAATTGTGTGGTTTGGTAGTTATCCCACTGTGGTTTTATTGGTTTCTATTTTTGGATTCTCTATCATGCAGTGCTCATATAGAGAGCGAAAAATGGGAGTTGATTTCTATCTGCAGGTGACCTCCTTCTATTTCTTGTCCCTACATGTTTTTCCCCTGGACAAACATTGCATGTTGGAGAATCGAAGAGTGGATGCTGATAAATATGAAGAACAGGTCACGCCTTTGCCTCCCGAACGAGCACTGCAACCTTATATGTCATGGCGGAACAACCACCAAACTACATGAATTCCTTGATTGAGGATGTCCCAACTCATGCCTTTGTTGACTCTCAGCACAGCTACTTGGGACAATCTTGCATTTATTGATCGTTCCTGAAGGATGATGGGGTGGCGAGCACCATTACTTCTCATGCTGCTCACTTGGATGGCGGGTACCGTGAAAGGTGCTGAAGCTCCAAGCGTCTCAGGAGTACAGATGATGCTCAATCTGACGAAAGGACCAAGGAGTAAAAGTCCTCTCCCCAGGAAAGTGCCATGCAAGATGGTGGACCTTGCATCATTAGAGAAGGTGGGTCCTGCTCATTTCCAGGATAGGACCAAGGAGAGCAAAAGTCCTCACCCCCAAGCAAGCGCCATGTAGGATGGTGGAGCTCATAGCATCGGCGAACATTAATGTGTGCTATTTCAAATGTTAATATGTGTTAACTATTAAATGTTAGGTGTGTGAACTACCCCACAGAGGCTAGAGGTTCCGCTGAGGCGAGCATTGTGGATAGTATAAGTAATAGATTGTATACTTTCTTGTTTTGGCTGTTCCGGACAGATAAGAATTTCGAGATATGTTCCGGACCAAATCGATTCCATTCAAAACCGGGTTGGTCGATTACTGGTTCTGTTTTTCTCAAAATGTTATTGAAAACGGTCCGGTTTCGATTTTCCTTTTTTAATACCGGACCGATTCATATATATATATATAATTTTTTATTTTATATATGATTTATATAATTGTTAAATTTTAAAATCCTATTATTCATGTATAATAATAATCTAATAATATAAAATTAATATAACATTTGATACAACATTATTATTAAAATTTTTAATCTTAAACATGAACATTTGATCATATCTTATTAATATAAACTATATATATATATATATATATATATATATTAAGGATAAATATATTTCTATGCATTTGAACATATACACTCATACAAAAGGTGTATGTAACCATCATATTATCATACATGATCAAATACTATATCATTATATGACACTATTACATATATATATATACTAATATTAATAATAATACTATTAGTAATCCATTATATATAAATAACTATATAAATCATTATAGTATTGGTAGTTATACCAATACTATATCACTATATGATACTATAGTATTAGTGATTATACTATATTATCACTAACATATAGTATTAGTAGATAACTATATACATATTATTATATCATTATATTATTATATCACTATATAGTATACTATACTCTTTTTTTTTAAGAAGAGCAGGAAGTCACATGTCCAATAGTGACTCCCTCTCAAGTTTATTAATAATACCCTCATTTATGGCGGAGGAATACCATGGTAACAAAAAAGGTCTATTGAAAAACCCATCAAGACTGCAACCAAGAAATAATCTATGACAATCTTATGTAATGACAAACAAAACCACAAATACCATAGAAGCTAACATCTTAGAGATGGGAGGTCTAAGAAATCCAAACGAAGCAAATCTCGAAGAATCCGTGGCAAAGCACAATTATTAGAATAAACCAAATCGGCGCCTAAGGCCCCATTCTTGGCTAACCAATCCGCCACCATATTGCCTTCATGAAACACATGTTGAAAATGACAATGAAGAGTGTGAGCCAATCCAACAAGTTCCTCCCAAAAATCCTTTAAATACCCCACACACCACAATGCCCTCTCATCCACCAAGAAATAACCACAATCGAATCCATTTCTACTATCACATTAGAAATATGTAAAGATTTACAAATTCTCAAACCTTGAAGGAGCGCCAAAAGTTCCGTTTTGTTGTTGGAACTAAAACCAATAGGAGAGGAATAAGCCTTGACAAGACGACTTGAATCATTCTGAATAACCCCACCAATGCCACAAGTGCCCGGATTTTCAAGACTACTACCATCTATGTTCAATTTGTACCATTCCGACGGTAGTTTAATCCATTTAACCAATTTGCAGCAAGGAGCTTTCGACACAGTCGGTTTAATCCGCAACGCCTCTAGTATCTTGCCATCCCGATGAGACAAACACATAGGATTCTTAGCCGCATGACAAAAGGAACCAAGCCACACACAAATAGAATGAACAACAGCTTCATGAGTTTCCAGAATACCTTCAATTCTAGCAAGGCATCTTCTCCTCCATAGATGCCAAGTGACAATGATGAGAAGGATGCCAACTATAAAACCCATCTAAGAAGAAGAGCTAGCACGCCTAAACTAAGTCCCAGAATTCTGTTTCCAGGATCTGCCAAGAGGAATACCAAACAGAGTGCCCAAAAGGGACCATACATTGTGAGGAAAAACACCCTCAAAGAGCATATGGTTAATATTTTCAATATGGCCTACATTACAACAATCACAATTGGAAACAAGGGAAATACTAATATGGTGCAATTGATCATCCACTCTCAAAGCCATATGCCAAGCCTTTCAAAAATGAATAGACATTTTTAAAGGAAGACTTTTATGCCAAATCCAATCATGCCAGTCAAGATGAGAACCTTTTATATGAATACAATGCCAAGCAGATTTGGTAGAGAACATACCTGTCTTCGTCGGAGTCCAAACCAAAACATATTTACCGGAATTAGGCCCAGATAAAGAGATTAAAATCTCATCCACCTTCTCCTACCCAACTAAGTTCTCCACAAGATCCACATCCTAACTATTCGACAGTCTACACACTTCAACTTTTAGCAGAGGTGAACCCACTAATAGCATCTCATTAATTAGGGGACCATTATCCCTCCATTTGTCATACAAAAAAAAAAAATCTCTCATTCTCTAATCTTCCACTTAGAATTATTCAACAACAACAGACTATAATTAGCAACCATTCTACAGAATCTTGACCCTTTCGTGGCCTCTATTAAAGCCCAAGGCTTTGAACCCACATATTTTGCTTTGAGAAAATTAGCCCATAGAGAATTACCATGTATAAGATTCCATCCAAAATGCATGTGTAAAGCTTTCTGCATGTCATGAAGATGCCATAACCCAAGACCACCTTCTTCCACAGGGTTGCAAATGTGTTTCCAAGCCACCCATTTCTTTTTCTCCCTCCCCTCGGATTCTCCCTAAAAGAAGGAGCTCATCAATCTATGAATCTTGTTGATAGTAGCTTGAGGGATCTGTAAAACAACAAAGAGGTGAATCGCCATGCTAGATATAACATGCCTTAACAGAACTAGTTTTCCACCAATAGAAAGTAGCCTCATCTTCCAACCATTGATTTTTTGCCTAACTTTATTCACCATGCCTTCTAGATGAGTCTGCTTAAGTCGCCCCATAATAATCGGCACTCCAAGATATTTAAAAGGAAAATTCCTCTCTATGAACCAAGTACAACGTAATAGTCTTTGCTTATGCATAGGGGAAATATTGTTCGAACAGTACAATGCTGACTTCTGAATATTGATAGCCTGGCCCGACCATCTCTTATATTGACTCAGAATGTGCTGAAATGCTCGGACCAATCTCTTATTTCCGTTAGAAAAAATCATTATATCATCAGGATACATCAAATGAGACACAATAGGTGTACCTCGAGCTTGAGAAAACTGGCCAAATTTATTTTCTATCACACTAGCATGAATCATCTTGGATAGGACCATTTGCTGAATGATAAACAGATAAGGTGACAAAGGATCCCCTTGATGAAGACCATGGCCTCCCGAAAAGTAACCCTTGACCTTACCATTCATCATAACCATACCAAGGGCTTGAAATACAAGAATGCATCAAATCACAAAATTGAGAAGAAAAGCCAAACCTGCGCAAAACTGCAATAAAATAACCCCAATCCACATGATCATAAGCTTTCGCCATATCCACTTTCAACATAATATTTCCCCCATGATTATGTTTGTTAATAGAATGAACAATTTCCTAGGTAAGGCTAATATTCTCGAAAATGCTCTATCCAAGAATAAAGGCTTCTTGCTTCAGGGATATCAGATGAGGCATGAGACTTGTTAATCTATTCACAATAATCTTGGAGTAAATTTTATAAAAAACAGAGCAAAGACTAATGGGGTGAAATTTATCAAGACCTGTAGGCGAATTCACCTATGGTATTAAAACCAAATATGAGGCTGTGAAAAACCTGGGAAGGTGCTTGGACATAAAGAATTCCAAAACTGCATTCCACACATCAACTTTAACCACCTCCCAACAACTTTTATAGAAACTCGAACCAAAACCATAGGACTCGGAACCCTTTGAGACAGAATGGAAGACAAAGCCTAAAAAACTTCCTCTATTTTAGGTGCACTAAGAAGAGAGGCATTCTCCTCCTCTGAAATGACGGAATCAATTAGTTGTTCCAGTCTAGGCTGCTCAACCGATGGTTCCCCTTGAAGGAAAGAGGAAAAATATTCTACTATCCCTTGATGGATGTTTTACTGCGTCTCATAAACCACCACATTGTTCGCATTTCCAGCACTCTTTTTCTTCTCTTATTAGCAAGGCAAGCATGAAAAAACTTTGAGTTTCGATCACCATCCAGCTTTCATTTTAATTTTGCCATTTGTGCCAATCGTATCTCTTTCCGTCGCCTCCAACTCGCCAGATCCGAGATTACCATATATAAGTCTTTCTCCAAATTTTCCTCCCAATTTACTAGAAGCTTTTGCTCGATCTCCTCAACCTGGCTTTCAAGAGCATCAATACGACCCAATGTATGGCCAAAGACCATTTTATTCCACTACCTTAACACCACCTTAGTCTACTTTAATTTTCTAGTCAATACCTGAAAAGCCGAACCCTTCACCCGAAATGCCCAAGCTATCCGAACACAGTCCAAAAAGCTATAGTGATCCACCCACATCTATTGAAATTGAAATGGGGCCAGGCCATAGAAGAAAGGATCCTTCTTAAACTCAATAAACATGGGAGCATGATCTGAAGTAGAACGTGGCAAATATGAACAATGCAAGAGAGGAACTATCCATGAGAGCATGATCAAGACGTGCCTAGGATCGAGCAAACCCCGATTGCCCATTACACCAAGTAAACATACTCCCTTTTGTAGTCATTTCCATTAGACCCCCTTGATGAATCTAATTATTAAAATCCTACATAGCCATACTAGGTCGAGGCCTACTCGCCTCCTTTTAGAATCATTACAGACAATATTAAAATCACCAACAAACACACAAGGCTGTGATCCCAAATTATGAGAGCTGAGATCATCCCAGAGATATTGCCTCTCCAACATGGTACATTTGGCATAAGACACCGTGAGCAAGAGCATCTTGGCTCCTTCACCTACTAACATAGAAATAAATTGCATTCTCATCCGAATCACATGCACCACATAGGTACTATTCCAAAATATCCAGATTTTGCCTCTATTATCCTCATTAGAAATGAAATTATCAAAATTCAAAACTCTCACCAATTTGCGAGCTCCCTCTAAATTTTGAAAAGGTTCTAAAAGAGAAACAATTTTCGGTTTCAACTTACCAATCAACTTCTTTACTCTACTCTTGAAGGTCACGATCCCGCAAATATTCCATACAAAATTGGAATCAATTCATTAAGCAGGGTTGGAAAGTCAGGCATGAACCCGAGACGAACTTTGCATTTTAACAAACATCTTTTTTTTATATTTCTTCTTACTTTCATTGGCCCTGGACTCCGTAATATACTCTTTATCCTATGAGAAGATCTCTTATTGAATATCTGGTTCGGGTTTCGAGACAATATTTTCTAGCACAAGTATCTCCGACCAACTAGATCCCACATGATCCAACTCTTACCTCCAAATTCGACTCCACCCAGCAAAAAATCTTCCCATATTTTCCTACTCAAATCCAGGAACCTCCGAGCAAACACCGATCAATCACCAATCGACTACCCGGCACACCTAAAAAGAAAAATAAAACAATATAAAATTAACACGGAATGACTGAAAGATTTAGAACCTAGAACTTGTATCGGACAGGAAATTAAAAAGGCACGCATTTTGGAGAGAAAAATATTACCACCCAATGAAGACGACTCAGATGGGAAGTTTGAAAGAATCTAAGATCTGAGATGAGGCATAAGAAGAAGAAAGAAATTAGTAATTACTCACAGAAATTCGGTTTGAAGTTTTTGTCACGGAGCCAAGGTGAAATCCCCCATTCGATATTTTCTTTAGAGAGCGAGAGAGGAACTCGTGGAGAGTCGCTTGGCGTGATGCGTGGAGGCAAGGTGACACAGAATGCCGAGGTTCTGTTGCGACGCCATGCGCTTCAAATGGCAGATCGTCGCGCCTTTTAAACCCTAGTCCTCCATTCTTTTGCTTCCCATCAAAACCCCGTCGAGAGTTCTTCGATTTCTTTTACCCAGGTTCGACCATCTCTCTTTGTTCTGCTTTCCTCTATTTTATTTCTGCCGATCATCTCCAATGTGAAATCTGGGTTTTCTCTTCTAATTACGTCGGCCGTTGACTGAAAGGGAAGAATTTTCTTTACCGTTAAAGATTCTGATTTTTCTTCAACACTTACCATTGTTGTGGTTTTCTTGTGATATCGTTTATGGATGGAGAAAATTGATTTCAGATGGTAAGGATAAAGGTTTCTGTGTTTCTTGTTTTCCTTCAATAGTTACTGTGGGTGATGGTTTTCTTATGATATCGTTTGCCGATGAAAAAAAGTGCTTTCCGAAGGTATCGGTAATTCTTTTTGCTTCTTGCTTATCCGTCCTAATGCTATGGAGCAAGCGACGGTTTCATAGTTGTTCGGATTTATATTATGCTGTTGGGTTGCACCTTTTGATGGTTCTGTTTAGAATCTTGCATTTTTGAAAGGATGTGATCTTCTTCATGTTAGTTTTTTCTTAATGCATCGTCCATCATCTTCGTTACCAAATCTGGATTTGATCGGTATTTGGTTCCAAGAGATCACAATGACCGGTGAAAGGGTTTAATACCAAAAAATTGAAAGTCGGTATTTGGTTTTAGGGATTCACCGCTTGACGTTTGGTTCTTAAATTCCTTTTGCACTGCCTGTCATTTTTAATTTGAGAAATGCTTTGGATCCCGACCCAAATTTGTGTCTTTTTTTATTTTTTTTTTAACTTAATGATTAAGAAAATATTTTTAATGGTATTATAAATTTTTTATTTTTTTAAAAAAATATTTATGATGATTAAAAAAATACATAAAAAAAAAATACTATTCGATTCCAAATTCAGGATCCTTTTCGTAGCGAAACTCTTTTAATTTTTAGCGATTGCGTGATTGGCTGTTAAGCCGAATAGTACGAGCTGAATGCCAAGTCATCAATTAAAAGCTTGGCTTTTATATAATTAAATAAATTGTGACATTTGTCGTGCTTTCCCACTACGTCCTTGTGTATTTCTCCTTTTTGTTTAATGAAATTTGCTCGTAAAAAAAGAACTAAACATCTATGTTAGGGTACACAACATTTGGGGCATATTAGTGGCATCTTTAGCGCATTTCCTGCGACCTTAGTGTAACTCGATGTTGAGAAAAGACAAAGAGTACTATTTTTTATAATTATGTTCTAAATTGAGGATATTTTTATAAAATAATGATATTTTTATCTCTATTTTATAAAAATGACCTCCATTTAAATCAGAATTTAAAAATTAAAAACAAAAAATGGTGTGTTTATTATTTTCCCTCCTTGAAATAAGCTTCGTTTTCCTTCTCTCAAATCGAAGTGGTAATACTTATATGATGTAATATTTTTCTTCTAATATATAGTTATTGAAGTCGAATTTCATTTATTTATTGTCAGAACTAGTAATCTGACTATGTTTTTACAATCGTGGGAATGTAAAATAGAACTGCTTTAATCACCGCAGTTCACAAACTGGTAGCTCACGATAAGGTGGCCCTGGGCATATCCTTTTCCATCAGTGTCTAGTTTTTGAAACACTCCTGCATAATCCAAATCCAGACCTCCATTGCTGCATTGATCCACAATTCTCACTGTTGCCTGAGCTCCTGTTCCGCTGTTTGTGACCTGCATTGAAATATGCATGCAATTTCAGTGATTTTCTAATTCTTACTTTCCCTAAAACAAATTATGCCATCCCCTTTTAACCATGCATTTAATATATAAATACATTGCAAAACTTAGTGATAATGCCTTGTTTATTTTCGCAAATGAAATGAGATGAGTTGAGATTAAAGTTAAAAATTGAATAAAATATTGTTAGAATTTATTTTTTTAATATTATTTTTATTTTGAGATTTGAAAAAGTTGATTTTTTTATTTTATTTTGTGTAAAAATTTAAAAAAATTGTAATAATTAGATAAAATGAGATGAGTTGAGTTGTGAAAACAAATGAAAAAAAAAAATGCCCTCACTTTTAACCATGCATTTATCCCCAGCCCACTTGTGGGGAAACCATTTTGGAAATTAGGTGAATCTAATTAATTTAAAACATCTCGAACAGCTGGCTCAATATAATAGGCATCTAAAGCCAAAAGTTAAATGATATCTTTTAATTGTTTGACGATCGCAATACATACTCTGTTCCTCCTGTGTTATCTTACAAAGCAATTAAAGTTTTAGCTATATATATTAATTAGAACACTAACTTGCAGGAGCTGGCTATTATTTCTTTAGCCTTCAAGTGCTATTTCTGAGGAGAATTTATATGAATTTTAAGATAAAACAAGATATTGTTCATCTCACATAATTTTTACAGTCAGATTCATCGAGAGTGTAAGTTTAATTATATTGGTAATTTAATTAGTATTAGTGGGCAAATTTAAATGTTTGACAATTTAAGGTGCAAAAAAGCATGTGGAAGTTTATGGGAGAAAAATCCACTTTGCCGATATTTATTAATTTTCTATCCAAATCCGGAATCGGTGACCCTCATGCTTTTAATAAACCGAATTTGTTTCTGTGTGCGTTTCGTCCGGCTGCATCAGTTTTACTGTGTAAATATATTCATTCTACTTGGAATTATACTAAGCTGCTGCTTTTAACTGACTGCCACAAAATATATATATATATATATATATATATATATTATCTACAAAAATGTCCTAGTTTACTTTAATGAAGCTGATGCATGCTAATACTGATGCAAATAAATAAATAAAAACTACTTTAAAAGGTGATTTTTTTTTTTACTTACCCTTAGGCACTTGCCACAAGCTGCTTGCCCACGAGGCCCGACCGGTCCACAAAAGGCCGTCCAACCATATTTGCTGCGCCATGCCAACGGCTTGTTGGCATCCCATGTCGAGCAATATGCACTCACAGCATTCAAGTTCCATCCATTCTGCTCTGGGTTGTAGAAATGGTACGTTGCTCTCACATTCGAGGCGCTCTCCCCACCGCTGCTGCTTGATTGACAATTGCTCTGACAACCTTTAGAAGGGGAGCAATAGTCATCAGTAGAGCCACAGTAACCATACTGGCTACAGCAAAGGTTGTTGGAACATGTTTTGCCGCCGGCTTGCTTCCCACACTGTTGGGCAGTGGTGGCAGCAGCAAACAGGCAGAGAGAGAGCACCAACCATACACAAAGCCTTTCCATTGTGATGCTTAATTTCTGAGTTGCATACTAGGGCTCAAGGGTGCTTGAATTTATAGGGAGGATCGAAGTAAGATGTAGACCACGTAATTAAACATCCCCATCAGGATGAGAAAGTACTGTGACGTCAAAACAGTGTGTTGGGGCAACGTCTTGAATTCTTAGCTTGACCGGAATGAGTTGGGATTTTATCCAAAATGTGGAGAATGATTCACCATTCTGGCTTGATTGGTGCAATTATGAGAGAGAGAGAGAGAGAGAGAGAGAGAGAGAGAGGGTGTAATACACGGTCAAGATGGGCAACCGGGTTGCGTCTTCATCCGGTACGCTTCTGGTCAAAAATGGAGGCATATCTATGGAGTTGCCCCACCATTCCTTCAGAGAAACAGAGAGTTGCGAATTTTCCATGTAATTGGGCAGCCGACTGAAGGGAATCTTTGTTAGTTTCTTAACCATTTAATGCATTGCAATTTCCATCTCTAAGCGTCCTATATACAAAAGTAACGTGGTTCACATCATGTTTGTAATTTTTTATTTCTCCCCTTACTGTTTACTGACGTATGTACTATGTAGTCTTTTAAGGACTTTTTTAGAGTGTGAGATAAGATAAAAATTTTATAAATAATAGTAAGATAGTTTATGAATAATAGATAGGATGAGATTTATTTTCAAATAAGCATTTTTTTAACCTGACAGTAAATATAGTCAATTAGAAGCGAAAATTCTTTGGGTGGGGGCATTTCCGTGGCCACATTCTGTGGCTATGGAATAAAAGATTTCTGGGGAAAATACACAACCCCGGCCCTCAAACTATCAACAATTTACAATCACCCCTCAAACCATGAATTTTGACAATCATCCCCAAAAATTGCAATGTACCTCATTTTAATTTTTCTCATTTTAAAATAAAATGTTTGTATAAAAATATGAGTAAACAAATATTTTTTTGGTAATATAATTTTAAAATAAAAAACAACTTACAAAAAAATTCTTTTAAGACTATGGACAATGCTAGGGGCCACACAACATGTATCGCTGGACATGCCCCTAGTGTATTTGAGGTTTTTTTCTTTAATTGTTTTCTAAACATTTTAATATCCTTGGCCATTAAGAAAAAAAATCACAACTTCACTAATAGTCACTTCCTTAATAATTAAAATAACCGAGAGATAACATTGAGGGGACTAAAGGGATGTTTGGAAACAATTTTCATCTTATTCCATCTCATCTCATTCCATCTTATTTCCTTTTCAAACATATTCAAATACAAATATTTTCAAACTTATCATTACAACTTTCTCAAACTTTCAAACAAAAAACAAAAAGTGATTCAATTTTTTCAAATCTCAAAACAAATATAATATTAAAAAATTATATTTTAACAATATTTTAACTCTATAATACTTTTTATTCAACTTTGTCGCTCTCCTTTTCTAAAATCCAATAAATACCTAAGTCAAACTATCTTAGTATTATTCACAAACCATTTTACTATTATTTAAAAAATTATCATCTTATCTCATTCCCCAAGCATCTTCAAACTATCTCACTACTATTCACAAACTATCTTACTATTATTCACAATTTTAAGTAGTATTTTCCTAAAATTATATATAATAATTGATTGCTAATGGCCTATGGCCTAATAACACAACACCCAAATCTCCGAAATAGAGATCATGGGTTTGACCCCCACCCCAATGTATCAAAATATATAGTAATTGATTAAATAGTATTGATTACAAGCAAAAATAAATAAAAACTACTAGATGCATAATTAAAAGCTTTTCAAATATGTTGATAACCCAAATTGTTATATTTTAGAGCTCATGCAGGCATGAGGCGAAAAAATGTAGCTTTTCATGAGCAAATAATTTAATAATAAACTTGTCAGGGCAAAGTGTGCGCCATGAGCGAAGAAAGGTCAATGGGTGGTAAAAAAGATGTACACGATCGAGAAACCAACACAAAGAAGGCGATAAAAGTTGATAAGTAAAACTCATCATTTGAGAAATTCAATAATTATTAGGGGTGGGTAAAAATTTCTGCAACTTCGACTCCGGCCGGCATCTGCCGTGACCGAGATGGAGTTGGAAAATTCAAAGTTTAAAGTCAAAACTGGAGTTTAAGAGTGAAAAAGTCAGAGAGTTTGAGTTTGGAGTTGAAAAAAACTCTTCGCTACCGACTCCAACTTTGACAAATATACTACACATGTTTTAAATTGCAATTAAAATATTAGGAGTCTGAGTAGCCTAATGGTTGGTGCGTTTCGATTAATCCAAGGAAAGGAGTTCGAACCCCCACAAGAACAACTAAAACGACGATGTATCTCTCGCGACTTTCTTTTTGTTTCTCAGAAACTCTCCCTCTCTGGGAATATAAGTCGCGACCTTCTTTTTGTTTCTCAGAAACTCTCCCTTACCCTTCCTTCTTCTGTTTCTCCCCCTTCCCTCGCACTTTTGGGCTCTTCTATGATTTGCTTCATTGCCTTTTGTTATGTTTCTTTGCATACGTAAATCAAGCGTTTCAAACCCATGTTTTTCTTTCATTAAAGATTTAAACTTTCCTTATCCAAAAAGATTGAAACCTTTTTGTTTTGGTCATAAAAGACAAGCTGTTGATCTGGTCATCTAGGTTCCATCTTCTTTTTAAGTTCAAAACTTGTTCACATAAGTTTTGTTTTCATACGAGAGGCTCTGTGTGTGGTGGGCGACAGACCTGGGTGGCCAACACAATGGATCTAAGTAAGAAATTTGCTAATATTTGTTTGAATATTGTTTAGATGTCTTTGGATGTTGTTTGGATGTTGTTTGGACATTGTTTGTAGACTGGAAAAGTGCTAGGAAAGTGCTCTGACCTCCAATCCCGACTCTGAAAACTCTGATCGGAGTCGAAATTTGCTCCAGTTCAGAATCGGAGTCGGAACATAACTTGACCTCCAACTTTGGTCAAAGTCAGAGTTGGAGGTCGGAGTTGGGCTTTTTTACTCCATTGGAGTTGGAGCTCAGCCCTAGTAATTATGCTAGGAGTTACCATAGTTGACAAAAAAATCCTACCCGATAGAGCTCATCTCCTGAGAGATTCACATTGACAAAATAAGTCTCGTGGAGAGATTCATCTACACAAGGAGAATGGCTCCTCTATGTGTGCACTTCAAACCTTATAAGTATACCTTCTTCATGTACGCATTACATAGATCTAGATTTATTCAGGGACTTCAGCTACTCTTACAGACTTAACCATCAGAGACATCCTCCATTGGGATTAACCGAGGTCATTTCTTTATCTTACAATAGGTTACTAGGGGTGTTGCATGCACCGTTGAGAATCATCTTAGGAATTGACACCATCAGTGGGAACGAAAACTTTCCGACACAAAGTAATGTGTTGTCAAGGCTAGAATCGCATGACTACAGCCATGCGTTCCAATACACTTTGCGATCCAAAGGCTATTGCAAATGGCTAACCGAGTGGAAAGGAGATTAACTCAGATGGAGGAGAAGCTGCAGAGGATGGCCTTAGCTATGGAAGCTTTGAAAAAGGTTAATGAGGCGTTGAATAAGGGCTTATAAAGCCTGGATGTAGGTTCTGTAGGAGGTGGAGGTCCAAGCTGCGATAGACAATGAGATGAGGACTCTCAGAGCAAAGGGGGACCGAGTCAAAATGACCAAGATGAAATGGTAGATACTCGATAGTCTGGTGGACCTGATGGAGAAATATGAGGAGATGGAGAAAAGAGTCAAAACACACTCATCAGTAGACAACCTGCTTAATAGCAAGAATCTATTGTACATCAAGGAAATAAAGATGGTCCATTTTCCCCCAAAGTTTATAGTCCCACAAATGAACCTCTACAATGGGTTTAAGGATCCAGTGGAGCAAATAGAGACTTTCAAGGCCCACATAACCCTACACGGCTTCCCAGGAGAAATAGCGTGTTGTGTGACTCACTAAAAAATGAGTAGCACAAAGGCTATCCCAAGTGCAGGAGGATGTCGCGTAATAATTATGAATAAATTCCTATATCTTCTTCTCAGGGAAAGTTACTTAAAATCAAACTCTTTTAAAATTGTGAAAATATTCACAAAGAGAAAATAAAAATGATGGTATGTGCAATGGATAGAAGGGTGCAACAAGAATGAAAAGGGCACTAGTCATGGACTAGATTCATATTTTTTAATTTTTGAGTGTCGAAACGAAATGTAAAAGACTAACAAATTGAAATTAACAATCAAATAATCAACTAAACTAAACAATCTTAATTAATCCAAAAATTAAACAATAAAATTGAAATTATATAAGTCCTAATTAAACTTTAATCAATCTAATATGCAATGGAACTAAGAGATTAATAAAACTAAGGTAAGAATTAAACTAGATTAGAAAGTAATTGACAAAATACGAACTGAAAATTGAAAAGTCCCAAAATCAAGATTCTAGGATTCATCCTTGTATTCAAATCACAAATTTCAAGATTAATCCATAGCAATTGTAATCACTGTTCAATGAAATCTTAAAAGAGCAAGAAAAATAGCGACATTAAATAAAATAAATATCAAATAAATTGCCCAAATTTCTAAGCAAAAAATCTCAAAATTACTCCATAAACTTTAAACTAAAGTTAAATAAATAGTAGAGAGTGAAAAAAGCAAGCCAAATGAATAGAGATGGAGGAGGTAGACAATGGAAGAGGTGGCTGGAGCGGCAATTGGACCCTGGAAGAGTTCTTTAAATGTGCGGCATTGCTCTACCAACAAGTCCCCAATTTCATATTAATGATATGCTTAAAATAGGGTAGGAAGGAAACTCTAATGTCAACATATTCCTGCACACAAAATCGCTTAAATTTTAGGACTCAAGTTGATAGCCACGTACGTGTTTCAGGAGTTTGAATTTGGAAATCCTTATTAGAGACAACTTTGTAGCCCATTAAGATAGCTTTCCAATTTATCAAGAATCGTATCAATCTGATATTTAACCGAAAAGTTATGATTAAAATACTAAAATATGTCCATTCTGTAAACTTGATTTTTCTCAAGATTTTCATTTCTTGACCTTTTGGTACCTTGACTTTTCTCAAACTTTTCATTTCTTGACCTATAAAAACAATATAAATTAGAAATAAAATAAAAATAAAAAAATAATAATAGAATCTCAAAAATATATTGTGCATGTGAATGAACATTATCCAATTAAATCACAAGTTATAAAATTAAGCATAAATCATACTATTAATCAATTTAAAACATAACTCGGATTTATTCATCTTAACTATTTTCCATCTAAAACCAATAATAATGTAATGAAATAAATAAAATATATTGGTTCTAAATATATAAAATATGCAATAATTCAGCTCATGCCTTCAAAGGCACAACTAGAAGATGGTTTAAGTGTTTGGAAACCAAGTCAATCATCAGTTTTAAAGAGTTTGGTCAGAAATTCGTTACACAATTCATGATTAGTAGGAAGAGGAGGAAGTGGTTAGATACTTACCTCTATACTGTAATACAACGCGAGGATGAAACCTTAAAGGAGTACATGGCCCAGTTCAACAATTAGCGGTTGACAACGGACAACCAAGAAGAGAAAATAGCATTAGCCACCCTATTGGGTGGCATATGGCCCAAAAGCTTTTATGTTAAGTGCATGGAAAACTCCAGCTACAATAAGAGAGTTTATGGATTGAGCGGATGATTTTATCAATGCTACACATAAAATGAAAGCATTAACTTATTCATGGAAGGCGAAGGCAGACAATGTAGAGAGGAGGAGAAAGGCGACCAAAACAAAAAGCAATGGTCAAACTGTGATACCCCATATGATATGGATAAGGGTAGGTGGTGTATGGGATCCCACATTGCTTGGGAATGAGAAGTTCTTGCTCTTTATAAGGTTCTAGTGGAGCTCCAATTGTATCATTGACTAGTCCTTTTGGAGTATAGCCATGTGGTTTGGGCCTTCCATTGGGGCGTTACAAATGGTATCAGAGCCTATCCCAACCAGAAATGTGGGACTTGAGCCGTGCCACCTACAATGGACAGGCCCGACGAGGACGTCGGGAATTTAAGGGGGGTAGATTGTGATACCCCATATGATATGGATAAGGGTAGGTGGTGTATGGGATCCCACATTGCTTGGGAAGGAGAAGTTCTTGCTCTTTATAAGGTTCTAGTGGAGCTCCAATTGTATCATTGACTAGTCCTTTTGGAGTATAGGCCATGTGGTTTGGGCCTTCCATTGAGGCGTTACAAATGGTATCAGAGCCTATCCCAACCAGAAATGTGGGACTTAAGCCGTGCCACCTACAATGGACAAGCCCGACGAGGACGTCGGGAATTTAAGGGGGGTAGATTGTGATACTCCATATGATATGGATAAGGGTAGGTGGTGTATGGGATCCCACATTGCTTGGGAAGGAGAAGTTCTTGCTCTTTATAAGGTTCTAGTGGAGCTCCAATTGTATCATTGACTAGTCCTTTTGGAGTATAGGCCATGTGGTTTGGGCCTTCCATTGGGGCGTTACAAATGGTATCAGAGCCTATCCCAACCAGAAATGTGGGACTTGAGCCGTGCCACCTACAATGGACAGGCCCGACGAGGACGTCGGGAATTTAAAGGGGGTAGATTGTGATACCCCATATGATATGGATAAGGGTAGGTGGTGTATGGGATCCCACATTGCTTGGGAAGGAGAAGTTCTTGCTCTTTATAAGGTTCTAGTGGAGCTCCAATTGTATCATTGACTAGTCCTTTTGGAGTATAGGCCATGTGGTTTGGGCCTTCCATTGGGGCGTTACACAAACTAAGGAGGAAATGTAACCCCCAACATGCTTTAAGTACCTTGTACATGTTTTCTATTATTTCACGTGTGAACCTAAGTTGTCGTTTTCATATTAGTTAACTAGCTAGCATTTAACAACCAATTCATGTGTGGGTTTTATTATAGGAAGCCAGCCTAGGTTTAGGAATTTATTATGTTTCAACCAAATTTATTGGGATCAAATAAAAAGTTCGAGGCTCAAATTTTAAGGAATCCAAAGGTTTGGACTTTGAGATTTAGAATGAAATGAAAGAAAGAGGAAATGAAAGAGGAACATGAAAGAGGAACCTGAATGAATATGTTATATATGGATTTAGGGTAAAACCAAGTGGGTGAATGGCATGGTTTGATGGTTATGTTGCTTACAACCCATACTTGTTGAGTGTATGATGGTTCAAAAGTGAGGTGTATGCAAGTGTATGATCCTTAGTACAAGTGAGATAGGGTGGGATGTTTGAAGGTGTAAAGGAGATTCTATGAAGGTAGTTTCGAGTTAAGGATCTATGAACCCTATTGAGATTATGTAAAGAATTTAAAGATGATGTCAATTCAATGGAGGTGTTGTAACCAAGAGATGTGAACCACTTGAGGCTTTGGGTAGTAGAGTTAGAAGGTCAAGCTCAGCCATTAAGGCTAACAGTATCCTCTATACGTTGTATAGTAGCTGAGAGAGAGCGAAATCCAAATAGTGTAGAATATCTCATATGGGAAGGCAAAAGGGAAGCCGTAGTCCCATCGAGAGCATCCCAATGTACAACCCAACATGCTTGACAATCCCTTTGGAGTCGACTATGACACTACAAAAGTCATGAAGAATCAAATGGATAGAGTCCAGAATTACGAACCACTCCCTTGCAGAGTCCCACTCCTCGCTAGTGTTGTTCAAGGACTGGCATGAAAAAGAAAGCCAAAAAGTGTTTCTAGCAAGATTTTTGAGAGCCATAGAGAATGTGAAACAAGAGGGATCGAGAGACTAAGTGTAGACAGAGAAGGAGAAGCACATAAAGCACAAGGTAAAAGAAAAAAAAATGAAAGAGAAAGAAGAAAGGAAAAATGAATAAGGTTGACAGTTGCGGGAAGTCTAAATGACAAGATGTGGGAGAGACTCAACCAACCGGAAAATGCCACGTGAGTATAAGAGGCATGGTAAGTCAAATAAATCTCGAGATTCACAGTGCACAAAGCAACATATGAAAGTGTTGTAAAACGAATGTCAAGACACTATACGAAAAGGAAGCATGTCTAGGAAAGGGAAGCAATGGTAGAAATTAAAAGGGAGAGAGAGAGAGAGCGAGAGAGAATTTTTGTCATAACATGTGTGGTGAGACTTTGTGTGATAACTGTTAGAGCAAAGTGTGTAGAGGGCAAGGAAATGTTGATAGGCTACCAAAGAGATGTACACAAGAAGCCCATGTGAATGAAAGTGAGAAAGAGTCAAAACTAAGTAAAATGCATCATTTGGGAAATCCAGTGATGAAGTTAGGAGTTGTTGGTTGACAAAGAATCCTACCCGATAGTGCTAATCTTATAATAGATTCACACTGATGAAATAGGTCCCTCGGGAGATATATTCCTCGGTGGAATATTGTCACTTTCAGTGTCGTACTTGAGGAGGATGGTTCCTCCACGTGTGCACTTCAAACCCTATAAATGTGCTTTGAGGTATGCATTACATAGATTTGACTCATTTAGAGAGTCCAACTTATATCACTGACTTAACAATCGGAAGCATTCCTACTAGGATCACTTGAGGTTGTTTATCTGCTATACAAGAGGCTGTTGGGGCAAAGTATTGAATACCGTTCCGGTGACCGTTTCGGTCGAGGCATTGGAACGGAATATTTCATATCGATACCATTTTGGTATACCATTTCGAAATAGTCTATATATGGATAAATTAATTATATATAAAAAAATTATATTCCAAAATAACAATAATATAAGTCATAAACTCAATAATATTTCTCAATTCAAGTCTTAACAACACACATACTTGTAAAACTTAATAATACTTCTAAGTTCTCAATCCAACTATTAAAAAAAAATAATCACTCATCTTCATCAATAAAACAATAAGGATCAACATTCACAATGTTAATCAAAATATTTTCGTCAATGTCACCACCATCATAACCATCAAGACCAACATTATCACTGTCTTCCACATTTAGTGAGTATAATGGCTCCTCAATACTTGCCATAATTCATGCCAATGCACTCTAAAATCATAAAGCCTAACTTTTTCTTATAACCCCTAACTGTGTATGCATTTAATCCTTAAACATTTGAGTTCATATGTCCCATAACCTCCATGCATCAATCCACGTTCAAGACTCACAAATCATTATCAACCTATAGCTATTCCCCTTGCTTTCATGTAGCCCATACTGGCATAACATGATAATTTACACTTATGTCATTTGTCAACTTGAAATCACATATTTTCCAAGCTTGAATTTGAGCCTTACTTTTCCAAGCTTATGCTGTAGCATTAAATCAAATATTTGTAAACCTTTGGTCAAGAGTTTGAGCAATAATTTTCCAAACTTATGTTGTAGCATTACTCAATCAAATATGAGTAGCTAACGTATATATTTCAAGGTTTTTATGTCGTATGCAAGTGTTTTGATATATTATGAAAATACATGAACAATTGCATGGAATATGGTAGCAAATACATGAACAATTGATAACTAAACTTAACAAAAGATGCATATGTGGGTTTCTCAATTTATACATAAGCTTGGCTTATAATCTTTTCAAATAAACATGGTTATGTGGACCTTGATCTAAATTAGTGGTCACTTGTGTACATTGGTATGTACTGATAGAAAAGGATCCATGGCTTTTGTACTGATAGAAAAGGACCTTGATCTAAACTTTACCCAGCTTTTATCTCAACGGGTCGACTTGCAATGATGAAGAACGATGATTTGCTTCAAGGAACAGAGTAGGAGTTGCAACTGCGAGTCTGTCGTTGTGTGGAGAAGCACATGGCTAGAATTGACTGCAAGCTTGTCTGCGACGGTGTGGATGACTGGAGGTGGTGTTGGCATATCTGTAACGCCCGTCCTTGTGGTGAGACTTTTTATAAAAATGATTTTAGAAATGACGACGAGAATTACCATTTGATTTAAAACTTTTTACTTCCATACCAGGGTGCAAGACTCTACGTTATAAAATAAAACGTGCTTCGAGAATAAAAGAGGTTTACAAAAGAAAACATCAAACTTAAAATAAAAAGGGCCTCTCATACATTTAAAATTCTCATGCCTAGACTTTTGTGCTCTTTCCTTTGGGCCTTGTGCGTCCTGATGCGTTTTGCTCACTTAGTTCCTGAGGGAGGAGAGGCATACATAAAAACTAAAATGAGTTGAATACTCAGTAAGCATTCTTCATGCCGTAAAGATATAGCAACATATGATTTCAGTCATGCATTCATCACTCATATGTATATACATACAAGACAATAAGCATACATTCGTTTTGAAAACGTCACTCAACGGTTTTCTTTTCGTAAAACATTTTTGCCGTCAGTACCTTCATTTCTTAAAGAGTCTGAAGACTTGTGCAATCTCTTATCACTTTCCATCAACTGTTGATGGAAAACATCATTTAAAGGCATGAGCATAAATTTAAACATCGAAGCATCATTGGAACCATTAATCCATGACATCCATAAAGCATACAGTTCATAGGGACATTTTAAAACACTTTTTTCATCGCTTAAAGCATTGGGTAAAGCATGAGGCATAAGCCTCATGTTTTCGTTTTAAAAGGCTACATCTAATATCTACTACGTATAGTCATCCATCACATGCATACAATTAGATACTTGGGTTGCATAAAAATGGGTTGTCAAGAATGGCCATTATGTACATATACTTGAAGACAGATACTTAGCATGTTTTCGTAAAACGTCGTTCGTTTTGTAAAGCGTCGTAAAGAAAATTATTTTCTTTTCGTTTCTTTTACATCTTTAGAAAACTCTAGAATTGTATGAACATAATACTTACTTGGTCTCCATACTATTCTCATACCATGCAGTCAATTCACATGCGTGTCAGATGGCAACCAACCTACATGCATACACATAACCTTAGCATCATTCTCTATCTAGTATATAAGCAAATAAACTAG
Organism: Juglans microcarpa x Juglans regia; assembly: GCF_004785595.1. Classification (NCBI taxonomy): domain Eukaryota; kingdom Viridiplantae; phylum Streptophyta; class Magnoliopsida; order Fagales; family Juglandaceae; genus Juglans; species Juglans microcarpa x Juglans regia. The sequence continues at coordinate 11,237,164 of NC_054600.1, read as the reverse complement.
AAATAGAACTACACTTCACTTGGGACACTCTCCTTCTATCCCATGGCTCTTACGTGTCTCTTACTATGCTAAAACTTTCGAGGATCCACTTACGGTCACTATTTTTTCCAAATTGAACGTCTTACCTTGAGTGCTTATCCACTAGAGGGAACCCCATAATTCACCTTAGGGTTAAGACACTAAGACCTTCATCTTATTCTTTTTATTAACCTCATCCCGATGCATGACTCAGACCCGCTAAGTCACACATCCCAATCCTAGACGACAATACACACGTCACTTTCTACATTTGAGCCTACGCTTCCTTATCATCATCATCATCATCCATGCATATCACACGACTCTAAATCAACTCTGAGACTCGAATGTCATGTACCTATGCTTTGGACAGATTACCCATTACATATGGTAAGTCCGTCCGGCACACATGTCTAACCAGATTACACATGTACCCTACTCCATTTTAACACCTAAGAGCAACATATAATCCACTAACGCTTGTTTGTGTAAACAAGGTCCATATTCCAATACCAACCTTCCCTTACTCGATTGGCAGGACCGTTCCTACTTCTCGTCCTGTTACAAGTTCATCCCAACAGTTAACATGACAAGACTCTATTCACAACTATACCTTACGTCACGTCATATAGTTTAAGACTACTCACAAGCTACACCGTGACTTGTCACGTCACCTGACATCCCGTTACGTCACTCCTACGCTAACTCCTAACTCATCACAAGTACGGTTTCTCAAGTACTCTTGCCACATCATGGCATCCCGTCATGTTCCCATTACATCACTCTTACACCATTCTGTCACTTCACATGTACAACAACCATAACATTGCTACACGGAGACACCCGTTGCTGGGATTACTGGTCACATCACAACTACTTTAGGACACTGTTCCACAGTTCCTGACGCTTCACATGTACTCCCAGACGTAACACGATTACACAGTAACACCAGTCACTGGGACTACCAGTTACATCACAACTAGTCTGGGACACTGTTCCACAGTTCTCGACACTATTCATCACGCTCTACACTCCTCAACTACGCAACCATCCTTATCTTAACTACATGTCACATGGTGTATCGCTTCACCCCATAGAGTACACTCCACCTATACTCCCTTTACACTACACTATGTCACATCACCACTACGGTACGCCACATGGTGCACCACTTCACCGCCTGGAGTACACTCCACGTGTACTCCTTTCACATTACGTTACGCCACACAGAGTACACTCCACATGTACTCTTCCCATTTCAAGCTACGCTAGGAGGGTATATTTCACTTATACTCTCCTTATTCCACGCTACGCCACGAGAGTACACTCCACGTGTATTCAATTCATCTCACACTATGCCAAGAGAGTACACTTCACATATACTCTCCTTATTCCATGCTACGCCACAAGAGTACACTTCGCGTATACTCTCTTCACATCACACTACGCCAGAAAAGTACACTCCACGTATACTCTTCTTATTCCACATTACGTCACGAGAGTACATTTCTTTACATTACACCACACTACATCACCACTACACCACATATCTCATAGCCACACTTCCCAGCACAGTCCACAACACGACTACACAACACACTACACGACTACGCCCAATACTTCATATACACAGCATATCACATCACCACACTACACAACGAACTCCACAAATACTAACAGCATAGTCCACAACCTAACCAACCAACTAACATAATAAGGAGGATAAGGGAAAGAGAGTTATACCATCGACTGGATAACTCGTTCGTTGTTCGCTATCTGGCATGGCCAGTGGCATTAGAAGCCACTAGCTTGGGCTGTAGCGGTCATTGCCATGATCTTGAAACAGGGCTATTTCGGGTGGACATATCAAGGGTTTCTCAACTAGATCTAGGCTTTGTTGGGTTTAACGTGATTGTGGAGGGTGGCTGACACAGTGGGGAGTCCGTGGTGGCGGCTAGCCATTATATTTGGGGTGTTTGGGGGCTGTTTGGGCGTGGGGCTAGCTAGGTGTGGTCTTGAGAGGCTCATGGTGGCCACGTGGTGATGGCGAGGGGCGGAATACAACTGATCTAGCCATGCGTGAGAGAGAGCCCGTGAGAGAGCGTGGGAGAGATAGGGACTTCGACTGGGCATGAGGGTGGCTAGGGGAGGTCGCCATTGAGGGATGAGGTTCGTGGTGGCAGAGCGGTGGCCGTGGGTGGTTGAGTTCGGCCATGGGTATGGCAAACCCGTGGGTTTTGTACGTGGCCTAGGGAGGAGCTACGGGCTTCAGGTCAAGTGGAGGAGGAAGGGGTGCTCAGGGGAGACTCGTGGTGGTGCTCGGTGGTGGCAGTGGCTGACGAAGGCAACTCTAAGAGGGAGAAACCTTGCGGTTAAACCCATTTCATGTTGCTCGCGTGAGGGAGAGGGAAGGGCTACCAGAGGGGCTTCGACGATGGGGGATGCTCGCTGGCATGAGGGGAGGCCGGTGATGTGGTCAGTGGCACCACATGGTAGCGCACGGTGGCGCTGGGGGCTGAAGAAAGAGATCAGGTAGGGGAGAGGGGGATGCCCACGTGAGCTGAGGGAGAGGAGAGAGAGGGAAAGGGAAAGTGAGGGAGAAAGAGAGGGAGCTAGGGTTTTAATCCCAACCCTTTACCTTGGAGTCTTCAAAACGATCTAATGGTGGACTTTAAATACTGATTTGAAAATGTTTAAATATTAACTTAACTAAAAGCACTGAGAGGAATTAAGATAGAATATTATTTAAACTAAACTTTAGTTTATAAAATAATTTTCTCTTATCATTAATAAAATGATGAAGTTTTGCTAATTACTTTTGAGAGAATAAAACCATCTAATTAAATAGAGTTTTCAACATAATTTAAATCCCATAGTATTTTAAGTAACTAAAATCATTTAGATAAAATGATTTTCCACAATTATAATATTTTTGGAACTCTTCAAAAATATTATAATTGTCTTACTTAAAATCAAGCTTGGTCTAATAACACTAGAAATACCCCATATAAATATTTCCAAGACATGTAAAATATTCGAGGGCTTTAAAACTTTGGGCGTACTCTAAGAATCAACTGCTAACATTAAAAACACACATTCGGGGTTCAGCACGCAAGACGAGACTTGCAATTACTTGAGAGGAGCGGACCGTTACATCCTCCCCTCCTTACAATAAATTCCATCCTCAAAATTTGCTTAGCGTTAGAGAGGAGCGGGGTGTTACAGTATCTCACTATGGGTGGCAGCGCTAGGGGTTTGGTTTTGCAGAAAATATGAAATGGATTTGGAACTTTCGTGAAATAGGAGAAACTCAAGTGAAGGGACACGAAAATACGAAATGGGACTTCATTTTCAATTCTCCAAGAGAGTGATGGAGCAAATTGATGAAAATGTTATGAGCTTCATTGTAATTACAAAAATGCCATGGCCCGTGTCTGCTTTCAACATTTTGGACCGAAATCTTAATTTCAATCGATACACCAAAAATCAGCCGGAATTGACCAAAACGACCGAAATTTGACCCTATATGGAACACCTAGCTTTACCATGCCGGTTACTATTTCAACATGAAAAATTCCTCCGGCTAATATGGAACAATATTCAAAACTTTATTTGGGGGCATTGCATGTGATGCCCCATTCCTTGTGTAAAGGTCCTAGTGAGGTTCTGTGGTACCAAAGGTGCCAGCCTAAGGGTTAACACCTAGGATTTGGTCAGGTTAAGAGTGCCTCATCCAAACCTCATCCAAATGAAAATGCACGTGTCAGATACAGATGTAGTTCATAGCGAAACAACAGAGGTTTATTTGGTAAACTAAGACCTTGAAATACCAGCAATCTACAACACAAGGTAGGAATAATTATTTTCATTCCTCATTAATATCAACTTAGACATATATGTAACCCAAATAGTTTGTTCATCGCCTAACGGGCAGCAGACCAAATAGAACTTATCGTCCCTTGGAAAATACTAAGTACAACTCAAAATTTGGCATGGTTCCTACGATAGAGACAAGCCTCCATCCTCAGAGCTTGGCCAGGGTCGACTCTTCTTTCTCAGGCATCACTCCTAGCTTTAACTCTACATTAAAATCTATGATTTCAAGAATGAAACCATAAGTAGTTTAGATAGTTATGACAAAATTACTAATGAGAGATAATACTCCAGAAAATGCATTGAATAGTTTCATGTAAATAAAGAAAGGAATCACCCTCTTGTAAAACTCATATGTGTGTGTATGTGTATAAGCACAACGAGGAATCACCCCCTTTTGCAAATATTTTAAAGCATAACTATTATTTAGGCGTTCACCCTTCGCTCCAGTAAGTAAAACCCATAACACATAATTGATTCCAAAGGCACAATCATCATTACACAGAGGCTCATCACACAGATATTCGTCACACGTACATACGTTGTCTGATGGGTGAACAGGGGATGAGACGTTCCACAATCAGAATCTGGGAAATCCCTTTTACTCGTCCGACCTGGTGCAAGTCAACTCGCATATACCCCAATACAGGTCAACTCTCACATAGAGACAACATGTTGCACTTGAGAAACTTCTACTCAGCCAGCGAACTTGAGGACACCAACACGTGATACACCGGGGCATTCTACATCCTGACTATCAGGTGAGGTCAAACACGATACCACTCCATCCCAAATCACGGAGCATTCTCCTGCCCGTGTGAAGCATGTGGCAACGTCTCGCAGGAATGGTATGGGGAACTCCATGCTATCCCATGATTATTGACAAGAGGTTTTCAGTCTCTCACTCTCTCTATTTCAAAGATGATAGTTTCTCACATAGAGATCATAAATCAGTGAAAACAACAAACACATTCAAAGTCTCTGAAAATAGGAAATGAACATAGATAAGTATAATGATCAAAAACAAATTTATTCATGTTCAAAAATGAAAAGATACAGAATATGCAAATGCCTCTTAAATACAACATCTTCCCCACATTCCCTAGTACTGTCTTAGAAACGAACCTACCTCACAGCGTCGAGTTCTCTACTTCGTTATGCCACTCCTTCCTTACTTCCTCTAAAGAATCCGACTCTACGAGATCTCAGGTGTATAACATCTCTAAAGTGAGATTTTATCCCATGTCCAAATCCCTCGACACACTTTTTACTCTAGGTATGCTCTTATAGGAGTCCTTTAGCCTCGACTATCATATTGCAGGATGACAGAGACAGACAATCAGGGCATGGTTTGCACATCCTTACGATTTGTCAACTCCTCAGTCATTCCTTAAATGAGGATCTTCCATGTGGCGTTGAACCATACCTCTCAGTTCAGATGATACGACCTACCTTGTCGTAAGCTTTTTTATGAACCCACTCCGGATGTGAGCTTTTAGGTGGAGTGTGAGCTTCTGCATATGACACTGCCACTCTTCTGAGCATTTCAATATTGTTACGGAAAACTTTCATATATGTCTAGTCTATCATTGACCGTTGCTCGCCTTGAGTGGGTAACACACAACTATTTTTTTTACCAAATCAATGAAGCGCCTCATATTTCTGACAATCACCTCAAAACAGTAGATATAGTGTGTGAAATAAAAAGAAAAAATCAGGAAATGGTAAGAAAAGATGGTCGAGTCCCGTAATTGGTTGGCCTAATGACGGCTGGCAAAGCAATCCAACTATTGGATTACTTTGAATTATCCATCGTTTGGATCATCAACCTATTTCAACTCATCTCAACTCAACTCATCACTATAACTTTTTCAAATTTCAATACAAAATATAATAAACAATTCAACTTTTTCAAATTCTAAAATAATAATAATATTAAAAAATAATATTCTAACAATATTTTATCATCTCAACTCAACTCAACTCACTTTAACATCCAAATACAACCTTAGTGTGATTGTGTCAAGGCAATTGTTGAAGATCTACAATACCACATTCTATGCCTTTTCTGATATGATAGGGAAACAAAAGCCACCTAGTGAAAAAAAAAAAAAAAAAAAATCGAAAATCACACGGGATTTTTGAAAAGTGGAAGGAGAAGATTAATTTGATAAATTTTAAAAGTACAGGGTAAAATTTGAATTTAAAAGCAGTTCAGAGTAATTTAATTCGAAAACGACCCCGAGTGTAGCGAGTCATGACACATTTGACAAGCATAACAAGGAGTGTGATCTATGCCACAATAGAGGTGATGTGTAAGAATTTGGTACCATGTCACCATAAATTTCCTTTGGAAAGGGACACATCCATGTCACATAAAGATCTATGCATGAATTTCATTTAAAAGTGAAAAAAAGAGAGAGAGAGAGAGGTCAAGTGCCGATTTCTCTCTGACAAATAGCAATCTTTATTTAATGTCAGAAGTGATTTGGTTATTAGGAATGATCATGCTTGTACATCAAAACAAATTGAATAGTGCTTCAACCAACGAATTTCCGCAGTTCACAAACTGGTAGTTAACCATAAGGTGGCCCTGGGCATATCCTCTTCCATCAGTGTCTAGTTTTTTAAACACTCCTGCATCCAGATCTAGACCTCCATTGCTGCATTGATCTACAATTCTCACTGTTGTCTCTGCTCCTGTCCTGCTGTTTGTGACCTGCAAAAAAACATGTGACGCATTTCAATCATACGGTGATATTATTTCTGACTATGACTAATTCCAGGTCTATAGTGCAGGAGTGTTTAAAAAACTAGATAGTGAAAAAAAAAAAAAAAAAATTAACAGAGCAACTTGTTTTTTAAGTTATTTTTGGTACTTACCCTCAGGCACTTGCCACAAGCGGCTTGCCCACGAGGCCCAACCGGTCCACAAAAGGCAGTCCAACCATACTTCTTGCGCCATGCCAACGGCTTGTTAGCATCCCATGTTGAGCAATATGCACTAACAGCGTTATAGTTCCAACCATTCTGCTCAGGATTGTAGAAGTGGTACGTTGCTCTCATATCAGAGGCACTCTGACCCCCGCCCCCGCCACCACCACCGCCGGATTGACAATTGCTCTGACAGTTTTTGGAGGGTGAGCAATAGTCATCAGTTGTCCCACAATAACCAAACTGGCTACAACAAAGATTGTTGGGACATGTTCTGCCACCGGCTTGTCTTCCACAATGTTGGGCAGCGGCAGTAGCAAGCAGGCAAAGAGAGAAGATCGTCAAACATACGCTAATCCTGTCCATTGTGTTCGTGTTTTGAGTTGCATGACTCGAGAATGCTTGAATTTATAGGGAGGAGGTTAGCAGGATAATCACGTAAACACCCTTAAAATATAAAGTAGTCAGAAATATTGTAGTGTGACAGAAACTTAATCGGTGCAAGGAACGTCAAAATGGGCAACTTCCTTGTCATAAATTGAGGCTATCATACTTTACATCTTCTTGCGGAGCAATTTCATTAATTTTCCCAAGTGTCGGATATACATAAAGGAATGTGGCATATCTACTCATGATTAAGGAGGGCTGTCAATCCTCTCTAAACCCAAACCCAGACCGCAACTTTCTCTCTAAACCCAACTCATTCAGACCGGCTAGAGGGGGTGGGAGCTTCAGCTCCTTCCCCCTTCACTCTTTCCCTCTACTTCTCTGATTTTCCTTTGTATTTTGTTTTTTCTTTTTCGTTTTTCAGGCCAAATAAAGGGAGAATCGCCGTTCGTGGTCTTCGGGGTCATTATAGCCAACACGCGCCCCACCAGGAGGTTGCCCAGCTGCCGATCTACTCGTCCACCGAACACGGCCCCAATCGGAGTGGAGCGTAGCCTGCATGCGCGGGACGAAAATTCCGAAGCTCGTCGGCGCGTGGCCCTCACACGCCACCAAGGAGCTCTATGCCGTTGCAACGCGCGGCAGCTCCCGAACCGGTGACTATGGATCTCCCAAGACCGACCGTCGGTTTTTCCTTCCGAGGCGTTTTTTGTACACTATTTTTCCCTTTTTACAGTGTTTTCTCTATGTAATTTATTTATGCATTGTCTTTATTTTCAAGAAAACAAAAAAACCCAAAAACATTTGTCCCTTCGGACTTAGGTCCGAAGGGTGTTGTCCCCCCCGCTTAGTCGGTGATGTTGGGGTTTGGTTTCTCCATACCCAACCTAGTTGGGTATGGAGTTTTATGTTTGGTTATTGTGAACTCTGTTGGGAACAGAGTTGTGCTATCTCTTAGACTTCGGTTTTTAGAGATAAGCCGTTTGGACTAGACCATGTCAGTCACAATAGTGTACTGAGATTCTACTAACGTTTGTAATTGACTTGTTGTTTGAAGTCAAAGTTGTATGTCCTCTTAAATGAATGGAAAGAGATCTTTTTATAAAAAAAAAAAAAAAAAAAAAAAAAAAAAAAAAAAAAAAAAAAGGGCTGTCAATCACAAACATATCATATTATATTCTAATGTTTTAGCTGTTTTTTGACTATTAATAATCGAGTTCAACTTATTGGGGGTGCTGCTGCAGCTTGAGATAATGACACCACCGTGCACATATATATATATATACCAAGCCTTCCCAATATTTTTCTCAATTGAATTCATAAGATTTATTTATTTTATTTTTCAGATCATGTTCAGAATTGATGAACAACATATCCAAATTCAGAAAAGATTACGACCCAAACAAATAATAATGTTTTTATAGTAGTAGGGACGGTTATGTGGTCACGAGCTCTCTCAATCTCAAAAATTAGTTCAAGAAGTAAGATTTTTCTTCATACTTATAAACTAATCACTAGCTCATTTCATAATCGATGTGGGATAACACCAATAATCTCTCCCTCACACATCGAGTCCTGGATGGAAGCAACAACAATCAGTTTCTCTTTCGGACTGTTGGAGCGAGAATGTTGATAAATTTAAGCTTTGATATTAATATTGGATGGTCTTAGAGCTCTTTCAATTTCAAAAACTAGTTCGAAAGATAAAATTTTTCCGCCCAATTATAAACTGACGACCAACCCTTTCTATAACCCCAACAGAGACTACGTATTCATCATGTTTGAAGATTCGTGCAAGACAAGAACACAAATAAATGGCAATAAAGAGGAAAGAACAAAACCTTTTTATGATCTGTAGCATCTGTTGAGTTAAGGTGGACTTGGTCGGGAAGATAATTATATGTGAGGCGGCTATATGTTGATGTTACTGTCAAAGGACGTGAGGCGGCCATAAATAAATGCTTTTCTTCCTTTTTTGGATAACTATGAACATTCAAACCAATCATGAAAGCACACAAATAAATGTTAATAAAGAGGAAAAGAACAAACTTTAAAAGTCAGATTAATTAGTTTATGGTTTCTTTAATTACAAAGGTACCCCATGCATGAATTAGCAGACGATATCCAAACTTTTGAACGCTACATGCTGTTGGAAACGAAATTAAATATTTGCTTTAAAGGCGCGAAATAATATAGTTTTTGTATGTTAAGATAACTTTCATTTCTATATATCAATGTGGATTAATTGGTATGCACTGGGTTAGGGCAAAAAATCTCAGGGATACAATGAAATACTGAAAACTCTTTTGTTTACTTGTGTTATAGTTAACGAAACGAAACCAAAATACCAATATATTTGTAGTTCTGGAAAAGATTTTAAGTGTAATTTGGATAGTGAGATGAGACGAGATGATTTTTGATGCATAACATGCCTGAAAACTGAAAGAAGAAAATACCCACTTCAAAGGTGAGCTCTTCAGAAGACGAGAGAGAGAGAGAATTGAAAGAGAATCTTGTATTAATTTTCAGCGAGGATGAGCTCCCACTACAATTTCTTATACCCTCTACATAACAAACTTCGTAGGGAAAATTACATGCACTGTGCATTGCACTTAAAGGAAATCACAGACGCCAACCTACCTAATAACACAGACTTCACTAATGGGCCTAAGCCCTACATTTAATAAAAGCAAATGGATAAACCCATTACGGTTAACTAACATAACAAGCCAACACGTCTGGCCCATGGACCAGCTGGCCCAGCTCCACCACTTCATCCCCTCGGCATAAGCTTCTACGTTCATTTTCTCCGGTCCCTCTCCTCCCTTGGCGACGCCCTGGTAGTCTCCAACGACAGAGGAGATCCCGCGTGTCACAATGCCCTCCTCTTAAAACACCTTGCCCACAAGGTGTGGGTAAGTGTTCTTGATTTTCGAGCAGGGAGAGTTACGCAGGTGCGCTTCTTGATTTTAGTTCTATTTTGGATATTTCGGTTCTATGTTAGATGGTAAGCTAGGGTTTGCTAAGAAATTTTCTGCTTATTTTCCAGCCGAGAAATCCTTCGAATTTCTATTCCATTTCTTTGTTTTGATGCTTAGTTTTGCATCTTCAAAGGAAGAACAAGCCAGTAATACTCTTATTCCCCAAGGTTTGATACAGTTGAATCTGTGCTAAGCAACCGTGGCAATGCTATTGGGTTTCGAATTTTTGCTACTGGCCGATTGTGTGTAGTGGCTTCTAACTTCGATTTCTCACTTGTTTCCTCTAATATTTGTTCTATTTAGGTAGTAACCGAGTAGAGGAAGGGTAGCTAGAGCCCAACAATCGTGCACCATAGCTTGGGAAGGTAAAAATGGAATTTATGCTCTGTTTTTCGTTTCAGCCATGTGGGTCTGCAAAGAATTTCTTTTATGGCCTTTCCTTACATTTTCTTGAGTTTAAAGCATGTTCTACCTATGTCAAGCCTTTGTTTTTATGTGTTAGATTAATGAAATTGAGATTTGTACTTTTACACACTTTCCTCAAGGTTTATAGCCTAAGTATGCCACTAAGAATTTTAATTAAACTAGTAAGCTTACTTTGGGAATTTCTGAGTTGCCGAGAGCTATACTTATTGTTTATGCTATGTTTTCACAAAAATGTGATGTCTCTTCTCAAGTTTTCTTCAACTCTAGTATTGTTTATTTATGTAGTTGAGATTGTGGTTAAGTGAGGGATGTTTAATTGCATGAATGTACTAAAGCTATTAGCTGTCCATAAAAGTGCAGAAAATTCTGCTATGCACTCTGTTTTGGGACTTGCAACAGTCCATTTCATCCCCATTATTCCTTTGCATCCCTTGCCCAACCAAAGATAATTGTTTGTACGAACAACCATTGAGAACAAGGGACAAAAAGTAGCCATGTTGTGAGCTTTACCTCTTTGTTTAAATTGGTTTTCACATGTTATTAAAAAGCTGTCAAATGCCCTCTTTGATGAAAATTCCAGATTTGTGATACTCCCTTGTTCCCTTCCATTTTCTAAATAAATTCCTACCATTTGTAAATTCCTAACCCATGATTCCCATCTATCCTTCTTGTAGAAAACACAATGGCCTTTAATGGACAGCAAGCATGCTATTAATCACTTTTATGAGTTTCTTCAAAATGCTTGAAATAAGGATTTTAATGTTTTGGCTTAGTGGGTATGGTGGGTAGTTGAATTGGTTAAGGCTGTGCTTTGTAGATAATGTGCATTAAGTGAGGAGAACTTAAGGAAAACACTAAGTGAACGTTAGTTAACGGTGTTGATTGGTGAAAGCTTAAAGTGAGATGGATATTGATGTGTTTATTCTATTTCATTGAATAGGAATTTATTTTCAAGTTCAAAGGAACTCACTAGTAAAGCTCGCAGGTAATTAGTTATGACCAAGCTCACATGGCAATTTCTTCTACTAAATGCTTCTTGTGATGAAAAGTTAAATGTATATGTGTATAAGCCTTCATGGTAGCCCATGTTAAGCATCCTATAATTTATAAATGTGTGTATATGTATGATGTAAAGCATATGCATCCAAGGTTTAGATCATGAGAATTATGATGCACATGTTTTCTTAAAAAGATTTTCCTTAATATGAAGTATGGCATGAAATGCATTCTTATGAAAAAAAATGCATGCTACATTGGATTAGGAAAGTGGATGAAATTGCTATGAATGGAAAAAGGAAAGAAAGGAAATGAAGGTTTTTGTATGAAATCATGTAAATGACCAATGACAGAATGAAATGGTACCAAAGGAAAGGGGCAGATTGCAATGCCGGATTGGTCCTATTGGTAGTGCACCCAATGGCGCCATCTTGACCGAGGGATTTCCTAACTTGTGGCCACGGGTGGAGATTAGGTCCAAATAGACCGCTAACCTAACACACAGGGCGTAATAGTGTACCTGCCAAAAGAAAGTGAAAACTGAATTTGAATGTTTATTTAAATGTTTTAAGCTTGTATGACTTCTCAAAAGAAAAGAATAGTCGATGTATGTTATTTTAACTGCTTGGTGTACCACTTACTAAATATTGGACTCACCTTTGTTTTAAATGTTTTAAAGTTCCAGAAAATGTCGAGGAAGAAACTGTGGAGCAAGACATCGCTAGGGAGGGGGAGCCAGATGCCTAGCCTACCCTTAGCCTGTGTTGGGTCTGTATATGATGTTGGAAATTTTATTTTGATTGGTTTGTAAAATCGTTGGAGGCATGTATTTTTAAGACAAAATGTTTTGTGAATCAGGTAGATGTGTCTACCCGGGAGATGACTATAGTTTTAACCTGTAATTAATGGGATCGTCCTGTATTTTGATAAATAGGTATTTTGGGACTTTGAAAAATGATAGAAATGGGGAATGTCCCTTTTCAAAATTTTTAGTTTGCGATATAGGTCTCTTTTTATAAATTGTTGGTATGTTATTCGAAAAAAAATCAAATCATAGGATGACAAGTAGCAACTCGTCTTACTCTAGGGTGAGGTTGTTACAATCAACCAGAAAAACTACTAGTAAATAACATCTCTACAAACACAAAATAAGGTACCTTTACTTTATCAGTAGCATATGAAATACAAGCCTCAAAAGGTAGAAGAGGAAATACAAGACTCAAAAGGTGGTACCTTTACTTGATATGGAGCATAAAGGTCAATTTTGAAACGACCTTGTTAACGTTGTGTTTTGTAAGCCTTTGGGCATGGTTTCGGCGATTCAGGTTTTCAAAACTTGAGCCTGCAAAAGATAGGGAAGGAGGCGACTAGCAGAGGGCGGCCTTGGAGCTGGGGAGTCTCTGATGTCAAAGTTAGTAAATTCTCTTAGAAGTTTATAAATAAGTATGAGAGTCTAGAGATCAGAGAGAGTTTTTTGTACCTAAGACTTGCTATTTATACTATAAGTCTGGGAAGACAGATTGTGTTTGTGCCATGGAGTTTGTGTCCTTTGTACTATTCCTTTTGTCAGAGTCCTTTAATGCGGTGCGGTTCTGCGACGACGTCATTAATGTAGCGTGTAGCTCAAGTAGTGGTGCCATTAATGCGGCATGATTTTCCGATTTCCCTCTCTCCACTAGCATCCTTGGTGGTCTGTTGATGTCCCTCCTATTAGAGGATCGAGGGTCCCCGTACATTATGCCTGCTATACGGACAAACACTCGAGAGCTGGACACTATTTAAAGGGTTTTCAGGTCGATGTGTCTCATCTCCTGCAGCATGTTCTATCATGCAGGTTGCATCTAGAAGAACCTACCCATGAGCCATATTGGAGACTTTATTTGTTCTAGGCTGAGCCTTTGATTCTTGTTCCCTTAGTTGCTATCCTCAGGCCCGCTAGGATGGAGGGGTGAAAATCCCCTTGCACATCATCCGAACTTCAAAAGCCCCTCACTTTATCACGTCCACAAAAGCCCCTCAAACTACAATAGCTAAAATAGATTCGTAAGATAATGGGTTACCATTCCCAGATTGCGTGAGTATGTGTGGGCCTTGGGTTGATTGAGATGGCGACATTGTAAGTTCTGAAGATAAAATCCAATATTCCCTAGACTAGGGAGACCAGGGAGATTAAGTGAAAATCGACGATGAGGTTCAGAATGTGAAAAATTCACGGGCTCTACAAATACTCTTTAGAGTTGAAACCCAAGAATGTCGTCTTTTTTTAGAGTGAAAAACAATTTCCCTTTGTTGTGTCTGGATAGATTTTAGTATTTTGAGTGCAATATTTTGTGTGAGATATGTTGGTGACATTTTCAATATTTCCTAGATGGTTGCTGCTATTTTCTCCCGCGTGAACATTGCAAGGGAAATTATAATATTTGGGCTTGGTTTATTATTAACATGGTAGGTTTGGATACACAATCCTATCTTATCTCATTATTACAAATTTTTTAAATTTTCATATAAAAATATAATAAACAATTCAACTTTTTCAAATCTCAAAATAAAAATAATATTAAAAAATAATATTTAACAATATTTTATTCAATTTTCAATAAAATATTTCATCTCATCTCATCTGAACTTTTTATCCAAATTCACCTTTAATATAACCAAGCTCATTTTAATAAATTTTTAATTTCATTTTTTATATCGTGATTTTCGCGTCCAGATTTTAGCAGAATTGTGCAAGGAGTAATACTAATTTTTAATAAAATATTTTACAATTTCTCTGAAAATTGTAAAAACCTTTTATTAATGAAAAATACTATGCTTACCGTTGGAAACTCCTGCTGGTAATTTTTTTTTTTAGTTTTTTTTAACTTTGTGATTAAGTAAGTGTTTTTTAATAATATTGTGAATTTTTTTTAAAAAAAAATATTAAAAAAATCATGTAAAAAAAACAAAAAAATTAAAAAAAACACATAATGGTGGGGGCTTCCAGCGGTGGGCGTAGACCCACCCTTTATTTATGGACCAAAGTTAGGGTGCGTTTGGTTACCAAACTCACCTCAACTCATCTCAACTCATCATTATAATTTTTTCAAATCTCAATACAAAATATAATAAACAATTCAACTTTTTCAAATTTTAAAATAATAATAATATTAAAAAATAATATTCTAACAATATTTTATCATCACAACTCAACTCAACTCAACTCACTTCAACATCTACACACACCCTTAGTCAAGGCTCACAGAGTGATTCGAACGGAGTGGCCGAAAGTCCCTCGTCCGTTCTCCAACCCATTATAATTTACGTAGGCATCTCATAATGGCTCGAACGGACCATGCAAGTAGTTCATCGTCCGGACTACTAAGTTAATAAGAACTGTGGCCACACACACAACCGCTCGAACGGAAATACCGAACCGTGCCTCATTTGGACGTGTCTACTTTGTTATGCCTCTGCGATGGTCGAACAGAACAAAATAGCTTTCTTGTCCGGACAATTGGAACGTGATATACATCATGGCTCACTGACAGAGACGCTCAAACGGAAGTAAAGAACAATTGTTTGTCCGAACAGAGCCACTTTCACGAACGTCAGACCTTCGAATGGAATTACAATTAATTCCAGCCGTTCAAACGAGCCTCAGGCAGTGATGTTCGAAAGGTCTGTCCGGACGATGCCTCGTCCAAACGAGATCTCCCTTTAAAGACTCGTACGAACATCGTTCGAACGACTTCCCTTTAAAAAGCTCCTTTCCCTTGACTTTGAGCCAAGGACGCGCGCAGAAGAAAAAACTCAACACGAAGGGAAAAAAAAATTCACAAAGGTAATGTCTTTCCTTTGACGAAGTTTAGGGATAAACTAACTCCAATCCAAGGGGACCATCGGATTATCTTCAAGAAACTAGAGTATCAAACCCTTGGAACTCTGAAAATCTCTTCAATACTTGTTAGGGGTTTTACCCAACTCTATTTATTTTTGTATGAAAGGTTGTGTTTGTCATGGCTGTTGAAAGAACCCCTGTATTTCACATTTGTATTTGAGGAAGCCTTTCCTTTTCTCTAATGAACATTATTCACCCTTTATCAAATCGTGCACATGTTTGACAAAAGGTCTCACTCACCACGACTGTATCCATGTTCTTTGCTTTTTTCCTTTTCTTGTCTTCTACTTAAATATTTCCTAAGCATGCTCACATTAAGTCTATCATATTCATCACTTGTGAATCTATTTCACAACAATAGAATATATTACTAACTCAATGTCTATGTGCTCCTGTTCATACTGGACACTAACAAAGATTCTTAGGAACATTTTATGACATGACATAATGAGTACCAGATAACTTTACGTGATAGAATATATATATATATATATATATATATATATTGTAACAGAAAAATATTTAATGACAGAAGATAGTGTAATAGATAAATATGTTGTGAGAGAATATAATATGAGTAAGAGTCATACATGTAGTGGCATGACACAACATTGCATATTAGATTATTAGATAACATAAGTACATAAATAGTAGTTTCCTTACCAATCACACGTACATAGTAATCTAATAGTAAGTTAGGAGCTAACTTACAGTGATTGACACGTTTACGGAAGAAAGCACGAAACACGAGAATGTTCTATCACGAGAATTTTGGGATGCAACTTTTTCCATCCCAAAATTCTCATCTCATCATATCACATTATTCCCAATATCACTTAAGTATAAATACTTTCAAATTAATTATTACAACTTTTCAAACTTTTAAACAAAAAATAAAAAATAATTCGACTTTTTCAAATTCTCAAACAAAAATAATAGTAAAAAACTATATTCTAACAATATTTTAACTTTATAATATTTTTTATTCAACTTATTTTCTCTCTTTTTCCAAAACCCCGTAAAACCTAAATGACATGGAAAATGCTAATTTAGAGTAAAATTATCATTTTACCCTCTACATATGAAAAATGACCATTTTGCCCCTAACTTAAGGATTTCACATTGTAACTCTAAAAATCACCAAAATTTATATTCCTTATAAAAATTTTGTCTTAAACTCAAATATCAAGTTAGAAAAATTTTGTTTCAATTTCATTCAACTTCGAAACTTATGCCTAAACCGAAATATTGCAACAAAGATCCTTAATCCGAAGTTTAAAAACATGCTTAAAACATCCAACAAATTATACTTCACAAAACAACAAGTTTTTCAGCAAAAAAATCCAAATTTTAACCAAAACACAAACTATTAAATCTCAAGTTTTTGACTCTTTTCAAAATATCTCCAAGAATTCTTAAAGTTAAAAACTTTCTTCTAACATGTTCATAACACACTTCTAAAAACTAACATGCTTTGAATCAACACATAAATGCACTAAAATCATAAAATCTTACTTGAAGTACTCGGCTCCAACACTTTGATTTGATTAAACATTGATCCGAGACATACCTTGGTATAAACTTCAACCCAACAACATGAAATGGCTTAAAAATATGTCCTAAAGTAGATCCAAGTATTAAACTTAAAATCATATGGCTAAAAATAAACCAAAATATAGATCTAGTCGAAATCATCAACTTTTGACCTAACTGAGTATTATCTTGTATAAAAATCATATCTGCACAAATTAACACCTAAAATCTTTAAAGCAACATCCTAACATGTAGAGCAAAGGCTTAAGATCATGAAATAAAAATATCACAGCCATTGGAGTAAAATTAAACTACAAAAGATCAAAGCTTTCATAAAACAGAAACTGTTTTACTCTTTCTTGTTTCTAACTTTCTAGATCTATGAGAATATTTCATCAAAAGCTTATAAAATGCAACAAATCCTTAAAAAAAATTCATATAAACATGTTAACTACACTATAAAAATTTTGAACTAAGATATGTCCATTAGCTTTGTCAAACACTCCAAAATACAATATATTATCCTATTTATCACCTAGAATGACCTTTCGATGGTTAAAACAACTTTTTACCTATAAAAAAGAGCATGAAATCGAACAAAAAAGGTACTAACAAAAACTAAAACTCTAACTATTCTCTCCAAGAACGTGAGTGAAAGGCATGAAATGAGTGTGAAAATGGACTATATGCCTCATACACATTTTGAAGACTGAAAGGAGGGCTTGAGTGACAATTGAGTGATTGTGGTTTTGGCCAAAAAAGGGGCAAATCGCCCGTGGTATTGGACTGCCTTCATTTGTCATGTAGTGAGGTGGTGAGATGGACTTGCCCTCACATCATGTGACTTTTAGGGTTGCATTGGGCAGTGGGTGGTTAGCCTTGGGTGGGTGGAAAATTCCCCAACAAGCTTTGCTAAAGTGACCAAAAATTCGTGGGCCTAAAGGGCCTTAATTGAATGGGTCTCTTTTTGGGATTTAAAGAGGATTTCGTTAGAGTTTGAGATGCATCTCTTAAATAATTTTATGACATCATTATTCAACCATTCGTGAAAAGTTACGGAATTTTCACGAGGTTCCTAAAGCTTATAGAAACTCCACCATTGAATTTATAGGAGGCTGTTACAAGAAGGGCACCAATAACCTTGCAAGGCTACTACCATTGGTTCGAACATTGATGGGGCAACAAAGAACTTGCAAAGGCTAAAACCTTAATAGAGCAACAAAGATTTTGCAAAGGCTAGTACACTAGCAAGGCACATGAGTCTTGTTTGGCTAGTACCCTGGCAAGTGGGGCCCCTAGACCTACTTGGGCGAGAACCTAGTTGTTGCCTAGATAACTAACACAAGAGTGAGGGTGAATTGCGTTGTATTTAAGAATATGCAATTATAAATTAAATACACTATAAAATATGAACTAAATACGAAACATTAATAAATATAAAGAGTAAGAGTAAGATGAAGCAAGCTCAGTATTTTAATGAGGTTCAGCCCCACTGCCTACGTCCTCGCCTTGAGCTACCCCTTGAGGATTCCCAAATTCCCTATCCAATCTTCTTTAAGTGGAGATAGAAACCTATTATACGTTTGAAAAGTATTGCTACAAAAAATCCGTGTAGAACACCATCTACACTTACAATTACCTTACACGTGATGATTCAACGTCTATTCCCTGTGTAAAACACTTTCTATAAGCAAAAGGGTTATACACAACCTTTTACGAATACAAGAGCTGATAGTGGGTAGGTTATCGGAAAACACTCTCCAATGAGTGGAATAAGAACAATACTGCACAAAACTATATATCTTTCAAAATGAATGAGGGTTAAGGCTCAATATTTGGAGAAGAGAGATTGAAAACTTTGAATGGATGTTGTAAAACTTACAATTGATGTGCATATGCTCTTGTTGTTGTTCTTAATTTGAAGATCTCAAATGAGCTACTTATAGGCATATGAGACTTCATTTTCAAATTTAAAAAGATTCACATGTTAAAGACAATATTATTCACTTTTCAAAATTTTCAAATCAAAATTTTACTTTTCAAAATTGTGAAAGACAACATTATTTACTTTTCAAATTTTCAAATAAAAGTTTCTTATTCTTGAAATTGTCAAAGACAACATCATTCACTTTTCAAAGTTTTCAAACCTAATATTTTACATTTCGCATATAACAAAAGGAGCACTATTTACTTTTCAAAATTTTCAAAGAAAATCATCTACTTTTTGCATATGTGAAAAATAGCATCAATCACTTTTGAAAAGTTTCAAACAAAACATACACATGTGAAATATGACAATCAATCATCTTTCAAATTTTTAAAATACAAATTTTTAATCATGTCATGCATATGTGAAAGATGACAATCAATCATCCTTCAAATTTTTAAAATTTAAACTTTTAATCATGTCATGCACATGTAAAAGAGGGCACAATCAATCATCTTTTCAAAATTTAAATTTCAAAATATGTCATATACATGTGAAAAATACAATTTAATGTTTTATGATAAAGAATTAATTTTGAGCCTTAATCCAATTTCGAATTTTATCAAGAGATGTACAAAATTACTTTAAGAGCTTCATTTGTGAACTTGTTCCCTTTCTTGTTCATGCTTGGTTCATTGATATGCTTGGCTTCATTGTGTAAACAATTTGAACTTGGGATTCGTTTATGCTTGAATTCATTTGTTATCATCAAAATCCATATGTAAATATGTAATTATATGAGACTTGAAACCTTGGATTCAACAATCTTCCTTTTTTTGATGACGACAAATACTTAGTAGAACTCTGAAGCCTATAGTAATACTTAAGCTTCCTCTGAGAATATGCGTTAGTTTTTCAAGCAATAGATAAACATAATTCCAAGCATATATAAATAAGGTTAATAATATAAGGAATGTCAAATTTTTTTTTTTTTTAAAAAAAAGGTTAATAATATAATGTTCTAGTCTAAAACTTTTCCCCCTTTTGGCATGATTAAAAAGGAACCGCAGTAGCTAATGGCAATGGACTAATGAAAATGATGCATTTGTAGAAACTATGGAGATTTCAATAATTAGAACTGCCTGGGTCCTGACAAGTGTTGTAAAGCTTGAGCTCCGCTTGGGTCCCGACAAGTGTTGCAAAGTCTCAAGCCTCGCTCGAGTCTTGACAAGTGCTACAAAGCCTTTAGTAGCCGCCTGGGTTCGCGAAGATAGTGCGGGAAGAGATTCAAATCTACTTGATGTTGTTGACAAACGGGATTTTGCAGAAATTTGAATGCTCTGGGTTTCTATTTAAAAAGACCATTTTCACCCTTCGAATACTCACTAAAAAATCTCTCACATTTCTCCTTGACCTAGTTTCTTGTGTATCCAGAACGATAGCATGGTTGAGCAACATTCTTCCAATAATGTTATAGATTTGAATTAGGAACCATTTACGCGTCAACCACTAATTTTCTCTCATGAGGTCGTCAACACCATGATAGGAGTAGAGATGCATTTTTCTGGTAGGATTGATTTTTAGGTTGTTGCAGGATCAAGAATGCTCAGTGCTCAATATGTTGTCTCTATTACGATCATGTCTCGGACGTTACTGGCAAGGGTGAGTAAGGTTGATCGGCTTAACAATCAAATATCTGAATTGCATCAAATGCTTGCTAATAAAAGTAGAAAGAATAAAAGATTAAAACAAGAAATTTGTGGACCGGTACGCTCCTGATTTGCAACCACGAATAGAGGAGTTGGAATGAGAGAGAGTATAAATACAAAGTCAACATCAACAATTAACAACATAGGTTCAACGTTTACAAGAAAAATAGGGACAATCTGTAGTTAATCTCCTTGGCTTAGCTAAATAAAATATGCATCTAGCATGTCTTGTAATCTGGCACATATTTTCATTAGTAGCGCCAAATATTATATCATCCACATAAATCTGGATCAAAAGAATATCATCTTTTTCATGTTAATGAAAAGAGTTGTATCGATCTTTCCTCTTGAAAAACCTTTTTAATCAAGAAACCACTATGTCTCTCATATCAAGCTCTAGGGGTTTGTTGGAGTCCATATATTGCTTTTGTAAGTTTAAATATGATTTGGAGAAATATGATTTTCAAAACCTGGAGGTTGCTCAATATATACCTCTTCATTTATAAAACCATTTAAAAAAACACTTTCAACATCCATTTGAAAAAGTTTGAAATCTTTATAACAAGCATAAGCAAAGTTTTCTTTCCATAGAAAACGTTTTCTCTTTAGAAAAAGTTTTCTCTTAAAAAAAATGATTTTCTCTCTTTTATTTTGAAAAGAATACTATAGAGTCAAGCATAACCTGGGCTCTGCTCTGATACCACTATGTAACGCCCGTTCTTGTGGTGGGTCTTTTTATAAAATATTTTGAGAAAGGACGACGGGAGTTACCATCCGATTTAAAACTTTTTGCTTCTTCCCAGGGTGCAAAACTCTACGTTTATAAAATAAAAATGTGCTTTTACAATAAAAGAGGTTTACAGCGGAAAACATCATTTTTAATAATAAAAGGCCTCTCTTACATTTAAAACCTCGTGCCTAGACTTCCGTGCTCTTCCCCATGGGCCGTGTCCGACGCGTGCTTCATTTCCTTCCCTGTGGGGGGGAGGGACATGCATAAAAACTAAAATGAGTCGAAGACTCGTAAGCATTACTTCATGCAGTTAAAATATAATAACATAGGTTTTCATTCATGCATTCATCATTCGTACATACTATACTTACATGCATGTGTGCATACGTGCGTTCATTTGAAAACGTCACTAGACAGGGTTTTCCTTTCTTTTCGTAAAACGTGTCACCCGTCAGTGCCTTCATTTCTTAAAGTGCGTTCGTGCATTCATGCGTACATACATACATACATACATTCTTTCTTTTCACTTTCATAGGCCGGTACACACTGTTACGCCCCGTGTGTTCGGGTTAGCGGCCCTATGGCCGATGGATTCGCCCGTGGCCATGGGTTGGAAGCCCATTCCATTAGGGTGCAGCACTGGGTGCACTACCAGTACTACTGCTCGGCATTGCAATCTGCCCATTCATTCATTGGGTACCCCTTTCCATTCATTCATGTGGCCGTTATCTTCATACATTTCATGCTTTCATTCATTCTTTCATTCGTTCATGCCAGCTCTAAAGAGCTGGTGCTTTCATTCAGTTCTTTTTTTCATTTAACATGAGAAAACATTTCTTTTCGTGAGAAAACGTCATTTCGTGAGCATGGGCTTGAACGTCTTCTTTCATGACGTCCACGAGCATCATCTCGCGGCATTCACAAAAGTATCAGTTCGTACCGTCCATAAAACATAAAGCACGGGCTCAAACTTCGCCTTTCGCGGCATCCGCAAGCATCACCTTGAACGTTGGCCTTCACGGCGTCCACAAGCATCACCTCACGGCGCTCGCGACAATGTCGGTCCGTAGGATCCACGAAGGCGTCGGCTCGAGCTCGTCTTTCATGCATTTACATTGGTTCGTTTTCTTTGAAAATACGTACAATAGATACATTTTATAGTCATCCATTCGCATGCGTACAATTAACAACTTTGGGTGCATAAAAATGGGCTTTCATGGAGGGGCCGTACGTACTTATACGTTTGAAAGCATGACATCTTCTTTCGTAAGCATTTTCTTAAAGATAAGAGCTTTTCGTTTTCGTTTCGTAATTTCTAGAAAACTCCAGAAGGGCATGAACGTAATACTTACCTGGACTCCATGCTACTTTCATACCATGCAGTCCATTCATGCGCGTGTCAGCTGGCAACCTACATGCATACATCACTTTAACGTCATTCTCTATCTAATGCATAAGCAACTGAACTAGAAATAGAACTACACTATACTTGGAACACTCTCCTTCTATCCCGTGCACTTACGTGCCCTTCACTATGTTAAAACCTTCGGGGACCACTTACGGTCACCACATCTTCTAACTCAACGTCTTGCCTCGAGTGCTCATTCACTAAAGTGAACCCATGATTCACCTTAGGATTAAGACACTAAGACATTCGTCTTATTCTCCTTATTGAACTCATCTTGATGCATGACTCAGACCAACTAAGTCACGCATCCCAATTCTAGACAATACACCTGTCACTATCTCCATGCATCTTAGCCTATACTAAATCCTCAATCCCATCCATACAAGCCACACGGCTCTAAGCCAACTCTGAGGCTTAAGCACTGTGTAACTGTGCTCAGGACAGATTATCCATTACATATGGTGAATCCGTCCGGCACATGTGTTTAACCAGATTACACATGTACCTTACCCCTTTATCACCTCAGATCAACATATAACATGTCGATCACCTGCTCGTAGGGATGAGGGCCATATTCCGATACCAACATTCTCTTAACTCGGCTAGCATGACTCTTCATGCTATCCGTCCCTTCTTACAATTCATCCCAACACTTAGTGCGACAAGGCTCCATTCACAACTATGCCTTGCGTCACATCACATAGCTCGAGACTACTCTCAAGCTACATCGTGACCTTGTCACGTCACCTGATATCCTGTTACGTCACTTCTACGCCAACTTCTAACTCATCACGAGTACGGTTCCTCACATACTCTCGTCACATCGTGACATCTCGTCACGTTCCCGTTACGTCATTTCTTCAATAACTCTTCACCCATCGTAAGCCTGACTGTCAGGGACCACGTCACTTCGTGACGTTGCCCAAACATGCTTCCGCTGCGTACTCTTATACTTGTTCTGCTACTTCACCCATACTCCTAGCCATAAGTCCATCACGGTGACACTTGTCACCTCAGACTACAGGATGCACCATAACTACTTCGGGACATTGTTCCACAATTCCCGACACTATTCACTACGTTCTACGCCCATCAACTGCACAACCATCCTTATCTCTGCGACACGCCACACGGAGTGTCGCTGCCTCATGGAGTACACTCCATGTATACTCCCTTCACATATGCCACGTCACCACTATGGCATACCCGCCTTATGGTGCATTACTCTACCACATGGAGTACAACTCCCTTCACATACTCCATTTACATGCACTACGCCACATCACCCTTATAACATACTCGCCATATGGTGCATCAATCCACCATATTGAGTACATTCCACAAATACTCCCTTCATACCTATCATGCCACATCACTATTATGGCATATCCGCCACATGGTGCATTACTCTATCACATGGAGTACATTCCACATGTACTCCCTTCATACCCATCACGCCACATCACCATTATGGCATACCCGCCATATGGTGCATCACTCCATCACATATAGTACACTCCTCGTATACTCCATTCATACACGTTATGACCCATCACCGTTATAGCATACTTGTCATATGGTGCATCTCTCCACCACATAGAGTACACTCCACATGTACTCCATTTACACTCGTTACGCCGCATCACCATGATGGCATACCTGCCATATGGTGTGTCACTCCACCACATGGAGTACACTTCTCGTGTACTCCATTCACACACCACGCCATACAGAGTACACTCTACATGTACTCTTCCCATTCCACAATACGCCAGGAGAGTATGTTCTACATACACTCTCTTTATATCACACTACGCCACACACAAAGTACACTACGTGTACTATTCCCACTCCACATGCCACGTCACCAGTACAGCACATATTCCACAACCGCATTACGCGACACAACCACGCCATAATTACAGCACAAACTCTACAATCATATTTCACCGCACACTTCATAACACAGGTTGCCCAACACTTTACAGCGCACTACACAATAAGCCCAACACTACACATACACGGCACATCACATCACCACACTACACAGATATACCTAACACTTTACAGCGCACTACACAACGCATCTCAATACAGCGAACTCCACAAATACTAACAGCACAGTCTACAACCTAGTCTACTAATCAATATCTAACATAAATAACGAGAGATAGAAGATTATACCATCGGCGAGATAACCCGTGCGTTGCTCACTGATCGTCACAGTCGATGACGTCAGAAAGGTCATACGTGGCAGCTAACCCATGTACGTTGACTGTTTGGGCATTTGGATAGCTAAGTGTGGTCTTAGAAGGGCTCGTGAAGGCCTCGTGAAGGTGGTGAGGGGCATAACATGGCGGCTCTAGCCGTGTGCAGTGGCGGTCAGTCACGCGCAGTGACTGTCCATCACGTGGATCTCATGGTGGCGTCAAGGTGGCGCCACGGTGGCTCACGGCAGCGGATCTGGCCGCACAGTGGGTGAGAGGTCGTGGGAGAGTGAGAGAGAGTGTGCGTGCATGGGTAACAGATCGGGGACGTGGGAGGTTGGGTTGGCTTGGTGGTGGCCTGAGGAGGCTGATGACGGTGGTTACCCACCGTGGGTGGCGGTGCACGGCGGTGGAAGAGTGCAAAGCCGTGCGTGTAAGGGGGAGAAAGCCGTGTGGTGGAGAGAGGTTACTGGCCTTGGGTCCATGGAGGAGGAAGGGGAAGGGAGAGGGAGGTTCACGGCGGTGCCTGGTGGCCGTGGGTGTCGCGCACGGCGGCGCACGGTGGAGAAATGGGTTAAAACCCATTTCGGGTACTTGCCATGGAAGGAGAGGGAGCGCTGCGTAATAGGGGCTGGCTTCGGTGGAGGATGATGGCCGGTGGGAGTGGAGGTCGCCGTGGGAGCAGTGGAGCCATTGGGCGGCGCACGGCGGTGTAGTGGCCATCAAGCCCGTTCGGGCTTTACACTTCCAGCGGAGAGGAGGAAAGAGCACGAGAGGGAGAGATCGGTGGGGGTGTGCTCGCCAGAGGAAGGAGGAGCTGGTGGTGCCAGCAGTGAGGGCTGCCGATGCACGGCAGCGTCGGGCTGAGGCATGGAGGCTTCGGTGTGGGAGGAGCTGCGTGCTGCGCACGCCGAAGGAGAGAGGGAGGAGAGAGAGAGGGCTGGGGAAAAGTGAGGGAGAAAGAGAGAGGGGTCTGGGTATTTAACCTAGTCCTTTCATCTTGGGGTCCTCAAAACGATCTAACATTGAGATATTAAAATACTGATTTGAAAATGCGTCAACGTTAACTTAATTAAAAACACTTAGAGGAATTAAGGTAAATATTATTTTAAACTGACTTTAGTTTATAAAATAATATTTCTTCATCATTAATAAATGATGAAGTCTTATTTAATATATTTAAGAGAATAAAACCATTAAATTAATTAAAGCTTTCAACATAATTTAAATCTCTTAATATTTCAAATAACGGGAATCATTTTAATAATTAATGTTAAAATGATCTCAGACAATTATAATATTTTGGAACTCTTCAAAATATTATAATTGTCTCATTTAAAAACAAGTTTAACTCAACGATGCTGGAAATACCTCATATAAATATTTTCAGTACATTTTAAACACTGGGTGTGCCTTAGAAGTCACCTAATACCTCTAGAGGCATGTCATCATGGTTCAGCACACATGACGATGCTCGCAGTCGCCAGAAAGAATGGTAGACTGTTGCATAATTCCGTCATCGGAATTTGCTTACGTCAGAAAGGAGGAGCCTTACGTAAAAAAGAGAGAAGCTTACGTAAGAAGAAATGAGCGGGGGTTACAGTTACACCACCACAGCTCCTCTTTTCTCGAGAATCCATACATCCCTTATCAGTATATGGACAACTATCTCTCGAGCGCTAGTTTTTTTATTTTGAATTAGAGGACAAATCATTCTTTGTATTTTTATTCATTATATATATTCATTGAATAAGTGATGATCCACCAATTCTTACTCAGAGAATTTTTACACTTATTTTGAAGGTCTTATTGAATCATCGTGGTTGTAGTATGAATCTAAGGTTTTAATTGATTCTATAGGGTCTTAACAAGAGAATTCCTATCAATAATAAAGAAAACAAAAGTAAAGCTGCATTACACACAAATACAAAATAAAATAAAAGAAAAAATTAGGTAAATAGAAGATTCAAGAGACCTGTAACCATCAACATAAAGACGAATGAGCCAACTTGATAGTTTGACATTATAACCACAAAGAAGAGCTTTCAGATTTTTATTCTTTCGTATCTTTAGAGAAAGATTGCATCATAGGATTAAAGAAGTTTCAAACTTGTTATTCCACATATCTGTTATAACCATAATTTGGTTGTTTTTGTTTTAGTCGTACGAGATGAACTCAGCCGATACAAAGCTATATGAGTTATTTGTTTTGATCTCTAGGATGAAGATATATTTTACATCTAGAGGGGCTATAATTGGAGATACCATTGTTTCTGGTACAAAAGTTCCTATAAAAATGAGAAATGCCCTACCTTTGAGTGTGGTTTGAACTATTGATATACGTAATTAGAAGTAACCAATTAGGTTTACAACGAAACCTAGAAATATATCACTAATCCAATTTAAGTACCTTTACAAGATAGACCTCAACAAAAAACTAAAGAGGAACCACATCAAGTGATTGAGTTCAGTAGTTCCTGATATAAAAATATTGACTCTAGAGATATAGTAATATGGAGAAGACAAAATTGTTTCAAGCACTGACAAAACCATAAGCGCCCTTTGTTTCAAAGAGGGGAGGATAGATTATTCACATTTCATTTGATGGTTAGAGGCAAATTGAAAGCTAAGAAGTGGTAATTCTAAGGATTCCCTAGCGAGAAAATAGAGATGTCTCCTACGTTACCAATAATATATGGAAGTATCGACGTAATTTCATAGAGTCATTTGGTCTAAATGCTACATGAAGAACATAAGGTAGATGAAGGAACGAGAAGACCTAGGATGTAGAAGATCATAACATTATTGATTCGGCAGATTTGGATTCCTATTTGTCACTCATGTGGTACTTCATTATATGATATATATATATATATATATTATACGATATATATAAGATCCATCTGTATAGATATCATCAGCTACATCTAGAAAGTCGTATGCTTTTGTACAGTTTAGTAAGAGGTTTTGATTGATCAAAAAGAAGAATCTCAACCGATATGCCCTTAGGCACAACCATACATAACATAGAAATCACACTTAGAAATGGTGGACAATTAGCTAGAGCAACAGGTGCTGTAGTGAAATTGATTGCAAAAGAGGGGAAATCGACCACATTAAATTACCTTATGGGGAGGTCCGTTTGCGATCCAAAAACTGCTCAACAACAGTTAGACAAGTGGGGAATGTTGGGGTGAACCATAAAAGTTTGAGTAGAGCCGGATCTAAATGTTGGCTAGGTAAGCGTCCTATAGTAAGAGGAGAAGAAAAATGAATAAATATAGTGATAATTTGATTCTTCATCGTCATAGTAAATAGGATAGGAGACAAAATAGAATTTGTTTCTTCGTCTTTACAAAAAAAAAAAAAGAAATAGGAGTAATTAATTGTGACATGCTCACTCAAACTTAAAAAAAAAATCATTTTGTAGCGAATCATTTATTAAGAAAAATAAATAAACTTAACACAAAAAGAGAAAAAAAATAATAATAACTTGGTCCTAAGTATTTACCATTATACCCATAATGATTGGCCATGGTATTGTTATACATAATGGAAAGTTATTTATATAACAAATCGACTGGTGGGCCATAAATTGGGAGAATTCGTACATACTCTAAATTTCTGAGGACATGCAAAACTTGATAATAGATCTCGTTGTTAAAAGTCGTTAATAATTAATAACATAAGGTGAATATAGATGCTTATCGTTCATTACTAAGAGGTAAATCTTATGATGAACAAGAGAAAGAGTAATTTATATATAGAAGTATGTGCTTTAAGTAATATATATGTATGTCTAGTAACAAAGCACAAAGTGTAATTGAAAAAATTCATCGACGTTCCTACGAAGAAACACTTATGGTACTAGAACTTATGCCTTATCAAACATGTTAATCACTTTTTAAATTGGTTTATTCTGCACCAGCAAATACTATTCACAATATGGGTTTAAACGAATCAAGTTTAATCATTATTAGAGTGGAAGTTAACAAGAGTACTACCGTAAAAAAATTAAAGTCTAGAGCTCAAGTGCCTAGTTATCCAATAAAAAGACCCACGTGTCAAATAACTATTGTATTAAAAGATATATCTGTAAATGAAAAATATTATAAAAGATTCAAATCCGCCTTATTATGCTTAAAAATCTCTAGATGGCTAAAAAAAAAAAAGTACACAGATATGACGTGTTATAATATATGTGATATTGGAGGATTATGGGGCAAAAAATAAATCCGCTCTATAGATATGACCTGAGATACTAGACGTTTTTGACAGGGCAAAGAGACTCAGACCTTACTATTTAGAGAAGAGAGGGACGAAAGATTCTAAATAGTACCTATGGTTATGAGTAATTTCAAATTGGTTTCTTTGTCAACATTCAGCTAGTCTCCAGACTAAAAAATACCGGTGTGGCCATTGACCACGTCATTAACATTGTTCAAAAGATCACACGTCAGCGTAAATAATAAAATTTGAAAACAAATTTAAAAAAGTGAGTAAAATACTTTAACAAGTCACTAGAAAATTAAATAAACTAAAACTCAATAAAAAATTGAAAAAAATAAAACCCATAAACAGGTAAAAAAAAATTAGAAAACGAGTAAATTTATTATGTAAGAAAACCTCATTAAAAATATTTTAAAAAAATCATTTACAATTTTAAACATTTTCTTACCATGATTACAATTGGTACTACTTAGAAGCTTTTTAAACTATAGTTATAGTGTTTGAAAAACTCAAAACCACAAGGGCTAGAATAGTACTTTTTACAATGTTTTTATAATTTTTTAAAAAATTTCTTTCGATTTTTTTTCTACAATGTAGGTTTTTTAATTTTTAAACATTTTCTAATATTTTACTTTAACTCTATTTGTATAATATTATATTGCTTTTTAATATTTTCTATTTTGTGATGTTTCCTGTTGGCATGGCTCGTCGACTGAGGTTTCCTTTACAGTACTAGTATTGGATTAATAAAATTTATTTTTAAATTTTGATGAAAAGTATATGTTTTTCATATATCTAAAACCTCTTTATCCATAACTCCACATTGGATTCATCAAAATAATAATATAATATTATTTTTTTAATAATAATATTTTTTTATTTTTTCTTTCATATTTTATAATTACACTAACCAAATTTAATTTGATACTTAAATTATTGTTTCTTAATTAATTTTTTTTTCTCAACCTAATTATTTAACAAACACATTTCGACAACTATTCTTCTACCCAATAATCATATATAGAATTTATTAAACTAACAAACACATTTACAATTCTTTCATCCAACAAACATATTATGCCAATATATTAACCATGAATTTACGTAGCTCATCAGATTAGATAGAAGGCCCTTTTGAAGATTTACAATAAGTGTTAACGTCAAAATGATAATTGGTTTGCTCTGAAGATATAAAAGCATTTGTGCTGCCACCATGCTATGCATCAAGAAAATCAACCAGATAGAGAATGTGAAAACCCACATGAGTTGGCAATCTACAATGACGTCGAATCAAAAATGAAAAACAGAAGAAAGAAAAACGGGAGTCATGGCAGTAATAAGTTTGAAGAAGACATAGGTATCCCTCCAAATTATGAGTGGTAACTACCTCTGCAATGTACTAGGAGTAAGTATCTTCCAATGGGTATTTCTCACTATCATAAAACAGCATATGCTCTGCAAATTAAAAAAAAAAAAAAAAAAAAGAGATAGAAAAAAGCTTATTTGCATCTAACCCCACTTCAAAATTTCAATGTTTGCTAAGTTAATCCGTATATAAACAAAATCTTTCTATAGTAAGTGACATATACTCAAATCAGAGAAATGTACACATGTTGTCCAAGTTCATTATCTTCAACTTCACATCAGAAGCTACGAGCATTCGTTGAACAGCTTTCAATTATACAAAAAATATCTGTGGGTATTTATTTAAAGAACAAGCCCATGGAAAAAACTTACTGAGCCACATTGCAAATTTGCAGTAAAGGAAGTAGCACCGAAACTAACGGTAAAACAGACAAATATATGCAATTGAATATAGAATGCATAAAACTATAATTCTATATAATAATATCTCAAAAAAAGAAAAACTTACTGAGAAAATGGGTGAGGCCCGGAAGGCCTTCGGGGTCATTGAAGTAGCCCACCCTGACATCCATGGTAGCAGCACACTGGAAAAAGAAAGATGAAAATGAAAACCAGCTGACGAACACAAGAGATGAGCCTTAAAGATTATAATCGAGACTATAAAATCAGAAAGAGAATTAAATCTAAAACAGGATATGACATGATCGTAAACAACACTAAGGAAAAAAAAAAAAAAAAAAGACCGGATTGCCTTATCGGTATTAGGATTCCTGATGAGAAGGACCTCAAGGGAGTTCTTGAGGACGGTCTTTCTGTACTCCCTTTTTGTCAGTCCTCGCATTGAATATCTCCACTAGCTCTCCGTTTACAACCGCCATGACTGAATGCAGAATGCGTGTGGGGAAGAGACGACGACGAAGACTCGGAGACAGTTTAGAATTATAAAGACAAAAAGGAATTGGAGAAAAAGGGAGAGGAAGAAAGGAAATTTGGGAATCGGGAAGAAAGGGAGAGGAAAAATGGAAAAGGGATTTGGGGATTTTTGGGGTAGAGAAGAAAGCAGAGAAGAGAGGGAAGAAAGAAAGAAATTGCATGTGAAAGAGAGATTTTGATAATAAAATAATTCGATAGATGTTGAATTATAGTTCTTTAAATTTGAAGATAAATGAGAATCTACTGTAGCTGAAAGCTTCATATTTGAGTAGAAAATGAATCCAATGCAGTGTTTAAAGTAAAATTCATCAAATTTTAAAGATTGGACTCATTTGACTATGCATCTTCTTTTGTAATTGGCTATGCTTAGGTAAATATGTGTCATGTTAATATTTTTCTTCATTATCGATTGAATTCTTTTTCAACACTCGGAAGCGGTTAAAAAAAAATCAAAACCCCATCGTAAAAGGTAATTTTATAATAAAAGATTATACCTATTCCTATTCTTAATTTTTGTTCGCGTGTCGAAGTTAGATAATTGTGTTAGTGTCACTTCAAACCAATTAACTGTTTGTTGATCATGACCGGTCAATGACACCTCAACATAATTTTATCTAAACAATGGTGTGGCATGCAACGTGTCTTGCCACATCAACAATGACCAAACCCATCCGACGTAGTTGTGGGATTGTCATGTTAGCCTGTGCACTACATTCCGTACACTTGGAGTTCTTCATGATTATGCGGTTAGAACAAAGGATGGTATTAGAAGTGACCTTGCAATGTGAAGTCGTCGATCTCTTCACTATTTTCCATTTCTTACAAACAAGGACCTAGTTGGCAAGTGTTTGACGCACCGAACTGTGTTGAATTATTAGGAGTGTAAGGAGGAAAAATAAAGAAGCCCATACGGGCCAACCACCCAGCCTATCCCACTATAATTAGAAACTAGGGGACAAGGGGGGTTAGGAAATAATGAGGGTGTGAGGCAGTCAAGAGGTAACGTGGGTGCTAGGGGGACCAGGAGGTAACGTGGGTGTAGGTGCTGGTAGAGGGGGCGCAGTCAGACACCCAAAACGGGCTTGGCAAGCATATGCAGGAAAAGGGATTAAGATAAATAGAGGAGGAATGTCTTCTTCTTTTGGGTCATCAGTTCTCCTTCTTCTTGGTCAACTTCTCCTTCGAGACTAGGTACATAGGGAGCTCTAGTGGAGGCCTCTTCTACAGTAAATTTATATTTAGCATCACCATTGTACAATGAGATATGAGAGACTATAAAAGACTATAAACAAGAATATTATAGTAGATTTCTCCTCCCCAGACCCCGTGGACGTAGGTTTGGTGCCAAACCACGTAAATCTTGGTGTAATCTCTCATGACTTTCTCAGCTCTTATTTTTCATTCATTGCCATGGACGTAAGCACCGCCATCGTACAGCTGCACCGGAACACTACTTGGGGCTCCAAACAACATCGAACGAGCCCAAGTCGCCCCAATGGGCCGGGAATGATTCTTTCTCCCATTCTGGCCTGTTGAGCGATTTTTACCGCATCAACATTAGCGCTGTCTGTGGGATCTGATTTCCTCTCTTCGTCTGAGGTGGGACAAGGACGATTTCTTGGCGCACTGAATAGATCATCGGATGAACGGATAACACCCTTCCAAATGAGTATTCCCAATTATTTTAACGTTTACATTTATGAAGAATGGGTGGATCGTGGGCGAGAAAAGATTAAATCTTTCTCGCCCAGGCGAGGGACTCAGTCAACTCCTCGTCCCTGTATTCGAATCGCTCTACCACAAAAAAATACACTGCTTGGACACTTGCACTTCCTAGTCGTTAGTGGGCAAATACTATGCATCTAAAAGTGTACAGTAGCCACGAGGTAGGGCACAGTCCCGAGTGGGCATTGTGCACAGTGCTGCCCACGTAGAGGCCGTGCATGGCATTGTTCACAGTGCCATGCAAGGCAACCAAATGGGTGCACGTCCCGTGCACCTGTGGGCAGCCTCTTGCCCACGTTGTGGTGCCACCAACGGTCACTCCGGGCCACCGCGAGGGCTGTCGAAATTCTCTGTCGCGGATGTGAAGTTCACCAAAGTTGCTGGCCGTGCACCGCAGGGCAACATCTACAGGGGCGGACCTACCTTCGTGGTTGGCCCCCCCAAAACATTTTCAAAAATCTCATTTAGTACTTAGTTGTCTAGGTTTCTTTTAATTTTTTAATAATTTTTTCATAATTACACATTTTTTTTGTCATTAATAAAATCTCACATTCTCTTTTTTTTTTTTCTTTTTTTACATCTCATAAGTGACAATAGAATATCTTGGTCTCTTTTTATAAGCTATTTGGTAAATTTACAACCTCATTTTTCTTATTTATTTACAATTTTCCTTTTAAGTCTTCCACTAGCTAGCTTGTTTGGATTAGTTTTGTTAATAAGTACATATATTATATATATAACTACCATCGAGTTAACAATTAGGAGTGAATGCAACAAATCTCACATAGCTATTTCTATCTATATTATAGAAACTTTACAATATTCAATCTTAGATTCAACAAAAAGTTTATAGTTGTTTACTTAATTTTTATCATTTGCTTCAAAAAGTCTTACATGATTATTTTTATCTTAATTTTTATCTTTCACTTGAGTTCGATGGAGCTCAAATAAGAAGTTTAGATGGGTGGTTTTAATAATTTTGTTTGTCCCTAGATAACAACCTTATATAGTTAATGTTAAATGTCGGTGACACACTTTGTTACTTTAAATGTCAGTTACTATTTACCCCTACATACGACACACTTTACTAATCGCCCTCCCACGCACCAAATCCTAGTTCCGCCCTTGAACGTCTACACGTTGCCCAATGCGCCTGAGAGGCTCATGGCTGGCCACTATTAGCCCGTCTGACTCTCCGGCGACCACCACTTGGGTCGCCGTGAGTTTCTGTCTGGAGTGATGTGATCCCACTCCCGGGGTGTCGCATCCAGCGGTCAGTCTGCAGTCCACAACGCACACCAACGTGCGCATGGAGAGGCTACGACCTCGCTGTGGTCTGGCCAAGGGCTGTGCTGGCGGTGTCCATGTGAACCGTCAGCATCTATCCCCTTGGAGATGACCCGTGGCCGACACCTCCATGGTCCTCCTCTTATTCGGCTCGGCAAACACCCCACCTCCTCCACCTCTTTGGCTCAACAACCACCTCCTCTGCTCAAGGTTATCCACAACAACACTTCGGTTTGAGCACACCTCGTATGAGGTCCTCATCTGCTCATGGTTCTCCATGGCAGCACTTCGGCTCGGGCACACCCTGCATGGGGTCCTCCTCTGCTCTTGGTTTCCACTGCAGCACTTTGGCTCTAGCACACCCCGCATGGGGTCCTCCTCTGCTCATGGTTCTCCACGATCGCACCTCGGCTCGGGCACACCCCACACGGGGTCCTCCTCGAATCATGAAGCAGTACTTGCATGGCAGCCCCTACTCTAGAACCACCCTCACGTGACTCGAGATTCACCAGCTTGAAGGTCACCTGCTTGGCAGTCGCCAGCTTGGGAACCATCGGTCCTTCACATTGCTCCCCTCAGCTAGGGAGCTTGTTGCTTGGGAGACAACAACTCAGCACCTCCTCAGCTCACCATCTCGGAATCTCCACAACCCAACTCCTTAGGACTGCGCTGCCTAGGATTTACTCAGCTCGGGATTGATCCACATGCTGTGCAGAAGTCATAGCCAGAACTCGCTCCACTCGAGAGTCTCCATCACAACCCTTCCAGCTCGGGAGTCATGTAGATGGATCCTAGCGGCATGGGAAGCTCATGCATGGTAGCCCACCAACTCAGGATAAAACCACCTTCACGGGGATCACCGGCTCAGAAATCATCTGCCCGGGAGTCGTCAACTCAAGAGCCACCAACCCTTCGCGTTGCACCCCTCAGCTCGGAAACCTCACTTGCACGGGGCTCAATCACTTAGTCTGTACCAGCCATTTGCATGGGTTCGGACCCGACCAGTCACCACAAAGGAGTAAACCTGTGGACTCCACGCTTGCATGGGACTCGAACAATGATGCACAGGGCTCAGATAGTGCACCATCTGCAGGGCTCGGGCAGGACTCATTTGCATGGATAGGACCGTTTCTCACTTGCTCAGACGCGGTTCCTTAGTATCACGAGACTTGTTGGAACCCACGTTGAGTCAAGCTTGCATGTCCCACACAATGATGCCCATGGACTATAAAAAAAATAAAAATTAGAGAGAGAGAAAAGGAGGGGAGAGGGGCAAAGCAACAGACCGGACAATTTTTGATCATGCAAGGATGGACTAGAGAAACTAAAAACTTTTTGGTATTGCCTCTCAAAATTTGTGTGAATTTATTTCCACTAACTAAATTACTTCCAGTAGCTATGGGCCCCTTGGCTCATTGCAGGGTAAGGTCCCAAGTCTCCGAACTGGGTATTGATCCCTCGTCCAACAATGCTGAGTCCTTACACTTGGAAGAAGACGAGCCCCTCGACTCGCTATGGGAAAAGGTCCCAAGTCTCCGAACTGGGTACTGACCCCCTGTCCAATAAAGTCGAGTCCTTAAACTCACAAGAAGATGGACCTCTTGGCTTGCTGCGGGGTAAGGTCCCAAGTCTCCAAACTGGGTACCGACCCTCCTGCCAACAAAGTCGACTCCTTACACTTGCAAGAAGACAGGCTCCTTGACTCACTGCGAGGTAAGGTCCCAAGTCTTCGAATTGGGTACCGACCCCCCGCACAACAAAGCTGAGTCCCTACACTCGCAGAAAGACGTGCCCCTAGACTATCTGCGGGGTAGGATCCCAAGTCTCCGAATTGGGCACCGACCCCCTGTCCAACAAAGCCGTGTTCCTAAATTCACAAGAAGACGAGCCCCTTGACTTGCTGCGAGGTAAGGTCCCAAGTCTATGAACTAGGTACTGACCCCCCATCCAACAAAGTCAAGTCCCTATACTCACAAGAAGACGTGTCCCTTAACTTGCGTTGAGTGCCACGCTCGAGCCATAACCACTGTCAGTGGGTTACATTTGGGAACGGGCCTACAGAGTTAACAGGCCTCCCAGCTCCACAACAGCCATGCATGGGTTACCTTCGAGAATGAACTGACGGGCTCGGCAACCGCCTAAAGTGGACCCAACGGGTTGACGGGCCCTCTGATGTCTTTGCATGAGTTACTTCACACAAACTCCAACACTAACAACAAAACAAGGCATCAAACGAACATACACTTTACAAATAAACATCTGAGGTCCACGCTCACGCCATATGCAGTCGAGCCAGCCTCCTGCCACATCCGAGCTCCACGCTAGCATCATATGCGGTCGAGCCTGCCTCCCGCCACATCCGAGCTCCACGCTCGCACCATATGCGGTTGAGCCTACCTCTCACCTTAGATGAGTTTCGCACTTGCACTCTACGCATTCGAGTCCATCTCCCGCGTTAGATGAGCCACACACTCGTACTCTACACGGTCAAACCTAAGTTCGGAAATATTTATTGTTTGCGCCATGGGAACAAATGAATGGGAACTAGCCTTCGGAATTTACTTCCCAACATATCTAGCTAGATCAAGTCAACAACATTTTTATCTCTAGAGATTTTCAAGGTCCTTACTTACCCTTAAGAATCGTGGGCTATTATGAGATGGAAAAATAAAGAAGCCTATACTGGCCCAACCACCAAGCCTAGCGCACTTGGATTAGAAACTAGGGGACAAGAGGGGGGACAAGGGGGTCAGGAGATAATGGGGGTGTGGGGCTGTCAGGAGGTAATGTGGGTGCCAGGAGGGGCCAGGAGGTAACGTGGGTGCAAGGGTTGGCAAAGGGGGCGCAGTCAGACACTCAAAATGGGCTTGGCTGGCTCATGGGGGAAAATGGATTTAGATAAATAGAGGAGGAAGGTCGTCTTCTTCTGGGTTTCAGTTCTCCTTCTTCCTGGTCGACTTCTCATTTGAGACCAGATATGCAGGGAGCTCCAATAGAGGTCTCTTCTCCAGTAAATTTATATTCAGTATCATCAATGTACAGTAAGATATGAGAGATCATGAGAGGCTATAAACATGAATATTATAGTGGAGTTCTCCTCCACAAACTCCCGTGGACGTAAGGCTAGTGCCGAACTACGTAAATATTGGTGTCATCTCTCTTTATTTTCTCTGCTCTTATTTGCCATTCACCATCATGGACGTACGCATCGCCGTCGTACAACAACACTGGAACACTGCCGGGGGCTCCAAGCAACACTGAACGAGGCCTAAGTCGTCCCAGTAGGCCGGGAATGACTCTTTCTCCCCTTCCGATCTGTTGAGCGATTTTTGCCGCATCAACAAGGGGTGACAATTCGTATTCGTAGGTTGTGTTTGTGTTTTGTTATGTCATGAATCTCAAATTATATGTATCAACCAGAATACGATCCATTTAACTAAATGAACCAGATCCTAAAATCCTTACATGAACCGTATAAGTAACTGGTGAGACGAGACGATCCACCTAACCCTTTTCGTATTAATGGGTTGACTTTACCTGTATATTTATTTTTTAACCCAATTAATATAATTTCATATATAATCGAAGGATAACTGCATAAATCATTCACAATTACAAATGATCTCGTGATAAGATATTTTACTATCAATACCCAAACCAATAATATATAAGAAAATTAATATTTCATAAAATAAGACTACATGTTAACACAAAAATATACTAATTTAAGATATTAAATAGTCAAATACCAATATTAATATTATATCCCCTAAACAAAAATAAACATATAAAATCAAATATTTACAAAATTTGAAAATAAAATTTAGTCATGTAATACAGGTTGATTACGGGTTAACCTGCAACTAACCCAACCGGATTATTAATCGAGTCTTATCAGGTCAATCCATTTTGACCAAAGTCCATTTATATCAAATCTAAACCTACTTATTTTGTGTTATATTTGTGTCGGACTCACAGGTCGTGTCATATATTATCATCCCTATGAGTTTTTAATTCTTTTAGAGGGAGGCTACAAACACCGAAAAATACAACGAACTCTACTTGGATTAAGCAAGATTCTTGGTACTGCTCATTAATGTTTATGTAATCAATATAAAAATTTGGCTTAGCCCAATAAAACTCGTGCTAATCATCCATGCAACTATCACTTTTGAATGCTTATATCATCAGCATAATCCATGATTTTAGAAGTAGACCGTGCACTATCCCCATTTTTTATGTTTAGTCTGATTAAAGTGTTATTTTGTCTTATGATTATTTTAGGATATTAATCTTTTAGCTTTAATTTTAGGGTTGATTTTATTTCATTCTCACTTTTTATTCTTATTTCAATTTTTACATCAGTAAAGAAGATGAGTGCGTCTGTCAGTTGGGTTCAAACCCATTTATGGAAATACTATATCCAACCCACCGATCCATTTATCTGTTAGAAAATGATTAATTTACAATTAGTTTACCACTATATTTAAAATGAAGGGTAATTAAGTAAAATGATAAATTTTCAATTAGTTCACCAACTGATTATCCTTATTTGTTATTTCTTCATCTTTCAAATCTATCTATAATAAAATAGCGACTTTAGACCCAACCCAGTAGGAACTCATGTGATAACTTGGACCAAAGTTCCCCCTTTGCGGATCCCATATTGGCCTGAAATACCCCTACTACAAATATTGATTTGACTAGTGTACATATCTGAATGGATTAAAATAGCAATACAACAAATCGAATTAGGCAGGGACACCCATGATCTAAATCAAATCAGCCGATAACAACCAGAAATCTCTAGAACTATCGACAACTAGAAATCTCCACAACCAACTTCACCTTCATCTTCATCTTCTGTCGCACTCCCCACTATCCATCTACCTTATTTTCTCATTTTGCCTCTTACTTCTTCTACAAAGAATTTGCAGAGTCATTTATTTTCATCGACATCATGCTCGTGGTAATTGTTAATGCCTCGTCCTCTAAATGTAAAGGTTCTCTATGTATAATCTCAAAGTCAGGACCTCATAGGGACCGACCATGGTGCAACCCATGGAAGAGACTAGCCATTTCTAGCTTCATCTTTTGAGTACTAGTGATGTCGTGGATATGAGAACTAGTGAGCAACACGACACAGCCATGGTGATGCAAGCACTTTGCTCAACATTGTGCTCGCCGAGACTAAGCACTTTGCTTCCTGTTATGTTCGCTTGGGTGGGGAGAACTATTGCTTGCCTCAGAGTTTGAGAACGCTTCACTCACTTGTGGTGTGAACACCCTGATAGGTCCCAAATACATAGAGTATAAATGCTAAGATAAATTCGTTTCTCTTCGGGTGAGAAAGTACCACAATTTGGATAAAATGATTTCTTGCTCTCTTCACTAACAACTTTTGGCTGCTTAAATAAGCTAAGCCTACGTACAAGAAACCCGACATAAAAGGAAAACTGGTAGCTAACAATCGAAACAGAATCACACGTAAAAACAGAACATGCAAACACACGTAAACTGTAATCAACACATGTCCTACGGAAATAAACATGCGGAAATAAATTCATGCAACAGAAAATGACC
Source organism: Juglans microcarpa x Juglans regia (assembly GCF_004785595.1). Classification (NCBI taxonomy): domain Eukaryota; kingdom Viridiplantae; phylum Streptophyta; class Magnoliopsida; order Fagales; family Juglandaceae; genus Juglans; species Juglans microcarpa x Juglans regia. The sequence goes on along the minus strand of NC_054600.1, from coordinate 11,197,029 downwards.
CAGTCCATGCCGCCTACATGCAACGTCTCCCACGTGAAACCTCATCCCTAATACTTGGAATTTGGCTTAAGGTTTCTCCCTGAACGCCGAGGCCTATCACACCCTCCTGGCCAAGCGCTTTTGCTTGAGTTCTGGATTGTGGGCGTGATTTGCTTGCCCTGTAGTGGACCCACCTTTGTTTGCCCGGTGGTGTGCATATGCTTTGCTCGCTCTCGTGGTGAGATCGCTATTTGGTTGCCTTATGGGACCAGAGCTTTGCTCACCCTCCGGGGGCCCGAGCGCTTTTGATCAACATTGTGCTCGCCCAAGAGGGTGGCAAGCACTACTTATTAATATAGTCTTCACTCGGAGCGAGTACTTTTGGTTGCCCTTAGGATGTGCACTTTCTCTTGTTAGTCCATCGAGTGAGCACTCTTATCTTGCCTTGGGGTACGAGCACTATTTGTTGACCTCGGGTATGAGCTGTTGCTGCTTGCCCTAGATCGAACAACAACAGCTCGCCCTAGGTTGCTTGGTCACCCCTACTCACCTTGTGGTTCAAGCTGTTGTCGCTCGCCAAGGGGTTCGAGCATTCTTTACTAGCTCTAGCCAAGGGGGCGAGGAATGTTGCTCTTCAAGTGGTGAGCTTTGTTGCTCGCCCCGGGGTTCAAGTTGTTGCTCCTCATAGTGTTTGCCTTGGGTGTAAGCACTTTCGCTTGCTTGTGTGGGAGCTGTGGTTGCTTTTCCCGACATTCGAGCTCTCTTAGCTCACCCTAGGGTCCGAGAACTTTTTGCTCACCCAGGTTGCAGACAATCTTTGTTTTTGCCAAAAACTGAGCACTATTGCTTGCATTTCAAGTTATTGCTCGTCCTTTGAAGTTTGGGTAGTCTTTGTTTGTTTCTCTTGGGTTTCTGGCACGATTGCTTACCCTCCGGGCTGTTGCTAGCCCTCCAAGGGTTAAGAGTAGTCTTTGTTTGTTTCTCCTGGGATTAGAGCGATTGACTAAAATGTCCCTTTATAGATTTAGTAATAGACTAAAATATCCATGCTACAGATATTGATTTGATCCGATTACATTGCCCTTTTGGACCAAGTTGTTTGGTCCGATCAATTTGCTCAGTTTTTGGGCTTTGAACACTCTTTCCTCGCTATGGGTAAGATACTTTTAGAGGTTGGGGTGAGACCAATTTGATTGAGGTCGGATACTTTTGGAGACTCTGGTACGCTTTACATTTTTAGGAGCCGAGCTCACTCACGATCTGACCAATTTGATCAAGGGTCAGATACTTATAGTGATCGAGTACACTTCACATGCTCGGAAGCCAAGCTCCCACTCCAATCAATTTTATCGAATGGTTCAATACTTTTGTATAATGATGTATGCTTTACAAGCTCAAGAGTGGAGCTCCCTCGTGATTCAGCCAATTTTTACCATCAAAGTGCTTCACGAAAGTGACAAAACTATCCCTCTAGAAATTTAATATTGGTCGTCGTGGTGGACAAGAAATTACCGTATACTATATTTTCATAACATCATTTTTTTATTTCCCTCTTCAAATTCAATATAGGGGGAATCCAGCACTTGAAAGGCTTGTTATTTAGTAACTACTTTTTATTTATAAAATTAAAATTGGAAAAAAAGGAAAAAAATAACGAGGTCAATCATGGAGTGAGTAGTGAGTATGGTCCATTAAAATAGTGGTGTTGGGCCGGCACCTAAATCCAAATAGCACATCTAAATAGTGGTGAACTGGTATATCGAAGCGAACCGAACGATTCCGATTTTCCTTTTTCTAGCACCAGATCGATTTATATAAATATATAATTTTAGTTTTTATATTATATAAAATATTTTTTATATGATTTTTATATTATACATAATTTAGATATCTAATATATATAATTATATATAAAATAATATTCTATTATATGCTAAATTATTAATTAAAATAACATTAAAATTTAAAATCCTATATAAATAACAATATATTATCACTATAATCTATAGTATTAGTAGTTATATTAATATAATATCACTATATATTATAATATACTATAATATATCACCATAGTTTATAATACAATTATAATATACTACAATATATCATCACTATATTCTTATATACTTTAACATATATAAGATATTATTATATATACTATCTATATAATATGCCAGAAAAATCAGACTGAAACTGGTAAAATCGAAAGTACCAGTTTGGAGGTATAACCGCTGCGGTATCTGTTTTTTAAATCTCAAAACCGGTATAAACCAATTCGATTCTAAAATATGTCCAAAACCGAACTGAACCGAACCGGATCGATTAGACCTCTACTATTTTGGATAATGGGATGCCCATTTGTGATTCATCCTATTTGACTTTCTTATTAAAAAAAAAAAAAAAAAAACGGAGGAGGAGGAGGAGAGAAGCCTGAAACCGGTGATTACTGGATATAAGATAAATTTGAATTGAAAGAAAAAGAAAGTCGTTGCTATTTGGAAGTCCCAACTATTTATATGCGTTTGAAGGGAGAGAGATTTGAGAAACAGAGGAGAAATATCCTTCCGTTTTCTCTCTTATTCTTCTTCCATTTCAGTAAATCCAATCCATTTCCGGGAGCTGTCGTAGTTCCGGAGGATTGCCGAACATCCGTGATTCGCAGGGTCTATGTTGTTCCCAACTCCAAAGTCGAGGTATCTCTCCAAGGCTTCTCGGGACATTCATGGCAAGAAGCCCGACGTCGAGCGCAGAAGAGCTCCATCACTGTTTGCTCTGACCCTTGGCGTAAGAGGTAAGAATTTGTGGTTTTGCCTTTGCGTTTTCTTGGGAGCGTCCTCCTCCGTTTGGATACAGAAGATTTTGAAGTAAAAAGAAATTAAGAAATAATTGATTTCTTCATTTCTCGTATCTTAGTTTTGTATGGAGTTGTACGAGCCGAGCGACGCGGGTCAAGGAGTCTTTGGAATCAAAACCTGTTATCAGATTTTATAATTATAAGTCGCGGCTTGAGTTTTATGTACAGAAGGCATGGCAGCTTCGATCGGTTTTTACAGAATATTTTTAACAAAACTTTCTTTTTCATGAATATTTTTAACAAAACTTAAAACCTCTCTGTTTTTTTTTTTTAAAAAAAAAAAAAAATTAAAAACACCAGCAGCGCCCTGCATTCTATCCTGTGCTGTGTAACTGTGTGCATATATAATCTAAAGGATCTTCCATTGAATATTTGATCTACAAGGTTCCCTTTATGGACGGGTAATTGTTCTCAACTATGCCTACTTGAGAGGTTTACTCAACGAAAAATAGATGAATAGTACATTTTACATGTAGAGAAGTACTTTAATTCATATGTATTTTACATTGATTTTACATAATCGAATGGAGACCTTATTTTGACTTGATTTTATCATTTTACATAAAATGCAAGATAGATAAACCATTGTGAGTGCTCAAATGTAAGTGAATATTTATTCACCCAGAGTAGTAGTTACCTATTTAGGGCGTGTGCAAAATTCTTTTCAATATTACCTAGTTTTTAGCTTTATGTACTCACTAGCAGGTATATAGGGATTGCTATCTTTAAAGTGGTTTTGTAAGTATTATAATATCCATCCTTTTGTTACCATTGTTATGTTAATCTTTGTTGTTGCTGTTGTGAATGTTATTTATATGATAACAGAACTTGGACTCTCACAATCCTTAGGTTGTATGGTTTGGCTCTCATCATAGCAGGTTCGTGCCACATCTCTGGATTCCTCATGTGTGACATAATTTTTAACTAATGCATGCTTTAAGTCAAGCTTGAAAATTCCATAGGATTACGACTTCATTTTACATAACAAATACCTTCAGGTGGGTTGCTTATTGACAAGCCCTTTTTGTCTTATTTTAATGTTGTTCATATTCTCCATTATGTCATGATTCCTTGCGTCTTTCATTGCACTCAATAATGATTTCTCATGTTGTCTTTGGCCTTGGAAAAAGAATAAGTAAAACAATGATCACGCTAATGATACCTTGTCTTGCACTTAAAACCACATTAGGTCTTCGGTGACTTGTTAGAATACTTGCCTGTTCAACGGACATTGGTGTTTTGCTGAGATACTGTCCCGATAAGGTCTTAGGTGCCTTGTGGACTTACAAGCCTAATAGAGTTTTGATGCCCTTTTGAGTCACTAGCACATGCTAGATCTTTGTTGTCTTATCAAACATGAGCCCAATTGGGTCTTAGGTCCATGTCGGGATACTAGCTCGATGGCATCTTGATTGGCTTGCCGGGGTACTAGCTCGACAAGGTATTTGGTGCCCTTTCAGGGTACTAACCCTCACAAGGCCTTTGTTGTTCAACTGAGTTACTTTGCCAATAAATAGCTCTTACAAGGTCTTAGAGTTTTAGGTGCCTTGCCGAAATAAGTCCAACAGGTTATGTGTGCTCAATTGGGGAAGTTCCCAATGCAACATCTTTGGGTTCTAGCTCATGCAAGTTCTTTGTTGCCCTACCATGCCTTGCAAGGGTCCTAGGTGTCTTGCCAGGATACTAGCCTGTGCAAGGTCAACCTTGATTAGGTACTAGACTAGTAGGGTTTTTGGCGCCATTGTACGACGGTCTTGCATGCCTTGTCGGGTGCTAGCCTGACGGGGTATTGTACTAGCTGAATAGGGTTTTATGTGTCCTGTTGATGTACTAGCCCAAGAGGATCTTTGTTGTCCATGCTGGAGTACTAGCCCACAGTGCAAATGGTACCAGGCAAACTAAGTCATGTGTGCATTGTGGTTCAATGATAGGATCTTTGGTGCCAGGTCGGGATATTGCCCCTAACAAGGGTTAGTTCCCAATAGGCCACCAAAGACTCTAAAATGCTCAACTAGGCACCAAAGATCTTGGATGAGCTAGTACTCTAGCAAGACACATGAGACTTGTCATACTAGTACCCTGGCAGGTAGGGTGCTCAAACTTAGCCCGGCAAGTTCTCCAGAAGTTGCACCAAATACCATATTTGTGTCAGAATTCTGACATATGCACCCATGTCTATGTCAAGTAGGGCACCAAAAGTAGTCTCTATATTCGTGTTGGGATTTATACACTGACAAGGCACCAATGATAGTATCGCAACAAAGCTTTAAAGATCTTGCAAGGCTAGTAGCATGGAAAGGCATCAAAGACCTTTCATGGGCTTAAAACCTTGATAGGACAACAGGGATTCTGCAAGGGCTTGAACCAAAATAGGGCAACAAAGATCTTGCAAGGTTTAGAACCCAATTACCTTCCATGACAAAGACCTTGCAAGAGCTAGAACCTTGTTGGTAGGGCACCAAAAGACCTTACAAGGGTTAGTGCCCAACAGGGCACCAAAGACTGCAATGCTCAACTAGGCACCAAAGGTCTTTGGTGCAAATGGTACCAGGCCAACTAGGTCTTGTGTGCGTTGTGGTTCAATGATAGGATCTTTCGTGCTAGGTTAGGATATTTAGTTCCTAGCATGCCACCAAAGACTCTATGCTCAACTAGGCACCAAAGATCTTGCATGTGCTAGTACTCTACCAAGACACATGAGACTTGTCAGACTAGTACCCTGCTAGGTAGGGTGCTCAAACTTAGTGTTTGCATAAAAATATATCTGCAAGTATACATAATTGTAATAAGTAATAAAGTGTTTTAAAGAAAATAGTTATCAAACCCACATAGAATAATTATCCTGTTAAGTATTGAAGTTGACTAAATTAATTACTATTTGAAAAACTGAAAACTGAATAATGGTTTATCTAAATTAAACTGAACAAGAACATTAAAATTAAGATTTTAATAATAATGAGAATAGATCTATAGTTTGACTTCACCTAGCAAATCCCACACAATTTATTCTTCATTGTCATAGAATCTCAATTAGATAAAAATCTATTAACTATTCAATATTTTCTCTCTAACAATACCAAAAATATCTCAACTAATAACTTTGTATCTCTATGTGAATTTAACTAATTGGAGACTGATTAAGTTCTTTGGATTTTTCTTGAAAATCACACTAGTCACGGTAAAGCATCTCTACTTTCGCTCAACTAATGGTGTTTAATCTTATAATTTTAATCACAACTCACCTCTCGATCTCATTGTGATTCAATAGATCAAATAATAGTTAGCTAGAAAATTGCAAGCATTAAGAACAAGTAATAAACACTTAATCATGGAAATATTAAAAATAAAATAATTTGGAATATAAATTGTGTATTCAATGCTAGGCTACATCAAAGCTCTAGAAAATAAAATTAGTTCATAATGATATTAAAAAGAAAAAGAATAAAATTGGTGTTCTTTGTTGAAGTCGGTTGATGATTCAGCTCTCGCCTCTGCCCTCTAGTTCCACCTTCTAGAAAGAACACTTCAGAGATAAAAATTGGAACTCTAAACCTAAACTTAGACTCAGAAACATAAAACTCTCAACCTCCAATTCAGAACTCCAACCTCTTCCCACAAGATAGGATTAAATAGATGTCGAAATTCAAATCTGGAAATAAGATAGATGCGGCTACCATTTCACCTAAAAATCTGGAAAATAATTTCTAAAAATAGATGTTAACATAAAAGGAAATTATTCTGAGAATAATGAGATTATCTAAAATGGAAGATTAAGTGATATACAGCTTGAATTGCGGATTTGGGAGGATTTGGTCGCCAATAGATTGATTTTAAAACTCGAATTCAGTGGTCAGCAACAGATTGATCTCGGTCGGGATGAATGATCTCACCGAGTAGATGTCGTGTACTGAATATAATTGGTGTGGAGGTCACAAATGAACGAGCATGGAGGTCACAAAGACCACACTGCCCTCTCCTCGCCTACCGAAAAGACTCCTCTCACATTTTCTAGTTGTTGCCAACAATGTCGTTTAGGTTGATCTTTTAAGTTAGTCGTTTAGACTAGTCGTCCAATCTAACCGCCTAGAGTCTTGTCGCCAAGTCTTCGTGCCTTTTAGTTGTGAGTCTCCTTGCCTACCGAGAGGTAAGCCCTCTCGCCTTTGGACGAGAAAAACCTCTTTGCTGCCCATGGGACAAGGCTCATCGCCCAAATCTCATCAGCTTTCTTAAGATCTCGCTGCCTTTCATCGGTCTGGATCTGTATTCTTTTCTTTTCTACCAAAAAACTTTCCTTTTGCACTAAATCTTCTCATTCTTCAAATCCAAGAAAATATGTAGAAATAAAATAAAATAAATATTGCTGAAGGGAAAATGATACTTTTCTTAAATAAAAAGCGATAAAAACACATAAAAAATAGCACTTATCACTTAGTTGGGCAAGTTCCATATTTGCATACTAAAAATAATATTGAGTAGGGCACCAAAAACCCTCCCAATATTCTTGTCGGGATTAGTACGTCAACAAGTAACCAGTGAATAGTACCGCGACAAAGCTCCAAAGACCTCGCAAGGCTAGTAGCATGGAAAGACAACAAAGACCTTTTGGTGGGCTAGAACCCATTGCCTTGCATGGCTAGGACCTTGCAAGAGCTAGTGCCTTGTCAGTAGTTCACTAAAAGTTAGAAGGGTTGGTGCCTTGTTCAAAGACTAAAATATTCAACTAGGCAACAAATATCTTACATGAGCTTGTACTCTAGCAAGGCAAATGAGACTTGTCGGGCTAGTACCTTGGCAAGTAGGACCCCAGACTTAGTCAAGCTAGTACCTTAGTTGTTGCACCAAAGATAATGTTTAGTTAGAATTCTAGCAGCGCACTGAAATACTATGTCGAGTATGGTACAAAAACCCTCCTTGTAATCGTGTTGGTATTAGTACGTCAACAATGTACCAATGAATAGAACTGCGACAGAGCTCGAATGAGCTTACAACAGGACACAAAAGACCTTCCATAAGGCTCCAAAGACCTTACAGTAGGACATAAAAGACCTTACATAAGGCTCCAAAGACCTTCTTGGACTACCTCAACAATGCATGTAAAACCTTGTTGAGCCACCTTACCTAATAAAGCACCCACATAGGCTATCAACTCAATAAGGCACGCAATATCGTAGCTCCTACAATCCTAATCGGCCTTACTAATCGTTGAACTCCATTGGCTAGTATGTTGGCAAGGCACCAAAGGCAAGGGTAACCTTTGGAAGGCAACAAAATGGGCTAGAACCTTCATTTTTTTTGGGGGGGGGGGGGGGGGGGCAAAAGAGATATTGCAAAGGCTAAAACCTTAATAGGGCTATCGAGATCTTGCAGGGCTAGAACCCAATTACCATGCACACGGCTAGGAACTTGCAACAGCTAGTACCTTGCCAGTAGTCCACCAAAAGACCTTACAAAGGTAGTGCCCAACACGACACCAAAGATTGAAGTATTCAACTAGGCACCAACGATCTTACATTAGCAAGGCACGTGAGACGTTTGAGGCTCATAGCCTGGCTGGTAGGGACCTCAGACCAGTCGGGGTAGTTGCCCTATAGTTGCACAATAGACCTTGTTTTAGTTAAAAATCTGACATGCACACGAAAGACCATTTTTGGGTTAAAAATATGTCGAGTAGAGTACCAAAAACACTTCACATATTTTTGTTGGGATTAGAATGCCAGTAAGGAACCAATGAATAGTTCCTCGACAGAGCACCAAAGACTTTGAAAGGCTCGTAGCACGAAAGGGCAATAAGGACCTTTTGTTGGCTAGATTCCAATTACCTGGCACGTCTAGGACCTTGCAAGAGCAAACACCTTGTCAGTAGCCCACCAAAAGACTCAGCAAGGGATAGTTCTCACCAGGGCACCCAAGATTGAAATATAAAACTTGCACCAAAAATCATGAGCTAGTACTCTAGCTAGGTCTGTGGTCCCATCCTGCTAGGGTATAGGGAGGGTTTTGTCGACATTCTGTGGTCCCATTCATTAGTGCCTTGTCGACATTCTATTCCCAACACAGTATAGGGAGGGTTTTACATGCCCGACCCAACATTGTCTTGGGTGCATATGTCAGAATTCTAATACAATCATGTTCTTTGATACTGAGGAAACAAAGATCTTGCAAGGTCTAGAACCCAATTACCTTGCATGACTAGCAGCATGCAACATACCTTACTCTAGTAAGGCACATGAGTTCTGTCAAGCTAGTACCCTGGCAGGTAGGGCACCCAGACCTAGTCGGGCTAGAACCCTAGTAATTGCACCAAAGACCTTCTTTGGGTTAGAATTCTGACATGCACACTGAAATCTATGTCGACTGAGGCACCAAAAACATTCGCTGTATTCGTGTTGGGATCTGTATGCTAACAATGCACCATTGAATGGTATCCTGACAGAGCTCCAAAGACCTTGCAACAAGACACGAAAGACCTTACATAAGGCTCCCAAGACCTTCAAAGGTTTGTATGTCGATAGGGCTCTAAAAGACCTTTTTAGGCAACATCGGCAGTGCATGTGAAACCTTGTTCAGCCCATACAACACCCAATAAAGCACCAACATTGGTGACCAACTTGATATGGCACGCAAAGCTGTAGCTCCCACAACCAAAATCATGTGTCTGTCGTGGTACTATTTTTCAGCGTTCTATTCCTAACACGAATATAGGGAGGGTTTTTGGTTCCTAACCGACATAGTCTTTGATGCATATTAGCAACAAAGATTTTGCAAGGGCTAGAACCTAATTACCTTTCACAACTTGGACCTTGCAAGAGCCAGTACTTTGTTGGTAGGGCACCAAAAGGCCTAGCAACGGATAGTTCCCACCACGGCACCGAAAACTAAATTATTAAACTAGGTACCAATGAATAGTTCGACGACAGGCTAGGATAGAAGGGTAAACAAGGACCTTTTGTGGGCTAGATCCCAATTACCTAGCATGGCTAGGACCTTTCAAGAGCTAATACCTTGTCAGTAGGGTGCCAAAAGACTAAGCAAGGGGTAGTTCTCACTAGGGCACCAAAGACTAAACTATTAAATTGGCACCAAAGATCATGAGCTAGTACTCTAGCTAGGTCTGTGGTCCCAACCTGCTAATGTACTACCTCGACAAGACTTTGTCGTGGTACTATTCATTGGTGCCTTGTCGGCGTTCTATTCCCAACACAAAATAGGGAGGGTTTTTCATGCCCTACCTGACATAGACTTGGGTGCATATGTCAGAATTCTAACAAAATCATGTTCTTTGGTACTAGGGCAACATAGATCTTACAAGGGCTAGAACCCAATTACCTTGCACGACTAGGACCTTGCAAGAGCTAGTAAATTGCTCTTTAGTAAGGCACATGAGTTCTGTCGGGCTAGTACCATGGCAGGTAGGGCACCCAGACCTAGTCCAACAGGAACCCTAGTAATTGTACCAAATACCTTGTTTGGGTTATAATTCTGAAATGCACACTAAAGACTATGTTGACTAGGGCACCAAAAACACTCGTTGTATTCGTGTTGGGATTAGCATGCTAATAAGGCACCAATGGATAGTACCTCGAAAAAGCTCTAAAGACCTTGCAATATGACATAAAAGATCCGATAAGGATCCCAAGACCTTATAAGGTTTGTACGTCGACAAGGCTCTAATAAAGCACCAACATAGGTGACCAACTCAATAAGGCACGCACGGTTGTAGTAATGGCTGATCACCACCTACTAGTCTAGGCCCCAAAGATCTTGCATGAGCTAGTACTCCAGCCAAACAAGTCTAGGTCTCGATCTTGCATGAGCTAGTACTCTGGCAAGGCACATGAGACCAGTGAGGCTAGTACCTTGGTTTGCAGGGACCCTAGACCTAGTCAGGGTAATGCCCCAATAGTTGCACTGAAGACCATGTTTCGGTTAAAAATCTGACATGTGCACCATAGACCATGTTTGGGTTAAAAATCTGACAGGCGTACCGAAGACTATGTCGAGTAGGTTAAAAAAAAACACTCCCCTGGTTCGTGTTGGGATTCTAACGCCGATATAGGGAGGGTTTTCGTGCCCTACCTGACATAATCTTATATGTGTATGTCAAAATTCTAATAAAATCATGTTCTTTCGTACTAGTGCAACGAAGATATTGCAAGGGCTAGAACCAAATTACCTTGCACGACTAGGAGCTTGCAAGAGCTAGTGCCTTAATCTAGCATGGCACATGTGTTCTATCGAGCTAGTACCCTGGCAAGTAGGGCCATCAGACCTAAGTGGGCTAGAACCCTAGTAATTGCACCAAAGACCTTGTTTGGATTAGAATTCTGACATGCACCCCCAAATACTTTGTCGACCAGGGCACCAAAAACACTCACTCTAGTTGTGTTGGGATTAGTATGCTGATAAGGCACCAATGAATAGTACCACAACAGTACACCAAAGACCTTGCAACAGGACACAAAAGAACTGACATATGGCTCCCAAGACCTTCTAAGGTTTGTACATCGACAGGGCTCTAAAACACCTTCTAAGGTTTGTACGTCGATAGTGCTCTAAAAGACCATCTCGAGAGCCATATCTTGTTGAGCCAATAGCTTACCTAATAAAGCACTAGCGTAGGCTCCCAACTCAATAAGGCACGCAATACCGTAGCTCCCACAATCCTAATCGGCCTTAGTATGCCAGCAAGGCACCAATGGTAAGGGTAGTGCCTTTGGAAGGCAACAAAATGGGCTTGAACTTTAATTGGGGGAGGGGTGTTGGGGGGGGGGGGGGGAGGCAAAGGCTAAAACCTTAATAGGATTATAGAGATATTCAACAACCCAATTACCATGCACATGGCTAGGTACTTGCAACAGGTGGTACCTTATCGGTAGTCCATAGAAAGATCTCACAAAGGTAGTGCCCAACATGACACCAAAGACTGAAATATTCAACTAGGCACCAACGATCTTAGATTAACAAGGCACATGAGACCTATGAGACTAGTACTCTAGCTGGTAGGGACCCCGAACCTAGTCGGGGTAGTGCCCAGTAGTTGCACGAAAGGCCATGTTTCAGTTAAAAATATGACATGCGCACCAAAGACCATTTTTGGGTTAAAAATATGTCGAGTAAAGTACCAAAAACACTTCACGTATTCATGTTGTGATTAGAACGCCGGTAAGGAATCAATGAATAATTTCATGACAAGGCGCCAAGGACTTTTAAAGGATAGTAGCACGAAAGGGGAATAAGGACCGTTTGTGGGCTAAATCCGAATTACCTAGCATGGCTAGGATCTTGCATGAGTTAATACCTTGTCGGTAGGGAATCAAAAGACTAAGCAAGTGATAGTTGTCACCAGGGTGCCAAGCAATGAAATATTAAAATGGCACCAAAGATCATGAGCTAGTATTCTAGTGAGGCCTGTGGTCCAAACCTACTAGGGTACTACCTGGACAGGACTTTGTCGCAGTACTATTCATTGGTGCCTTGTTGGTGTTTGTAAGACCTCACCAAATTAACCAATAGGATTAACGTTTAAACACTCTAGATTTATGATTTTGGGCTTTAAATATTTTATTTTATTATTATATTATTTTGTTTCATTATTTTATTTACTTACTTCAATGTTGACAATGAGATTAATTTTGACCTTGGCACTTAGTATCATTAAGCAAATGGTTAGAGAAGCAAGCCCATTAGTGATACAAGTGATACAAGAAAGGCCTTTAGGACAATAGAACATTTATGGGCCAAGCCTTAGAAGCCTTTAACCAAGCCTCTTATAAATTCAAGATAGCCTTGGCCCAAGTATAAGGAAGGCTTAAGGCTTTTGGGCCAAACTTGGTGTAGAATTAACCCATGGCCCAATTTGGTCAAGACAAGCCCTTTCAAGTCCCACTTTTGTGGAGTTGAGTCCTTTTTATAATCCTCAAAATCTGGAAAACAAAGCCCCCTCCCACTCAAGCCCAAAAGCCCATGAGCCATTGACTCACACACATGGCCCTTTTAAGCCCATTAAGCCCCAAAAGCCTTGTCTTCTATTTTTTACACTTCCAATTGAAAGCCCAATGGAGCATATCATGAGTTTCCTTAAGCTCATGTCATACCCTAAGTACCCAAATTAAGTTTTAAAATTGGTTACGACCATTAATCAACTTACCTAAGATTAATGATCTTTAAACCATGTTTTGAAGCTTAATTTCTTTCTTAATCTTTTCTAACTTTTGGTCTAAAATTTTCTTATTTATAACTCAATTACATCACTCTTAGATCATACTAAAATCCTAAATAAACCTTCACACATGTCATTAGAGGAAATGACATATCTAACCCGAAAACTACACCTATTGATACATGCATGCCTTTGAGTGCATGGACTGTTTTGCCCTTATGTCCAATATTTTTGTGCCTTTTCTCATGGGTAATATGTTCCTTAGATACCTCTTAGAACCCCTTTAAACCCAGACCAAGTTTTGGACAAAATTGGTTTAAAAAACCAAGTCCTTAACCAAAACCGAATTGCACCAAGGGACTCATTGAATGAGAAGCGGTGGGGTTGACTTTCAACCAACCACCTGTGATGGTTGAGCCACCACCCCACACCACCTTCTGCACCACCCAATCTCCAAGAGGCCCCATGGCCATCATCAGCATTTGACCAAGTTTCACCACCTATAGAAGGCACCAAAAATCAAAAGCATCCAAGAACCCTTCACTATAAGGTCCTTTGTGTTTGCGGCGTTTGCACCCATGTGTAACTTGCTGACTTAGAGGGTAATTACTTCAATCTATGGTAGTGTCAATTCCTAATGGGAGCATGATCACCTGTACCCACATGTTGAACTACCCTTTAACCCTGAAAGAGAGATTGATGGATGCCGACTTGATTGCCTTCGAGTTCGACGTTATATTAGGAATGGACTAGCTATCCAAACACTGTACTAGGATAGACTGTCGAAATAAGGAAATTATCTTCAATTCATCCGTAGGTGGGCAAATCCGTCATACAGGAGGGACTATGAAGGCTACCCCCTCCCTAAATTCAGCTTTGCAGGCAAGGAAGTGTATCGCTTGTGGTGTCACAACCTACTTAGCATTTGTAGCGGAGGATTATGGTTGTAGTAAGGAGATTCAAGCGATACCTATAGTGGAGGAGTATCCTAAGGTTTTCACATGCGATCTACCCGGATTACCCCCCTGATAGAGAAACAGAAATCACTATAGAGCTAGAGCCCGCTGCAACCCCTATCCATAAAGCTCCTTATCGTTTGGCCCTTCTAGAACTGAAAGAACTAAAGGAGCAGATAGAAGAGCTCCTGGAGAAGGGCTTCATTTCATCACCTTGGGGTGTGCCAGATCTGTTCATTAAGAAGAAGGAAAGATCATTAAGGATGTGCATCGATTATAGGGAATTGAACAAAGTAACGATTAAAAGCAAGTACCTGCTACCACATGTCGATGACCTATTAGATCAACTGCAAGGAGCATTAGTGTTCTCAAAGATAGACTTAAGGTCTGGTTATCATCAGCTCAAGATTAGGGAGAAGGATATCCCTAAAACTGTATTTCAGACTAGATACAGTCACTATAAATTCTTAGTGATGTTCTTTTGGTCTAACCAATGCCCCCGCTACATTCATGGATATGATGAACAAAGTATTTAGACCCTACCTAGATAGCTTTGTCGTCATATTTATCGATGATATGTTAATGTACTCGAAGAGTGAAGAAAATCACAAGCAACATCTCCGTTTGGCACTGGAAAGGCTAAAATAACATAGGTTATATGCCAAATTCAGCAAATGTGACTTTTGGCTCAAGGAGGTAAAATTTTTAGGGCACGTAATCTCAAGTCAAGGAGTATCCGTTGATCCCTGCAAGATCGAAGCCGTGGTAAACTAGAAGCATTCTACTAACGTGCGGGAAATTCAGAGTTTGCTGGGATTGGTTGGTTACTATCAACAATTCGTGGGAGGATTCTCCAAGCTGCTAGGACCTTTTACTGCCCTAACCAAGAAGAACGCTAAGTATATTTGGACAAAAAAGTGTGAGCAGAGTTTCATGGAACTCAAGGAAAGGCTCACAACTGCACCAGTACTACTTTACCTGAACCCTATAAGCCCTACGTGGTTTTCAGTGATGCATCCAAATCAGGACTTGGATGTGTGCTCATGAATGAAAAACGGGTTGTCGCTTACACTTCATGACAACTAAAGAACCATGAGCAGAATTACCCCACCCATGACTTGGAACTAGCAGCTGTAGTTTTTCGCTTTAAAGATTCGGAGGCATTACTTGTATAGCACAAAATGTGAAATCTACACCAATCACAAGAGCCACAAGTACTTATTAAGTTATCATAATTTAAATATGAGGCAGAGAAGGTGATTAGAAACTATTAATGACTACTAGTGTGAAATCAAGTATCACCCTAGCAAGGCTAATATAGTGGTAGATCCCATGGACCCTACCTTGGAAGTAGAGTCCGTTTTGAACAACATGAGATGTTTGCTGATCAAGGATCTTCCTGTCGAGGCATCCCTGACCACAGTACAAGAAATTGTACCGATAGAACGGGAAAAGGTGAAAAAGTGTCAGTTAGAGGATCCCAAATGGGCAAAAATTAGGTAGAAGGTAGAAAAGAAGAAGGGACCAAAAGCTTTCAGCCTTAGAGATGATGGGTTTTGTACTACCAAAACCGGAAGGTTATTTCAGCTATTTAGGTGATTAGAGATAAGATATTAAGGGAAGTGCATCAGACTCCATACACGGCTCACCCAGGAAGCACAAAGATGTATTGAGATTGGAAGCAACACTTTTGGTGGGAAGGCTAAAAGAAAGATGTAGCGAAGTATGTTAATAAATGCTCAGTTTTTAGAACACTCAAAGTAGAGCTTCAAAGACCTGTTGGAGATTTACAGCCACTTCTAATCCCAGAATGAAAATGGGAGGACATATCCATAGACTTTGTAATTGGATTACCAAGAACATCAAAGGGAAATAACTCTATTTGGGTCGTGATCAATCACTTAATGAAAAGTGCTCACTTTATGGCAGTGAAAAATACCGACCCTGTGGAGAAATTAACTTGGCTGTTTGTATCAGGAATAGTGTAACTACATGGAGTTCCAAAAACAATTGTATCAGATAGGGATACGCGTTTCACCACTCATTTTTGGCAAGGCCTTCAGGATACTCCAAAACCAAGTTGAAATTTAGTAGTGCCTATCACCCTAAGACTGATGGGCAAATTGAACGGACAATTGAAACTTTGGAAGATATGATGAGGGCATGTGTTTTGCAAGGAAAGGACGATTGGGAGATGCTCTTACCATTAATTGAGTTTTCTTACAATAATAGCTTCCAGACCACCATTCAGATGGCACCTTACGAAGCTTTATATGGAAGGAAATGCAGGTCTCCCTTATATTGGGATGAAGTAGGAGAATGAAAGTTTTATGGTACAGAGATTCTTCAAGAAATGAAGGATCAAATCCAGCTAATAAGGGAAAGGATGAAGGCTGCCCAAGATAGGCAGAAGAGCTATGCCGAATATTGAAGAAGGAACCTAGAGTTCTAAGCTGACGATTGGGTCTATCTTAAAGTATCGCCATGAAAGGAGTTTTTCGATTTGGAAAGAATGGGAAGCTAAGTCCAAGAAACGTAGGACCCTATGAAATATTGAGGAACTTCGGAATCGAAAAATTCCTTTGGTTAAGGTTCAGTGGCAGAATCACAATATTGCGGAAGCTAAGTGGGAAAAAGAATCTGATATGAGAAGCAAATACCCCTACTTGTTTGTCATTGTTTGACATCACATTCGCATCCATTCATGCATGGCATCCATTGTCATTTCACCCATGTGATCCGTATTCTTTCTCGTTATTTTCAGTTGTAGCATGGCTGGTAATAGTAGGATCGCTCGTCGGACTTACATGACCCACAGTCAACTTCAGAGACTAAGTGCTAAGCAGCGACAGAGACCACTAGACCATATAGTCAACACAATTTGGGCTCAGCAGGAGAGGCTGGAGTATCATAGGACTCACATCCTCGACCACAATGGGAGAGGGAGCATCCATTTGAGGAGAGTGCTGCCACATGAAGAGCGTCAGCCTTATGAACCCGTCCTTTGGATGGAAGAGACTAGGACTAGATGGCTTAGACGCTGTATGAGATTGACTCTCTCAATTGCACCAGATCAGCCTGAGTCGAGCTAGGCAGCTGAGCAGCATTAGATAGAGCATGAGCCACTTATTTCTGACCCCACTCCCCTTGACACATCAGATTTTTCTGACTCTTCCCCGAGTCGCGTTTGTTTTCATGAGGAGGGAAACCCCTGGCTTGAGGACGAGGAATATAGGCAGTGGAGACGCCACGAGGAGAGAGTTAACACTTTCTATGATTCGGAGGAGGATGAGTTGAGTACTACTATTACTACAACTAGGTTGAGACGTCAAACTATAGTGATGAGAGACCCCCATTGAGCCATGAGCTTTAGCACGGTTGGTGAGTCACACTTAACTTTCGCTTATTGCATGATTGGTTTTGACCCTGATTTCGAGGACGAAATCTTGTTTTAAAAGGGGGGGGGGGGGAGGATGTAAGACCCTGCCTAATTAACTATTAGGATTAACTTTTTAAACGCACTAGATTTATTATTTTGGGCTTTAAATATTTTTTTTATTTTTTTATTATATTATTTTGTTTGATTCTTTTTATTTACTTACTTCAATATTGACAGTAAGATTTGTTCAGACCTTGGCACTTAGCATCATTAAGCAAAGGGTTAGAGAAGCAATCCCATTAGTGATACTAGAAAGGCCTTTAGGGCTTTAGAACATTTATGAGTCAAGCCTTAGAAGCCTTTAACCAAGCCTCTTAGAAATTTGAGATAGCCTTGGCCCAAGTATAAGGAAGGCTTAAGGCTTTTGGGCCAAACTTGGTGTAGAATTAACCCATGGCCCAATTAGGACAAGACAAGCCCTTTCAAGCCCCACCTTTGTGGACTTGAGTCCTCTTTTTAATCCTCATAATCTGGAAAACAAAGCCCGCTCTCACTCAAGCCCAAAAGCCCATGAGCCCTTGACTCACACTCATGGCCCTTTTAAGCCCATCAAGGCCCAAAAGCCTTATCTTCCATTTTTTACACTACCAATGCACCATACTATGGGCTTAAGTACCCAAATTAAGTTTTAAAATTGGTTAAGATCATTAATCAACTTAAAATTGAAGCTTAATTTCCTTCTTAATCTTTTTTAACATTTTGATCTAAAATTTTCTTATTTTATTACTCAATTATATCACTCTTAGATAATACTAAAACCCTAGATAAACCTTCACACATGTCATTAGAGGAAATGACTATCAAATCTTAAAACTACACCAATTGACACATATGTATGCCCTTTGAGTGTATGGACTGTTTTGCCCTTAGGTCCAATATGTTCCTTAGACACCTCTTAGAACCCCTTTAAACCCAGACCAAGTTTTGGATGAAATTGGTTTCAAAAACCAAGTCGTTAACCAAAATCGAATTTCACCAAGGGACTAGTTTAATGTGAACCGGTGGGGTTGACTTTCAACCAACCACCTGCTATGGTTGAGCCACTGCTCCACGCCACCTCTAGCACCACCCAATCCCCAAGAGGCCCATGGCCGTCATGAGCATTTGACCAAGCGTCACCACCCATAGAAGGCACCAAAAACTAAAAGCATCCAAGAAAAAGGCTTCTTAAGCTGTACCTCCATGATTCACTTTGTAGCCAACCATCCTTCTTCTACCACCTAAAAAAGGCTTCAAGAAATAACCTTACCTCTGCACAATTCAACCTTGAAGAAGAGTCAAGGAGGTGAGACAAAGTCATGATCAAATCTTCCAAGGAGACCACTTGAACCCGTCAGCCCCTTTGGTGGTTTTGATGGTTTTTCTCATCTCTCCTCTGTCCCACAACTTGACAATCATCCACAGGAACAATGTAGCCATTGTAGGGAAAAAATCATGGTGGTTTTAGGCCACTATTCCCCCTGCACAAGGTGACACAAACTGATGAAGGAAAATCTAGAAATTTCATCCCTTCACCACTACACACCTCAACCAATCCCCTTGAACTAAGGCCAATGTCCCCTCCCCTTTGGCTGCCTATAAAAAGCCCCTTCACCCCCTCATTCCCTTCGTACCTGATGCCCAGCTCCCCCTTGAGCATAGAGAGCAATCTTCCCCCTTAGTTTTGAGAGAAACCGAAAGTGAGTGAGTTTGAGTGTTCTTGGGAGTTCTTGAGCTAGGAGCTTGAGTGGGCTAAGCAATTTGTAAGTTTTGTTGCTCTTGATCTTAGTTTACATGTCAAGCCTAGTTTTCAAGTGTTGGAGTGAATTTTGATTGAGTTTAGAAAATGTTACCACGCTTAATGCAAAACCGGGTTCATTATGGATAATGTAAGTGTTTAGATTGTTTTAAGTGAAAATTTA
Source organism: Juglans microcarpa x Juglans regia (assembly GCF_004785595.1). Classification (NCBI taxonomy): domain Eukaryota; kingdom Viridiplantae; phylum Streptophyta; class Magnoliopsida; order Fagales; family Juglandaceae; genus Juglans; species Juglans microcarpa x Juglans regia. Next base: position 11,177,741 of record NC_054600.1, on the reverse strand, counting down.
GGTCTTAAGTATGTTTTAATATGATTTATTAATGTCTTGGAATGATTATGGAATGTTTGATTTTTTATTAAAAGCATGCCATGATAAGTTTTAGTTCTATCTTGTTTTGATCATCAAAGCATGCATAGATTTTAGTAAGTTTGTGATTAAGGCATGAAACTTTATTTATCCCACCTAGGCTTGATGAGTTAGCATATAGGAACCTTCTGATTGGGATAAAAATGAAATTTGCATGTTTTGGATGAATTTTAAAAGCATAACTTGATGATTTGTACTAAGAATATCAAACTTGATTAATAGAGGATTATTGAAAATTAAGGTTCTTAGCCATGATTAAGTATTGGGATGAACTTGATTATCCAAGAATTAGCCTTTATCATCTCATTAAGGACTATAGTGATTGTTTGTGATTAAAGAAAGATGCTTAAGCATACATTTATAGGGATCAATAGTTGAAAACACTTCAAGACATAAATTAGAGTGCATGCCACGGGTTGGAGTATTTGAGCTAGTTCCACTTTAAATTTTACAATTTTAAGAGTTTAGATGACTTTAGAATATCAAAAATATGAGGTCCATGAAGTTAGGTTGAATTTGAAGTTTGTTTGCAAATAGTAAAAATGTTGGGCCTTAAAGGTAATTTTGGAAAGCTTAAGGGTATTTTTGTAAATACCCATTTTTGTAGCCCTTCTTTATGACCCGCATCCATAGTAGTATTAAACCTAACTTAGTACGAATTTGGTTTTAGCGGCTACCACCTTTTTTGAGAACTCAAGAAGTTTGTAAGTTGGTCTCTAACTTACACCTTGATAGATTATTTATGATTTATTGATAAATGCTTCATTCATGTTTCAATTATCATTTTGAGCATAAAATATGATGATATATGATACATTGAGTGCAGACTTACATGACATGCTATTTTTACCATTTTAGCATATTGCATTTATAAAATGTCATTATCAAATGTAAAACTTGCTACATATGCACATGTCATAAAACACATTTTTCAACTTAACATGAAATATTTTTTTCACGACCCCAAAGGCTAGGATGAGGAATTCTCTTAGTGGAACTCCTTTGTCCACTCTGGAGTGTTTAAGAATGGACTGCTAACTTCTGGGTTGACGAAGAACAGTCAACGGGTTTCGAATGGGTTTTTTTTAAGAAACGCCAAAACGAAGTCAAATTCTTTTATGACACCTAAATCTAGTGGGTGTACACATTATGATGTTATGTTATATTACCAATGCATAGAGAATGAGTCTGCAAACAACGTAGTTTCAACGTGAGTTGTATTACGGTCACCGACAAGTACTCGCAGTGCATATGGGGAACTGTGATAATACCACATGTTATGATGTTATGATTAAATATGAATTGTTAATAATGATGAAATGTTATGATCAAATTATGCTTTTGACAAATGAAGTAAAAATGTTTTCTGAAAGAAAATATGTGTCTCAATTTTTCTAAAAATGTTAAGGAATCTGGATGGGAGAGACACACTAATTTTTCTGCATTTCAAGCATTTCATATTTATCATTCTTCATGCATAATTTATTTTTTCGCAAGTTGGTTGTTAACTTACTTAGATTTCATGTAAATTTCACCCCTTATGGACCCACTTGGAATGATAGAAATTATGTCAGGATTCGAGGAGGACGGATTAAGTGGAGCACTAGATACAACAAATTGAAGAGGAGACTAGACTTGATCCTCATATTTATAATGCTAGCTCTTCATGCTCTAGAACGCATGAAGCAGTTAATTGAACTTTGGAGACTTTAATTCTTAGTTCAAATAAGTTTATTCTACGATTCGACTTTGAACTCATGATGGTCATTAATGCATTGGAATGTTTTTTAGTTATTCTAGCATAAGATAATTTCACCCTTATTTCTATTACATCCCAAGCTGAGGTTGGGGGTGTCAAAGTGTTCTATTCCCAACACAAATATAGGAGGGTCTTTGTTGCCCTACCCGACATAGCCTTAGGGCAACAAAGATCTTGCATGGCCAAAAAACCAATTACCTTGCATGACTGGGACCTTGCAAGAGCTAGTACCTTACTCTAGCAAGGCACATTAGTTCTGTCAGGCTAGTACCCTGGCAGGTAGGGCACCCAGACCCAATCGAACTAGAACCCTAGTAATTGAACCAAAGACCTTGTTTGGGTTCAAATTATGAAATGCACACTAAAACCTATGTCGACTAGGGCACCAAAAACACGTTGTATTCTTGTTAGGATTAGTATGGTAATAAGGCACCAATGAATAGTACCCTGACAAAGCTCGAAAGACCTTGTAGCATGACAAAAAAGACCTTACATAAGGCTCCCAAGACCTTGTAAGGTTTGTACGTTGACAGGGCTCTAAAGACCTTCTTGGGCAACATTAATAGTGCATGTGTAATAATTTTGAGTGCATAACGCAACAAATAAAACACCAACATAGGGTGACCCACTCAATAAGGCATGCAAGGCTGTAGCTTCCACAACCCTAATTGGCCGTAGTAATGACTGACCTCCACCTAATAGTCTAGGCCCCAAAGATCTTGCATGAGCTAGGACTCTAGCCCTATAGGTCTAGGTCTCTTCCAGCTAGGGTACTAGCTCGATAGGTCTCTGACGTCGTACAATTCATCGGTGTCTTGTTGGCATTCCATTCCTAACAACAGAGGTAGGGTTTTTGGTGCCCAACCTGACATAGTCTTTGGTGCATTTGTGAGAAGTCTACCATAATGATGGTCTTTGGTACTAAGGAAACAATGATCTTGTAAGGGCTAGAAACAATTTACCTTGCATGACTTGGACCTTATAAGAGATAGTACCTTGTCAGTAGGGCACCAAAATACCTTACAAGGATTAGTGCCCAATAGGGCACCGAAGATTGAAATATAAAATTAGGCACCAAAGATCTTGCATGAGGTAGTACTTTAGCAAGGCACATGAGACCTTTGAGACTACTACCCTGGTTGGTAGGGACCTTAGACCTAGTCAGGGTAAAGCCCCATTAGTTGTACCAAAGACCATGTTTCGGTTAAAAATCTTACATGCGCACCAAAGACCATGATTAGATTAAAAATCTGACTGGCGTACTGAAGACTATGTCGAGTAGGGTACCAAAAACAGTCCCCTAATTTGTGTTGGGATTACAATGCCAATATAGGGAGGGTTTTCTTGCCCTACACGACATAGTCTTGGTTGTGTATGTTGGAATTATAACACAATCATGTTCTTTGGTACTAGGGCAACAAAGATCTTGCAAGGACTAGACCTAAATTACCTTGCACGACAAGTAGCTTGCAAGAGCTAGTACCTTACTGTAGCAAGGCACATGTGTTCTGTCGGGCTAGTACCCTGGCAAGTAGGACCATCAGACCTAGTTGGGCTAGAACCCTTGTAATTGCACCATAGTCCTTGTTTAGGTTAGAATTCTAACATGCACACCAAATACTATGTCTACTAGGGCACCAAAATCACTCACTATATTTGTGTTGGGATTAGAATGCCAACAAGGCACCAATGAATAGTACCACGATAGTGCTCCAAAGACCTTGTAGCAGGACACAAAAGAACTGACACATTGCTCCCAAGATCTTTTAACGTTTGTACGTTGACAGGGCTCTAAAACACCTTCTAAGGTTTGTACGTCGACAGGGCTCTAACAGACCTTCTTGGGCAACATCGTAGCACATGTAAAACCTTGTTGAGCCAATACCTTACCGAATAAAGCACCAACATAGGCTACCAACTCAATAAGTAACGCCATATCGTAGCTCCCACAACCCTATTCGACCTTAGTAATGGCTGACCTCCACCGGCTAGTATGTTAGTAAGGCACCAACGGAAGGGGTAGTAGCTTTGGAAGGCAACAAACTGGGCTAGAATGTTAAAGGAGGAGAGAGGGGGGGGGGGGGCAAAAGAGATTATGCAAAAGCTAAAACCTCAAAAGGGTTGTAGAGATCTTACAAGGGTTGGAAACCCAATTAATATGCACATAGCTAGTACCTTGTCAGTAGTCCACCAAAAGACCTTACAAAGGTAGTGCTGCCCAACATGGCATCAAAGACTGAAATATTCAACTAGGCACCAATGATCTTACATTAGCAAGGCACGCGAGACCATAAGGCTAGTACACTGGCAAGTAGGGACTGCATACCTAATCAAGGTAGTGCCTAGTAGTTGCAAAAAACGACAACGTTTGAGTTAAAAATATGACATGCGCACGAAAGACTATTTTTGGGTTAAAAATATGTTGAGTAGAGTACCAAAAACACTTCACGTATTTGTGTTGGGATTAGAACACCGATAAGGAGCCAATGAATAGTTCCACGATAGGGCGCCAAAGACTTTGAAAGGGTAGTGGCACAAAAGAGCAACAAGGGCCTTTTGTGGGCTCGATCCCAATTACCTGGCACAAATAGGACCTTGCAAGAGCTAAACACCTTGTAGGTAGGGCACCAAAAGACAAAGCAAGGGATTATTCTCACAAGGGCACCAAAGACTAAAATATTAAATTGGCACCAAAGATCATGAGCTAGTACTCTAGCTAGGTCTATGGTCCCAACCTACAAGGGTAACTACCTCGACAGGACTTTGTTGCGGTACTATTCATTGGTGCCTTGTCGGCGTTCTATTCCCAATACAAATATAAGGAGGGTTTTTCATGCCCTACTCGATATAGTCTTGTGTGCGTATGTCAAAATTCTAACACAATCATGTTCTTTGGTACGAGGGCAACAAAGATCTTGCAAGGGCTAGAACCCAATTATCTTGCATGACTAGGACCTTGCAAGAGCTAGTACCTTACTCTAGCAAGGCACATGAGTTCTGTCGGGCTAGTACCCTGGCAGGTGGAGCTAGTCGAACTATAAAACTAGTAATTGCACCGAAGACCTTGTTGGGGTTAGAATTCTGAAATGCACATTAAAGACTATCTTGACTAGGGCACCAAAAACACTCGTTGTATTCGTGTTGAGATTAGTATGCTAACAAGGCACCAATGAATAGTACCCCGACATAGCTTTAAACACCTTGCAGCATGACACAAAAGACCTTACATAAGGCTCCCAAGAACTTTTGAGGTTTGTCTGTCGACAGGGAGACCTTCTTGGGCAACATCGGCAGCACATCTGAAACCTTGTTGAGCCCATACCACACCTAATAAAGCACCAGCATAGGTGACCAACTCAATAAGGCACACAAGGTTGTAGCTCCCACAACCCTAATTTGCCTTAGTAATGGCTGACCTCCACCTAGTAGTATGTTTAGGCCTCAAAGATCTTGCTTGAGCTAGTACTCTAGCTTGATAGGTCTTGGTCTCTACCTACTAGAGTACTTGCTCGGTAGGTCTCTATCGAGGTACTATTCTTTGATGTTCTATTCCCAACATGAATAGGGAGGGTTTTTGGTTCCTACCCGGTCAAGTCTTTGGTGCGTATTTGAGAATTCTAACACAATCATGGTCTTTGGTAGCACGATGAAGATTTTACAAGGGCTAGGCACCAAAGATCATGGGCTATTACTCTAACCTGAGAGGTTTGGGGTCCCTACCTAGTACTGTACTAGCCCGACAGGTCTCTGTCGTGGTACTATTCATTGGTGCCTTGGTAGCGTTCTATTCCCAACATGAATATAGGGATGATTTTTCGTGCCCAACCCGACATAGTCTTGTGTGCGTATGTCAATATTCTAATAAAATTATGTTCTTCAATACGAGGGCAACCAAGAATTTGCAAGGGCTAGAACCCAATTACCTTGCACAACTAGGACCTTGCAAGAAGCTAGTACCTTACTAGCAAGCACTTGAGTTCTGACAGGCTAGTACCCTGGTAAGTAGGGGCCCCAGACCAGTTGGGCTAGAACCCTAATAATTGCACCAAAGACTTTGTTTGGGTTAGAATTTTGACGTGCCCATCGAAGACTATGTTGACTCGAGCACCACAAACACTCATTGTTTTCATGTTGTGATTAGTATGTCGATAAGGCACCAATAAATACTACATTAGGCTTCTAAGACCTTCTAAGATTTGTACGTCGACAAGGCTCTAAAAGACCTTATTGGGCAACATCGACAAAGCATGTAATGGCTGACCTCCACCAGTTAGTGTGCCGGCAGTGTACCAAGGACCTTCCAAGTACCTTTCCAAAAGGCAACAAAGACCTTGCATGGACTAGAACCATAATGGGGGCAAAAGAGATATTGCAAGGGTTGGAACCCAATTACCATGCACGACTAGGACCTGGCAAGAGCTACTACCTTGTTGGTAGTTCTCCAAAAGACCTTACAAGGATAGTGCCCAACATGGCACCGAAGACCTAAAATATTCAACTAGGCACCAACGATCTTGCATGAGCTAGTAGCGAGGCACGTGAGACCTATAAGGCTAGTACTGGTAGGGACCCCAGACCTAGTTGAGGTTGTGCCCAATGGTTGCAGCAAAGACCATGTTTCAATTAAAAATTTCACACGTGCACTAAAGAACATGTTTGGTTAAAAAATCTGAAATGCACACCAAAGACCTTGTTTGGGTTAAAAATCAGACATGACTAGGGATCTTGCAAGGCTAGTAGCATCGAAGGGCAACAAAGACCTTTCGTGGGCTAGAACCTCGATAGGGCAACAGAGATCTTGCAAGGCCTAGAACCTTACTTTGGAAACAATCTTGCAAGGGTTATGTAAAGGGAGGCCCACCATAGAAGGGCCCAAGCCTAGGAAAGCCCAACCACAAAGCCCGGGCCAGAGTAGGGGAGCCTAAAACCCAGGGCGAGAGGATCGGGAAGTAAGTGCAGGCCCAATCAAGATGGGCCTGTCGACTCAAGGCCCTGGAGGATCGGGGGTCATTAAATTAGCAAGTCTAATCACCAGGCCGGACGAGCACACCATCAGCATGCACTTGGTCCCAGAGTCACGAATCCCAGGCACGAGCTAACCTAGGTCGGTGTCAGGAAATTCGGCGCATGATGGAGCGTCCCACGAGGAAAGTATGGCTCATCTACAATCTGACATCTCCTGGCAAGACAGAGAAGTGGCGGCCGCATAGACGTAGGATGACTGGCACGACGCGATCTTTTGCTAGGTTGCAGACTGGCGCCCACTAAGGGAATAGAGAATGGGTGGTGACAGGCCTGGCGTTTGACATGCCACGATCTCCCTCAACTGAAGGACCCGAATCAGGTATAAATAAGGGATAACCCTCCTAAAAGAGACTCTCGATTCAACCTGTATAACTGTTTACTTTGCTCTGTATTTTCCTCTTTATCACCAGAGAACAACCCACTGACTTAGGTATCAGAGTGATCTTGAAGGCCCTAGAAGCCTTTTTTTCTCCTTAGTTGCAGGCACCAAGGAGCTTGGGCTTTGTGGAACTATTAGGGCGGTGAAACATGACATCAACAGTGGCCCTGTCTGTGGGATAAGTTTTTCCATAAAAACGTGTACTTCGCATGCCAACAGCGATGTGATCCCAAGCTATAAGGAGGGAAGACCACGAGAAAGAAACGATGGAAGCACGACTTGCAAGCATGGAGGAGACCATTAGGAAACTGACGAAGGAAGCTGAGACTCTCTGCCAGGAAAACACAACCCTCAAGTTCGCGAATGAGGAGCTGGAGGGCGGGGTAAACCCAAGCGGCAACGATCAAGAGAGTTCACAAAAGATTCCAGCAGACACTGTGGCAGAAGAAGAGAGGCGCGAAATGCACCTCAAAATGAGAGAGTTGGGAGACAAATGTGCGGAAATGGAGAAGAAGATGGATACCCCTTCAACCGTAGACCAGCTGCTGATTAGCTCCGACCTCCCTTATAGTGAGGAAATATTGGCTATGCCCTTTCCTCCCAAACTCAAAGTTCCCTAGATCGAAGCATACGACGGGTCCAAAGATCTGCTGGAGCACCTGGAAACTTTCAAGGCCCACATGACTTTACACGGCTTCCCGAGAGAGGTCGCCTTTTGTGGCTTCCCACTAACACTGAAGTTGGTTTGGGGGGTAGTCATCAGGAATAATAGGAAGCTTTGAGGAGCTTGCTCTTCTCTTCATGACACAATTTCTAGCCAACTGTAAGAGGAGATGCCCCGCGGCCTACCACTTGACAGTCAAGGAGCGGGATGACGACAATCTGAAGTCGTACCTCTCGTGGTTCAATCCTGAACGCATGACCACAGACGACTAGGATGAGATGTTCACCTTAGCTGCGCTCTTGGGGGGTATCTGGCTGTTGAATCCGTTTATGACTAAAATAGCATGGAAGACCCCCACCACGCTGAGAAGTTCAGGGACCGGGCATATGAGTTCCTTAACGTAAAAGACACTCTGGAGGCCCTGACGGCCCCTTGACAGTCTGAGCTGGAGCGGGCCGACATAAAGGTGTTAGGGCAACATCCCAATCACGATAACTGTGGAGGAGAGAGGCGGGGAGCGTCAAATGTAAAAAGGAAGAGAGAAGCACCAGCTTGGACCCAAGGAGCGAGCCACGCCCTCGCCAACTTGGCACTGGAAGGAAACCATCGCGTGGGTCCCAAAGGAGAACGCTCCCTTAAGGTGGAGAGTTGCCCGTTTTGTGAGTATCACATGAACAACTGACATAGCATGCGCGACTGCTATGCCTTAAAGAAAATTAAAGAAGAAGAACTGAAGAATCAGGGAATGAAACGGACCGGTCCTGAGAAGACGGGAGGTCAGGGACGATAGGGGAAGGAACCCCACCATGGAGGATGGGCCCCTTAGAGAAATCAACACTGTCACGGGAGGATAAGCAGGAGGAGGACCTACCTCGTCGGCCCGAAAGGCGCACGCCTGGAAGGCATGTTACAAGGAAGTCTTCAGTGTAGTAATGGGTGTAAGCAGACCGCTACGATGTACTAGAGGTGTTGCGATAACCTTCGACGAAAGAGATTCAGAAGGCATCCTCCACCTGCATGATGATGCACTAGTGGTGACGATGCAGTTGGCGGACTTCCAGACCCGGAGAGTCCTGATCGACAATGGCAGTTCGGCCGATATCCTGTTTTGGGACACTTTTATCAAAATGGACATCAATCCGGATCGGCTAAGCCCGGCCCCAATGCCTCTCAAGGGTTTCATGAGGGACATCGTTCATCAGGTAGGGGTCATTACTCTCTCGATCTTGGCGGGAACGGTGCCCAGAACTGCAACCACTATGACCAATTTCTTGGTTGTGAAGACCCCGTCCTCATACAATGCCATACTAGGACGCCCAAACCTGAATAGCTTGAAGGCGATGACATCTACCTTTCACCTTAAGGTGAAGTTTCCCATCGACTTGGGAGTCAGCGAAATCCGCGGCTAACAGGTTCTAGCCCAAGAATGCTATGACAAGTAAATGAGACCCGAGACACGAGTCATGGTGGCCATTGGAGCACCATAAGAAACGTCCAATCCCGGATCACCCCCAATCCTGACCGAGTGGGAAGGGAAAGTCCGTGATGAGCTGACCCTCTGACAGGTTGTGCCCAATGAACCGCTGGAACTCGTGATAGTAGACTAGCAGGAGCTCGAACATCAGGTTTGGATCGGCACTAGATTGGACCCGGATATGAGAGCAGCGATTGTATCTCTCCTTATCAAACATCGAGATGTATTCGCTTGGAGCCACGAATACATGCCCAGGATTGACAACTTCATTATTGAGCACCGGCTTTACGTCGACCAGACGGCACGGAAAGTAAAGTATAAACAACGCAACTTCAGCACTGAGAAGTACGGGGCGATAGCTGAAGAAGTGGATCGACTCCTTGCTGCGAGGTTCATCCGAGAAGTCCAGTATTCGGAATGGCTCTCAAATGTGGTTTTGGTAAAAAAGTCTAGTGGCAAGTGGTGAATGTGTGTAGACTTCACGACCTAAACAAGGCCTTCCCAAAAGATAGCTTCCCTCTACCGCGCATCGATTTGATAGTGGATTCAATAGCAGGACATCTCCTTCTCAGCTTTATGGACGCTTACTCCAGGTACAATCAGATAAGGATGAATCCGGATGACGAAGAGAAAACAACGTTCATCACCGATCGAGGGCTCTATTGGTACAAAGCAATGCCCTTCGGACTGAAAAACGCGAGGGCCACCTACCAATGACTTGCCTTCAAAGTAACGAATAATGAGGCTGAATATGAGGAGCTCCTGACGGGGATGACGATTGCTTGACTTCTTGGAGCAGAGGAGATAGAAGTGAGAGTTGATTCCCAAGTCGTGGTTAGCCAAGTTCTAAGGCAGTTCGCTACAAAGGGGGAAAGGCTGAAGAAATACCTTCAGTTGGTCTACAATGAGTGGGATTGTTTTCGTTACTTTAACCTCCAGTAGGTTCCAAGAACGGAGAGGCTAAGGCTGTGTCTGGGCAGGAGGAACTCCAAATTCCAGAACACACCATGAGCAGGACGGTCGAATCCCCCTCTATCAGGGAAGAAGTATCTGTAACAGCCCCATCCCCTCTTGAATGGGCAATGGGCATCCGAAGATGCTTGCAAGAAGGACAACTACCCAGCAACCCAGAGGAAGCACGAAAGATCAAGAACAGGGTGACCTGATTCACGTTGCTTGAAGGGGTACTGTACAAAATGGTTTTTTAGAGCTGCTCCTTAGATGCATCTCACCGGACGAAGCCCAGTATGTATTGGCCGAAATCCTCAAAGGAATTTGTGGAAGCCATTCCGGAGGGAGGGCGCTAGCTGCGAGAGTAACCCAAGTTGGATACTACTGGCCCCATACCCTCAGAGATGCCTAGAAATTCACCAGAAAATGCATAAAGTGCCAAGAGCACAGACAATAACGAATTCTTGTGGAAATCGGTAGTCTACCGATTTGGTATACCGCAGAGCTTTGTCTCAAACAATGGGAAGCAGTTCGATTGCTTACACTACTGAGAATGGTGTACAAAGCTCGGAATTAAGGTAAAGTACTCCTCATCAGGCCATCCCCAAGCCAACGAACAAGCTGAGGCGACTAACAAAACTCTACTCTCCACCCTTAAGAAAAGGATCGGGGCACATAAGGGAGCATGGGCTGAAGAGCTCCCGAGCGTTCTTTGGGCATACTGAACTATTGTCTGAACCCCCATCGGTGAAACACCCTTTGCTCTCACTTATGCGAGTGAAGCTCTAATTCCTGTGGAGGTCAGAATGCCCACCTTTTGTGTCTTGCACTTTGACCCAGACACGAACAATGAGAGGCTAGCAGAGAACCTGGATGCCTTGGAAGAGATAAGGGAGGAAGCAGCCATCCGAATGGCGAATAACAAGCGAAAGGCAAAGCAATATTAAAACAAACGAGTCAGGACACGGTCCTTTAAAGTGGGCGACATGGTGTTACGAGAAATGGGAGTAACCACCCCAGAAGAAGGAAAGTTGGGAGCATGATGGGAGGGGCCTTACGTAGTCACTGCGAGCAACCGACCCTGATCCTACTGCCTCAAAGATAGCCAAGGGTGCGATCTGCCTCACCCCTGGAACGTTGAACACTTGAAAAGGTTCTATATATAGAGATGAACTGAGGGAACTTTACCACACCCCATATGTGGTAGCAACATGTATGAACAATTACGAATGAATGAGAATGATGAAATGTTCCTTTACAAATCTCCTATCGTACAAACAAAACTTAGTCGAGTTCTTATACTCGCAAGACGACGGGTCCTTTGACTCGCTACGGGGTAAGTTCTTTCTCCCAGGACTCAGAACTGAACCCCACCCCAACTAAGTCGAGTCCCTACACTTGCAAGAAGACAGGTCCCCTGACTCGATAAAAGTCGAGTTCCTACACTCGTAAGAAAACCGGTCCCTTGACTCCCTGCGGGGTGCCTTCCTTGTCCTAGGACTATGCATCGGACCCCCACCCCAACTAAGTTGAGTCCCTACACTCACAAGAAGATGGGTCCCTTGACTCAATAAAAGACGAGTCCCTACACTCGCAAGAAGACGGGTCCCTTGACTCGTTGAGAGGTGCCTTCCTTGTCCTAGGACTCGAAATCGGACCCCACCCCAACTAAGTCGAGTCCCTGCACTCATAAAAAGATGGGTCCTCTAACTAGATAAAAGACAAGTCCCTACACTCGCAAGAAGATGGGTTCCTTGACTTGATAAAAGACGAGTCCCTACACTTGTAAAAAGATGGGTCCATTGACTCGCTGCTGGGTGCCTTCCTTGTCCCACGACTAGGAATCGAACCTTACCCCAACTAAGTCGAGTCCCTACACTCACAAGAAGACGGGTCCCTTGACTCAATAAAAGTTGAGTCCTTACACTCTTGACTCACTGCGGGGGGTCTTCCTTGTCCAAGGACTCGGAACTGGACCCTGCCACTACTTAGTCGAGTATCTCGAAGCTCGGCACGAGCACCGTCAGGAAAGTACAGGAAATAAAGAAAAGGAAGTACAAGGAAAAGGGTAAGAGAAAGGAACCAAGAACGCAGAGTCATTTACATTATCAAATTTACATTATCAAAGTATACAGAGTATAAGGGGTTGTGCCTGCCAAACAAAAAAAATGTATGTAACTATTACAAAAGGCGCATGGAAAGCCTATTGCTAGGATGGAGGAGCTGAAGGTGCACCCGGGAGGAATGGGGGATATCCGGGCTTCCCGAAATTTCTATCAAAGGCCTGTTCCTCAGACCAAGGAGGTAGAGACGCTAAGGACAAGGCGCCTAGGTCCAGCTCGGGATGCTGTAGCAGGTGTTGCTGCATTCTCTTCAGGCCGTAGTTGTTACCATAGGACCAAGCGGTGTCTCGGATGGCGTTAGTATTCGCGGTACGGGACCGGATCTCTTTTGCGAATCGGTCAACATCGCCCAATTGAGAGGAAATACCTGTCTCCTCGAGCCCCTTCTTCTCTGAGGCTAGGCGAGACAGTTCCAGCTCAGCGTCGTGAAAGAGGCCTTTGAACCTCCTCTTTTTCTCCTTTTGCCTCTCGACGACAGCCTCTAGGTCCCAATTCTGGTCCTTAAGGAGCATTATCTCCTTCACCAGCTCCTTCCACTCGGTTTTTAGTTCCTTTATCCACCGAGCCTCCTGCTTCAGCTTAAAGTAACCGAAGCGATCCAAGGAGCTGAGCCCTTGGTTGGTCTCTTCCAGCTCCCCCAACTCGTTCCCAATCGTACCGGCTAGTTGGTCTGCCGCTTACGAAGACAGGAAGCAAAAAAAAAGGGGGGAGAGGTTCAGTCATGAACAATATAAGCCGCAATCAAGAATGAAACAAGTTTGGAAAGAGTAGTCATACTTGGACGAATAGCGGCCTCAACATGCGGCCAATGCGCTCGGAAGCATCAGCCCTGGCATGGTCCAGACCTGAGGTCGGAGGCAGCGAACCCTCTGCTCCCGAAGAGGATGAGGGACCAGCATCACCAGTTGCCAAGAAAAATTAGGAAGAGACTCCCAAGTCTGGTCACGTGGCCTAGGCGCCACAGGAGTCGAAGCCTGGGAATCGTTGTCGTCACTCAGATTGATAACCGGGAGAGGAACGTCCGGCATGATCCGAACCGAGGTGAGACAAGCGTCGGGAATCGGATCCTCACCATTGTCGCCGACACTCCATCCCTCTTTGTCCTAAAATGGAACCCGTCTGGCCCCCTTTCAGGATTTTCGATTTCGAAGGGGCCGAGCTCTGTCTCCCAGATTCTGGTCGGTGCACCGAGTCACCGTCCTCACCCACTTCGCCCTGGGGAACATTCGTCTCGGCAGGGATTCGGGAGGGGCTTGGTGCAGGGGCCGACTCGCTGCCCCTAGAACATGAGTCGGGTGAAGAACTTCGCACCCCCTCACAAGGCCCGGATCCCAAGAATGTCTCATCCCCCCCGTCTTCAGTTCCCCCGAGTGCCGGATCTTCTAAGGGAGGTAGCTCTATCGTTCGTAGCCAGGTCGGTGAATTCTATCGAAGAGACCCGGCGGTAGTCTCCTCCTGGAGAGTATCCTCGAAGGAGAGGTTGTAAATGAGCTAGGCTCATGGGGAAAGGGGTGCACCAGGGAGGTGAAGAAGGCCACCTAGAGGTCGCAAGCCTCCAAATCTCCTTTCAAAGCAAGGCAACGGGCTTTGAAAGGGCTCAGTGGCACGGGAGCTGGTTGAGGCGGAAGGGCCGTCAGCAGGAACTGGACCCCTCAGGAAGGATGTGGCCCCTCATGACGAGGGGGCTAGAGCATCCGCGCTGGCAGACCCCTGCCGCGCTAAGACAAGAGGGCACACACTCTGGACTCTCCAACCCGGCTTCTGGAAGGTGTAGAATCCCTGGCAATGCTACTCGGCAGGGGAGAGTTGTGGAGTACCCTCGACCGTTTGACCTGACCACCAGAAGGGCATGCGACTCTCTTTCGACAAGGGGGCGGATCACTGGACGGGGGATATTGCCCAAGAAATTTCTTCCCTCGGTGTACAAGCAATCAGGAGTTGTCAAGTAGCCGTGGATGATTTTGTCGGAGAGTACCACGTCAGTATTCAACTCTCCAGCACCCAGGCCGTAACCAATTCATACCAGGCCTCCTCCCTCCAATTGAAGGTGAGCTCTAAGCTCTCGGCTGATGGAGGATACCCCCAACTCGCCTGAACGGGGAACTCTTAGTGAGGGGCCTCCGCTTCAGGGTACTCCCAACCTGAGCCGGACACAAAAAAGAACTTGCGCAACCATTCTTTGATACTTTAGTGAAGCTGCTCGAGCGAAGCTATCTTGCTAGCGGAGAATCAGGCTTGGAAGCTGACAATGTTGCTCGGGTGGTAGATGAGCTGATACACATAAAAGAATTCCCGCAGCGTTAGGTCAGGATATTCCATGGGGGTTTTGCTCAGCACCATCCTGTAGATGATGCAACTGGAAATCAAGAGGCGCCACACATTCGGATGCAGCTGCGCCAGGGCCAACCCAAGGAAGTTCAAGACTTCCCGAACAGGACGGCTGAAAGGGAGGCAGAGGCCGTTGGCAAACATCAATTGAAACAGAGCGACCATCGTCGCAATGCCGTCAGAGCCCACTGCATGTTCACTTCGTGGCATCTCTAGAACCACGACGGAGGGAATCCCATACTTACAGCGAAACACTCTAAGGTCAGCGCCAGTAACATAGGAAACCCAGCATTTTCCCCTAAAGAACAGAGCAGCAATGTCAGTGGAAGCCATCGAAAGTGCAAGGCGAGGGCTGTCGAACGAAAGAAAGGGAAGAAAAAGAGAATGGCTGGGAAACTGGGAGCGAAAGAAAGAAGACGAAACAGTAGACGGGAAGACAAAGGTAGAAGAAAGAAAGATTGGGGGTGAACAGCTTAAATAGGGAAGAAAAATGGTGGGAGGAGGCTCGGGAAGCGAAACGACGCCAGGGTCAGTAACGTCATCAAGCGTCATGCGGCATGGGTGGCAGTTGAAGGGGTGAAGGAGTGTGTGACACGTACCAATAAGATGTCAGAGAGGTTAAAGGCGCAGTCCACATGTCTCATCAGCCCTCGAGAAACAGGACGGTCGCCAGGAGTGAAAAGATGCATTTACTAACCCTCGGGAATGAGGAGTAGCTCACACGTCTTATCAGCCCTCGGGAAGCCAAACCAACAAGCACCGAGTTGTCACCAAGAAGCGACAGGAGAAAATATTTATTTTCCTGAGAAAACATCGTTAACAGTTCGTTCGTGGAAAACTTCATTTTAAAACATACATGGGCTTAGACGTCGGCTTTCGTGGCATCCATAAGCGTCACCTTGAACGTTGTCTCTCACGACATTCACGAGCATCACCTCATGGCACGCGTGAAAGCCTCAGTTTGTAGGATCCGTAAAAGCGTCCGTCTTCATGCGTTTCGTGCAGTTCGTGGATTTTCTTAGAAAATACATACAATAGATACATCGTATAGTCATCCATTCACATGCGTAAATTAATACTTTCATTGCATAAAAAGGGGCTGCCAAGGAGGGCCGTACATATGTATACCATTGAACACTTAGCATTTTCTTTCATAAAACGTCTTTCGTGTCTTTTCGTAAGGCATCGTGAGGAAAAACGTTTCTTTATATTTTAGAAAGACTCTAGAAGCGTATGAACGTAACACTTACCTAGACTCCATGCTACTTGCATATCATGTAATCCATTCATGTGTGTGTCAGATGGCAATCTACATGCATACACATAACCTTAACGTCATTCTTTATCATTAGCATAATCAACTTAAACTAGAAATAGAGCTATACATCACTTGGAACACTCTCCTTCTATCCCGTGCACTTACGTACCATTCACTATGCTAACCCTTCAGAATCTACTTACGGTCACTATCTCTTCCAAACTCAATGTTCTACTTCGAGTGCTCATTCACTAAGGTAGGATTAAGACACTAGGACCTTCGTCTTACTTTCCTTATTAATCACATTCCGACGCATGATTCCGACCGATGGAATCATGCATCCCAATCCTAACAATGCACCCGTCACTACCTTCATGCACCTTAGCCCACACTAAATGATCATTCTCATCCATACAAGCCACACGGCTCTAAGCTAGCTCTGAGGCTTAAGCACTGTGTAACTGTGCTCAGGACAGATTACTCATTACATATGGTGAATCCATCCGTACAAGTGTCTACCCACATCACCTGCTCCTAGGGACAATGGCCATACTCCGATACCAACGTTCTCTTAACTCGGCTAGCATGACTCTTCATGCTATCTGTCCTTTTTGACAGTTCATCCCAACACTTAACACGACAAAGCTCCATTCACAACCACACCTTATATCATGTCATATAGCTCGAGACTACACCCAATCTACACCATGACCTTGTCACGTCACCTAACATCCCGCTACATCATTCTTACATCAACTCCTTAACTTATCACCAGTACGGTTCCTCATGTACTCCTATCACATTGTGACATCTCGTCATGATCCTGCTACACCATTTCTATACTAACTCCTCACCCATCGCAAGCACAACTGTTAGAAACCACGTCACTTCGTGATGTTGCCCATTCATGCTTCCGTTGCGTACTCTTACACTTGTTCTGCTACTTCACGCATACTCCTAGCCATAAGTCCATCACGGTGACACTTGTCACCTCAGACTACAGGCTATGCTATAACTACTTCGGGACACTGTTCCACGTATACTCCATTTTCACACGCTACAACCCATCACCATTATGGCATATGCACCACATGGTGCATTGCCCCACTGCATGGAGTACACGAGGAGTGGGCTCCCTTCATACACACTACGCCACATCACCACTATGGCATACTCGTCATACTCGCCATATGGTGCATCACTCCATCACATGGAGTACACTCCTTGTACTCCTCGTGTACTCCCTTCATACACACTACGCCACATCACCATTATGGCATACCCGCCATATGGTGCATCACTCTACCACATAGAGTATACTCCGCGTGTACTCCCTTCACAGTTCTCAACACTATTTACCATGCTACGACTATGCCACATCACCACTATGGCATACCCACCATATGGTTTATCACTCCACCACATGGAGTACACTTCACATGTACTCTTCCCATTCCACAATACACCAGGAAGGTATATTTTTACATATACTCTCCTTATTCCATACTACGCCACATCACCATTATGGCATACCTGCCATATGGTGCGTCACTCCACCACATGGAGTACACTTCTCGTGTACTCCCTTTATACACATTACGACCCATCACCATTATGGCATACTCGCCATATGGTGCATTACTCCACCACATAGAGTACACTCCACTTGTATTCTCTTCACACACGTTACGCCATATTACCATGATGGCATATCCGCCATATAGTGCGTCACTCCACCATATAGAGTACACGTGATGTGTACTCCATTCATACACCACGCCATATAGAGTACACGTAGAATGTACTCTTCCCATTCCACAATACGCTAGGAGAGTATATTCTTCCTTATCCTACACTATGCCACACACAGAGTACACTCAACGTGTACTGTTCCCATTCCATATGCCATGACACCAATACAACACATACTCCGCAGCCACACTACACTACATACTCCACAACACTGCATAGCACAATTCCCAATGACGCTCCACACTTCACAAAGCACTACACCGATAAGCCCAATACTTCACTACACAGAATGCCCAACACTTCACTACACAGAACGCCCAACACTTCACAGCACAACACATTTCCATACTACACAGCAACTCCACTAATACTAACAGCACAATCCACAACCTAATCAACTAATCAATATCTAACACAAATAACGAGAGATAGAGGGTCATACCATTGACGAGAGAACCAGTACGTTGCTCGTTGACCATCACGGTTGATGACATCGGAAAGGTCATACGTGGCGGCTAACCCACGTACGGTGACTGTTTGGGCATTTGGATAGCTAACTATGGTCTTGGAAGGGCTCGTGAAGGCCTTCTGATGGTGGCAAGGAGCGTAACACGGCGGATCTAGCCGTGTACAATGGCGGTCAGTCACGCGCAGTGACTATCCATCACGTGCAGTGGTTACCAACCACATAAAGTGATGGTTTGGGACCTTGGGTTCAACTAAGGAAGGTGCGGTGGAACTCATGGTGGCGCCAGGTGACTCACGGCGGGGGATCTTGCCACATGATGGAGGAGAAGCAGTGGGAGAGTGGGAGAGAGTGTGCGTGCATGGGTGGCAGATCGAGGTCGTGGGTGGTTGGGTTGGCTCAGTGGTGGCCTGAGGAGGCTCAAGGTGGCGGTTACATGCCGTGCGTGGAGGAGAGGCTATGGACCTCAGGTTACGTGGAGGAGAAAGGGAAGGGGAGGGGAGGTCCATGGTGGTCCCTAGTGGCTGTGGGTGTCGCACACGGTGGCGTACGGTGTGTTAGACCCATTTCGGGAAGAGAGGGAGAGGGCTGCCATGAGGGATTAGGTTCGGTGGGTTGTTGCCAATGGTGGCTGGAAGTGTGCTGGTGGCCAGCGGCGGGCTGCGACGGTTGCGTTGTGCGTCGCGCATGGTGAAACCGTGCATGAGAGCTGTGTGCGTGCGTGGGGAAGGTGGCCGCACAGCAGGGGCTGGCTTTGTCGGTGAGGGGTCGCCGGCATGAAAGGAGGTGGACGGCGGTGGAGGTGAGACCTGCCAGCGCATGGCGACACCGGGCTATGAGGTGGAGGCTTCGGCGAGAAGGGGCTGCATACAACATACGCCGAAGGAGAGAGGGAGGAGAAAGAGAGAGAGCTGGGGAAAAGTGAGGTAGAAAGAGAGGGGTCTGGGCATTTAATCCAGTCCCTTCATCTAGGGATCATCAAAACGATCTAATGATAAGAGATTAAAACACTGATTTGAAAATATGTAAACATTAACTTAATTAAAAGCACATAGAGGAAGAATTAAGGTAGAATATTATTTAAACTAACTTTTGTTTATAAAATAATATTCTTCATCATTAATAAATGATGAAGTCTTATTTAATATATTTACAAAGATTAAAACCATATAATTAATTAAAGCTTTCAACATAATTTAAATCCCATAATATTTTAAATAGTTGAAATCATTTTAATAATAATATTAAAATGATTTCTGACAATTATAATATTTTTGGAGCTCTTCAAGAATATTATAATTGTCGTATTTAAAATCAAGTTTAGTTCAATAACACTGAAAATACTCCTTATAAATATTTTTAGTACATTTAAAACACTAGGCTTGCCCTAGAAGTCACATAATATCTTTTGAAACACACCTTCGAGGTTCGGCATGCCTAACGAGTCTCGTAGTCGCTAGATAGAAGGGGCAGACAATTCACAAAATCTTTACCCTCGGGATTTACTTAAGTCATAAAGACGGAACGTACGTCAGAAAGAGAGAAGAGTACGTAAAAAGGAAGGAGCAGGGTATTACATAGTACCATGTCCGTGGTTTTCTCCAAAAGACCTTACAAAGGGTAGTGCCCAACAGGGCACCAAAGACTGAACTATTCAACTAGGCAAGGTACCAATGACCTTGCATGAGCTAGTACACTAGCAAGGCACCAATGGTCTTGCAAGAGCTAGTACATCGGCAAGGCAATCAAGACGCCATCGAGCTAGTATCCTGGCAGGGCACCCAAGACCCTATTGGCCTCTTGTTGTTTGATAAGACAACAAAGATTTAGCACATGTTGTTACCTAGGAAGGGCATCAAAACCCTATTCAGCTAGTTAGCCCACAAGGCACCTAAGACCTTATCGGGTTAGTATCTCGGCAAAACACCAATGTCCTTTGAACAGAGAATATGAACAATAAATTAAGATCAAATGGGCTTGTCAATAAGCAACATACCTAAAGGTATTTGATATGCAAAATGAAGTCTTAAATCCTATGGCATTTTCAAGCTTGACATAAAGCATGCGTTAATTAAAAATTCTACACACATGAGGAATCCAGAGATGTGGCACGAACCTGCTATGAAAAGAGCCCAACCATACAGCCTGAGGCTTATGAGAGTCCAAGTTCTGTTATCATATAAATAACATTCACAACAACAACAAATATTAAACATAACAATGGTGGTGTTTTTACTTAAAAGAAGGGGGAGAGAGAGAGAGAGAGAGAGAGAGAGAGAGAGAGAGAGAAGTGAATTAAGTTTTGTTAAAAATATTCATGAAAGAGAAAGTTTTGTTAAAAATATTCTGTAAAACCAAAATATACTTGAAAATCTCACTTCCAAAATTGGTACTGCAAAGAGAGCTGACTGAAGAGGTATGCTACTGTAGAAACCGATCGAAGCTGCCATGCCTTCTGTACATAAAACTCAAGCCGCAACTCATAATTATAAAATCTGAAAACAAAGAGAAAAATACATCCTTCTTACCAAAACAAAACAACAGTCTTTGATTCTAAGGACGAGCAGGAAACAATGAAACCACAAAAGAAATAAGCATAAATCTTTCTACAAAGAAAGATAAAAGACGTTCAGGATAGACAGGCCTTTTCTGTCCCAGATCCTAAAAAGGTACCTTTGAGGGATAATAAACAACCCTCCAAGCCGACTCGATGAAAAAATAGATAATAGTTAAAAAAAAAACAGATAAACGAGAATTACCATAAACTAAAAGAAAAAACTGATCTTGATTCTTAAAACACCTGCCAATAAAAAATATTTTAAGTTTGCTTATTGACATAATAATAATAATAATAATAATAATAATAAACAGAACTTGAGAGATCTATGATTTAAGAGAATGGGATTCAGAGATGCGGGGCATTACGGAGGGAAGCCACCTTGGCTCTGAAGTCCTCCGTCTCCCTCTTCAGCTCCATCTCCGTCTCGTTCGCCTCCTTGTAGACTCCTTGACCCGCGTCGCTCGCCCCGTACAACTCCATACAAAACTAGATACGAGAAACAAAGACATCAATTATTTCTTAATTTCTTTTTACTTCAAAATCTTCTGTATCCAAACGTACGAGGACGCTCCCAAGTAAATGCAAAGGCAAAACCACAAATTCTTACCTTTTATGCTAAGGTTCAGAGCAAACAGTGATGGGCTCTTCTGCGCTCGACGTCGGGCTTCCTGCCATGAATGTCTCGAGAAGTCTTGGACAGAGACCTCGACTTTGGAGTTGGGAACGACAAAGATTGCGAATCACGGATGTTCGGCAATCCTCTGGGACTACGACCGCTCTCCGAAATGGATTGGATTTATGAAATGGAAGAAGAATAAGGGAGAAAACGGAAGGATAGATATTTCTCTCGCTCTTTGTTTGTCAAATCTCTCTCCCTTCGAAAGCATAAAAATAGTTAGGACGTCAAAGTTTTCAAACAGCAACGGCTTTCTTTTTTCTTTAATTCAAATTATCTTATATCCTGTAATCAACGGCTTTCTGTCTCTGTCTTTTTTTTTTTTTTTTTTTTTTTTTTTTTAAAGAAAATCAAATGGGCATCCGATTATCCAAAAGAGTTTTTCCTACAAAGAGAAAAGTTATTTTGTCACCTCAATGGTACTGCTTAAGTGTACCGTCCGGGAATTTTTTTTTTTTTTTTTTGTAGTTAATGATTAACAAAGTGATTTTAAGTGTATTGGTGTATTTTTTATTTTTTAAAAATATTTAAATATATTAAAAAATTTTGAATAGAAAAATGAAAGAAAAAAAGCTCAAAATGGAATGTGCAATCAAGTAGAGCGGGCTATTCTGAGCGACAGAGTCGCCCAACTCTTCCCACAAAGTAATCACTATTCACAACACACACCCTACACCTATAACCTTTCATAGAGTGTGGGGGCATTTTTCATAGGGTATATGTGTGTTTTTCAAAGGGTGTGAGGTGTGGGATGGTGAATAGTTACTGATGATAAAAATTTTTTCATGCCCACCCGCAGACCACAGGATCTGCGTGTGTTTAGGGGTGGTAATATGTGACATGACCCGTAAATCAAATATGAACACGACACAAAATTAGTGAGTTTGAGTTTGATGTTAACGAGTTCGGGTCAAAATAGGTTGATCCGCTAAGACCCGATTTATTAACTGGTCAATAATGGGTCAACCTGTTTAACACAAAATCAACTCGTTTTGACTTGTTTAAATTTTATTTCAAAATTAAAATTTTATTATTGTTAAATTGTAATCTTGGTATTTCTCTATATGTTTGTGTTTTACTTTTTTTTTTTATTGTTGAAATTGTAATTTTAAATTTTTGCTCATATTTGTTATTGTATAATTTGTAATATTGATTTTATTATATGTTAAAATTTTAAAAATATTTTTTATATATTTTTTTAAGATATTGTGGCTACTAATAAATATATTTTTTAACTTTTATATAAAATTATATTAATCAGATCAAATGAATTATGCGTGTAATTCAACTCATTTACATGAAACGAGTTTAAATGAGTCATGTTGTGTTAATTTATTTCTAATTAATTATTAAACGAGTCAAGACGAGTGACACGACACACCCTATTTCTAAATGAATTGAGTTAAGATTTAAACGTTTGACACATTTAACTTAACAAGTTAGATTCGGATTGACTTATATAGTTGAATGTTGATGACTTAATACGACACAAAAACACGATCGGCGATATGCTATTTGAATTCAAGTGCCGGCCCAACACCCCTACTTTAAAGGACAGTACTCACTACCCACTCCACAATTGACCACCTTATTTTTTTTCTATTTTCTACAATTTTAATTTTATAAATAAAATCAGCTACTAAACAACTAGCCTTGCACGTGCTGGATTCCCCTATACTGAATTTGAAGAAGCAAATAAAAAAATGATGTTATGAAAATACGGTAGAAGGTAATTTCTTGTCCACTTCCAGTCCCTAAGGTTTGGAATGCTTTCAAACTAATTCCTGGAACTGAAAAAAATTTAAACTGATACTTGAAGCTAGTTCATATATTAAAATGATCGCATATCCAATGTTTGTTAGTTTAATGTCAAAATCACTAACATGATACATTCTTCCATATCATATCCAATGGTACAAATATGATTGCCACACACACATACACACATATATATTGGGAAAAGAGGACGGCACCTCCAACCTTTATTAAAGATAACCTCACTTTGGCGGAAGAAAACCTTGGTTATCAAATAAAGACCAAAATGACATAAACTATAGACTAATTACATAAATGTGTAAACTGTTTAAAACCAAACTAAAGCAAGGCACCCTTATTAAAACCAATTACCTTAGCACCTTAGAGCTGGCAAACCCACCTTGTCAATTTTCAGAATTCCTCTAAGCCTGTGAGGTAACTCCATATACTGATGCCAGTTTTTATTAGTCCCCTTTGCACCAAGGCGAGCTAGAAAATCTGCCGCCGCATTGCATTCTCTGTACACATGCCGAATAGTAACAAACATTCCTGCCAAATATCTTTGAATTTCCTCTCGATAATCAAAGAGATACCAGAGACCACATAATCCTTGTTTCAACCAATTAACCATCAACAATGAATCAAGTTTAATCTCTAAATTAGAGATACCAACCTGTGCACTACGCTGAAGACCATGCAAGAGGGACCATAATTCGAAAAAGTTTTTCGTCCCTTGGCCAACCGACATCGCAAAAGCCAATTGAAGCTCTCCTCTAAAGTTTCGAATTACACCACATGTATCACATCGACTTGGATTTCCAACTGAAATACCATCAACTGGCTAGTTTTTTTTTCGCAAATGAGATGAGTTGATATTAAAGTTAAAAAGTTGAATAAATTATTGTTAGAATATATTTTTTAATATTATTTTCGTTTTGAAATTTGAAAAAGTTGTATTGTTTATTTTATTTTGTATTGGAAGTTGGGAAAGTTGTAATGCTTAAATGAGATGAGATGAGATGTTTTTTGAAAACAAACGAGGCCTAGTTTAAAACCACCCTCTTTTGGACGAATCCATTTCACAATCTGGACGTTTCGTGGGAATTTTTAGGGAGTGCAAGATAAATTCATCACCAAGTTCCATTTTAGAGTCTTCTTTTAGCTTCAATCCTACCCATGCAATCCAAGATTTAATATTTATCCAAAAAGTTTCCACTGTTTCTTTCTTGTCATCCATTCGAGCAGCACATCTCCACAACCAAAGCTTCCATGTAACAGTAGCAAGGATCAATCCAATCAGGTTGCCTTTAGTCAAGGCTTTGTTCGCATGTCTAAATCATGTCTAAATCATGTCTCCACGCGTTCTCTCCAACTTCTCCCACGAACGTAATTCAGTCCCAGTTATACCGAAAGATGTTTCCAGATTTCCTTCGCTATTTCACTAGAGTCCAGGACGTGATTTTGATCTCCATACCCTCCTGAAGTACAACACTCACATTTAGACACCATCGGAATTCCTATACAGTGTGTGAAATTACCACTTGTCTCAAAAGTATAAGCTAATGGGAAGATATAGATTTTATTATTTATATTATATTCTTAACACTCACCCTCACGTGTGGGCTAGTCTCTTCCTCAATGAGTAGGTCCAACACATATAATATTTAATTAAATGGGTAGATTGTAGAGTCAAGGTTCGAACTTAGGACCTCTGCTCTGATACCATGTGAGGTGGTGCAGAAGAGAACCTGAGCAAACACGGCATCAGAGAGGGAGGTGTTAATGGCTGACATTATGAGCTGATTTTGTAAAACCCACGAGGTATGTTTGGGATTCATAGAACCATTGACCATAGGAGATGGCATTGATAGAGTACCATTCACATAGTCAAAGAGCTTATGTCCCTTGAGGAAGGTCACGATTTGTGCCTTCCATAGGAGAAACTTCTCCAATGTAAGCTTTGTCGTAATAAAGTGGGTTGATGAGTTGATAAGCTTTGGGTGGGAAGAGATATTTTCTGATTTTTTTGGGTTGGCCATGGCTGAACTTAGTTGACGTTGGTCCTATGGGCTCTAGATACCATAAAAGGCATTGCTACTTTACGTAGCTCCTTTCCAATTAAGGATCTAGGTTCATTGCATTATTTTTTGGGTATTGAAATCACTAGGACATCTCATGGTCTATGACATATGTCACAATCCAAATACATTTCTGATCTTATTGTCAAAACTAATATGCACAACTCCAAGCCCAGTGGCTTCACCTATGTCATCCTCATTGAAACTCAAGGCTGCTGATGGATCTTCTTTTGAGGATCCTCAGTTGTATCGCAGTGTTGTAGGGAGTCTGCAGTATGTAGTCTTCACTCTCTTGACATCTCATTTGCAGTGAATAAAGTTTGACAATATATGCACTGCCCTAGACTTCCTCATTGGCTAGCTGTCAAACGCATCTTGCGTTATTTGCATCTCACCTCTCATCTTGGTCTTTATTTCTGTTACAAATCTTCATTTGATCTATCTGCTTTTGCTGATGCTAATTGGGCTGGCTGCCGAGATGACCGCAAATCCACCAGAGGTTATTATATATATTTTGGTTCTCATCTTGAGTCCTGGGGCTCCAAAAAGCAACCCACCATAGCATGCTCATCAATTGAAGCTGAATCCAAGTCCATGGCCAACACCACCCAGTGAAATTCTGTGGCTTCAATCTCTACTCAGTGAGCTGGGCATTTTCCTTCTCAAACCACCCACCCTTTGGTGCGACAACTTAGGGGCCACTTACTTGTTAGTATATCCGGTCCTCCACTCTCGCACAAAGCATGTTTCTCTTGATTATCATTTTGTGCGAGATAGAGTTGCTACTAAGACACTTAAAGTCTCATTTATTTCAAGCAAAGAGCAAATTGCCAACATTCTTACAAAACCATTATCTACAGCTCGGTTCAACACTCTTCAATCAAGCCTCACCATCTCTCCAGAGGCTGGCTCAACAAGAAAATATTCCTTTGCAGGAGTGCACCAGGCACAAGAGGAAAAATGAGTCTGCAGTAACCGAATGTACTATTTGTTCTATTCTATGTACTGAGTTTGACAATTCATTATGTGTAAAAATAGCAGTGAACAGAGACTACAAAATGATGGGAAACATTTACATAATGAAAAGTACAGTTTCAATCGCTCTCTCTATGACTTTTCATCGAACGTTCTGTGTGCAATATTAGGTTGAGCTTTTTGTTTTGTTCGTTTATGGTGAATACGATCATCAACTGAAAGGCAATTGTGAAAGCCTTTCCACATAGTCACTCATATCTTCTTTGGCAGGGCACTACTCCACACCCAATCAGACCACCCAACCTTTGGAGCCATGATACGAATACAATCTCATGCACTTTTGGAAGCAAACTTTCCGTCAGCACTAGGTGTCAATATTAACACATCATCACCCACCTTGTGGCATCCCAGTTTTGCAACAATCTCCTCTGTTTTTTTGAGCCCCAACAGTCGAGTTAACATCCCAACCTTGGTCTAGACGGCACTTTTTGATAGAAATAATAGAATATTTCACAACCCATAGTGTTTCCAAAATGGGCCCAGAGTCAAGCCACTTATCCCTCCAAAAAGAAACATTTCCATCTCGAATAAGCCATTTAGCATAATCTAGCACTTGAGGAATGCATTTCATTACACTTCTCCAAAACCTTGACCTTTTTGTCCATGCACTAAAGAAATGTGCAAATTCTTTACATGTTTTGCTCTAAAGAAACTGGACCACAAAGAGTTATCCGTTAGCAAGTTCCAAGCAAACTTCATATGTAAAGAGCATTGAATCTCTTCCAAACTTCTAATCCCCACTCCACCTTCTTGCACTGGTTTACAAAGTTTGTCTCAAGCAACCCATTTTTCTTTTCGGTTTCCCATCTATAGATCCCCAAAAGAAAGGGCTTAGGATCTGATTTATTGCCCTGATCACCAGATTTGGAGTATTCACCATAGTTAACATATGCACTGGAATAATACTTGACGAAGAAGAAACAGTCTCGATCTCGAACAAAGCAGCTTATTTTTCCACCCTCCCACCTTGTCCCTTATCTTGTTAACCAGCACATCAAAATGAATTACTTTGAGCCTTCCAGAAATAATAGGAACACCAAGATATGTAGTCGGAAAAATACCTTCCGAGAACCCCGTCAACCTTAGCATAGCACGTCTTCGAGACCTTGTGCAAGAGTTAGAGAAAACAAATAGCCTACTTTGCCTTATTGACAACTTGTCCAGACCATTTCTCATAGAGATTAAAAGTATCATTGATTCCTTTTAAAGAAGCTCCCCTCTATTACCAAAAACAACTATATCATCTGCATATAAAATACGTGAGATCAAAGGGATACCTCTTCGATGAACAATGGCTTAGGTGTCGTTTGGATTCGAAAATGAGTTGAGATGAATTGTGAATAGTAGTGAGATTGGTTGTGAATAGTAGTGAGATTTGTGAGTTGAAGTTGATGAATGGTAATAAATAGTAGTGAGATGAGTTGAAATGAGTTGCGAATACAAACCGGGCCTAATTAATCTTTTCCTTCCCAAAATTTCTTTTTAATA
This sequence comes from Juglans microcarpa x Juglans regia, assembly GCF_004785595.1. Lineage (NCBI taxonomy): Eukaryota > Viridiplantae > Streptophyta > Magnoliopsida > Fagales > Juglandaceae > Juglans > Juglans microcarpa x Juglans regia. The sequence goes on along the minus strand of NC_054600.1, from coordinate 11,149,892 downwards.
ATCGAGATAGAACTTCCTCAACCAATATAAAAAGATATGGTGATAAAGGATCACCTTGTCTCAGACCACGCCCACCTGTGAAAAAACCTTTCGAGGTCCCAATCATAACAACTGAAAACCACAAAGTTTCAACACACTGCTCAATCAAGTCACAAACTCTTTGAGATAAACCATAAGCTTCCAACACATGAAGGAGAAAGTCCCAGTTAACAGTGTCATATGCCTTAGCAGTATCCACTTTAACCAAAACATTCCCTCCTCTCACTGGCTTTTTAAAAGAATGTACCATTTCTTGTGCTAAAGTAACATTATAAAAAATGCTTGTACCTAGAATGAAAGTTCATTGTTCCGGGGAAATGATAGAATTCAACAACGGTGAAAACGTCAAGCCAAAAGTTTCGAACAAACTTTATAGACAACATAACTCAAGTTTACGGGCCTAAAATTATCAAATCCAGAAGGACTTAATATTTTAGGAATCAACACAACAGAAGAAGCTGTGTAAAACGGAGGAAGAGGAGTCCCCATAAAGAAATCAGTCATCACATCACTAACATCCTTTCCCACTATCTCCCAACATGATCTATAAAAACCTGAGCCAAACCCATCTGGTCCAAAACTACTATCAATGGGAATAGAAAACATGACTTCTTTTATTTCCTGGTCGGTAGGAGGCTTTATCAAGTAAGCATTATGTCCATTTGAAATAACCGTTGCGACGAAGTCAGATAGATCTGGTAACTCTCTCCCTTGTCGCCATCTCAAAAAAATTTCAAAATATTCAATAGCGCCTAAATGGATAGCTTTTGATGATGCAAGATTACGGCCATCAGCCAATAGCATCTCCTTAATAATATTGATTTTTTTCATTTGCATGGCTTTAAAAAAATTCACATTCACCTTTCCTTTATCTAACCACTGTGCTTGAAACGTTCGAGACAAACGAATCTCCTCCCGATGCATCCACACAGCCAACTCTTCTTTTGCTACTAGTATATCAAGCTCATCCTCTTCCAAAAATTCCACCTATAACCGAGACTCTAGATCGTCAATATGAGCTTTTAGCAATTTAATATGAACATTTGTGCGCCCAAAGACCAGCTTGTTTAAAGTTTTTAAGAATGTTCTTCATTTTTTTTAACTTCGTAGCAAGATGCCATAAACCTGTTCTTCATTTTTTTTGTTCGTAGCAAGACGCCTTAAACCTGAACCATCCATGTCTTCAGCCCGAGCCAAAGCAACATGCTTCGAAAATCCTGATGCTCTACCCACATTTGTTGAAATTTAAAAGATGAAGGTCCATACTTAGTGACAACTGGTTCCATCTCTAAAAACAAAGGGGCATGGTTTGAAGTCGTTCACGGCAAACATTTTTGGAAAGCATGAGAGAATAAATTCAGACACTCCATATTTAATAGACACCTATCTAGCCGTGCCCAACTTCATGCACGCCCAGCATGTCCATTACACCAAGAAAACCTACTTCCAATATTTGGGATGTCAACCAACCCATAGGACTCAATAAATACATTAAAATCCTCCATCATCGTGGCTTGTCGAGGCCTACCACCCTTCCTCTCATCATCACAATGGATGATATTTAAGTCACCCATCACAACCCAGGGTGTATCAACCACGTCCACTATATGAAGTTCCTCCCAGAGGAAACATCATTCTAACACAGTGCATTTGGCATAAATAAAAGAAACCACCAATCTTTTTTTGTGTTATACAACTTCCACCATTATTTGCTGATTATTGGATGTCAATACATTCACATGCAAAACTTCCTTCCAGAATAACCATAGTTTTCCTCCCTCACCTTGATTCGATAAACAGTCCATCATATTTAGTCTACTCAGCAGCCCATACATTTTATTATCAGGAGTAAACGGTTCGATCGGCCAGAGCAACCATTTTGGGCTTATTATCTTGCACTAACTTTTTTAACCTTTTCCTTGAGGTCCCCACCCCTCTGATATTCCAAAACAAAGTTTTTATTCATCATAAACCAATCATGAGGGTTTGCTAGGAACCCGTATAGACCATCTCACTTTTACTTCTTTTTTACCTTTGTTATTTTTTTTCATAACATCTGAATCGGAAAGCTCCGCCTTGCCTTTATCAAACCTTTCTCCAGATACAAACAGCTCATTCTCTGAGTGCGTACACTCTGCATTGGATAAAGTTCATCTGACCCTTCTTCTACTTCTTCGACAAAAACTATGTAACGTCTCGTTCCCGGAGGTCTGGAGAGTTAGCTCTTAATATCTAATATCAACTTAAACAACACAAACATAAAATCCAAAAAATCCCATAAAATAGTAATCCATTTAATCAATCCAAATATCTAAGTTCCTCTATGGGGACAATAAATAAATTCTCAATAACATAAATTTGAAATTCTCCAAAAACTCGAAAATATCCTTGACTCATCAAATTACAATACCTGAAAAATAAATCAGTTTATTAATTACTACTTTCAAATGAGCACTTGTACCCTCAGGCACTTATTCCACTACAATCATCAGACCTTGCTAAAACTTCATACTCTTGTCCTCCAGCTGAACCATCAAAATTATCTGAAAAATATATGGAGATAAGGGGTGAGTTATCAACAACTCAGTAAGTAGAGAGCATATACCAGTGTGTAAACATGAGCATTTACAGAGATCAAAATGCAGAACAAAACATTTTCATTTTCAGAGTGCGGAAGCAAAACATGTTATTAAAATATCAGAGCGAAGATTTAGAAATAATTTCATTCAAAAATATCATTTGGCATAGCATAAATGATGATCATCATCATCACAACATCATATCAGAACAGAAGCCATGTATAACCTCTATGGTAGGATTGTGCATCTGCGGATAGCCAAGCAGAACATAAATCACTCTGTCACCAAGGTGTGCACTCTAAACAGAGACCACTACTATTACCAGTGGTAGGGTCGTATCCACTATTATAACTCGTGGTTGGGCCGTATCCACTATTATTACCCGTGGTTGGGTCGTATCCACTATTATTACCCGTGGTTGGGCCGTATCCACTATTATAACCCGTAGCTGGGCCGTATCCACTATTATAACCCGTAGCTAGGCTGTATCCACATTTTATCATCTTCAGAGCGGAAACATAATCAAATTCAGAATCAAAGAGTCATACCAAAGGTTTTCAGAAATCACATCTTATCAAAATAGAGTACTGAACAAAATCATATCATCTTCCTAATCAAAGCAGATCCAAAGCATATTTACATAATTATGCACAAATTTTCATATTCACTCTTTTTGCATAGATCAGAAATATAATGTACAAAATAAGCTCATGTCTACACTAGTCATGATGGAAAATACTTTATTCTTAAATAGAATCTCATGAATAATGCATACCAAATAACTAAGATAGTTCAAATCTCTTTTTATAACCAAATATGTATATTTTACAAAAAGTCAACCTCAGCTCATTTTATTTTAATGCAAAATCTAGCATAGGAACCCCGCTTACCTGGACTTCTTAGCTTTTTTAAAAATTTTCCTTAAAATGTCGAACAATAATTAATCGTTACCTATAAAATAATTACGTAATTCTCATAAATTTCCAATTACTCACGTATTTCGATATTTAAGCCTAAACTTCTATAATAACCTATTTAATTCCTCAAAACTTAAAATTATAAATCATCACTTTCTAAAATCATCAATGTTGATTTAATAAATTTGACTAAAACATTTAAAAATCTAACCTATTTATTATTGAAAACAAACTATAAAGTTTAATACTGGATAGTATAATTATCCCAAATATTTTAAAATAAACCATAACTATTTTTAAATAGACTAAATCATATCCAAAGTGTAAAAATAACATTACACTAATATTGTTTACTCTTAAAATAAATCTTTACCTAATAACATGTTAAAATACTTAAAAGTTTTCTGTAAACCTAAACAAAAATGAGTCTACCAGTATATATATTAAAAGTTTAAAACATATTTACACAGCTTTTACTCGAAGGTAATACTGTAATTTTATTTTATTAATCAACCAATTGCTCGGTCAAGTATAGCTAGACCTCTTGTTCTTTGAAAACATACGAAACTTGTGTGAAAAATAGTTTTGCATGGCAGGGCTCACCGAGAAGGAAACGTGTGACGGCGTAGGGAACTGGCTGAGGTCGACGGCGGTGAGGGCGGCGCCTGGGCTACAAATGATAGAGAGAGAGATGATTGAGAGAAGCATACGGTGAGAGAGTGAGGGAGAGACCGAAATAAAAGAGAAAAATAAAAAAAAACGGCGTGAGCTTACCGAGGCCTGAGGCGGCGTGCGGCAGACTGGGGTGACAGGAAGTCTTCGCCAGCAACTTCTGTATACACTTTCCATGGTTGACAGCAACGAGAAGGGGCTGGGGATGGCTGTAAGTGATGGCTCTGTTTCGGGGTGGGAAAAACAAAGGACAATGGCTGGCGACTTGCAGTGGTTGGTTTTGCTTCGGGCCTAGCGTCTTCAGTCATGCAAGGGTCAGTCGTGTGGGTTGCGGTGTGGAAGAGCTTGGCAGTGGAACTGCCCTTCAATGGTGGTTGTTTGGTTTCTCGTGGGGCTTGGGCAGTGCTATCACACGGTGGTTTCCGTCGTGTGAGATGTGGTTCGTGTGTTTCGGGCTAGGTTTGATTGAGGCAGTGGCTGGGGTGCTGCGCGGCTACTAGTCTTCAAGCGGGTGTGAGGACGTGCACTGAAGTTGGACGGTGGGAGGGCATGCAAAGCTGCGGTTGCTCACTCTAAGGCAGTGCACGTGTTTCGTGGTGTAGGAAGGTGCATGAGATGATGCCTAAAAAAATAGTTGAAACCTTGAGAGAAAAAAAATAAAGAAATGTGCATGAAATGTGTAACACAAAATATATATAGTAAAACCAAAAAAAAAAAAGAAAAAAAGAAAAACCCTAGGAGGGAACAAAGGGAGAACAATGCAAGAAAGACGTACATGAAGTGGGAAAAGCAGACGTGAAACCATGCATATGTGGTGTTTAGGAATATTGTTTCCATGAGCATGGACTCTTTAGCCTAAAGTAATTTGGCCCGGATCTTTTATGGGATTAAAGCATAGGCTTTTTCTCTAAGTTTGGATCTCGAATCATCCTAAAAAAAATTTACATAACTTGTCAGGCCAAAAACCAAACAAAAAAAAAAAAACATGCTTGGTCCATAAAATATTAGCTGAAATTAACCTAATTAACAATCTCAATAAAACTCATAAATCACCGAAATAAATATTTGGGAACCGAAACATATTCTCAAAACTAATCGTTTAAATCCAAGTGGGCTTTTCATCCATAAAAAAAAAATTTCAGACGCGAATTTCCTGCTCGGCCCGGATGTTACAAACTATCTCCTTATAAATAAAAAATACCACCTGAGAAGCCATTTAGTTTGCCCATCCCTCCAGCCGAAACAATCTTGGGTTCTCCCAATTCACGACCCTCGCCATCCTGCACCATGGCACACAAATAATCATGTTGCACTTCGGCAACAAACAAAGTGTCATCTACAGTGGGAGAAAAGCCCAATATACCAAGTTGCACATGATTCAACCCTGGTACACCAAGCTCTACCTCAGACTCCTTCTCCATTTAGCATTATGCCCTTGCATTTGATAACTACCACAAAAGGTCGGCAAGTTCTCTTAAAAAACTTCTTGGAAAATACCGGACAGATTATTAGGGTTACCAATCCAAAAAGCCTTCAAAGGCTCCTATGTTGCATCCATCTCCACACAAATTCTAGCCCCATTAGTTTTTGTAGCACACTGAGTAGAAATATCTCTACAAATATAGGTCCCCAATGGCGCCACAATATTCTGCAAGAAAGACTCATGATGGAAATTCGGGGGTAAACTTGGTAGAGTCAACCACACTAGAACAATCAAAGGTTCTACATCTTCTTTGAAATCTAGATACCAGTGGAATACACAATAGAAAATACCATCAATATCGTACACTTCTCTGGACAACGCCTTAATGAAATCTTCTTCATTGTATAATCGAACAAAGACGTTGCGAGATATTCGCATAGTAGAAACAACAGGTTGAGATGTTAGTCCCCGTCTACTACAAATAAACGATCCAATCACATCCACGAATGGCCTTTTTTTTAAGAACTTTAGAACTATAGTATACTTGAACGGGGCCACCAATTCGTCTATCTCCTCCTTCGAAAAAAGTACACAAACCTCTCCATCAACAAGTTTAGGCATGCGAAAAGGAACTACAACCTCAAGAAGAGGTTGAGCCGTTTGCACCACCATATCAGCAAAGGTACGTTGTCTTCCTACCACCACCGGATGGCCATTAGGGCCCTCGGTGTTACGTGCTCTAGCTACCGAACGTGTTACTGGAAGATCAACCGGGAAAGACGCTGGATCCTTTTTACGTGCCTTTCCTATGTTGAACGTATAAAAGAAACAAGTTGAGAATAATTTTCTGGATGCTCTATTGATAGACCGTTCTTACAATTTTATAGCCAATTGCTATCCAAAAATATTGACGGTAGCATCCTACGCAAATTAAAAATATTGAAAGATACACTTCCAAAACAGGGCATACGAAAATTAAATGCAGATTGCCATATTTCTGGAACAGGGCAATATTGCCTACACAAATTATTTATTCTTAGCCATAAACGCGCTAGAAGCTCCTTCCTTATTAGTTGTGCACCTTCCAAATTAATCCTCCGCAACATTCCTTCCCCCCATGAGATTGATCCTCGCCCTCAAGGATGAACCCCAAAAATTGGGACTTGATAGTCGCTATGTTTTCCCAGGTGGCTTCTGCTGGGTTAGTACCGCACGAATGGATGAGGGCCATCGCCTTGCGTCCCTTACCACGATAAGCCAGCACAGTTTGTGGTTGGGTGGATGATTCGGTGAAGGCAGCCTCTGGAAGTTTCGATATTTCCATTTTGTGATTTTCCAACTTAAGTTTGAGGAGAGACACGAGAAATACTGGGTGCACACGAGATCCTACAGGAAAATCGAGGCGGTATGCAACTTGCCCAATTCGCTTTAGAACTCGCAAAGGGCCATAGTAGCGAGCGACCAACTTCATGTTTTTCCTCCTTTCCACTCTCTGCTGCCTATATGGTTGTAATTGAACGTAAACTTGGTCACCTAGTTGAAAACTCCTCTCTTGATGTCCACGATCATATTGCAACTTCATTCAGTTTTCTGCTTACTGAAGCTTAAGTCGTACTTCCTTCATGAGCTGATCCCGCTCGGTAAGAGTCTGAGCTACCGCGTCCACTCGTGCAATTCCAGATACATATGATAGTAGCGTGGGTGGAGTTTGGCCATATACCTCTTCATACGGAGATCATCTAGTGCTGGAATGGGAGCTGGTCTTGTATATGCATTCCACCCAAGGAAGCCACTTTACCCATGCCGAAGGTGTGGAGCTGGTAAAGCAATGTAAATACATTTCGAGAATGCAATTAACCACCTTGGTTTGACCTTCCGTCTGTGGATGGTATGAGGAGCTGAAGTTGAATTTAATCCCTTGTAATTGGAAAAGCTCTTGCCAAAAGTTGCTAGTGAAGGTGGGATCTCTATCACATACAATGGAAGTAGGAAGCCCGTGGAACTTAAACACATTTTCAAAAAATACTTGGGCCACCATTGATGCTGTAAATGGATGTTTGAGAAGCACAAAATGGGCACATTTGGAAAATCGATCGACTACAACGTAAATAACACTTTTTCATTGTGAAGTGGGCAGTCCTATCATGAAATCCATGGACAGGTCCGACCACACGGCAACTGGAATTGGTAAAGGTTGGAGGAGCCAGGCTGGTTTGGTGTGTTCTCTCTTGTGTCGCTGGCAAACATCCAACCACAGATGAAGGCTTTAACTTGAGACATCGCCCCTCGCCAGTAAAACACAACTTTGAGACGTTGCCAAGTTTTATGAAAACCTTCATGAGTTCTAGCATGAAACTCACTGATGATTTGTTGGGTCAGCAGCAAAGTTGGTCTCAGATAAATTCTCTCCTTATATAAAATGATCCCTGACTTGAAACTCCATGGTCCAATGGGTTCGCCATCTTGAATGTTTTTTGCTAATGACTGCAACTCTAGTTCGTTTATCACTTCCTCTCTAATGGGTTCAGTCCATAGCGGTAATGGCATGCTGAGAGCAAAATTTCTTTTCTCCTGACGAAGGCCTTCTTCTCGCCTGGATAGACTATCTTCAGAAGAGTTCTCACGTCCTCTTTTATATTCGATCACAAAATCGTAACACATAAGCTTGACTAACCACTTCTGTTGTGCCTCCATAGCAATGGTTTGATCCCATAAATATCGCAAGCTCCTCTGATTTGTTCGGAGCACAAATCTATTTCCAAGTAAATATGGCCTCCATTTTTGGATGGCAGCAACTAATGCCATAATCTCTTTCTCGTACGTTGATCGGCTTAAATTCTGACCTTGAAGTGCCTTGCTGAAGTAGGCGATGGGCCTACCTTCTTGCATGAGTACGGTGCCTAAGCCAAAGCCTAATGCATTGCACTCCACCACAAATTGCTTGGAAAAATCCTGTAATGCTAGAACTAGTCCAGTAGTCATTGCTTGCTTTAATTGAATAAAAGTTGCCTCTGCTCCTTCGTTCCAACCAAAAGCATCTTTCTTGAGCAATTGTGTAAGTGAGCTTGCAATTTGGTCGTAGTTACGGATGAATTTTCGGTAATAATCGGTCAAGCCAAGAAACCCACGTAAGGCTTTAACGGAGGTGGGTCTAGATCATTTCGTCATTGTGACTACTTTTTTCGGATCCATTGCTACTCCAGGTTCTGAAATGAGTTGCCCCATATAATTGATCTGGTCCTGCCCAAATTGGCACTTATCCATCTTCACAAATAAATGGTTAGATTGCAACGTGTTCAGCACCCCCCAAAGGTGTGATAAATGATCCTCCCACGTTCGACTATAAACGGGTATATCGTCAAAAAATACCAACACATACCTCCATAAAATAGATTTAAAAATGTCGTTTATGAGGTACTGGAAGGTCGAGGGGACATTGGTAAGTCCAAACGGCATCACGAGAAATTCGTAATGTCCATGGTGCGTCCAGAATGCCCTTTTTCCACATCTTTTGCATGCATCTTTATCTGGTGATATCCCGAGCGAAGGTCCAGCTTGGAAAACATTTTTACTCCATTTAACTCATCCAACAACTCGTCAATAATTGGTATAGGAAATTTATCCTTTACCGTGATTTGGTTGAGTGCCCTGTAATCCACACACAGGTGCCATGAGCCATCCCTCTTCTTAACCATCAACACTGGTGATGAATATGGACTGGTACTGGTTCGCACCACGCCAGATTGCAAGAGACTTGTTATCACCTTTTCAATTTCTCCTTTCATATAATGAGGGTAGTGATATGGCCGCACGTTAATGGGTCCCGAACCAGGCTTCCAAGGAATGTGGTGGTTGTGAGATCGATCTGGTGGAAGTTCCATTGGTTCCGCAAATAGTCCTTTATATTCTTGCATTTTTCCCACTTCATGGGTTGTGGTGGTACTCCTTGCAATATCAGCACCCAATTTAATGGAGAAAAATTCTGCTATAGTTTTGGGTCCCTTGCAAGTCGTAGGAAGCAATTGACAAAGGAAACCAGACTTCCTTTTGCAAAGTTCTCTTGCTACTTCCTTCTCCTCGAGCAATCTATGCTTCGACCCCCTTATTCCCTTCAACTCCATCTACCTTCCCTTATACTTGAAACTCATTTCGAGTTTGGCAAAGTCCCACCAAATTGGGCCCAGCGTACGTAGCCATTGGGTGCCAAGTACTGCATCACACCCTTCAATTGCCAACAAGAAAAAATCAATAGAGAACTGGGTACCTTGGAACCATACCCTCACTCCATTGCAACGTCCCTCACAGTCCAACTTTTCTCCATTAGCCACCATCACCTTCATACCTTGTGTCCTCTGGGAAGTTAGTCCCATTTTTTTTGTAGAGGAAGCATTCAAAAAATTATGAGAGCTTCCAAAATCTAAAAGGACTGTGATGCCATGTCCCATAACTGCTCCCCGAATCCTCATCGTCTGTGGTGAAATGGTACCCACCATCGCATGTATAGAGATCATTGGCTCCTCATTGAACTCGTTATGCTCCTTACTATTGCCTTCGTCATTAATTTCTTCCTCCTAAACATTAATATCCCCTCAATTAGAAAAAGCTTCTTACAACGATGGCCTGGCACGAATTGCTCATCACAATTAAAGCAAAGGCCTTTCTTCCTCTGTTCTTGTAAGTTGCTTGGAGTGAGGTGTCGAATGGATGGTGTTTTTGTCCTTGATAAGTTGGCTGAGGGCAGAGGGGTAGTGTTGGTTCCATAGGCATTTTTCATCTGGCCTCCACCTGCATTGGTTTCGTTAAATTTCTTGCTTTAAAGAGTCTTGCTAAACCAGTTGCATCCGTAATGGACAAGGGACGCGCAGCCTGTACATCCGTGTGCAAGGGTTCCTTGAGTCCACTGATAAAACATCCTAGCTGATGGTTGGGGACATACCACCCACTCAGCTTAAAAGTTGTTCAAACTGCAATTGATACTATCGGACAGACCCTGTTTGCTGCAACTTGCTTAACAAACCAAAGTGATCTTCGAACATGGTTGGACCATAACAAGTTCGCAAGCCTCCCTTCAGTGCCTCCCAGGACACTATTTCTTCACTATCTTTCAAAAGCTGGTACCACATTTGCATCTCCCATTCCAGGTGATAAGCGGCCAGATGCAATTTCTCCACCTCCTCGGTCTGTTGATAATCAAAGAACTGTTCCACCCTGTAAATCCAACTTGTTGGATCATCCAGACCATTGTATTTCGAAAAGTCTAATTTAGCAAACTTGGGTAGGGCTAAATTGTGCCCTTCCCCATGGTTTCTTTGGTTTCTGTTTCTCGATCCCAATCCCTCTCCATCGCCTAAACTCCTGCTAGCCAAAGAGTCCACCTTTGCACTAGTCTCCTCAAACTTTTTCATAAGGCGTTCCATGATGTTTCCAAAGTTCGCCATTTGCTGTTCTAAGCATTCTATTCGAGAGTCCACCATGACCTGCTCTGATTCCAAAATGTTACGTGCTCTAGCTACTGAATGTGTTACTAGAAGATCAACCGGGAAAGACGCCGGATCGTTCTTACGTGCCTTTCCTATGTTGAACGTATAAAAGAAACAAGTTGAGAATAATTTTCTGGATTCTTTATTGATAGACCTTTCTTACAATTTTATAGCCAATTGCTATTCAAAAATATTGATGCTAGCATCCTACGTAAATTAAATATTGAGCGATACACTTCCAAAATAGGGCATACGAAAATTAAATGCAGATTGCCATATTTCCGAAACAGGGCAATATTACCTAAACAAATTATTTCCATAAACGCGTTGGAAGCTCCTTCCTTATTAGCTGTGCACCTTCCAAATTAATCCTCCGCAACACTCGGTGCCAGCCATGACGACAAACTTCTCACAAACCAAGAAACCCTAGCAGAGCAGAAATTAGATCACTTTTTTACAGACCACATATATATATACATAGCAAGTTTTTAAGAACAAAAACAATGCATAATCAACACAACATTATCAATGAGCCGATTGAGTCATGAGTCAACACTTGGCTGACCCCGATTTGGGTTGCCCAAGGGGGGCCACCGTGTAACCCCGCTCATTTCTTCTTACGTAAGCTTCTCTCTTTCTTATGTAAGATTTCTCCTTTCTGACGTAAGAAATTTCGATGACGGAATTATGCAATAGTCTGCCATTCTTTCTGGCGACTGCGAGCATCGTCATGTGTGCCAAACCATGACGACGTGCCTCTCAAGATATTAGGTGACTTCTAAAGTACGCCCTGTGTTTAAATGTACTGAAAATATTTATATGAGGTGTTTCCAGTATCATTAAGTTAAACTTGTTTTTAAAAGAGACAATTATAATATTTTGAAAAGCTCCAAAATATCATAATTGTCGGAGATCATTTTAATATTAATTATTAAAATGATTCTAGTTATTTGAAATATTAAGGGATTTAAATTATGTTGAAAGCTTTAATTAATTTAAAGGTTTTATTCTCTTAAATATATTAAATAAGACTCCATCATTTATTAATGATGAAGAAATATTATTTTATAAACTAAAATTAGTTTAAAATAATATTTACCTTAATTCTTCTGAGTGCTTTTAATTAAGTTAATGTTTACGCATTTTCAAATCAGTATTTTAATATCTCAACGTTAGATCGTTTTGAGGACCCCAAGACAAAAGGACTGGGTTAAATACCCAGACCCTCTCTCTTTTCCCTCACTTTTCCCTCCCCTCTCTCTCTCCTCCCTCTCGGCTTGCACATTACGCAGCACGCGACTCTCTCCCGCCCGTAGCCTCCATGCCTCAGCCAGGTGCCGCCGTGCGTCGACAACCCTTACCGCCGGCACCCCCAGCTCCCCCTTCCTCCGGCGAGCCTCCCCAAAGCAACCTCTCCCTCTCATGCTCTCTCCTCCTCTCCGTTGGAAGTGCAAAGCCCAAATGGGCTTGATGCACGTAGCGCCGCCCAACAGCACCACCACTCTCACAGCAGCTTCTCCTCCTACTGGCCATCATCCTCCACTGAAGCCAGCCCCTGTTGCGCAGCCCTCCCTCTCCTTCCACAACAAGAACCCGAAATGGGTCTCTAACCGATTTCCTCACCGTGCGCCGCCGTGCGCAGCACCCACGGCCACCAGGCACCACCATGGACCTCTCCTCCCTTTCCCCTTCCTCCTTCCATGGACCCGAGGCCCATAGCCTCTCCTCCATACACGGGTTTCCCCCTCATGCACGCACGACCTTGCATAGCTCCACCACCGTGCACCGCCACCCACGGTGGGTAACCACCCTCTTCAGCCTCCTCAGGCCACCACCAAGCTATATCAACCACCCACGGCCCCGATCTGTCACCCATGCACGCACACTCTCTCTCACTCTCCCACGGCCTCTCACCCACTGTGGGGCCAGATCCGTCGCCGTAAGCCACCGTGGCTCCACCCCGACGCCACCACGAGTTCCACCGCATTTCCCTTAGCCAAGCCCAAGGTCCCAAACCACCACTTTATGTGGTGGGTAACCACTGCACATGATGGACAGTCACTGCGTGTGACTGACCGCCACTGTACATGGTTAGGTACGCTGTGTACCGCCCTTCATAGCCACCAACACAGGGCCTTCACGAGCCCTTCCAAGACCACACTTAGCTATCCAAACGCCCAAACAGTCAACGTACGTGGGTTAGCCGCCACGTACGACTTCTCCGACGTCATCGGTTGTGATGATCAACTAGCAACGCACGAGTTATCCAGTCAATGGTATAACTCTCTTTCCCTTTTAATTATGTTAGGTATTGATTAGTGGAGTAGGTTGTGGACTATGCTGTTAGTATTAGGGGAATGACTGTGTAGTATTGAGATGAGTTGTGTAGTGCGCTGTGAAGTGTTGGGCTCATTGTGTAGTGTGCTGTGAAGTGTTGGGCATTCTATGTAGTGAAGTGTTGGGCTCATCTGTGTAGTGCGCTATGAAGTGTGGAGCATAGTTGAGAATTGTGTTGTGCAGTGTTGTGGACGGTGCGGTGTAGTGTGGTTGAGGACTATGTGTAGTATTGGTGTCGTGGCATGTGGAGTGGGAACAGTACACGCTGAGTGTACTTTGTGTGTGGCGTAATGTGTGTGAAGGGAGTACACGCGGAGTGTACTCCATGTGGTAGAGTGATGCATCGTATGGCAGATATGCCATAATGGTGATGTGGCGTGGTGTGTATGAAGGGAGTACATGTAGAATGTACTCCATATGGTGGAGTGATGCATTGTATGGAGCGTACGCCATAGTGGTAATGTGGCATATGTGAAGGGAGTATACGTGGAGTGTACTCCATGGGGCAGCGACACTCCATGTGGCGTGTCGCAGAGATAAGGATGGTTGTGCAGTGGATGGGCGTAGAACATGGTGAATAGTGTCAGAAATTGTGGAACAATGTCCCGAAGTAGTTATGGCATAGCCTGTAGTCTGAGGTGACAAGTGTCACTGTGATGGACTTATGGCTAGGAGTATGGGTGTAGTAGTAGAATAAGTATAAGAGTATGCAGCGGAAGCATGACTGGGCAACGTCACAAAGTGACGTGGTTCCTGACAGTCAGGCTTACGATGGGTGAAGAGTTATTATAGAAATGGCGTAACGGGAACGTGACGAGATGTCACGATGTTACGGGAGTACGTGAGGAACCGTACTCGTGACGAGTTACAAGTTGGCGTAGAAGTGACGTAACAGGATATCAGGTGACGTGACAAGGTCACAGTGTAGCTTGAGAGTAGTCTCGAGCTATGTGAAGTGACGCAAGGCGTAGTTGTGAACAGAGTCTTGTCACGTTAAGTGTTGGGATGAACTGTAAGAAGGGATGGCTAGCTTGAAGAGTCATGCTGGCCAGGTCAAGAGGATGTTGGTATCGGAGTATGGTGCTTGTTTACACAAGCAGGTGATTGACATGTCATATGTTGATCTTAGGTGATAAAAGGGTAAGATACATGTGTAATCTGGTTAGACATATGTGCCAGACGGATTCACCATATGTAATGGATAATCTGTCCTAAGCATAGTTACACGGTGCTTAAGTCTTAGAGTTGGCGTAGAACCGTGTGTCTTGTATGGATGAGAATGAGGATGTAGTATGGGCTAGGATGTATGAAGGTAGTGACGGGTGTACTGTCTAAGGAAGGGATGCTTGACTTAGTTGGTCTGAGTCATGCGTCGGAACGTGGTTAATGAGAAGAATGAAACGAATGTCTTAGTATCTTAATTCTAAGGTGAATCATGGGTTCACTTTAGTGAATAAGCACTCGAGGCAAGACGTTGAGTTGGAAGATGCGGTGACTGCAATGGGTCCCTGAAGGTTTTAACGTAGTAAAGGGCACGTAAGTCCACGGGATAGAATGAGTGTTCCAAGTATAGCGTAGTTATATTTATAGTTTAAGTTGCTTATGCATTAGATAGAAAATAACGTTAAGATGATGTATGCATGTAGGTTGCTAGCTGACACGCGCATGAATGGACTGCATGGTATGAAAGTAGCATGGAGTCCAGGTAAGTATTACGTTCATGCCCTTCTAGAGTTTTCTAGAAATTACGAAAACGAAACGAAACGCTCTTCTCTTTAAGAAAATGCTTACGAAAGAAGATGCTATGCTTTTAAAACGTATATGTACGTACGGCCCCTCCATGAAAGCCCCTTTTTATGCACCCAAAGTTATTAATTGCACACATGCAAATGGATAACTATAAGATGTATCTATTGTATGTATTTTCAAAGAAACGAACTGATGAAAATGCATGAAAGACGAGCTTGAGCCGACGCCTTCACGGATCCTACGGACCGACGCTGTCGCGAGCGCCGCGAGGTGGTGCTTGTCGACGCCGCGAAGGCCGACGTTCAAGGTGATGCTTACGGATGCCACGAAAGGCAAAATTTGAGCCCGTGCTTTATGTTTTATGGACAGTACAAACTGATACTTTTGTGAATGCCGCGAGGTGATGCTCGTGGACATCATGAAAGAGGTCGTTCGAGCCCATGCTCACGAAATGACGTTTTCTCATGAAAAGAAATGTTTTCTCATGTTAAATGAAAGAAAGAACTGAATGAAAGCTCCAGCTCTTCAGAGCTGGCATGAATTAATGAATGAAAGCATGAAATGTATGAAGACATGTAACGGCCACATGAATGAATGAAAGGGTACCAATGAATGGGCAGATTGCAATGTCGGGTAAGTAGTACTGGTAGTGCACCCAATGCTGCCTCCTATGAAAAGGGATTCCCAACCTGTGGCCACAGGCGGAATCCAGGTCAAAGGGCCGCTAACCCTAACACATGGGGCGTAACAGTGTGTACCGGCCTATGAAAGTGAAAAGAAAGAATGTATGTATGTACGTATGTACGCATGCACGAACGCACTCTTACAGAAATGAAGGCACTAACGGGTGAAACGTTTTACGAAAAGAAAGGAAAATCCCGTTCAGTGACGTTTTCAAATGAATGCACGTATGCACGCATGCATGTAAGTATAGTATGTACGAATGATGAATGCATGAATGAAAACCTACGTTATTATATTTTAACTGCATGAAGTAATGCTTACGAGTCTTCGACTCATTTTAGTTTTTATGCATGTCCCTCCCCCCACAGGGAAATAAATGAAGCACGCGTCAGGACGAACACGGCCCATGGGGAAGAGCACGAAAGTCTAGGCACGAGCTTTTAAATGTAAGAGAGGCATTTTTATTATTAAAAATGATGTTTTCTACTGTAAACATCTTTTATTATAAAAACACATTTTTATTTTATAAACATAGAGTCTTGCACCCTGGGAAGAAGCAAAAAGTTTTAAATCAGACGGTAATTCCCGTCGTCCTTTTCAAAATATTTTATAAAAAGACCCACCATAAGGATGGGCGTTACACACCGTCAATCACCCTATGATGGACACCCACGAGGCCATCCTTCATGAGTGGCTTTAATATTTTTTATTTTTAGGTTCAATTTTCTAAATTTGGTTTTCTTAATAATTTTTAATTTTATATTTCTCAAAAATTTTGTTTTATGTTTTACGTTTTTGTTTTGAGAAAAAATATTTTCAACCATAACTTGTGTAACTGCCATGTAATCGCTTTGAAAAATGTGAATAAAACATGGGACCTACATGAAAAAATTAATTTTTTAATAGAGGACTCTACACTTTTTCAAACTGGTTACGTGGCATTTATGCACTTCATGGTTGTATGTAGAATTACTCTTTTATTTTAGAGTCTTGGAAAAATTATTGTTTAGGTCTCTACGGTTTTGACTTTTTCAAAATCGGTAATTATGGTTTAAAAAGTTTATAAATAGTACATTATTGGCTTCTTTTTTGATATGTTTAACAGACCAACTTACAAAATGAGAAAGCACTTTTTTAACATCATAAATAAGCATGCCTTTGTTGTCCCAACTATAATTTGTACGATTGATTGCCTTGGCAACAAGTAGTGCATCCCCTTCAAGGATAATCTTCTTAAAACCTAGTTCAAGCCCCAAAAAAGTTGCTTGAAAAGCAGCATAGGATTCTGCTAATAATGGACCTAGATATAGAGGTATGTTCATCCTCATGGTAGCAAGCACTTGTCCTTCGCATTCCCTTGCAATAGCTCCTATTCCAATTCTGTTGGCATTCTTGTCAACAACAGGGTCCCAGTTGATCTTAAGAACATCATTTGGAGGTGCCTCCCATACACAGCTACCTAATGAAGAGATAGCATGTTTAGTTGTTGCCTTCTAGTGAAGAGTTCTGAGATCCTGCAGTCTTTGAGAGGTTTGTTTAAGCATAATGTTAGGATGGGTGAACTCTTTTTGGAATACAAACTCATTCCTCTTCTTCCATATTCTCCATGCAACCACTATAAACTCCGTCAAATCTTATTTATCCAGAGTTTTAAAACAATGATAGCATAGTGTCTTTAAAACTCTGATTAACAATTCTACACTTCTACAATTTATTAGAACACTGACATCATACAACCCTTGCAGAGACACGTGAAAGCAATCTAATGCAATTTCCCACCAATGTTTAACCATCTTCCTCGTGAAAGGGGTTTGGTAATTTCAATTGCAATTCTGACTCTAAGGAATTTACCGCATCCCAAGCCTTCTTTGTCAAGATCTACTTTAAGATCCTCTCCAGCAGTAGATCCACCCTGTTCGCCAACTTCCTTAGAAATACCTGCTAAAGGTAGATTATGGAATAAGACCCAAAAGTGTTCTTGAGAAAAAGAGTTTTCATTTGGTGCAGTGTTGCCTTCAAAATCTTGAAGCGTAATTAAAGACTTGTCAAAAGACAAGGGCCTTCCAACCACGATCTTGCTTTTGTCTTCCACCGTCTGAAACTCTATAAGAAATCGATTCTCTCCTATCTCTTTGAAAGTGATCGAGCCTTCAGGTGTCCACTCTTTAGACATTGTGGACCTAAATCCTTCTTTGTTTACACTTTCTAATAGATTGATCACTTTCTCCTCTTCCTCTATAAGGTTGAAACCATCCCAGAGAGTTGACAACTCTTTGTTTTGTGTTATCACATCCATTTCCCCTCACTTTAATCTTATTTGAAGATTATTTATATCTAAAATAGAAATTATTTTATTTGATCTATTGCTGATAGATTCCCTTATTCACTACTTTTTTATTTTTTTCTAGTCACTTAAACTCATTAAATTGTCTTTCATCTTGAAATGAATCAAAATTGATAAGGAGTTGATCAATGATGCTCGAACATGTACTTGTTGTGAGTGCCTGTTTATTTTATATCAGTATTTATGGATTGATCACAAGTCAAAATATGGTTAGAGCCCTTATGTGTCTTGAACTTATACTGAATGCAATTAATATAAATTTCGTAACATTTTCTAGTTTTTTGATAGTCACCAATTAAAAGTAAATATTTTTTCAATTTCTGTTATAGGTATTGTAGTTGTTGAAGCAGCTATTGGACTAGCTATTGTTTCCGCAATTTATTGTAACAAAAAATCAACTCGTATTGATGGGCACCAAGATGGACTGAGTCTTAAAGATCTTTTGCAAGTTGTAGATGGGCCAAGTACATGGTCAAGAGCCAAGAAGATCAAAGAGGCAATGGCAAGGATTGGTATAATCCATTTGGAATGAAGTTAGCAAGACTCCAACACTCAAGATGGGCTTCAGAGAAGGAGATCTAGTTTTGATCTACCTGATACAAGCGATGGAAGACATGAGTTAGAGTTATTGTTTTGACCTTGTTTAATTTATTAAAATGGCTTATTTTATTAGTTATAGGAATTAGGGGTTATTTTAATTTGCAACTAGGGTTTCTTTTGGAAAAGCCTTGTACTTCGCTCAATGGTATTTTGGGAAAGGATTTTATGTTAACCTAGGATTTTTGGGGGATTGAGATATGTAAGTTACTGTAGTCAAGTACTGTAGCTGCGACACTATTCACTCAGAGGTATTTTTGGAAGATGAAAATTTATTTTGGTTAGGGTTTTAATTAGGTTTTGGTTTAAATACTCTTTGTAGCCTCATTTTTATTAGTTTTATGAAATTTGATAAATTTATTCATTGTGAGTTGAATTTATCTCCTTTTGTTCTTGAATGAACTTTTGAACTTATCAAAAGCAAATCACAACCTTTGTAGCATTGTTCCTTATAATTTAGGTTCTTGAGATAGGTTCTTCAACAGGTCTAGATTTTCATATAATCTAGATTATTGAAACGAGTTCTTCAACGGGTCTAAATGTTCCATTGGCTTGGTTTTGGCTTTATTGAGTGAGTTTTCAAATTGATTGTGGGTTCAAGGAATTCCGTTCCCACAGGTTCATATAACTTGAGGATTTATTTTGGCTAAGGTTTTAATTAGGTTTTGGTTTAAATAATCGTTGTAGCCTCATTTTTATTTGTCTTTTGAAATTTGATGAATTCATTCATTGTGAGTTGAGTTTATCTCATCTTGTTCTTGAATAAACTCTTGAACTTATTAAAGGCAAATCACAACATTTGTGGCATTATTCCTTATAATTCAGGTTCTTGAGACACGTTCTTCAACGAGTCTAGATTTTCATATAATCTAGGTTCTTGAAACTTGTTCCTCAACGGGTATAAATTTTCCATTTGCTTTATTTTGGCTTTCTTTGGTGAGTTTTCAAATTAATTGTGGTTTCAAGAGATTCAATTCTCATGGGTTCATATCATTTGGTATTAGAGACATGGTTCCAATCAGGTCTGATTCTATCTTTTTAATTCTTGCATCTTTAAATTTAATTCTAGGGCTTCATTGTTCTAGGGTTGCAAAAAAAGCACACACACACAAAAACAAAACAAAACAAAAAGTAGGCTGTCGAAATTCTTAGGGTTTTTGGTTGGGCTGAAATTTGCATCACCTAGGGTTTCAAAATTCTAGGATTTCTTGTGTCTCTAAGTTTGTCCATTGCTTGGAGTGTCGTTCCATTGATTCTCTTCTACTTCATTGTTAATTCTTGTGTGCTTGAATTCAATTGCTTGATTTTCACAATTGAATATTGTTGTTTGTGATTGAATTAGAGAAAAGAATATGAAAGAAAAGAAAAGAAAAGAAAAGAAAAGGAAAGGAAAAGAAATGAAAAGAACAGAAAATTTGGAAAAAAAAAAGGAAAAGAAAAGAAAATGTAGCATATTCAAAGGTTGCTACATAGTTACAACAAAGAGAAAGAAAGACATTTGTTGATTGAACTTTATCATCAAAGAAGCAGAATACATCTTTCTAGCTGGTATCTTATTTTATAATTACTCTTTCCCTCGTATAAATTCCTTGAGTCTCGTGTCATTTTATTCCTTCCTTGTTTCTTAAACCTATTGTTGTTTAGAATAATACAAGATTGTATTGTCTTAATTTAGTTCAACTAGTTCTTAAAGAACTTGAGCAGGAAAACTAATGAGGTAAAGTGCAAGAAAGTGTGAGACTATTATCGGGAAAAAGCCAATTAAGAGTGAAACACGAGTAGAGTGTCATTATTCGAGTGTAAACACGTAAAGGAGTGTGTGAGGAGGTTTTCCACTAACATTCTTTTTGTGCAGCACATTACGATATCTCATAGGAGTGGCTCATCACCAAAGGGGATGACAGATAACTCATAATTTATGTTGCAAGCCATGCAACAACAGTTTGATCAGTTGAAATTGGAGTTGGGTGAAGTGAGGGATAAGTTGGATAATCAAGAAACAGTAATTAGAAATCTATAGAGTGTGAGAGATAGGAAGAGACGTGAGCCTAATATTGAGCATGAGTGTAAGAATGAAGAGTATGGTGAGTCTCTTGTTCCCAGGCGTGCTAACGAGAATATTTTTCATACTAGATGTCACATCAATAACAAGGTATGTAGTATGATCATTGATGGGAGGAGTTGAATTAATTTGGCTAGCACTACTTTAGTTGAGAAATTGAATTTAGCTACCTTGAAACACCCTAGACCATACAAGTTGCAGTGGTTGAGTGATTGTGGGGAGGTTAGAGTAAATAAGCGAGTGCTAGTTTCTTTTTCAATAGAAAAATACCAGGATGTGGTGCTTTGTGATGTAGTGCCTATGTATGCTGGCCATATTTTGTTGGGGAAGCCGTGACAGTATGATAGGAAGGTAATCCATGATCGGTTAAGGAACATGTACAATTTTGAAAAGGATGGAAAAACAATCAAACTTGTTCCTTTAAATCCAACACAGATCCATGGGGACCAACTAAAACTAGAAAGTGAGATTGCTCAAGATCCATGGGGACCAACTAAAACTAGAAAGTGAGATTGCTAAAAAAAAAAAGAGTGAAAATGAGAGTGATTAAAAAAGAAAGAGTGAGAGTGAGAGTGATCAAAAAAGAAAAAGTGAAAAAGAGATTGAGCTAAAAAGCAACAGTGAAAGTGAGATTGAGCTAAAAAGCAACAGTGAAAGTGAGATTGAGCTAAAAAGTAAAAATGAATGTGAGATTGAGAAAAAAAGAAATAGTGAGGCCGAATAGGAGAAAGAGAGAAAAAATATGATGTTGAGGCTGAGACCTCATGGAAAAGAGAAAATGAGTTGGAAAACAATTGTGAGGTCAAGAGTTCAAAAAAAGATGAAGAAAAAGGGAGTGACAAAAAAAAAGAGTGAAAGGGAGAAAGAGAGGGAAAAAGAAAATAGAGTGGAAAGAAAAGAGAGAGTGAAGAAAGTGAGAAAAAAAACAAAGAGAAAATTGAGTTTTTTATATATACTAACGAATTTGATGTATCTTTGCCTAGTGTTGTTGTCTCTTTATTGCATGGATATAAGGTCGTATTTCCTAGTGGTTTGTTTGGTGGATTGCCACCTATTAGGGAGATACCGCACTATATTGATTTTTTGTCAGGTGCAACAATTCCTACCTGACCTTTCTTTGAAGAACATGAGTCCTTGACACACTTGAAGGGACAAGCTAAGTTGTTGACTAGAATGCATACTAAGTGGGAGGACTGTATTGAGACTTTTCCTCGTAATCAAATAGACACATGATAATAAAAATTTTGTGGTTAATGCATTAGCAACAAGGTATGTACTTATCCTTCTTTCAAATGCAAAGTTATTGAGATTTGAATATGATAAGAAATTGTATGCTAATGACGATGACTTTGCTAGTATGTATGGAACATGTGAGAAGGTATCGTTTGGAAAGTTCTATAAACTAGATTGGTACGTGTTTAGAGAGAATAGACTTTGTGTGCCTACTAGTTTTATGTGTAAGTTGCTTGTGTGTCATAGACATGGTAGTTTGTTGGGTAACTTTGGTGTAAGGAAGACTTTAGACGTGTTGCATGAACGTTTGAGGGAGTATAATTCACCATTCATTGGCATGTTGCATGAACATTTGTGGGAGTATTATTTGCCATTCATTAAAGTGTTGCATGAACGTTTGTGGGAGTATTGTTTGTCATTCATTGAGTTTGCATATAATTGGAGTGGTCATTTTGGTGTAAGGAAAACCTTAGATGTGTTTCATGAACATTTGTGGGAGTATTCTTTACCATTCGTTGAATTGTTACATTGACGTTTGCGGGAGTATCATTTGCCCTTATTAGAGTGTGCATATAATAAAACTTTGCATACTACTATATCTTATTCTCCTTTTGAAATTTTTAATGGTTTTAATCCACTTACTCCTTTAGCTTTGATGCTTTTGCTTGTTGATAACAGGAGTAACTTGGATGGACCTTTTCAAAGTTTTGAGAAAATTAATGATAATGCATATAAAGTGGATCTTCCCAATCAGTATCATGCTTTTACTACTTTTAATATTTCTGACCATTCTCCATTTGATATAGGTGGAGATTCAAGGTCGAATCCTTTCGAGGAGAGGGGGAATGATGGGCACAAGATGGACCTAGTCTTAAAGATCAATTGTAAGTTCCAAATGGGCCAATTACATAGTCAAGAGCCAAGAAGATCAAGGAGGCAATACAGGGATCGGTGCAATCTACTTGGAATGAAGCTAGCAAGACTCCAACACTCAAGATGAGCTTTACTGAAGGAGATCCAATTCTGATCCACTTGATACAAGCTACGGAAAACATAAGCTAGAGTTATTGTTTGGACCTTATTTAATTTATTAAAAGGGCTTATTTTATTAGTTATAGAAATTAGTCTAGAATAATGGGGCTTGAGGATGTTTGGCCCATATATATTTTATGCTTCGTGAACTAGGGTTTCGAGAGAAGTTTTTAAGGGTAGTTTAGGGGTTGCTTTAATTTGCAGCTAGGGTTTCTTTTGGGAATGCCTTGTATTTCACCTAAGGGTATTTTGGGAAAGAATTTTATGTTAACCTAGGGTTTTTGGGGGATTGAGATATGTAAGTTACTGTAGCCACGACACTATTCACTTAGGGGTATTTTTTGATGATGGAGATTTATTTTGGCGAGGGTTTTAATTAGGTTTTGGTTTAAATACTCTTTGTAGACTCATTTTTATTAGTTTTATGAAATTTGATAAATTTATTCATTGTGAGTTAAGTTTATCTCCTCTTGTTCTTGAATGAACTTTTGAACTTATCAAAAGTAAATCACAACCTTTGTGAGGTTCTTCCTTATAATTTAGGTTCTTAAGACATGTTCTTCAACGGGTCTACATTTTTATATAATCTAGATTCTTGAAACGAGTTCCTCAATGAGTCTAAATTTTTCATTGGCTTGATTTTAGTTTTCTTGGGTGAGTTTTCAAATTGATTGTTGGTTCAAGGAATTCTATTTCCATAGGTTCATATAACGTATCAATCAATCGAATTTGTTGAATAAGTAGTAGTGTATTCATCATCGAAATTCTAATATTTATCAAGTCAAATTAACATGGATGACACATAACGTATTGATCGTGTTTACAAAAAATGCAAGAAATCAAAGTACCTAGGACCTCTCGTATGAGTCGATCTAGAAGCAGATTGATTAGAAAAATTCTGGTAAATCATTGATTCATCTGGTGTCTAAATATATGTATAATTCATTTACAAGTTTACTAGATTGAAAATTTATGATGCCCAAAAATTTATATATCCAATGTCACACTCAATAAAGATTTATGATACATTTATAGGGTGTACTCAATGTGTCCGAGCCTGCCCCACAAATGTATTAGAGATGATACCTTAGGACGGATGTAAAGCTAAGCAAATTTATTCTGCTCCAAGAACAGAAGACTGTGTTGGTTGTAAGAGATGTGAATCCACCTGTCCAATGGATTACTTGAGTGTTTGAGTTTATTTATGGCATGAAACAACTCGAAACATGGGCCTAGATGATTGATCCCTTTCCCAAATCATACCTAAATATATTTTATTTTATTTTTTTACCAACAAAAATCCCCCTGCTCGAAAAGGAAATATATATTTTATTTTATTTTTCGAGTACAGATTTTACTGGTCCAAGTGTATTTTGTTTTTACTACGAATTATTTTTCTTGGTTAACAATGGTGGTAGTTTAGCCAATATTCGTGGGTTCCTTAATTTTATTTCTTCCTCGTAGAGGAAATAAGATAATTAGGTGGTACACTATATTTATATGTATTGTAGAACTCCTTCTAATAACTTATGCATTCTATTATCATTTCCAATTGGACGACCCATTAATGCAACTGTCAGAGGATTATAAATAGATCCATTTTTTCTTTTTTTTTACTGGAGAATGGGAATATATGGACTTTCTATAAGACCTATTTTGCTGACAAGATTTATCACCACTTTAACTACTTCAGCGGCTCAGCCGGTTACTTGAGATTCCCGATTATTCCATTTCCTGATGTTAGCAACGTGTAGTGGTCAAATAGGATCATTTTCTTCTCGAGACCTTTTACTTATTTTCATCATGTGGGACTTACAATTAATTCTTGTTTATCTACTTCTATCTGTGTGTGTTGGGGCCCGGGGGGGGGGGGGGGGGGCGGGGGGACGTTTATATTCAGCTACAAATTTTATTTTGTACACTGCAGGAAATTCTATTTTTTTAATTAATGGGAGTTCTGGGTATCGGTTTATATGGTTCCAATGAACCAACATTCAATTTTGAAATATCAGTTAATCAATCTTATCCAGTATTACTGGAAATAATATTCTATATTGGATTTCTTATTGCTTTTGCTGTCAAATCATTGATTATACCATTATATACATGGTTACCAAACACCCATGAAGAGGCACATTACAATACTTGTAAGCTTTTAGCCGGAATATTATTAAAAATGGGAGCATATGGATTGGTTCGGATCAATATGGAATTATTGCCCCATGCTCATTCTATACTTGCACCCTGGTTGATGATAGTAGGCACACTTCAAATAATCTATGTAGCATTAGCATCTCTTGGTTAACGTAATTTTAAAAAAAATAGCCTATACCTCCGTATCTCATAATTATAGGAATTGGCTCTATAAGTAATATGGGCCTCAATGGAGCCATTTTACAAATAACATCTCATTACTTTATTGGTGCTGCACTTTTTTTATTGGTGGGAAGGAGTTTTGATAGAATATGTCTTGTTTAACTCGACGAAATGGGAGGAATGGCAATCCCAATTCCAAAAATATTCATGACTTTTAGTATCTTATCGATGGCTTCCCTTGCATTACCAAGGATGATGCTTTTGTTGTAGAATTAATAGTATTTTTTGGACTCATTACCAGCAAAAAATTTTTTTTTAATAACAAAAATACTAATTACATTTGTAATGGAATTGGAATGATATTAACTCTTATTTATTCATTATCTATGTTAAGCCAAATCTTCTATGGATACAAGTTTTTTAATGCTCCAAACTCTTATTTTTTTTATTATGGACCGAGAGAGTTATTTGTGTCGATCTCTATCCTTTTACCTATTTTAGGCATTGGTATATTGTGATCAAAATACCATTCACTTGGCTTCAGACTTGGTGCAACCCAAAGTCATCATTCTCTTTGGTTTGCACAACCACGACATTATTCCGAGGGTTTACAAGTAGACCAAAAATACAAGATTGTATTAGGAATTATATACAAAACAATATTAGAATATCTTTTGGTATTGAGGGAATTGAATGTATAGAGATTCAAAAAAGAATCAATCTAATTTAGGTCATAATCTATATGGGATTTCCAAAATTATTAATAGAAGGTTGGCCTCGAAGAATCGAAGAATTACAAATGAACGTAGAGAAAGAACTTAATTGTGTAAATAGAAATATTCAAAGCTAAAAGATAGAAAAAATCACTTGATCCCCCCTTTTTCTGGAGGACACACGCACAACATACCCATAATATATATTTTTGTTGATCATATATCATCCAAATTCTTTCTATACTAATCGAACCTTACTCTCTGTATTTTAGTATTTAATCCAAATTTAATTTTTTTTTTATACGTTCATTGAAGAAGTTCTATTTGCTCAATAAATTTACCTCTATTTTTTTGTTTGTCCATTAGCTACGTAATAAATTTGAAAAAGGCTCCGATAAACCTAGAAAAGATTGAAACTAAAAATAAAATAGGATCTTTGACAAACGGATCAAAATGCATATTATTTCAACACTAGACATTACATTATTATTTTGATATAAGAAAGGACTATGAAAAATGACTTCTTATGTTATTGTGTCGAGGCTGGTAAGACGAATAAAACACCCTCCTAGAATCGCTTGTGCCATTCATTTCTTTATATTCTCCACTTACTTATCTTATGTTGAGTATCTAGTCAAATTTGATTATGTTCGAATACAAAACTATTAATACATTCAATGACATTTCAATATGACAATAATCAGATAATAATACCTCTCTAATCTAATTTGGATTGACAAAAAAAAAAAAAACAAAGAAAAGTTAAATTAAAGTCAAGTAGTCTTCTTCACAATATACATAGGCAGTATAAGGAATTACCAAACTCAGGTCAAAAAGGAAAAAATAATATAAAAAAGCAAAAGGCTTTTCATAATTGTTTTGATTATACATAATTAAATAACTTATACATAATTAAAAAAAATTATATAATTAATATTAATATTTAAATATATATAAATATAATTATAAATATAATTGAATTTATGTTGAACTTATATATAAATATAATGGAGTTGCCAACAAATATTTGGTTCTTTTCACAAACTTTATGTTGATAAATTCATGGTTCTAGAAATTCATTTAGACAATTGAATCTTCTCAAACTGTTTCTTTTTAAGAACCAAAAATATTTAGGCCAAAATAACAGATGGCAAGAATAGGATTACTCGTTAATGATTGATCAAGTTTGATAGATTCGCCCTCTAAAACAAGAAGTTATGGTCCCCTATCAACCACTTGACATCCATCCAATGCATCCACTATGGTATTTCGTATCCTCCTTTTTCTTTGCATATTATTCTGCTTAGTATACTCGTTGTTGTAGCATTATAAACATTATTGTTACTCTTGCTACCATTGGGATAAATCTGAACCCTTCCCCTATTCATGCCTACATATATGGGAAATTTTAAGAAGTGAACATCTTAAAATAAGAACAGCCCCTACATTCAAAGTTCCCCTTTCACCATTAGCAAGAACTTGTTTCAGCTGAATATCATAACGAATTCGAACAATGCTTCAAATACAGTATCAAGAAGTACCACCTGTGGAACCTCGATATCTACGAGTTTATTAGCTAAATGGCAATTGGCACATACAATACAGCCAGTCGCTTATTGTAGATTTTCATAACCCTACTATGGATAAATGGGATATGCGTTTGAGCTGGGTGTCCTAGTGATTATATATACCATGATCGATATGGCAATGGATCGAGTAATCTCTACTTTTATCCAGAAAAAAGAGTATTTATAGTTTGTATGGCACAATCCTTGGTATCAAAACTTTATACAATAAAATTAGGTAGGTCCCTAGTCTAGTATAGTTCCCTATCTATGATTCTGCAATGTAATAAAAAAATATTAATGGAATATAGGAAGAATACCTTGTAGGAGTAGAAAGAATAATTACAATTTGAATGTTTTGCTTATGTACAAAGTAACAACCATTATAATTTGATCAGTGAATCATTTTCCATCATTCATTGAATGATAAATCACTACAAGTGAGGGAGATACACAATTTAAAATAACGGAAGATCAAATATTTTAAAATTGTATCTAGAATGACCGGAAAAGTGGAAACAAGACCAGATATAATCTAATCGTTATGAGCAAATCCAAAATCTTTGTATAAAGAGCCAATCATTAGTTCCCAATTGTGGGGCGAATGGAATCCTATACATAATTCAGTTAATAAAAAATTGAAAAAGTTTTATTGTGTCACTTAAGTTATATAGGAATTCTTGAACCCAAGAGTTAAGAATAACAAGTTTTTC
Organism: Juglans microcarpa x Juglans regia; assembly: GCF_004785595.1. Classification (NCBI taxonomy): domain Eukaryota; kingdom Viridiplantae; phylum Streptophyta; class Magnoliopsida; order Fagales; family Juglandaceae; genus Juglans; species Juglans microcarpa x Juglans regia. The sequence goes on along the minus strand of NC_054600.1, from coordinate 11,121,437 downwards.
ATTACCTAAAATAGAATAACCACTTAGAATAAAGAAACAGATTATATTTGTCAAGAAATTCAAAATCGTATGGATACAATCCCCGTTGTGTATCTCGATCAATTGGATCGTTACTTTGTAGATTCCGATATGAAGCTTTTCTAGATGTGTTTCTGGGTATTCCTCTATCATTTCGTCCAAGAGGAAGAGATCCTCTAATTCTCTGAATTTTTTTAGAATACACTTTTCTTGAATGATGTTCATGAAAATTCCAATTCCTTAGTATCCCACCAATTAGTAACCCAAGATTCCAAACTTTTAGTAAATGAGACAGAGATCTACCAGGGCAAAAATACTATAGATGCAAGATATAGAAGGGAATCAATGCTTTCTTTTTTCGCAATTTTTTTGTCTTCGAATTTTTAATGAACTTACCTCATTTGTCGACTCCATACGATATTAACTGATATTCATATCAAGGATAAGTTCTATTACAAGTCATCGAGCCCATGAATCTCTTTCAACTCACTTCAATTGGTACATGCAAGAAATAAGCCAATTCAATAGCTTTTTGCTGAATATCTTGTGGAGTCAAATTCTCATCGGTACGAGTCAGGGGAATAGCCTTATGGCCTTTGATTTCCATATAAAGGACACGATGAGCATAAATACTCTCTTTATCTTCTATTTTAATGGACTGGATGTCTTTCATAATGAATTAGAGTAAGATGCGACAATTTTTTCCAGGAAATCCCCAACTAAAATTACACACTATTCCGTCTTTTATATCGAATCAATCATAACCACTACCTACATTGCATTGAAATGTGCACCAAAATATAAGCTAATAAAGAGACCTGCAATCACGTAGAAAGACATCACGATTCCTTGTGGAAAAAAAATATTTGTGGAGACAAAATAAAGATATAAAATTCCTACCAAGATAACTGGAAATTCCAACTAATAAAAACCCTAATGAACCTAAAAATAGGATAAGGCCCAGAAGAAATTACTTGTTTTTCGAGAACCTGCTATAAGTTTATCCATATATGTTCTGATCACCAATTCATACTAGATCTAGTTGCATTTTATTGAAATTAGAGCATAACCCAAATGAATTTGTCTTTTTTTGTGTGTTTCCCAAATAACTCTCATCAGCTAGCACTATTCCGATGTGAACTTTTAGGACTAATTCATCGAATTGCTTAGATCTAAAATAATAAGATCCTCTTCGTATGATTCCCTACAGATATCTACATTTACTTAACATTTCAGACATTCGCCCCAATCCCGGTTTTTTTTTCAAATAGCTATAATTCATTTATGTATATATCATGTTTACGCATGCATAATAGCTTATGTTCAGGGGAAACTATAACACATATTTTATTCTAAGAAATCAGTATCTATATTATGGTTTAAGTCTTGAAAAAAAAAAATAGATAAGATTTGGCCCTATCATATCTATATCTAAAAAATCTTGTTTTTTTTTTTTTAAAAGAAGAAATAAAGAAGCCATCGCAATGGCTGGAAATAGTAGGCCCACTAAAGGCACCAAAATATAGGGTAAGTTATTGAAAGTTGTCATAAAATAGATACCTGGATTTAATATTTGTTCTTGTTATTGTTATATTGTTATTTATATTGTTATAAAGGTATTGTATAATCATTATAATTCATATATAATTAAGTGAGTACATAATTGAGTAGACCTAAGTACATAAATTAATATATAAATAAAATAATAAATATAAAATTTAAAATTTATAAATAGAACATGATTCTAAAATTTATAAATAGAATAAGATAAGAAAAAAGTACAAGGAATGTAGAACTAATGAAATAGAATTTTCATCTTTCTACATGAAATATATAGATATGTATATGTATGATAATCTCCTTTGATAAGAATCAATACGATCTTTGTAATATGGAGAAGACAAAATTGTTTCTAGCATCGACAAAACCATAAGCGCCCCTTGTTTCAAAGAGAGGAGGACGGATTATTCACATTTCATTTGATAGTCAGGGCAAATTGAAAGCTAAGAAGTGTTAATTCAAAGGATTCCCTAGCGAAAATAGAGATGTCTCCTACATTACCCATAATATGTGGAAGTATCGACGTAATTTCATAGAGTCATTTGGTCTGAATGCTACATGAAGAACATAAGCCAGATGAAGGAACGGGAAGACCTAGGACGTAGAAGATCATAACATTATTGATTCGGTAGATTTGGATTCATATATATCACTCATGAGATACTTCATTATACGATATATATATATATAAGATCCATCTATATATATTTATTTTTTGAAAAGAGTTGAGGTCACATGTCCAATAATGATCCCTTCCTACTTTTATTATAAAAACTTTCACTTATGACGGAGGAATACATAAGAAACAAGCACCTTGACATCTTAAGCCTCAGGCATAAAAAGCCCTAACATCCCAAAAATAGTCCCTCAAAACCAAAGTCAAAATCAACATCTAAGAAAAGGAATACCAAGTATATCCAAGCGAATAATACCTCGGATAGGGCCATGCATGAAAGAATCATCACAAAAATCTAAAATGACCCCTCGCGTCCCTTGCTTAGCCAAAAAGTGCGCTGTCATGTTCGCTTCTCTAAAGATGTGTCGAAAGTGAACATTAAGCTCCCCAACAATAGTTGTAATTTCCTCCAAAAAATCCCAAAGAAACCAATACTTACACACTCCCGAAGCTAACCACCCAACTATGACCATTGAGTCTAATTCTAACAAAACATCTCTCAACCCAAGTTGCCTGCACAACCAAAGCCTATCAAGGAGAGCTCTTCACTCCGCAATGGTATTATTCGCATGACCATAATAGTGGGCAAAACCCGCCAACCGCCAATACTCCACCTTGAGAATTACGAATAATACCTCCCCCACCTAAAATACCTGGGTTGCTGCAAGAACCTCCATCAACATTCAACTTTACCCGTCCTCTCTTTAGAGGTTGCCATGCAATTAATTTAACTTTGCTTATAACAACCGGAACAATTGGACAGCCTAAATCCTCCAAAATCACTCGGTCAAGGGAACCTTGGCACTGAAATTTTTTTTATCTTACTTGACATTTCACTAATTAAAATTTTAATAGATTGAATAATAGCATCCGAATTAAAATTCATACATTCCATTCTAGCCGCACATCGAGCTCTCCGTAAAGCCCAAGAGATAGCAATAGGGAGAGCTCCCCGAAGCCAGTCCACTTGCGTAGACATGGAAGCTCACTGCCACCAGAAACTCATCATGCCCTCCCAGTTTCCAATCTATGGTATTCTCATTCAACATGAAGTCGTAAAAAATTGCCATATTTTTTCAATTCCTACTCCCTCATATAAAATGTGATTCAGTGTCTCCATTTTTTACTATTCACAACATTCACACTAAGAAACAATCGATATGCCAAGCTACTGAATAAGGCCATCCACCGGTATAGCCTTCTTTTTAGCCCGCCAAACAAAGAAAGACATCTTCTTTGGAATCCAATTTTTCCACAACAATTTTTTCCAAATACATATATGTAACGCCCATCCTTGTGGTGGGTCTTTTTATAAAATGTTTTTATAAAGGACGACGGGAATTACCGTCCGATTTAGAACTTTTTACTTGCATACCCAGGGTGCAAGACTCTACGTTTATATCATAAAATGTGCTTTTAGAATAACAGAGGTTTACAGTGAAAAACATTATTCTTACAATAAAGGGTCCCTCGTGCCATTAAAACTCGTGCCTAGACTTCCGTGCTCTTCCCTATGGGTCGTGTCCGTCCTGATCGTTCAGTTCCTGTGAGGGGGAGGGACATGCATAAAAACTAAAATGAGTCGATGACTCGTAAGCATTACTTCATATGGTTAAAATATAACAACATAGATATTTCATTCATGCGTTCATCATTCATATATACTATACATACGTGCGTGCGTGCATACGTGTGTTCGTTTGAAAACTTCACTGGATGGGGTTTTCTTTTAAAAATGGACTTTCTTTTCACCAAACGTGTCCCCCGTCAGTGCCTTCATTTCTGCAAAAATGCGGTGCATTCTTTCATACATGCGTTCATTCGAAAACATCACTGGACAGGGTTTTCCTTCGGAAATGGACTTTCTTTTCATAAAATGTTTCCCCCGTCAGTGCCTTCATTTCTTAAAAGTTCGTGTGTTACGTGCGTACATGCGTTCATGCATATATACATACATTCTTTCTTATCACTTTCATAGGCCAGTACACACTGTTACGCCCCGTGTGTTGGGGTTAGCGGTCATTCTTTGAACCCGGACTCCGCCGGTGGCCCCGGGTTGGGAATCTCTTTCATAGGGGGCAGCACTGGGTGCACTACCAGTACTACTTACCCGGCATCGCAATCTGCCCATTCATTGGTACCCTTTCATTCATACATGTGGCCGTTACGTGTCTTCATACATTTTATGTTTTCATTCATTCTTGCTTCTCATTCGTTCATGCCAGCTTTGAAGAGATGAAGCTTTCATTCAGTTCTTTCTTTCATTTAATAGTTCAGTTCATGAGAAAACATTCATTTTTATGAGAAAACATTTCTTTTCGTGAGAAAACATCGTTAACAGTTTGTTCATGGAAAACTTCATTTTAAAACATACATGAGCTTAAACGTTGGCTTTCGTGGCATCCATAAGTGTCACCTTGAACGTTGTCTCTCACGGCATCCACGAGCATCACCTCATGGCGCGCGTGAGAACGTTGGCTCATAGGAGCCATAAAAGCATCTGTCTTCGTGCCTTTCGTGCAGTTCGTGGATTTTCTTAGAAAATACATACAATAGATACATCGTATAGTCATCCATTCACAAGCGTACAATTAATACTTTCGTTGCGTAAAAAGGGGCTGCCAAGGAGGGCCGTACATACGTATACCTTTGAACACTTAGCATTTTCTTTCGTAAAAACGTCTTTCGTGTTTTTTCGTAAGGTATCGTGAGGAAAAGCATTTTGTTTCGTTTCTTTATATATTTTAGAAAGACAATAGAAGAGTATGAACGTAACACTTACTTGGACTCTATGCTACTTGCATATCATGCAGTCCATTCATGTGCGTGTCAGATGGCAACCTACATTCATACACATAACCTTAACGTCATTCTCTATCTAATGCATAATCAACTTAAACTAGAAATAGAGCTATGCTTTACTTGGAACGCTCTCCTTCTATCACATGCACTTACGTGCCCTTTACTATGTTAAACCCTTCGGGGACCATTACGGTCATCACATCTTCCAACTCAAGGTCCTACCTCGAGTGCTCATCCACTAGAGTGAACCCATGATTCACCTTAGGATTAAGACACTAAGATCTTAGTCTTACTCTTCTTACTAGCCACATTCAACGAATGATTCCAACCGATGGAATCACGCATCCCAATCCTAGACAATACACCCGTCACTATCTCCGTGCATCTTAGCCCATACTAAATCCTCATTCCCATCCATACAAGACACACGGCTCTAAGCCAACTCCGAGGCTTAAGCACTGTGTAACTGTGCTCAGAACAGATTACCCATTACATATGGTGAATTCGTCCGGCACATGTGTCTAACCAAATTACACATGTACTTTACCCCTTTATCACCTAATATCAACATATAACATGTTGGTCACCTGCTCGGGGGGGACAAGAGCCATAATTCGATACCAACCTTCTCTTAACTCAGCTAGCATGACTCTTCATGCTATCTGACCCTTTTGACAGTTCATCCCAACACTTAACATGGTAATGCTCCATTCACCATTACGCCTTATGTCATGTCATATAGCTCGAGACTACACCCGAGCTATACCATGACCTTGTCACCTCACCTGACATCCCGCTATGTCATTCTTAGATCAACCCTTAACTCATCACGAGTACGGTTCCTCACGTACTCCTGTCACATCGTGACATCTCATCACATTCCCGCTACACCATTTCTATACTAACTCCTCACCCATCATAAGCATGACTGTCAGGAACCACATCACTTCATGACGTTGCCCAGTCATGCTTCCGCTGCGTACTCTTATACTTGTTCTACTACTTCACACATACTCCTAGTCATAAGTCCATCACGGTGACATTTGTCACTTCAGACTACAGGCTGCACCATAACTACTTCGGGACATTGTTCCACAATTCCAGACACTATTCACCACGTTCCACAACCATCCTTATCTCTGCAACACACCACACGGAGTGTCTCTATCTCGTGGAGTACACTCCAGATTTACTCCCTTCACACATACTACGCCACATCACTACTATGGCATACCCGTCATATGGTGCATCGCTCCACTATATGGAGTACACTCAGCATATACTCTATTTTCACACGCTACGACCCATCACCATTATGGCATACGCGCCACATGGTGTATCATTCCATCACATAGAGTACACTCCACGTGTGCTCTCTTCACATACATTACGCCACATCACCATTTTGGCATACTCGCCATATGGTGCATCTCTCCACCATATAGAGTACACTTCTCATATACTCTCTTCACACACGTTACACCACATCACCATGATGGCATACCCGCTATATGGTGCATCTCTCCACCACATAGAGTACACTCCACGTGTACTCCATTCACACACTACGCCACATCACCATTATGGCATACCCGCCATGTGCGTCACTCTACCACATGGAGTACACTTCTCATGTACTTCCTTCATACACACTACGACCCATCACCATTATGGTATACCCGCCATATGGTGCATCTCTCCACCACATAAAGTACACTTCTCGTATACTCTCTTCACACACGTTACGCCACATCACCATGATGGCATACCCGTCATATGGTGCGTCACTCCACCACATGGAGTACACTTCACGTGTACTCCATTCACACATCACACCATACAGAGTACACTCTACGTGTACTCTTCCCATTCCACAATACGCCAGCTACATATACTCTCTTTATCCCACACTACACCACACACAGAGTACACTCAGCGTGTATTGTTCCCACTCCACATGCCACGACACCAATACAACACATACTCTGCAGCCATACTACACCGCACAATCCACAATATTGCACAGCACAGCACAACACAATTCCCAACTACGCTCCACACTTCACAGCACACTACACAGATAAGACTAACACTTCACTACATAGAATGCCCAACACTTCACTACATAGGATGCACAACACTTCATTACACGGCATATCATAGTACAACAAACTCCACAATACTAACAACACAGTCTACAACCTAATCAACTAATCAACATCTAACATAAATAATCAAGGGATAGAAGGTTATACCATCGACGGGATAACCCGTGCATTGCTCGCTGATCGTCACAGTAGTTGATGCCGGAAAGGTCGTACGTGTCGGCTAACCCACGTACGGTGACTGTTTGGGCGTTTGGATAGCTAAGTGTGGTCTTGGAAGGGCTCGTGAAGGCCTTGTGATGGTGGCAAGGAGCGTAACACGGCGGATCTAGCCGTGTACAGTGGCTGTCTATCACGTGCAGTGGTTACCCACCACATAAGGTTCGGCTAAGGGAGTTGGTGGTGGAGCCGTGGAGGCTCGAAGGTGGTGGCACGGTGGTGGAGGGGGGAATGGAGAGGGGGGAGAAGCCCCTGCGAGAGTGAGAGAGAGTGTGCGTGCATGGGTGGCAGATCGAGGTCGTGGGTGGTTAGGTTGGCTCAATGGTGGTCTGAGGAGGCTGAAGGTGGCGGTTACACACCGAGGGTGGCGGCGTATGGTGGTGGAAGGTGTGCAATCCGTGCATGAGAGGAGGGGGAAGCTCGTGCGTGGAAGAGAGGCTATGGGCCGCGGGTCACGTGGAGGAGAAAGGGGAAGGGGAGGGGAGGTCCATGGTGGTGCCTAATGGCCGTTGGTATCGCGCACGACGGCATACGGTGGGGAAATGTGTTAAAACCCATGTGTCAGACCCATTTCGAGAAGAAAGGGAGAGGGCTGCCTTGAGGGATTAGGTTCGGTGGGGTTGTTGCCAGTGGTGGCTGGAAGTACATGGTGAAACTGTGCATGAGAGCTGTGTGCGTGCATGGGGAAGGTGGCCGCACAACGGGGGCTGGCTTTGCCAGTGAGGGGTCACCGGCATGAGAGGAGGTGGACGGTGGTGGAGGTGAGACCTGCCGGCGCACGGTGGCCCCGGGCTGTGAGGTGGAGGCTTCGGCGAGAAGGGGCTGCGTACACCGTACGCCGAAGGAGAGAGGGAGGAGAAAGAAAGGGTTGGGGAAAAATGAGGGAGAAAGAGAGGGGTCTGGGTATTTAATCCAGTCCCTTCATCTGGGGATCCTCAAAACGATCTAACGATGAGATATTAAAACACTGATTTGAAAATGCGTAAACATTAACTTAATTAAAAGCACTTAGAGGAATTAAGGTAGAATATTATTTAAACTAACTTTAGTTTATAAAATAATATTCTTCATCATTAATAAATGATGAAGTCTTATTTAATATATTTAAAAGGATAAAACCATTTAATTAATTAAAGCTTTCAACATAATTATATCCCATAATATTTTAAATAACTGAAATCATTTTAACAATTAATATTGAAATGATTTCCAACAATTATAATATTTTTGGAGCTCTTCAAGAATATTATAATTGTCGTATTTAAAATCAAGTTTAGTTCAATAACACTGGAAATACTCCTTATAAATATTTCCAGTACATTTAAAACACTGGGCATGCCCTAGAAGTCACCTAATATCTTGAGAGACACGCCATCGTGGTTCGGCACGCATGATGAGGCTCACAGTCGCTAGATGGAAGGGGCAAACAATCCACATAATCTCTGCCCTCGGGATTTGCTTACACCATAAAGACGGAACGTACGTCAGAAAGAGAGAAGCGTACGTAAAAAGGAAGAAGCAGGGTATTACAGTATATCACCATGCTGTTGCACCAGCGGCCAAGCCGACTTGGTACTAAATTTACCATTTACTGTGGGCTGCCATACTCATACATCGATACTTGGTTTCAACTTGATAGCCACACCATGTAATTTGACTAGAAATTATTTCGGAACGAGCTCCCGCAAGGCTTGGTCAGCTGGACCTGCGTCTGTAAATACTTCCACCACCTACAAGTCCAGACGCCCAACAATAGGTAATTGAGCAATTAGAGGATCCTCTCCTAACCAGTTGTCCTACTAGAAATTAACATGGCCTGCCCGAATAATCCACCGAGAATTCTGTAAAACCTGGGGCATGAAAATCCCTTTCCAAAACCAAGACCTAGTTCGACATTGCAGCACTGAAAGAATATGAGAATTGCCAATATATTTAGAAGTAAAAAATTCAACCACATCGACTTATCATTAATAATCTTCCATGCAAATTTCATAAGTAAAGAAGCTTCAACCTCGTGCAAATCCTGAATACCCAACCCACCCTCTTCCACTGGCATACAAATTTTGCTCCAAGATATCCACTTCCTTTTTGCATTCTCCAACGACAAACCCCATAAAAAATTCATGAAAATTCTCTTTATCTCCAATATCACTCCTTTTGGTAAATTCCAAACAGAAAACATATGTATAGGCATACTATTCAAAACATGATTGATTAGAACAATTTTACCTCCAAAAGAGATAAACTTGCTCTTCCACCCCGCCAATTTTTTTGGATTTTCATCAAGAGAGAATCAAACACTCAGATAGTCATGTGACACACAATCAAAGGTACTCTCAAATATGTGGAAGGCCAACTACCTTCCACAAAACCTAAAATCGCCTTCAAATCATTTTTACGGGCAGCCAATATAAAGGAAGAAAAAAATATTGAAGATTTACTCGGATTAATCAATTGACCAGACATCAATTCATACCTATGCAATACTTCCATAAGAGCCCAAAATGACAACTTACCCCCATTAGCAAAAATCAGAATATCATCTGTATAAAACAAATGTGAAATCAAGGTACCTCCACCTGGGTGGAACTACTTGATTTGACACAGACCAAACTCTTTATGAAGCATTCAAGAGAGAATCTCCTTCGATAAAATAAATAAATAAGGAGAAAGAGGATCACCTTGACGAAGCCCACGCGACGGCTTGGAAAAATCTTTGGCACACCCATTCAATAAAACCGAGTAAAAAGGGGAGGAAACAACATTAAAAACAAGAGTGCACATCTTCTCTGAAAACCCCAACCTACTTATAATCTCCAGGAGAAAATTCCAGTTGACTCGATCATAAGCTTTGGCCATATCAATTTTCAACAAAACATTATCCCCTCTCGCCTTCCTATTGATGCCTTGAACCAGTTCTTGAGACAACGAAATATTCTAAAAAATGCTTCTACCTGGAATAAATGCCGCCTATTCAGGAGAAATAATTTTATCTAGGATCGGCGCCAATCGAAAAACCATAATCTTGGACTTAGTTTTATAGACAATAGAACAAAGGCTGATTGATCAAAACTGGCCAAAACCCAAAGGCTCATCAACTTTTGGAATCAAAGCCAAATTCGCAGCCCCGAAAAAAGTTGAAAGCGGTTGTCCTGCAAAAAAATCTTTAGCCATTTCCAACAAATCATCTTTAACAATATCCCAAACAAGCATGAAAAAACTAGCCGAAAAAACTATCTAGACTCAGGCTACTATTCACCAGGATAGACCAAAGAGCTTGCTTGAGTTCCTGTGAGTTCAGTTTAGCATGCAATGCCTCGTTCTCATCTCTGGACACCATTAGCTATAACTGCTCCAATTCCTCCATGTATCTCTCAATCGGCGTCCCTGTGAGTAAATTCTAGAAGAACGTAATAGCACCATTGTGAACCTCTTCCACTGAAGCCAACATACTGCCATCCTCCATAAGCATTTTCTCAATTTTTTTACTCCCTTTTCTAAGCTGTAAGGTAGCATGGAAGAACCTAGAGTTCTCATCCCCTTCAGCAAGCCATCTGATACGTGACTTCTAGCAGGCCAAGACCTCCTCTCTGTGGACCCAGTGCAAGTGCTCTTGTTTACATTTTAACAACTCAGTTTCGGTTTGAGCTACATAAGAGCGGGACAATGTGACTTCCAACCCAGTATTGTGTTCTTCCAACATTTTAAGCTCAATCTCCACTCTACCAAAAACCTCTCAATTCCACATCCGTAACACTCATTTCAGCTTCTTCAATTTTTTGCTAATTCTCACCATGGCACAGCCTACAATTTGCTCATCCCAAACCTCTTGAACTAAAGGCAAAAATTTCTCATCAGATCCCCACATACGTAGGAACTTGAATGGGTGAATAGCAGCAACTCTATCTCTAAAGAGCTGAACCAGCATCAGTGCATGATCCAAAGAAGTCCTCGGCAAATACGAAACCGTAACATCTCCAAAAAAATCCGTAAATTGCACATTCACAAGGAGACAGTCTAACCGAGCCCAAATTCTTCTGCCCCCTAACCTGCCATTGCACCACGACAAATGATTACCTTCACACGGAAGGTCCACCAGCACACACGCATGAATACAGCCATTAAAATCCATCTTTGCCCAAGGAGCCTGCAAAAGCCCTCCCACCTTTTCACCATCTCCAATTATATTAAAATTCCCTCTAATAAACCAAGGCAGCCCACAAGAATTTTGAGCTCTTAAAAACTCCCATAGTTCGACTCTTTTATTCCGAAACCAGCACGCATAAACAAAGGTTGCAAACACCCGACAATTCCCATGAACAAACCATCCACTAATAGCTTGATCTGACATTGAAACCAAATCGAACTCCACATCTGTAACCCCCGCTTCTTTCTTCTTACGTAAGCTTCTCTCTTTCCTACGTAAGGCTCCTCCTTTTTGACGTAAGCAAATTCCGATGACGGAATTATGCAACAGTCTGTCATTCTTTATGGCGACTACGAGCATCGTCATGTGTGCTAAACCATGACGACGTGTCTCTCGAGATATTAGGTGACTTCTAAGGCATGCCAGTGTTTTAAATGTACTGGAAATATTTATATGAGGTATTTCCAGTATCGTTGAGTTAAACGTGTTTTTAAATGAGACAATTATAATATTTTGAAGAGCTCCAAAATATTATAATTGTCAGAAATCATTTTAATATTAATTATTAAAATGATTCCAATTATTTGAAATATTAAAGGATTTAAATTATGTTGAAAGTTTTAATTAAATTAAATGGTTTCATCCTTTTAAATATATTAAACAAGACTTCATCATTTTATTAATGATGAAGAAATATTATTTTATAAACTAAAGTTAGTTTAAAATAATATTTACCTTAATTCCTCTAAGCGCTTTTAATTAAGTTCACGTTTACGCATTTTCAAATCAGTGTTTTAATATTTCAACGTCAGATCGTTTTGAAGACCCCAAAATGAAAGGGTTGGGTTAAGTACCCAGACCCTCTCTCTTTCCTCCTCACTTTTCCCTCCCCTTCCTCTCGGCTTGCACAGCACACAGCACCCGACCCTCTTCCGCCCGTAGCTTCCATTGCACAGCCTGGCACCGCTGTGCGCCACCCATTCTCACTGCCGGTACCGTTGGCCTCCTCTCCCTCCGGCGAGTCCATCCACGGCAGCCCCTCTCCCTCACGCTCTCTCTTCCTCTTCGCTGGAAGTGTAAAGCCCGAATGGGCTTGATGGCCACTGCGCCGCCATGCGCCGCCCAATGGCTCCACCGCTCCCACGGCGACCTCCCCTCCCACTGGCCATCATCCTCCACCGAAGCTAGCCCCTGTTGCGCAGTCCTCCCTCTCCTTCCACGCAAGTACCCGAAATGGGTCTCTAACCCATTTCCTCACCTTGCGCCGCCGTGCGCAACTCCCACGGCTGCCAGGCACCATCGTGAACCTCCCTCTCCCTTCCTCTTCCTCCTCCACGTGACCCATGGCCAGTAGCCCTCCTCCATCGCACGGCCTCCCTCTCCCTCACACACACGGGTTGCACACCGTGCACCGCCACCCACGGTGGGTAACCTCCGTCATCAGCCTCCTCAGGCCACCACCAAGCCAACCCAACCTCCCATGGCCCCAATCTGCCACCCATGGACGCACACTCTCTCTCACTCTCCCACGGCCTCTCACCCACTGTACGGCCAGAATCGCCAACGTGAGCCACCGTGGAGCCACCTCGATGCCACCACGAGATCCACCACATTTCCCTTAGCCAAGCCTTAGGTCCAAACCACCACTTTACGTGGTGGGTAATCACTGCACGTGATGGACAGTCACTACATGTGACTGACTGCCACTGTTTAGGTACGCTGTGTACTGCCCTTCATAGCCACCAACACAGGGCCTTCACGAGCCCTTCCAAGACCACACTTAGCTATCCAAACGCCCAAACAGTCAACGTACGTGGGTTAGCCGCCACGTGCGACCTCTCCAACGTCATCGGCTGTGACGATCAGCGAGCAACGCACGGGTTATCTCGTCGATGGTATAACTCTCTATCCCTTTTAATTATGTCAGATATTAATTAGTTGATTAGGTTGTGGACTGTGCTGTTAGTATTAGCAGAATGACTGGGTTGTATTGAGATGCGCTATGTAGAGCGTTGTGAAGTGTTGGGCATACCTGTATAGTGTGGTGATGTGATGTGCCGTGTATGTGAAGTGTTGGGCATATTGTGTAGTGCGCTGTGAAGTGTTGTGGACTGTGCTGTGTAATGCATGGAGTTTGTGTTGTAATGATGGTGTGGTTGTGCTGTGCAGTGTAGTTGTGGGGCATGTGCCGTATGGATAGTGTGGCGTTGTGCAGAATGGGAAGAGTACATGTTGGTATCAGAGCAGAGCCCAGGTTATGCTAGACTCTATAGTATTCTTTTCAAAATAAAAAAGAGAAAATCATTTTTCTTAAGAGGAAACTTTTTCTATAGAAAGAAAACTTTTGAAAGAAGAACTGCATGTGAAAGAAAAACCTAGACTGACATCTTCCCAAGGCGTGTCTCGTCCTACAGTAAGTACATGCAAGTACTTTATTTTAAAGCTATGATGTTTTCAATGTATGACTTAATGAATGCATGCATGTCAGACTGGCAACTAGAATGAGATAGTCATGCTAAGTGCATAGAATGTAAAGGGTATCAGAGACTGAGCATAGTTAGAGATTGAGGAATGAACCATGAAAAGTTAAGGCATGCGACAATAGTTGCTTGCCAATTCAGAAACAGACTAGAAACGTTAGAAAGACCGTAATAGTTAAAGAAAATGTATGAACGACTACGACTTAAGTTTAGGACTGAAACGGAAAACGAGATGGCGACTTCAAGTTTCGTCATCAAGAATGTTAAAATGGAAGGTACGAGTGCTACGTGATGGATGGACTCAACTACTTCAGAATGAAGTTAAGCATATTGATGGAGGAATGACAAGACGTGAAGGCAAGTACTGTACAAGACATGATGAGATGCTAAACGTACGCGGAAGTGCATAAAGACAACACGAGGACTAGTATGAACAGACCCATAGTAGGATGAGCAAATTCTTAGGACCCTGCGTGAAATTTTTAGAACGCTGAGCAAAATCTTAAAGCGCTAAGCAAACTCCCTATAACCTTAAGCAAATTTCGAGGACGAAATTTATATAAGGTGGGGAGAATGTAACCCCCGCTCCTTTCTTCTTACGTAAGCTTCTCTCTTTCTTATGTAAGGCTCCTCCTTTTTTACGTAAGCAAATTTCGATGACGGAATTATGCAACAGTCTGCCATTCTTTATGGCGACTGCGAGCATCGCCATGTGTGCCGAACCATGACGACGTGTCTCTTGAGATATTAGGTGACTTCTAAGGCATGCCCAGTGTTTTAAATGTACTGGAAATATTTATATGAGGTATTTCCAGTATCGTTGAGTTAAACTTATTTTTAAATGAGACAATTATAATATTTTGAAGAGCTCCAACATATTATAATTGTCAGAAATCATTTTAATATTAATTATTAAAATGATTCCAGTTTTTTGAAATATTAAGGGATTTAAATTATGTTGAAAGTTTTAATTAAATTAAATGGTTTCATCATTTTAAATATATTAAACAAGACTTCATCATTTTATTAATGATGAAGAAATATTATTTTATAAACTAAAGTTAGTTTAAAATAATATTTACCTTAATTCCTTTAAGTGCTTTTAATTAAGTTAACGTTTACGCATTTTCAAATCAGTGTTTTAATATTTCAACGTTAGATCGTTTTGAGAACCCCAAGACGAAAGGGTTGGGTTAAGTACCCAGACACTCTCTCTTTCCTCCTCACTTTTCCCTCCCCTTCCTCTCTCCTCCCTCTCCCCTCTCGGCTTGCACAGCACGCAGCACGCGACCCTCTTCTGCTAGTAGCTTCCATTGCACAGCCAGGCGCCGCCGTGAGCCATCCACTCTCACTGCCGGCACCGTTGGCCTCCTCTCCCTCCGGCGAGTCCATCCACGGCAGCCCCTCTCCCTCACGCTCTCTCTTCCTCTTCGCTGGAAGTGTAAAGCCCGAATGGGCTTGATGGCCACTGAGACGCTATGCACAGCCCAATGGCTCCACTGCTCCCCTCCCACCGGCCATCATCCTCCACCGAAGCCAGCCCCTGTTGCGCAGCCCTCCCTCTCCTTCCCCAGAAAGTACCTGAAATGGGTCTCTAACCCATTTCCTCACCGTGTGCCACCATGCGCCACAGTGCGCGACTCCCACGGCAACCAGGCACCACCGTGAGCCTCCCTCTCCCTTCCTCTTCCTCCTCCACGTGACCCATGGCCAGTAGCCCTCCTCCATTGCACGACCTCCCTCTCCCTCACACGCACGGGTTGCACACCATGCACCGCCACCCACGGTGGGTAACACGTCATCAGCCTCTTCAGGCCACCACCAAGCCAACCCAACCTCCCATGGCCCCGATCTGCCACCCATGCACGCACACTCTCTCTCACTCTCCCACGGCCTTTCACCCACTGTGTGGCCAGATCCGCCACCGTGGCGCCACCTCGATGCCACCACGAGATCCACCGCATTTCCTTTAGCCAAGCCCTAGGTCCAAACCTCCACTTTACGTGGTGGGTAATCACTGCACGTGATGGACAGACACTACATGTGACTGACTACCACTGTACACGGTTAGGTACGATGTGTACCGCCCTTCATATCCACCAACACAGGGCCTTCACGAGCCCTTCCAAGACCACACTTAGCAATCCAAACGCCTAAACAGTCAACGTACATGGGTTAGCCGCCACGTACGACCTCTCCAACGTTATTGGCTGTGACGATCAGCGAGCAACGCACAGGTTATCCCGTCGATGGTATAACTCTCTATGCCTTTTAATTATGTTAGATATTGATTAGTTGATTAGGTTGTGGACTGTGCTGTTAGTATCAGGGAAATGACTTGGTTGTATTGAGATGCGCTGTGTAGTGCGCTGTGAAGTGTTGGGCATATCTGTGTAGTGTGGTGATGTAATGTGCCGTCTATGTGAAGTGTTGGGCATATTGTGTAGTGCGCTGTGAAGTGTTGCGGACTGTGCTGTGTAATGCAGTTGTAGAGTTTGTGTTGTAATGATGGCGTGGTTGTGTTGTGCAGTGTAGTTGTGGGGCATGTGCCGTATAGATGGTGTGGCGTTGTGCGGAATGGGAAGAGTACACACTGAGTGTACTCTGTGTGTGGCATAAAGTGAGATAAGGAGAGTATATGTGAAATATACTCTCCTGGCGTATTGTGGATTGGGAAGAGTACACGTAAAGTGTACTCTATATGGTGTGATATGTGTAACGGGAGGATGGAGTGATGCACCATACTGCGGGTATGCCGTAATGGTGATGTGGCATAACGTGTATGGAGTATACGCGGAGTGTACTCCATGTAGTGGAGCGACGCACCATACGGCGGATATGCCGTAATGGTGATGTGGCGTAACGTGTGTGAAGGGATTACACGCGAAGTGTACTCTATGTCGTAGAGGGATGCACCATATGGCGTGTACGCCATAATGGTGATGTGGTGTGTATGAAAGGAGTACACGAGGAGTGTACTCCATGTGATGGAGTGATGCATCGTATGGCGGGTATTCCATATTGATGATAGGTTGTAGCGTGCGGAAAGGGAGTATACGTGGAATGTATTCCACGAGGCAGAGACACTCGGTGTGACCTGTCGCGGAGATAAGGATGGTTGTGCAGTTTTTGGGCTTGGAACGTGGTGAATAATGTCGGGAATTGTGGAACAATGTCTCGAAGTAGTTATGGTGCATCCTGTAGTCTGAGGTGACAAGTGTCACCATGATGGACTTATGGTTAGGAGTATGCGTGAAGTAACAGAACAAGTGTAAGTGTACGCAGTGGAAGCATGTCTGGGCAACGTCACGAAGTGATGTGGTTACTGATAGTCGTGCTTGTGATGGATAAGACGTTGGCGTAGAACATGGTGAGTTGTGTCGGGAACTGTGGAACAGTGTCCCGAAGTAGTTGTGACGCGGCCTGTAGTCTGAGGTGACAAATGTCACTGTAATTGACTTAAGGTTGGAAGTATGGGTGTAGTAGTAGAATAAGTGTAAGAGTACGCAGCGGAAGCATGACTGGGTAATGTCATGAAGTGACGTGGTTCCTGACAGTCATGCTTATGATGGGTGAAGAGTTAGTGTGGAAATGGCGTAACGGAAACGTGACTAGATGTCACGATATTACGGGAGTACGTGAGGAAACGTACTTATGATGAGTTAGAAGTTGGCGTAGAAGTGACGTAATGGGATGTCAGGTGATGTGACAAGGTCACGGTGTAGCTTGAGAATAGTCTCGAGCTATGTGACGTGATGCAAGGCATAGTTGTGAAGGGAGCCTTGTCGCACCAAGTGTTGGGATGAACTGTAAGGAGGAATGGCTAGCATGAAGAGTCGTGCTGGCCGGGTTAAGAGAATGTTGGTATCAGAATATGGCCCTCATCCCTACGAGCAAGTGATGAACATGTTATATGTTGATCTTAGGTGATAAAAGGAGTAAGGTACATGTGTAATCTGGTTAAACACGTGTGCCGGACGGATTCACCATATGTAATGGGTAATCTGTCCACAGTATAGTTGCACGGTGCTTAAGTATCAGAGTTGGCTTAGAGCCATGTGGCTTGTATGGATGGGAATGAGGATTTAGTATGGGCTACGATTTATGGAGGTAGTGACGGGTGTATTGTCTATGATTGAGATGCGTGACTTAGTTGGTCTGAGTCATGCATCAAGATGAGTTCAATAAGGAGAATAAGACGAATGTCTTTGTGTCTTAATCCTAAGGTGAATCATGGGTTCACTTTAGTGAATGAGCACTCGAGACAAGACCTGAGTTGGAAGATGTGGTGACCGTAAGTGGTCCCTGAAGGTTTTAACATAGTGAAGGGCGCGTAAGTGCACGGGATAGAAGGAGAGTGTTTCAAGTATAGTGTAGTTCTAATTCTAGTTCAGTTGCTTATGTACTAGATAGAGAATGACGTTAAGGTTATGTATGCATGTAGGTTGCCAGCTGACACGTGCATGAATGGACTGCATGGTATGAAAGTAGCACGGAGTCCAGGTAAGTATTACGTTCATGCCCTTCTAGAGTTTTCTAGAAATTACGAAAGGAAAATGAAAAGCTCTTATCTTTATGAAAATGCTCACGAAAGAAGATGCCATGCTTTTGAACATATATGTACGTACGGCCCTTCCGTGAAAGCTCCTTTCTACGCACCCAAAGTTATTAATTGTACGCATGCGAATGGATGACTATAAGATGTATCTATTGTATGTATTTTCAAAGAAAAAGAACGAACCGATGTAAACGCACGAAGGAAGAGCTCGAGCCGATGCCTTCGCGGATCCCAACGACCGACGCTATCGCAAGCGCTGTGAGGTGATGCTCGCGGACGCCGCGAAGGCCGACGTTCGAGGTGATGCTTGCGGATGCCGTGAAAGGCGAAGTTTGAGCCCGTGCTTTACGTTTTATGGACGGTGCGAACTGACACTTTTATGAATGTCGTGAGGTGATGCTCGTGGACGTCATGAAAGAGAACGTTCGAGCCCATGCTCACGAAATGATATTTTCTCACGTAAAGAAATGTTTTCTCATGAAAGGACTGTTAAATGAAAGAAAGAACTAAATGAAAGCTCCAGCTCCTTAGAGCTGACATGAATGAATGAAAGAATGAAATGAAAGCATGAAATGTATGAAGATACGTAACGGCCACATGAATGAATGAAAAGGGGTACCCAATGAATGAATAGGCAGATTGCAATGACGGGTAGTAGTACTGGTAGTGCACCCAGTGCTGCACCCTAACGGAATAGGATTCCAACCCGTGGCCACGGGTGAATCCATCGGCCATAGGGCCTCTAACCCTAACACACGGGGGTAACAATGTGTACCGGCCTATGAAAGTAAAAGAAAGAATGTATGTATGTATGTATGTATGTACGCTGCACGAATGCACTTTAAGAAATGAAGGCACTGCACTCTTGCAGAAATGAAGGCACTGACGGGGGACACGTTTTACGAAAAGAAAGTCCCTTTTTCCAAAAAGGAAAACCCCATCCAGTGACGTTTGCAAATGAACGCACGTATGCACATATGCATGTATGTATAGTATGTTTGAATGATGAATGCATGAATGAAAACCTACTTTATTATATTTTAACCGCATGAAGTAATCTTACGAATCTTTGACTCATTTTAGTTTTTATGTATGTCCCTCCCCCCAACAGGGAAGGAAATGAAGTACGCATCGGGACGGACACAGCCCATGGGGAAGAGCACGGAAGTCTAGGCACGAGCATTTAAATGTAAGAGAGGCCTTTTATTATTAAAAATGATGTTTTCCACTGTAAACCTCTTTTATTGTAAAAGCAAATTTTACTTTATAAACGTAGAGTCTTGCACCTTGGGAAGAAAGCAAAAAGTTTTAAATCGGACGGTAATTCTCGTTGTCCTTTCTCAAAATATTTTATAAAAAGACCCACCACAAGGACGGGCGTTACAACATCCGTATTCCAAAATAACCAAATTTTTCCACCTATCTCCTCATTATTCAAATAAAACGGCATCTTCATCCAACATGCCCGTCTACTGCACTTATTAGAAGTTAAAAATGGTTCTAAAATGACCACCACTAAAGGATGGCTTTTATTTAAAATGCGCTGAAGTCTACTCTTCGACTAACGAATTCCCCTAATATTCCAGGTAGGAATATACATAAAAAACAATTAGTCAAGTTTTTTGGAGCGACTGCGACACTCCAACACCACAATCAATTTTTCTTTTCTTACCCCTTTTACTTTTTTCAAAGGAACATGCATATCTGGATCCGAGTCAAAAGGTTTTGCTGCTAACTCATTCAATTCCTCTTCGAACTCATCGTCGGACCCCGCCTTGGACATAACATCCATATGATGCAAATCTTCCACAACAAACAGATCACTATCGCCCAACCCACCTAATTCAAACTCGAAGGCTTCATCCACTAGCCTCAAGGTGCTTCTTGGTGTAGAACTTTCCAAAAATTCTTGGCCATCATCCCCATCCTCAGTTGCTGTAATTTCAAACCAATTATCCCGTGGCTTAGACGGTGTCCCCACCAACGATTCAGAAACTTTCAACTCCTTTTCAATCAAAGGAGTACTGCCCATACGCAATGCCTCTGGCGTTACATTCTCTAAAGAAACAACGCAAGCCTCATCTAGGCATTTATCAAATATTACACCCGTGGGCGAGACGAACCAAACGTCCTAGGCTACCCCAATGTTCTCTGCGCATCTCATGATGATAGCCTCTAGAACCACATCCCTTCTCGATCTTGACAATTCCCCCACCACCATCTTCGTAACAGGTAAGGATTGCACATCACCTCGGTTTCCTACTACTTTCCACTGAGTTTTTAAGTCCTTTTTATTACCTTCAGGATGCCTTAATCTCTGTTTATTCTTATTCTCAGCCACTGGATGTTCCCATCTGGAGCATCTTGCCTCAAGGTGCCCATGTTGTTTGCAAAACGACGGCACCGATTCATATATAATCTCCTAGAAGTGACTCGACACAAGACCCAGGAGACCGAACCCAAAAAACTTGCGCAAAGGCTGGGAGACATCGACTTCAACACAGATATGTGTAGCCTCCGAACGACTCACTCATGCTGTCGCATTATCTCTTTTTAGGTAATGGCCAAAACCATTCCCATACTACGTAACATTAATTCATGAAAATAATTTGGAGGTAAACTTGGCAACGTAATCTAGATCGGCACCCACAACGAATCCTCTTCTTCCACAAAATCCGGTGACCAATGAAAAGCCTAAAAAGGAACTCCATGAATTTTAGAATTACCTCGCGCCATCACACTAGTAAAATCCTCCTTTGCCACCATTATAACCAACACATTCCATGGATTACGTAATTGCCCAACCACCGGCATTGATTGCAAACCCTAACAATTTTTTATAAAAGCTCGAATATGATCAAGGGAAGGACGTCGATGCAGGAATTTTAGAACTACTAAGAATCAGAAAGGCTCTACCGACTGTTGAATCTTTGCCTTCAAAAACAAGAAAAACATATTCCCATCCTGGAACTGTGGCTCCCTTGGAGGAAGAGACACTTTTGGTAAACATTGTAGCCTCACAGCCACCACATCAGCAAACACCCGTGCCCCAACAACACCCGCACGTCCAGACTGCGGCCTCCTCTGATCTATTTCCAACCCAACCCCTACCCTGCCTCCAGAGGTAGAGAACCGGTGGCTAGTGCCATGCAGGTACCCTAGAGGACACCCACAATGTAGAGAAAAAAAATCCCGAGCCACGTCAACCCCGTGTTTTTAATTACCTATGTTAGATCCATCAGTATATGTATCATCATCTACATCCAGATTTGGAAAAAGCTTGTATTGTTTCGGAAGTGGTTTTGATTGATCAAAAAGAAGAATTTACTTCAATCGATATGCCGTTAGGCACTACCATACATAACATAGAAACCACATTTGGAAAGGGTGGACAATTAGCTATAGCTGTAAGTGCTATAGCGAAACTAATTGAAAAAGAGAGGAAATCGGCAACATTAAAATTACCTTCTAGGGAGGTCCATTTGCTATCCAAAAACTGCTCAGCAACAGTCGGACAAGTGGGGAATGTTGGGGTGAACCAGAAAGGTTTGGGTAGAGCCAGATCTAAATGTTGGCTAGGTAGGCGTCTTGTGGTAATAGGAGTGGTTATGAACCCTGCAGACCATCCCCATGGGGGTGGTGAAGGGAGGGCCCCAATTGGTAGAAAAAAATCCGCAACCCCTTGGGGTTATCTTGCACTTGGAAGAAGTAGAAAAATGAATAAATATAGTGATAATTTGATTCTTCGTCGTCGAAGTGAATAGGATAGGAGAGAAATTGAATTTGTTTCTTCATCTATACAAAAAAAAAGAAATAGCAAAAAAGGAGTCATTAATTGTGACACGCTCACTAACACTAAAAGAAAAAATTCTTTTGTAGCGAATCATTTATTAAGAAAAATAAATAAACTTAACCCAAAAGTGGAAAAATAAATAGTAATAACTTGGTCCTGAGCATCAATCATTATAACCACAATGATTGGACATAGTACTACTATACATAATAGAAATGAGCATTTGCCTATTTATATAACAAATCATATGGTGGGCCATAAATTGGGAGAATTCATACCTACTCTAAATTTTTGAGAACATGCGAAAAATGATAATTGATCTCGTCGTTAAAAGTCGTTAATAATTAATAACATAAGGTGAATATAGATGCTTATCATTCATTACTGAGAGGTGAATCTTGTGATAATGAAGAAAAAGAGTAATCCATATATAAAAGTATGTGTTTTAAGTAAACATATATGCTTGTCTACTAACAAAGCACAAAGAGTAATTGAAAAACTTCATGGACGTTCCTATCAAGCAACACTTATGGTACTAGAACTTTTGCCTTACCGAACATGTTATCCACATTTTAAATTGGTTTATTCTACATAAGTAAATGCTATTTACAATATGGGTTTAAACGAATCAAGTTTAATCATTAGTAAAGTGGAAGTCAACAAGGGTACTACTGTAAAATAATTAAAGCCTAGAGCTCAAGGGCCTAGTTATCCAATAAAAAAAAACCCACGTGTCATATAACAATTGTATTAAAAGATATATCTGTAAACGAAGAATATTATAAAAGATCCAAATACGCCATATTATGCTTAAAAAACCTTGGATGCAGGCTAAAAAAAACAAGTATACAAATATGATGCATTATAATATATGTGGTATCTAGGCCTATACATAAAGCGCTTTGGGCCCGATTAGACCGAAATACCCGACTTGCCCAACCCATCAAAGACGGGTTCATCAGATCCAAAATTCATACCGGGTTTTAAACACATCCATTCGGTTGAACCTATGAAAACAGAAAAACACCTCAAATTCTGAAGGACTTTCTTCTCCCCACTGCCCCCCGGCTTCCAATTCCACCCCACTTACAAAGAACTCGTCCGACTCCCCACTTCGAGCTTCAGGCCTTCGTTACAAGGCATGGTCCATATGATGGATTAGACTTTTTATTCGATTGTAAGATAATAATCGAGCTGAAGAGTAGTATATATGCACCCAAGCTTCCTCTCCTCGAGAAATCTGAATCTTTGAAAAGAAATGAAGACAATAAAGAAAGAGATTGAGGAAGGTTCAGTTCTCTTTGGTTTCTTGGCAGTATTCCCATATTATTTTTTGTTGTTTTCTACCACCTCTCTCTTCTGGGTCCATGCTCTCTAAGACTAGTTTTCCTCTCTCTCTTCTTTTTTAGTCTCTCTTTTGACCACAAGGCTTGTCTCAAGTTTTGTTGGGATGCTAGGAAAATATACGGGAACAAAACCCGAAAGAGCTGGAACTTATGAAGGCTCTATTTTTTAATGTTGTGTTCTAAGAAATAGACAATCTCGTTGTAAACATGGAATCTCAGATATTTTATGTCTTGGCTCGGTTTTCTCTTTTTTTTTTTTTTTAATCAAATTGTGATGTTTTTAATTTATAAAAGCAGGGTTTCTAAGTAGCCAAACGGGAACACAGGTGGGTCGATTGTAGGGAAATGGAAAAACATGAAACTAGAGGAAGAAGAAGGAAGGAATATTAACCAAAAAAAAATAAAAATTTACCCGATCTGAACCACTTGGGTCGGGTCGGATTATATGTTCCTCTGCTGCGGGCCAAGGCGGGTCAGGCCAAAAATCTCTTGGGCGGGCCAATGTGCATGCCGAGTGGTATCGGGGGATTATAGGGCAAAACATAAATCCACTCTACAGATATGACATAAGATACTAGACGTTTTGGACAAAGCAAAAAGACTCAAACCTTAGTCTTTAGAGAAAAGAAGGACGAAAGATTCTACATGGTACCTATGGTTATGAGTAATTTCAAATTGGTTTCTTTGTAAAGATTCAGTTAGTCTCCTGCATTGTTTTAAATACCGTATCGTACAGTACCAGCCAGTACGGCCGGTATATGCCGTACCAACCACTAGTCCAGTACAGATATTACATATATTTTGTACCGGCCTGTATTTCAGCCTTTAATTTTCTTTTTCATTTTTTTAAACAACAAGCTTATTTTTTGACCCCCAATTCAGATTAGGCTATTTATAATTTATACATATATGTATTTATATATAATTTATTTATATATAGACTATTATTTTGGAATAAAATTTATATATATATATATTTATATATATAATTTATACATATATCGACTGTTACGAATTGGTATATGAAACGGTATTAGTATCAGAATATTTCGTTCCAGTGTCATGACCGGTACGACGTCCAGTACGATATTCAAAACTTTGGTCTCCTGACTAAAAAATACTGGTGTGGCCATTGACCACGTCATTAACATTGTTTAAAAGATGACACATTAGCATAAACAATAAAAACTTGAAAAAAAAAATTAAAAAAAAAAAAGAGAGTAAAATACTTTAACAAGTCAGTAGAAAATTAAATAAACTAAAACACAATAAAAAATTGAAAAAAATAAAACCCATAAAAAAGTGAAAAAGAAAATTTGGAAACGAGTAAATTTATTAAATAAGAAAATCTCACTAAAAATATTTTGAAAACATCATTTACAATTTTAAACATTTTCTTACCATAACAATTGGTACTACTTAGAAGCCTTTTAAACTATAGTTATAGTGTTTGAAAAATTCAAAACCACGAGGACTAGAATAGTACTTTCCACTATGGTTTTATAATTTTTTAAAAAATTTATTTCGATTTTTTTCTACAGTGTAGGTTTGTTAATTTTTTAACATTTTCTAATATATTTTACTTTAACTCTATTTGTTTTATATTATATTGCTTTTTAACATTTTCTATTTTGTGATGTTTTCGGTAGGCATGGCTCGTCGACCGAGGTTTCCTTTTGCATCTTCTTTTGTAATTGGTTATGGTGTGTTAAATGAAAAAATATAGGCAGCTTTTTACTATTTACACAATTTTTACATACTATATTTTTTTTAATTTTATTTTTTTTATTTTATGAAATATTTAATATATGAATAATGAATAAATGATTTAAATTATTTTAAAAAGAATAAACTTAAAAAAAATTAAAAAATTTTTAAAAATATAGTGTGTGGATGTTGGAAGGTTGTATAGCACTGCTCATGATAAATATGTGTCATGTTAATACTTTTCTTCATTGAATTAATCCATTGAATTCTTTTTCAACACTAAGAAGCGGTTAGAAAAAAATCAAAACCCCATCGTAAACAGTAATTTTATAATAAAAAGTTATACCTATTCCGCTTTATTAGTTTCACTCAAGCTCCGTTTGGTTGCAAAATTTAAAAGATCAACTTAGTTTAGTCTAATTGTAAACTGAGTCTAACATCCAAATACCAACTCTCTAATTACTAAATACACATCAACTTAAAATCTTCTTACACGTAAGACTCAAAACTTTCTTTCAACTCAACACATTTTTATATGTGAAACCCAAATCTTTTTTAATTTTTCATAAATAATACTTATAAACTCATCTTAACATTTAAATACATTTCAACTTATATGGATCCTACATAACTCAATTCACCTACTCAACTTACTACTATTCATAAAAATTTCAGTTCAGCTTAACATCTAAGAGCAGCCTAAGTACTTTAACGTTGGCACTTAAACGACAACATATTTAAGAGAATCGGGATTGGACTGGATTGGGGGCGAGTTTGACATTCTATTTCTTATTTTCATTCGTGCGTCGAAGTTAGATAACTATATTAGTGTCACTTCTAACTAATTAATTGTCTATTGATCGTGGCCAGTCAACGTTGACATGCCATGACACGTCAACAAAATTTTATCTAAACAATGGTGTGGCATGCAATGTGTCGTGCCACATCAATATTGACCAAACCCATCCTACGTAGTTGTGGCATTATCAAGCTAGCCTATGCCCTACATTCCGTACAGTTGGAGTTCTTCATGATTATGCGATTAGGACTAGGGGTGTGCATGTGACCCGAGCACCCGTTGAACCCGATTATGTTGACCCGAACTGACCCGTATTTTGTCGGGTATGACTTGAGCAGGTCTCCAACCAACTAAATTAACAGGTTTATTAACTGGTGTCAACCCGTCCGACAGTTCCTCAAACCCTAACTAGTTGCTTACTCAATTGTTGGACTTGGTCCCTGTCGCGAAGCTTCCGTATTCATCTCATCAATCTCATCTTCACCACCAGGTTAGAATTCAACAGTAGAAATATTACAAAAAAATCAAGAGTAAAAAAACTGAACTTGAAACCGGCATGGAGGATGAAATAGAAAAGGTTGAAACTCGTAGCCAAAAACCAACAATGTGGCGAAATCTCGCTGACTATGCTAAATCACGGTGCAGTAAGGTGCTAGAGAGTCCAAGCTCACCTTCGTTGTCTGTCTCTCTTGCTCTCTTGTCTTGGAGGCCCTCTCTTTCCTTCCACCCAATACCCCATGCCCTCTTCTCGTCCACCATAATTTAAATTCCTTAGTACATGCTGAGAGAGAAGCAAAAAAGGATGAGTTTTTTTTTAGTTTGCTATGCAGAGAAGAGAAGAGAAGAATCTAGAAGACGTCGTTAGACTCCGCCGTTTACACATCTGCTTCTCTGCCTTCAGCGTAGCATTTCTGGAGCTAGACACCATCGTTTACAGATCTGCAGTTGCCGCTGCTGGTGCTGGGCAGGTCGAGGTTTAGGGATGCCTCACCTTCTCAGCAAGATCTTCTCCTTCGATCCCAATACTTCTCTCTTTTCCTCTCCGTGGTCTGTAAATCACTAAATCGGTTTTCGTTTCTTTTGTAGTTTTTGAAGATCAATTTTTGTTTTTGGAAGCATGGAGAAGGAGATCGACTTGTTTTTAAAGGTCGGGTCATACATGTTTGACCCGACTTGATTTTGATCGGGTCAAGTCGGTTCGGGTTGGCACCTTATCATGAGGACTTTTGGGTCGGGTCGGGTGCAAACCGGGCTTTAACTGGCGGGTTGCAGGCCTAATTAGGACAAAGAATGGTTTAGAAGTGACCTTTCAATGTGAAGTTCGTCTCTTCACTATTTTCCATTTCTTACAAACAAGGACCTAGCTGGCAAGTCTTTGACGCATTAAACTATGTTGAGTTATGAATCCCAAATTATATGTTGCATTTAATTAAACGGGTCATATCCTAAAACCATAACATGAACCATATAAATGACGGGTGAGATAACACTATCCACTTAATCCGTTTAATAATTAATTGTTATTGGGTTAACTTGGATACGACCTGTTTAACGATTTTCATATAAATGAGTTGACCTTACTTGTATATTTATTTTTTAACTCAATTAATATAATTTCATATATAATAGAAGAATATATGTATAAATTATTCATAACTACATATGAATTCGGGATAAGATATTTTACTATCAATACCCAAACCAATAATATATAAGAAAATTAATATTTTCATAAAATAAAACTACATGTTAACACAAAAATTTACTAGTTTAAGATATTAAATAGACAAATACTAATATTAATATTACATCCCCTAAACAAAAAGAAACATATAAAATAAAAAATTTATAAAATTTGAAAATAAAATTTAGTCGTGTTATACAGGTTGATTACGGGTTAACCTGCAACTAACCCGTTTATTAATTGTATCTTATCAGATCAATCTGTTTTGACCAAAATCCATTTATATCAAATTCAAACCCGTTTATTCGTGTTGTATTTATGTCGGATTCACAGATCATGTCATATATTATCACCCCTATAAGCTTTTAATGCTTTTAGAGGAGGCTACAAACATGGAAAAATACAATGAACTTTACATGGATTAAGCAAAATTCTCGGTACTGCTCATTAATGTTTATGTAATCAATATAAAAATTTGGCTTAGCCCGTGTAAAGCTCGCGATAATCATCCATGCAACTATCACTTTTGAATGCTTATATCATCAGCATAATCCTTGATTTTAGAAGTAGACCCTGCACTATCCTCATTTTTTATTTTTAGTCTGATTAAAGTGTTATTTTGTCTTATGATTATTTTAGGATATTAATATTTTAGCTTTAATTTTAGGATTGATTTCATTTTTCACTTTTTATTCTTATTTCAATTTTGACATCAGTAAAGAAGATGATCGGTGCAAGTGTCAGTGGGTTCAAACCCATTTATGGAAATACTATCCAACCCACCGATTTCACCAACTGATCCGTTTATGTGTTAGAAAATGATAAATTTACAATTAGTTTACCACTATATTTAAAATGAAAGGTAGTTAAGTAAAATGATAAATTCTCAATTAGTTCACCAACCCATTACCCTTATTTGTTATGTCTTCATCTTTCAAATCTATCTATAATAAAATAGCGAGTTTAGACCCTACCCAGTAGGAACTCATGTGATAACTTGGACCAAAGTTCCCCTTTGCAGATCCCATATTGGACTGAAATACCCCTCTACTACAAAAGCTGATTTGACCAGCGTACCCTTGTTGCAGTTGATGGGTTGAGCTAAAATGAACTTACTACATATATGAATGGACTAAAATAGAACTACAACAAATCCAAATTAAATCAGCCGATGACAACTAGAAATCTCCACGAACAACTTCACCTTCATCTTCATCTTATGTCACACTCCCCACTATACATTTACCTTATTTTCTCATTTTGCTTCATACTTCTTTCATAGAGAATTTGCAGAGTCGTATTTCATCAACATCATGGTCGTGGTAATTGTCGATGCCTAGTCCTCTGAATGTAAAGGTTCTCTATGTATAAACTCAAAGTCAAGACCTCATGGGGACCGACCATGGTGCAACCCATGGAAGAGACTAGCCATGGCACAACCATGGGTGATGCAAGCACTTTTCTCAACATAGTGCTCGCCCAGACTAACCATTTTGCTTCTTGTTATGTTTGCTTGGATGGCGAGCACTATTGCTTGCATAAGAGTTTGAGAATGCTTCACTCGCCTGTGGTGTTAACACTCTTTGTTCGCCCTCCCTGCCAAGATCTTTTGCTTGAGTTCTGGATTGTGAACATGATTTGCTTGCCCTATGGTGGAGCCACCTTTCTTCGCCAGGTGGTATGCACATGCTTTGCTCGCCCCCGTGGTGAGATTGCTTTTTAGTCACCCTATGGGACCAGAGCTTTGCTCGCCCTCTGGGGGCCCGAGCCCTTTTGATCCACATTGTGCTCACCCTCTTGGGTGGCAAACACTACATATCAATATAGTCTTCACTCGAGGTGAGCATTTTTGGTTGCCTTTGATATATGCGCTTTTCTTGGCAATCCACCGAGTGAGCACTCTTATCTCGCCTTGTGGTGCGAGCACTATTTGCTGACCTCAGGTATGAGATGTTGCTGCTTGCGCTAGATCAAACAACAACAGCTTGCCCCGGGTTGCTTGGTCACCCCTACTCACCATGTGGTTCAAGCTGTTGTCGCTCACCAAGGGGTTCAAGCATTCTTTACTAGCTCAAGTCGAGAGGGAGAGGATTGTTGCTCTTCAAGGGGTGAGCTTTGTTGCTCGCCTCGGGGTTCAAGCTGTAGCTCCTTTTAGTGTTCGCCTCGGGTGTAAGCACTTTTGCTTGCTTGTGTGGGAGCTGTGATTGCTCATCCCGGAATTCGAGCTTGCTTTGCTCATCCTAGGGTCAAGCTCCCACTCAAATCAATTTGATCGAATGGTTGGATACTTTTATATAATGGCATACGCTTTACAAGCTCGAGAGTCGAGCTCCCTATTGATCCGGCCAATATTTACTATCAAAATGCTTCACGACAGTGATGAAACTATCCCTCTAAAAATTTAATATTGGTCATCGTGGATAAGAAATTACCTTCTACCGTATTTTCATAACATCATTTTTTTTATTTGCTTCTTCAAATTCAATATAGGGGGAATCCCAATGCGAGAAAATAATACAACACAAAATAGTCTCCTCTCTGGTGTTTTCTCCAGGGGTGGTGCAAATAGTCTTCTTCAGGCATAGTAGAAGGATTGGGAGAGAGATTTTCTGTAGGAGAGTTTGGAGGGCTCTTGATGGAAGAAATTGAGGACCTGTGTGGTAGTTTGCGGTTGACTGAGGAAGAAGAAACAGTAGTCGAATGTTTTTCTAGTAGGGAAGAGCAAATCCTACGGAAGGACGATAGGAGTTTGGTTGGGAAGATATGTGTTGACCGTACAATTGGGAAGGAAATTGTGGCAAATACTATGGGAAAAATATAGAGAATTAGCAAAAGGGCTAATTTTTCTGAAGTTGAAAAGAATGTTTTTGTAATCACTTTTGCAAATCAGGCTGATAGACTACGGGTCTTTGAGGGGAAGCCAGCTTTTTAATAACTCTCTCTTTATACTAAAGCCTTGTGAAGGAAGTTTACAACTAGGTAAGATGAAATTTCATGTTGAATCTTTCTGGCTACGGATCTATAATCTGCCCTTGGGGCACATGACCAAGGACTGGGGCGAACATATTAGGCAGTCTGTAGGAAATGTTCTTGACGTAGATGTTGTCACTGAAACCGTAATAGCTCTGATGTTAGAGGAAGTGGATGTATGTTCCAATCAGAATTATTCGGAGGAGATAAGGGGGATGCTAATCACGAAGGGAGTTGATTCCGAATTGATGGGCGGTTTTGTTTCAAAACCTGGTGGGTGGGAAAGTCCGTTGGAGGAAGTTAGTTTGAATGTGGGCTTGAGGGAAATGGGCCAGAAAAGAAAGCATGCCAGCGTGGCTTTTTCTATGGATAAGCCCAATGAACCCGAAGCAAATACAGAAAGCGTTCATTCGCACACAGTGCCAAAGGAAATTCCTCCAGAATCTTCACCTATAACTCAACCAGTGAAATCTTCTAAAAGCACACAATGGAAACGGCGGGCGAGGGATCATGGTACTGACTCAATAGTGCAAACTTATTGCTCTAGGAAGAAAAGGCCTGCGGGGTTGATCGTTGAAGAGAACTCTGTAGGAACCAAAACCAAGAGAGGTAAGCTTTCTTCTCTCAATGTGAGTGATAACATCTTTTCTGAAGCGACACAGGCTGGGGAATAACCTCGCCGATCAACATGAAAATATTCAGTTGGAACTGCCGAGTGCTTGGGAACCCCCGAACAGTTCAAAGCCTTACTTTTCAACTAAAGGCTAAAGTTCCTGATGTCCTCATGGAAACCAAGCTGAATAATGTGCGTGCTTCAAGAGTAGCCAGTAGAATGAATTATGAGGGGTGTGTTGTAGTAGATGCGGTAGGAAGGAGTGGTGGGTCTAATGGTCATGTGGAAACATGACCTTAATCTGGAGTTGGTTAATTTTTCCCAAAGACACATTAATCTAATCGTGAGATCAAATGGAAATAAACCGTGTTGGTTGCTGACCTATTTCTATGGGCATCTAGATTCTAGTAAGAGAAGGGAGGTTTGGCAAATGCTGAAGACCTTTAATCCAAGGAACATGGGGTGGTGCATTATTGGTGACTTTAATGAAGTTTTGTCTAATGATGAGAAAGTTGGTAGTAGAATTCGTTCTGAATCTCATATTGGTTTGTTTAGAGAGGTTCTTCAGGATGGGGATCTACATGACCTGGGGTGGAGAGGATGTAAGTTTACATGGAGCAATAGGCATGAGGATTCCTCTTTTACTAAAGAAAGGTTAGATAGACTTTTGGCAAACCAATGGTGGAGGAATGAATATTATGGTGCTAAAGTTGAAACTATGAGTGCTATGTGTTCAGTTCATCAACCAATAGTGCTAGAATGCTCTCATTTTAGAGGCCAAACATCCCGATCTCATTATCCTTTTAAATATGAACCCAAATGGTCTAAAGAGGAAGGATGTAAAGAGGTTATTAGTGCTGCTTGGCAAAAGGGGGAGGTCTGGCTTCCAATCCTGGTCTGTTACAGCAAAAGCTGGAGTTATGTAGTAGAGAACTAAAGTTCTAGAGCAGGAATCAAAACAAAAACAGAGCTGCCGCAATCAAACAGAAAATTCAAGAGATACATCAGCTGGAATTGGTGGAAAGTGTAGAAAATATGCATGCCATAAAAAGGGTCTAGACGGAATTAGGTGTGCTACTGGATCAAGAAGATGTGAAATGGAAACAACGAGTGAAGTCTCATTGGTTGGCTAAAGGTGATAGAAATATAAAATTCTATCATGTTTGTGTTAATCGAAGAAGGAAGAAAAATCTAATTAAAAAGTTGGAGGATGGCTCAGGGCAGGTATTGGAAACGAAAGAGGACATTGCTGCTGGTTTTTTGAATCATTTCTCCCAGATTTTTCAATCTTCTCAGCCATCTTCAGATTCTATTAAGGCATGTTTACTTGGGCTGAAACAAAGAATCACTTCTGATATGAGAGAACAAATGGATCGAAATTTTGTAAATGAGGAAGTTGTTCATGCATTGAGGCAAATGTCTCCT
The DNA here is from genome assembly GCF_004785595.1 of Juglans microcarpa x Juglans regia. Classification (NCBI taxonomy): domain Eukaryota; kingdom Viridiplantae; phylum Streptophyta; class Magnoliopsida; order Fagales; family Juglandaceae; genus Juglans; species Juglans microcarpa x Juglans regia. Next base: position 11,088,535 of record NC_054600.1, on the reverse strand, counting down.
TTCAAATCCCCAGGAGCAGATGGTTACAGTGCAAGTCATTTTCAGGACCACTGGGATATTGTCGGCGCAGATGTTATAAAGGAGGTAATGGACTTTCTAAATACCGGTAGTATGCCTTCCGGTCTGAACCATACTCTCATAGCTTTGGTTCCAAAAGTAAATTTTCCACAATCTGTCAATGACTTTCGACCTATTAGTTTATGTAATGTGTGGTATAAACTCATTTCTAAAGTTTTATCTAATAGATTGAAATCTCTCCTGACTAAGATTATCTCTTGGAATCAAAGTGCATTCATACCTGGGAGATTGATCACCAACAACATTATGATTGCTTATGAGCTTCTCCATTCTATGCACTCAAGAAAACGAAGTAGAGAAGGTTGTATGGCCATCAAACTGGACATGTCAAAAGCTTATGATAGGGTGCAGTGGGGTTTTTTGGAGGCAATGCTTATCCGATTGGGGTTTCGTGCCCACTAGACCAAATTGCTCATGACTTGTGTCAAGTCTGTTACTTATTCTGTGGTGGTGAATGGTGTACCAGGAAATGTCATAGTACCATCAATGGGTCTAAGGCAAGGAGACCCTTTGTGTCCTTACTTATTCCTAATATGTGCAGAGGGTCTAAGTAATCTACTACAACAAGCTGAAATAAGGGGGCTGATTAAAGGGGTGACAGCTTCGCAGGGAGGTATAAGGATCAATCATCTCCTTTTTTTGCTGATGATTGTGTGATTTTTTGCAGGGCTTTGGTGGAAGAATGGTTTAACCTGCTACATATTTTACATATATATGAAGTTGGCTTTGGACAGGTGTTAAACAGACAAAAGACATCAATTCTCTTCAGCACTAATACTGGAGCAGCTATGAAGGGCAATATTTTTCAACAAGCTAATGGTATCATCTGTGACAATTACAACAAATATTTAGGTTTACCTACTATGGTGGCTAAATCAAAATATAACACCTTTAGAGGGCTCAAAGACAAAATATGGAAGAGAGTTTCAAGTTGGAAGTCCAAGTTACTTTCTACTGCAAGCAAGGAAGTCTTGATAAAAAGTGTTCTTCAAGCAATACCAGCCTACAAGATAAGTGTTTTCAAGCTTCCAAAAGGGTTATTAAAGGAAATTGAACAGCTAATAGCAAATTTTTGATGGAACCACAATAAGGAGAGTAAAGGGATATGTTGGAAAAGCTGGACCAGTTTAGGATCTGTAAAATGTATGGGCGGATTGGGATTTTGTGATCTCAACTGTTTCAATAGGGCTTTACTTGCTAAACAAATTTTGAGACTTATCCAAGATCCATCATCCTTGGTTGTTCAGGTCCTGAAACAAAAATATTTCCCAACTCGTCATGTATTGGAGGCTAAAACTAGATATGGTCCTTTACACCTTAGGAGAAGTTTGTGTTCAGTGTTGGATCTGGTGCAGATGGGGTATGTATGGCAAGTGGGCAATGGAAAGTGCATTAAGATTTGGAAAGACAAGTGGATCCCTTTTCCATCCACTTTTCAGATTCAGACACCAATAGCCATTTTGGATGCTGAGGCTACTGTGGATGAGTTAATAGATGAAGATTCTCACTCTTGGCAGAAGGAAATGTTGTACTCAGTGTTTAGAAGGGAGGAAGCTGATTGTATTAGCAGAATTCCAGTTAGTATGAGGGGCATGGAGGACAAGGTAATATGGGGTTTAGCAGAAAAAGGTCTGTTCTCAGTAAAATCTGCCTATTTTGCTTATTTAAATAAGAAGAACCTTAGTATAAGTCAGGCTTCCTCTAGTTCATTTGACATTACATTATGGAAGAGGGTGTGGAAGTTGGATTCTACAGAGAGGGTTAAACAGTTGATTTGGAAAGCCCTAAACAACATCTTACCTACAAAAGAAAAACTTTTTAAAAGAAGGATTGCATAGAATTCGACATGCCCTATATGTCTCTCAGCAGAAGAGTCGATCAAATATGTTTTATGGCAATGCCCTGCATCTATGGATGTGTGGGGGGACATGATCAGTCCACTTCATAAGTGGAAAAAGGATCACTGTGATTTTCAGTCCTTATGGCAGGACCTGGTTTCCAGATTAGATGCTGTTAATTTGAATAAAATGGTTGCTGTCTTTCATGGTATTTGGAAGAGGAGAAATGATTATGTGTTTAAGAACAAGTTTAGAAGTCCCTCTACTCTGTATCATTTGGCAACTCAGGATTTGAGAGATGATGGACATACTGGTTTAAAGATTTTAAATGAAGTTACAGAAGCTATGCAAGGATGGGTTCCACCAAGTTTTGGTTTTTTTAAAGCAAATGTGGATGCTACTTATGTCAAAGAAACAAGAAGGATGGGTATTGGGGTAGTAGTGAGGGATCAATGGGGGAAGTACAAGCAGTTTTAGCCACTTCAAAAAGTTATATCCAATCTACTACAACAACATAATGCTGGGCATTTCTCAGAGCACTATTTTTTTTGTGATGATATCGGCTTGAGTTGTGTACAATTTGAGGGGGATGTGAAACTGGTTGGGGATGTTGTTAACAAGTCAACCACGAATTGCTCTTGTGATGGACAGATTATTGAGGATATAAAGAATACATTGTTGTCTCATCAAAATTGGACTCTAAAGCATGCGGTCAGATCTGGTAATAAAGCGGCTGATGCTACTGCAAAGTTAGGCTTGTCTTTAGATTTGGATTGATTTGGTTAGAAGAGGCTCCTGTAGAGGTCTCCCCTTTTATTCTTGTTGATAAATCAGCATGTATTATTTGATTCATGAATGAAAGTTTCCTCTTCAAAAAAAAAATATAGGGGGAATCCCGCACGCGAAAGGCTAGCCATTTAGTAACTGATTTTTATTTATAAAATTAGAATTGGAAAAAAAAAAAAAGGAAAACAATAAGGTAGTCAATAGTGGAGTGATCAGTGAGTATGGTCCATTAAAATAGTGGTGTTGGGCCGGCACTTGAATCCAAATAGCACACCTAGATCCTGCAGGCTGGCGGGTGGGCATGATTCATACTATTTTGTTGGGGTGAAAATGAAAAAAATAAATTGGTGAATAGGTAAACTAGACCGAATCGAATTGAATTGGTGAATTCGGTCCGGTTCTAAATTAGTTCGGTTTAGTACCGGTTCTATTTTTTCTTTCAAAACCGATCGAAATCAGTCCGGTTATGATTTTTCTTTTTCTAACACCGAACCAATCCATATAAATATATATATATTTTTAGTTTTATATATTATATAAAATATTTTTATATGATTTTTATATTATACATAATTTTGATATCTAATAGATATAATTGTATATAAAATTATATTGTATTATATGCTAAATTATTAATTAAAATAACATTATAATTTAAAATCCTATATAAATAACTATATATTATCACTATAGTCTATAATATTAGTAGTTATATTAATACAATATCACTATATATTATAATATACTATAATACATCACTACAGTCTATAATACAATTATATTAAACTACAATATATTATCACTATATTATTATATACTATAACATATATAGCATATTATATATACCATATATATAATATATCGGGAAAATCCGGCTGAAACCGGTAAAACTGGAAGCCTCAGTTTAGAGGTATAACCGGTGTAGTATCGGTTCTTCAAATTTCAAAACTAGTGTATACTAGTTCGGTTATAAAATATATCCAAAACCGGATCGAACCGAACCAATTACACCCTTACTATTTTGGATAATCAGATGCCCATTTGTGATTTCATCCTATTTGATTTTCTTAATACAAAAAAAAAAAAAAAAAAAAAAAAAAAAGAGAGAGAGAAGCCATAAACCCGTTGATTACCGGATATAAGATAATTTGAATTAAAAGAAAAAGAAAGCCGTTGCTGTTTGAAGTCCCAACTATTTATATGCGTTTGAAGGGAGAGAGATTTGAGAAACAGAGGAGAAACATCCTTCCGTTTTCTCTCTTATTCTTCTTCCATTTCAGTAAATCCAATCCATTTCAGAGAGCGGTCGTAGTTCCGGAGGATTGCCGAACATCCGTGACTCGCAGAGTCTATGTCGTTCCCAACTCTAAAGTCGAGGTCTCTCTCCAAGACTTCTCGGGACATTCATGGCAAGAAGCCCGGCGTCGAGCGCAGAAGAGCCCCATCACTGTTTGCTCTGATCCTTGGCATAAAAGGTAAGAATTTGTGGCTTTGCCTTGCGTTTTCTTGGGAGCGTCCTCCTCCATTTGGATACAGAAGATTTTGAAGTAAAAAGAAATTAAGAAATAATTGATGTTTTCATTTCTCGTATCTTAGCTTTGTACGGAGTTGTACGAGGTGGGCGACGCAGGTCAAGGAAGTCTTTGGAATCAAAACCTGCTGTTCTGTTTTGGTAAGAAGCATGTATTTTTCTCTTTGTTTTCAGATTTTATAATTATGAGTCGCGGCTTGAGTTTAATGTACAGAAGGCATGGCAGCTTCGATCGGTTTCTACAGTCATACCTCTTCAGTCAGCTCTCTTTGCAGTACCAATTTTGGAAGTGAGATTTTCATCTATATTTTGTTTTACAGAATATTTTTAACAAGACTTTCTTTTTCATGCATATTTTTTAACAAAACTTAATTCACTCTCTCTCTCTCTCTCTCTCTCTCTCTCTCTTAAAAAAGTAAAAACACCACCAGCGCCCTGCATTCAATCCTGTGCTGTGTAAATGTGTGCATATATAACTGTATTTTGATATTTTGATAATCTAAAGGATCTTCCATTGAATATTTGATCTGCAAGGTTCCCTCTTATGGATGGGTAATTGTTCTCAACTATGCCATACTTGGGAAGTTTACTCAATGAAAAATAGACGAATAGTGCATTTTAAATGTAGAGAAGTACTTTAATTCATATCTATTTTACATTGATTTTACATAATCCAGTGGAGACCTTATTTTGACATGTTTTTTACATAAAATACAAGATAGATAAACCATTGTGAGTGCTCAAATGTAAGTGAATATATATTCAGGGCGTGCGCAAAATTCATGGTTGTTTAATTTCTTGCATAATAGTACTCTTCTCTCGCTAATTTTTTAATTTTATTTTTATTTTAGTGATTAAAAAATATTTTTTTAATAATATTATGATTTTTTTATTTTTTTCTTACCCTCATCTGTTACATTTGTCTGGATACCCAAGGCACTGGCAGGTTCAATGAATGTAAAATCCGAAAGAACAAAAAGCAAACTACGGAAGTTGTCACATTATCCTGTAATGTTACCTATCATATCCTAGTTTTTAGCTTTATGGACTCACTAGCTGGTATATAGGGATTGCTATCTTTAAAGTGACTTTGTAAGTATTTACCTCGTGTTAAATTATTCAATTACTTTTGTCCATGTTATTATAATATCCATCCTTTTGTTAACTTTGTTATGTTAATGTTTGTTGTCGTTGTTGTGAATGTTATTTTTATGATAACAAAACTTGGACTCTCACTAGCCTCATGTTGTATGGTTTGGCTCTCATCATAGCAGGTTCGTGCCACATCTCTAGATTCCTCATGTGTAACAAAATTTTTAAATAACGCATGCTTTAAGTCAAGCTTGAAAATGCCATAGGATTACGACTTCATTTTACATGACAAATACCTTCAGGTGGGTTACTTATTGACAAGCCCTTTTTTTCTTATTTTAATATTGTTCATATTCTCTATTATGTCATGATTCATTGTGTCTTTTATTATACTCGGTAATGATTTTTCATGTTGTCCTTGGCCTTGGGAAAGAATAAGTAAAACATTCGTCACACTAATGATACCTTGTCTTGTACTTAAAAACACATTAGGTCTTAGGTGCCTGGTCCGAATACTTGCCTGATCAAAGGACAATGATGTTTTGATGAGAGACTATCCTGATAAGGTCTTAGGTGCCTTGCGGGCTTACTAGCCTAATAGGGTTTTCATGCCTTTTCGAGGTACTAGCTCGTCTTAGATCTTTGTTATCTTATCAGGCATGAGCCCAATAGGGTCTTAGGTCCATGTTGGGATACTAGCTCGACAAGGTATTTGGTGCCCTTTCAGGGTACTAACCCTCACAAGGCCTTTGTTGTTCGGCTGAGTTACTTTGCCAACAAATAGCTCTAGCAAGCTCATAGAGTTTTAGGTGCCTTGCCAAAATAAGCCCAACAGGTTATGTGTGCTCAATTGGGGAACTTCCCAATGCAACATCTTTGGGTTCTAGCTCATGCAAGTTCTTTGTTGCCCTACCATGCCATGCAAGGGTCTTAGGTGTCTTGCCAGGATTCTAGCATGTGCAAGGTCAACCTTGATTATGTACTAGACTAGTAGGGTTTTTGGTGCCACAGTCTGACGATCTTGCATGCCTTGCCGGGTGCCAGCAAGATAGGGTATTATTATACAAGCCAAACACGGTTTTACGTGTCCTATTGATGTACTGGCCCAAGAGGATCTTTGTTGTCCATTTCAGAGTGCTAGCCCATGCATGGTCTTTAGTGCAAATGGTACAAGGGGTCTTGTGTGCGTTGTGGTTCAATGATACGATCTTTTGTGCCAGGTCAGTGTATTGCCTAACAAGGGTTAGTTCCCAACAAGCCACCAAAGACTCGAAAATGCTCAACTAGGCACCAAAGATCTTGCATGAGCTAGCACCCTAGCAAGACACATGAGACTTGTCGGACTAGTAGTACCTTGGCAGGTCGGATGCCCAAATTTAGTCGGACAAGTTCTCCAGAAGTTGCACCAAAGACCAGATTCTGCTTGGGATCGGACGGACATTCGAAGCGTCGGGACATATAACACAAGGTTACATGCCACTGTTCATGACATATAAGATGCAATGTTCCTAACGTGCATATAGCATTATGCTATATTCACAGCGGATAATTTTTTTTTTAACAATACTATACACCAAACTTATAATATCTCTCAAATAGTTAAAACATAAACTATGCATACTTAAAACATCTACGATTATAGCACGGGTCTCAAAAGACTGTAATCTCAAAACAACAGAGACCTAGCTCCATAATTACATTGTTAAAATACACTATTGGGATAGTTCGTTGAGTAACTCGACTAACGATAGCGGAATACTATCCAAAGACCTAACCATAGAGGCTGCAAGTTCCATGTTGCGTCTACGGCATCTAGTTAACCTCTTCCAGTCTGCCAATGTCTGCTCCCTACTCTGATCCTGACACATCGCCTACCATTCGGAGGGAATGGTAGTTGGGACTACCACGGTAAGATTTGATTACAAATCTCAGCAAGTTAACAGGAAACTTCCACATAGGTTAATAATGCATGCATGGCAGTAAAAGTATGAATGCATAATCAAAGTCATAAGTAAGCATAACATTACTTAACATATATCATGGCATAAATGACATAACTTGAACTGAAACTGAAACTTAGCTTGACGTGACATGGCATGTACGTGAACTTAAAACATAACATGGACTAGCAACATAGCATGAACATAAACTTGAAACATAACATGGACTTGAAACATAGCATGAATGTGAACATACATAATTTGAACGTGAACTTGAACAGAATATGAACTTGAGCACAACATAACATAAACGTGAACTTGAAACATAACGTGAACGTGAACGTGAACATGACATAACATGAACGTGAACTTGAATATAACATGAACGTGAACATAACCTGACATGAACGTGAACTTGAAATATAATATGGATTTGAAACATAGCATGAACATGAACATACATGACATAAACATGAACTTGAATGGAATCACCATGATAGAGTAGTCTTATCTCATTGAGTTACCATGATTGCGTATTCTTATTCAATAGACTTAATTAATAAAGGTGACCATACAAGTGCTACACGGGTCCTCTTAAGCCGTGTGTCCCGACCGATTATCGCATCATAACACAAGTGTCTATACCAGCGGTGAGTGCATTAATACGTACTCCACAGTTGTTGTGGCACCACGTACTCTTAAGTGTCACAATCACTGTGTCTCACGTAGTGTATGCTCCACAGTTGTTGTGGTCCCATGAATTGTTTGTGCCACATTTGCTATGGACATACGTAACATAAAGTGTGGCTCCATCGGCATTAGTGTTTGGCGCGCTCCCGTGACTAGCTAATTAGGCTCCAATCGCAACATGTTGATTGTACTTCGTCAACCCAGGGAATTTCACACCCACTCCAGAATTCCAATAGGATATTACCATATCCTAGCGCTTAAGGTCGTAATTGACGTGAATAACTTACCTGGTATACATGACATTTCGTAACGTGACATGAGATGAACGTGACATATAAGATAGAAGTCCTGGTGTAGCATAATGTGACATGAACGTAAGATGATAGACATGACATACTTTGGGACATAACAATAGCAGACAACATTCCATAACTTGGCATACCTGTAACAAACAATATTTCGTAACATGGCATAATATGTGACAGTGAATAGTACGTGACAAGACATATGTAATAGATGACATACGTAATGTGACATACTCGCAACAGATAGTAACATGAGACAAAGTATATTATGTAACATATATGACTTTTGTGACAGAATAATTCGTGTAATAGATAAACATGTGATGACATGGTCTGGTATGACATATATAACATATGAACATAACTGTAGTTCCCTTACCTATCACACATACACAGTAAACTAATAGTCAGTCAAGAGCTAACTTCTCCAGAATGTCACGTTCTACGAGAATAAAGTACGAAACACAAGAAATTGTAAAAGGGTATTCAAAAAGTTAAAAATTTAATTACTATCAATTAGAAATGTGAAAAGAGACAACTTAGAGTAAAATTACCATTTTATCCTTTACATGTGGAAAAATGATCATTTTACCCCTAATTTAAGGATTTCACATCCTAACTAAAAAAATTACGAAAATTTACATTCCTCATGTAAATTCTATCCTAAACTCAAATATCAATTCAAAAAAATTTAAAACCATTCACAATTATGAAAAATTTACAATGGCCGAAACATTCATAAGCCATTTCTCTTGATTTTGGTTGCAATTTCTTTCATTTTCAAAATGCATAATTAAACTAAAATTTTAAAACAAAGATCTTCCTATCCTAAGTTTAAAAATACACTTAAAATATCAATTAAGAAAAAGCTAATCATCAACACCAAACTTTTTTGTAAAAAGACCCAAACTTTTTAACAAAAAAATAAACTCTTAAATCACAAGTTTTGACCTTAATAAAAACATCTCCAAGAATTCCAAAAAATCAATCTTACTTCTAACATATTCATAACATCATCCTAAAATCAACCATGCTTTAACTCATCAAACAAAAGTCATCAAAAATCACAAAATAACACTTGGAGTTTTTGGTTTCACACTTAATCCAGAAAAGAAACTTTTCTCTCAACTAACTTTAATCAATCCCTTGATCCATGGCTTAACGACATGTGATCTTCAAACTACAACATCACATGGTTTAAAAATGTGTCCTAAAGAAGATCCAACCATCAATTTTAAAATTACATGGCTAAAATTTAATAAAACATGGATCTAACCCAAAAACATCAAATCTTAAGCCTAAAAGAAATCCTTTTGCATAGAAAAATCACATCTTTAAAACTATTACTAAATATATTCAAAATAAAATCCTAACATGTATATAGGAGGCTTAGGATCATCACATAAAAATATCAAAACCTTTGGAATAAGATTAAATCACGAAATATTCTAACTTTTGCAATACAAAAACTGTTTTTCCACTTCCAGTTTTCAAGTTTCTAGATCTAAGGAAATCTATCATCAAAAACTTTATTCATGCAACAAAACATCAATGAACATTCATAAACACATACTAACAACACTCCATAAAATTTTTGGACCACGATATGTTCATTAGCTTGGTCAAAAATTCCAAAACATAACATACTCTTTAGTTTAATGGCCTAAATGACCTTTCTATGGTTAGAAATACTTTTGACTGACCAAATGAGCATGAAATGAGACTAATAAGATATCCACAGAAACAAAACTCAAAGAAGAACAACTTTTATGAAGTAGTCATCGTGCAAAAATACATACAATGGGTCAAGAATCTCCAAGTAAAAAGACCCAGAAATCTGCCCGAGAGAGATATTTTGAATTTCTCTATGAGAACGGGGTAAAGAAGTGATGAAAGGGAATGAAATGTGCCTTTCACGACTTTAGACTTCTAGAGGGGGATGTTATGGGCTTGAATGACCCTTGATTGGAGGTAACTATGTGACATAAAGTGGAGAATATAGATGAGCAAGGACTGCCTGCAGCAGCTGTGAGATATGGAGGTTGATGGGGTGGATTTCTCCTTCACATCAAGGCACTATTGGGTGCAGTCAATAGTAGTGAATGGTCTACCATGTGAGGGAGGAAACTTCTTCAAGAAACTTTGTCACGGTGGCCAAATTTGTGGGCCTTGGTGGGCCTCAACCAAGTGGGCTTTAGTTTGTGGTTTAAAGGGGGTTTGGTTAGGGTTTGAGAAGCCATTAAGCCCAAATCTAATTTTTCTTGGCCCAATCAAATTTTCAAGATTTAAAAGGTTGGATAATGATGTCATAACAAAAGTTTAATTAATTAATAGCATATGAAAGTGATTTAATCGAGTGATTAAACACAATGCTAGAAATCAAATTAAAAAGGGTTTGGAGGCCAACTTTAGGGTTTGAAAAACCGTTTAGGGTTTCGATTTCAACCAAAATTTTGGAGTTTCAATTGGATTCCAACCATTTAGAGTTTCGCTAGGATTGAAACCCTCTTTGGTCTGGCACAATTTGGTTGAAAAGATGAAACAAAGTTTTGTTTAGGTGGCAAGATCTCACATCTTGATTTCCATCACAAATCTATCTAATGGTTCCTCATGGTGCTAAGAGTCCAAATAAAATTCTCTAACCTAATTTGGACATTCCACACTATGATTTTGAAAACACTGCACTGGGTGCGCTTATCGAGGTTACTATTTACTCCAAAGAAATGTATAATAAATTTAGTACTGAAAAATCTTAAATGTTCATATTAACCTATACTGAAAATCGTTTACCGAAATTCAACTCCGAAATGTCCCTAAAAATAATTTCACAATTTCGAATAAGCATTTCGTCCGGAATTATGAAAATGGGCTATTGCGCAATAGAATCCTAAATAATCAACTGAATCTAATGGAGTAGACCAAAACACATTTTGACACTTCTAACTACCTCAAACAATTAAACTCATATTTTTACCACCATAGTAAGTGATAATACTGACTATGTTAACAGACTAAAACCTGTGCGATTGGTCGATTTGTAAAAACTTATGGGGTTTTCATGAGGTTCCTAAAGTCAATAGAAATTCCACTAGTGAATTTCTAGCGGGCTGTTACATAGTGCAAAAAGAGGGTTGCTACTAGCGGACTATGGAGCTAGACTGATGAGAGGCAGTGAGATCTGAAAAGAGCCGAGGAGATTTATACAATGAGACTCAATGACAACCAAAATTGACGACATGAATTAGATGATGAGTGATATATTATACCTTCTAGGCAAGAAAACTTGGCGACAAGGCTCTGGATGGTTAGATTTGGCGACTAGTCTACCGACCAACTTAAAAGACCAACTAAATAACATCGTGGGCAATAGTTAGTAAAGACGAGCAGCTTTACCACTCGGTAGGTTGGCAAGAGGGTTTTATCATCCCAGTTAGGAATCTTTACCGCTCAGTAGGCAGGCGAGAGGAGTCTTTCATCCCAGTCGGGAGTATTTCCTCTTAATAGGCGAGGAGAATAGTTATATTTAGTGCAAACAGGCATCTACCCTGTGGGACCCTTCCGAGTTCCGCAATCAATCTGCTGACCATGAAATCCTCCCGAGCTCTACAATTCAAGTCGCATATCAGTGAATCTTCCATTTTTGACAATCCTGTTATTCTTGGAATAATTTTCTTTTATGTTAACATCTATATTTAGAAACTATTCTTCATACTTTTAGGCTAAATTGTAGCTGCATTTATCATGTTTCTGCATTTAAAGTTTTGACATCTATTTAATCCCAACTTGTGGGAAAAAGGAGGGAGTCTAAGTCTGAGGGTCTGAGTTTTAGTGAGTCTGAGTTTTAGAGTAAAAATAGTCCAGAGATTATTCTTTAAATTTCTTTTGAGGAGACGGATCTAGAGGGCAAAAAGCAAGAGCTGCATGTTTCATCATCAATACTAGTTTTATTGTTTTTCTTTTCAATTTCCTTAAGAACTAATTTTATTTTCTAAAGCTTTCATGTAGTCTAGCATTGAACACACAATTTATATTTTAAGTTATAGTATTTTCAATATTTTCACGATTGAGTGTTTATTCATTGTTCTTAATGCTTGCAATTTTCTAGATAATTATTGTTTAATCTATTGAATCACAATGAAATAGAGATGTGATTTGTGATTAGAGCTCTAGAATTAAGCACCATTAGTTGAGCAAAAGTAGAGATACTTTACAACGATTAGTGTGATTTTCAAGAAAAATCCAAAGAATTTAATGAATCTCCAATTAGTTAAATTCACATAGAGATAGGAAATTACTAGTTTGAGATATTTTTGGTATTGTTCGAGAGAAAATATTGAATATTAAGAGATTTTTATCAACTTAGGATAATTGGAATTCTATAACAAGGAAGAATAAATTGTGTGAGATTCGCTAGGTGAAATCAAATGCTTTAGATCTATTATTATTATCTTTAAAATCTTAACTTTAATGTTATTTTCTTCAGTTTAATTTAGATATTCTATTCTTCAAATTTTGGTTTTCCAAATAAAAATTAATTTAGTAAATTTCAATACTCAATAGCATAATTATTCTTTGACATCTATTTTCTTTAAAACATTTTACTACTTGTTAGATTATGTGCACTTGCAAATATTTTCAACACAACACCAACAACCCTAATCGGCCTTAGTAATGGCTTACCTCCATCAGTTGGTATGTCGACAAGTCACCAAAGGCAAGGATAGTACCTTTGGAAGGCGACAAAATGGGCTAGAACCTTAATGTGGGGGAAATGAGATCTTACAAAGGCCAGAAGCTTAATAGGGTTATAGAGATCTTGCAAGGGCTGGAAACCAATTACCATGCACACAACTAGGAACTTGCAACAGCTAGTACTTGTCAATAGTCCACCAAAAGACCTCACAACGGTAGTGCACAACACAACACCAAAGACTGAAATATTCAACTAGGCACCAACGATCTTACATCAGCAAGGCACCAGAGACCTGTGAGGCTAGTACCTTGGCTAGTAGGGACTGCAGACCTACTCAGGGTAGTGCCCCAATAGTTGCACAAACGACCATGTTTCAGTAAAAAATCTGACATGCTCACCAAAGACCATTTTTGGGTTAAAATATGTCAAGCAGAGTATCAAAAACACTTCACGTATTCGTGTTGGGATTAAAACGCCAATAAGGAACCAAAGAATAGTTCCGCGACAAGGCGCCACAGACTTCGAAAGCCTAGTAGCACGGAGGAACAACACTGGGTGCACTACCAGTACTACTTACCCGACATTACAATTTGCCCATTCATTCGGTACCATTTCCATTCATTCATGTGGTCATTACGTATTTTCATATATTAATGTTCAATCATTTGTTTCAGTTCAATCCTTTCTTTTCAGTTCATTTCAGCTCTATCTTTCATTTAACAGTTCATTCATGGAATATGTCATTTAAAAACATGGGCTCAAACATCATCTTTCATGGCATTCATAAAACATCAGTTCATGGCATCCTTGAAGCATCAGTTCAAATAGACCTTTTAAAACATCATACTTCTTCGTGTTGTTCAAAGCATCAGTTAAAGCTTGAGGTGACTCGTAAAAACTAAAATAAGTCGATGACTCGTAAGTATTATACTTCATACAGTTAAAATATAGTAACATAGGTTTTTATTCATTCATTCATCATTCCATACATACTATATGTAGATGCATACATGCGTTCATTTGAAAATATCACTAGACGAGATTTTTCTTTTAAAAATGGGTTTTCTCTTCATAAAACGTATCTCCCATCAGTGCCTTCATTCATACATTCTTCTTATCACTTTCATTGGTCAGTACACACTGTTAAGCCCCGTGTATTAGGGTTAGCGGTTTTCCTTTGGACCCATACTCCGCCCATGGCCACGGGTTGGGAATCCATTTTCAATCAGGGGGCAACACAAAGTGTACTACCAGTACTACTTACCCAGCATTGCAATATGCCCATTCATTCGGTACCCTTTTCATTCATTCATGTGACCGTTTTGTATTTTTATATATTAAATGTTCAGTCCTTTCTTTTAGTTCAGTCATTTCAATCCTTTATTTGCAGTTCATTTCAGCTCTATCTTTTCAGTTTATTCATGACAAAATGTCATTTAAGAGCATGGGCTTAAAACATCAGTTCATAGAGACCTTTTAAAACACCATACTTTCTTCGCATTGTTCAAAGCATCAGTTAAAGGATCAGGCATCAACCTCAACATTTCTTTTCGTGGAAAATATACACAATAGATACAACGTATAGTCATCCATTCACATGAGTGCAATTAATACTTTTGGGTGCAAAAAAAGGGGCTGTCAAGGAGGGCCGTACACTTATACTTAGCATGTTTTTCGTAAAACATCTTTCGTGTTATTTCGTAAGGCGTCGTAAAGGAAAAGCGTTTCATTTTCATTTTGTGTATTTTACAAAACTCTAGAAGAGTATGAACGTAATACTTACTAGGAATCCATGCTTCTTTCATATCATACAGTCCATTCATGTGCATGTCAGATAGCAACCTACATGCATACACATAACCTTAACGTCATTATCTATCTAATGCATAAACAACTTAAACTAGAAATAGAGCTACACATCATTTGGAACACTCTCCTTCTATCCCGTGCTCTTACGTGCCCTTTACTATGCTAAAACCTTCGGAATCTACTTACAGTCACTACCCCTTCCAAAGTCGACGTTCTACTTCGAGTGCTCATCTCTTAAGGTTTATAATTCACCTTAGGATTAAGACACTAAGACTTTCGTCTTACTCATCCTGTTGACCACATTCCAACACATGATTCCTACCAACGGAATCACACATTTCAATCCTAGACAATACACACATCACTACCTCCATGCCTCTTAGCTTAAACTAAATCAACATTCTCATCCATACACGCCACACGGCTCTAAGTCAACTCTGAGACTTAAGCACCATGTAACCATGCTTAGGACAGATTACCCATTACATACGCGGTCAATCTGTCCGGCACATGTGTCTCACCAAATTACACATGTACCTTACCCTTTTATCATCTAAGACCAACATATAACATGTTGATCACATGCTGGAAAAGACAAGTGCCATACTCTGATATAAGGTGGTAGAGGTGCGGTGGCCTGGGTAGACACGCACGGCAGCGCACCGTGGCTAGATGGGTAAGGAACCCTTGTGGGTAAACCCATCTCGGGAAGAGAGGGAGAGGCTGCCGTGAGGGACTAGGTTTGGTGGGGCGGTCGCCGATGATGGCTGGAGGTGCGCTGGTGGCCGGCAGCATGGCTACGATGGTGGCATGGGTGTTGGGTGAGTTGAGAGAGGGAATCAGGTGAAGGAGACGGGCTGCTGCCCGCGTGAGCTGAGGGAGGGAGAAGAGAGAGAGGGAAAGGGAAAGTGATGGAGAAAGAGAGAGGGTCTGGGTTTTAATCATAATCCCTTTATTTTGGGATTTTCAAAACTATCTAACGATAGAGGATTAAAACACTGATTTGAAAATGCGTAAACATTAACTTAATTAAAAACACTAAGAGGAATTAAGATAGAATATTATTTAAACTAAACTTTAGTTTATAAAATAATATTCCTTCATCATTAATAAAATGATGAAGTCTTATTTAATATCTTTTAAAAGAATAAAACCAGTTAATTAATTAAAGTTTTCAACATAATTCAAATCCCATAATATTTTAAATAACAGAAATCATTTTAATAATTGATATTAAAATAATTTCAGATAATTATAATATTTTTGGAACTCTTCAAAAATATTATAATTTTCTTATTTAAAATCAAACTTAGTTCAATGATACTGGAAATACCCTATAAAAATATTTCCAGTGAATTTAAAACATTTGGCGTATTTTAGAAATCACATAATATCTTTAGAAACACGCCATTGAGGTTCGGCTCGCAGTCGCTGGAGAGATAGGGCAGATTGTTACATAATTTCCGTATTCGAAATTTACTTACTTCAGAAAGAAGGAGCGGGGTGTTACACTAGTACCTTACTCTAGCAAGGCACATGAGTTCTGGCAGGCTAGTGCCCTAGCAGGTAGGTCACCTAGACCCAGTCAGGCTAGAACCCTAGTAATTGCACCCGAAGACCTTCTTTGGTTAGAATTCTGACATGCACACTAAAGGCTATGTCGACTAGGGAACCAAAAACACTCGCTATATTCGTGTTGGGATTAGTATGCTAACAAGGCACCAATAAATAGTACCTTGACAAAGTTCCAAAGACTTTGCAGCACAACACAAAAGACCTTACATAAGGCTCCAAGACCTTCTATGTTTTGTAAGTCGACAAGGCTCTAAAAGACCTACTTGGATAACATTGCCAACACATGTGAAAACTTGTTGGGCCATACCACACCTAATAAAGCACCAGTATAGGTGAATGAATGTGGCTCATTCAATAAAGCTCCCATAACCCTAATCGACATTACTATGGCTTTCTTGTTTAAAGGGAGGCTTAAAGGATATTAAAGGATATTGAATGAGTGTTAACAAGCTTATTAGTTATTGGAATAGAACCTACTATGCAGTCTGAAGTGTCGAGATACATTGAGGTAAGTAGCTATGACCATTCTGCTTACACAAAGTTCTCTTACGAAAGAATGTTTCTCTTTTCATATGTTCTTCTAAAGAAAACGTACATGTATATATTATGTACAAACCTTTGTTGGTAGCCCCTGTTAAGCACTCTATCGATTGTAATTGTGTGCATGTGTATACGTTAATGCATGCACGTAAGTTCTAAATCATACGATTTTCATACATGCTCTCTTCGCAGCATCAGTTCATAGGGACTTTTAAAACGCTTTCTTCACGTCATTTAAAGCATCAGTTAAAGTATAAGGCAAAAGGCATTTCTTTCATTTACTTTGCAATCAAAACATTTTCATCGTCTTTTTTAGTCCGATGCACATGTATTTTTAAGAACAAAATACATTTTCATGCTATACTACATATAGGGATAATCAATAAGTTTCTTGAGAGCATGTATGAAAATCTCATGATTTAGAACCTAAGTGCATGCATTACCTTATACACACATACACAATTATAATCGATAAGGTGCTTAACAGGGGCTATCAAGAAAGGGTTTGTACATACTATATTCATTTTCTCTTTTCTTTAGAAGAACATTTGCAATAAGAGAGAAACATTCTTTCATAAAGAGAACTTGATGTAAGAAGTATAGTCATAACTACTTACATCTATGTTCCTCGATACTTCCAACCTCAATATGGGTCACATTTCAATAAATAACATAAGCGTGTTAATACTCATACAATATTCTTTAGCCCTCCCTTTAAAAGAGAAAGCCACGATACTACAATCTAACGTCTCTTCTATGCTTAGCACTAACCCAAATGACTACTCATCATCTCAACTAGCTAAGCTATAACCTACTCACATAAGCAATATTTAAATAGTTTAGATAACACCTCCCATTAAAATTAAAGTAGCATAAGGTATAATAAAGTTATTCATAAGCAAACTTTTAAACTTTTAAACACTCAAGTTCATGCAAAAATATAAAATTATAGAACCAAGTAAAACCTTGAACCGAACCTCTTAGCATTCTAAAAACAGATCACCAAGAAATCTCAACACAAAACACATGCTAATGACATATATACGTTAAAATCACACTAATCATCGCCTATGATTAAACCAAGCTTAGTAGCAACATAACATTTTCTAAATATAGGAAAATACAAAGCAAAACTACTATAATATTATTCGGTTTGGGCCAAAAACAGGGCATACATATTTATTTTTAATATAGAAAATTAAACACATCAAAACACAAGCTAAAACAACTTAGTTGGCTTCCAAAATATACTAAAATCAAATGAGTCAAATTAAGATTTTTACCTTGAGCTCTTAGCCCTTTTTAGAACACAAGTGGAAGACCAAATAGTGGTATAGCCGTGTGGATGAAGAGCAAAATGATAGCACTGTGTTACCCCCAAAACCGAAACATCAATGGGTAAGGTAAATGATGAAAATCGAAACCCATATGGAAATCATGCTAGGAAGTGAACCAAAAGTTTATTACCTTCAAGATTTCACTCTTTGGAGATGAAAACAAGTTTTGGTTCTAAGCTTTGAATAAAAAACTGAAGTGAAGTGGGAATGTCGGGAGTTCTCGTACGGCTTGAAGAGGATGAAGAAAATATTTTTCTTCTTCCCTTGCTATGGAGTTGCAAAGATTGAAGAAGATGAAAGGAACTTAGTTTCTTGAAGATGAGAAGAGAGGAAGGTGTGCATCTGCTTTAGCTTGCTTGGAGAGGAAGACAATTTCTTTCTTTCTTGGGTGAGAGGCCGACAAGTAGGAGAAGAAATGCCTTAGGATTAGTTTTGTTTTTTCTTTTCTCATTTTTTGTTGCTTTGACCGTAAGCTTGGAGGAAGGGCAAGGACTTTTTGCTGCCTCAAGAATACTTTTCACTTACCAATCTAATGGTAAATAATAATTAGGTCATTTCTTAAATGAATAAAATTAAAAGGTTTAAAGGAAAATATTTCAAAGTCTTAAAAATCATAGCCTTGATTTAATTTAATAAATCATATTTTAAAATAAAACATATTCATCTTAAAATAAAATAATTAAAAATAATAAAAATCTTTATCTCAAAATATTTAACTTAAATAATTAATAAAATGACGTAATGATCTACATAGTAGGACAGGACTCGGGTATTACAATAGTTTCCACCAGGGCATCGAAGACTGAAATTTTCAACTAGGCACCAAAGATCTCGCTCGGGATAGTACTCTAGCCCGATAGGTCTGGGTTCCCTACTGTAATACCCAAATCCTACTACGTACGTTCTTACGTCATTTTATCAATTATTTAAGTTAAATATTTTGAGATAAAGATATTTTTATTACTTCCAATTATTTTATTTTAAGATGAATATATTTTATTTTAAAATATGGTTTATTAAAATAAATCAAGGATATTATTTTTAAGACTTTGAAATATTTTCCCTCAAGTTCTTTAATTTTATTTATTTAGAAAATGGCCCAATTATTCTCTACCATTGAATTGGTAGGTGAAAACTACTCTAGAGGTAGATAAATCTCCACCATCCATTTGGTTCCTTGTGTTGGAAGGAGGAAACAGCCATTTCCCTGCAAGCCTACGTAGGAAGCAACCAAAAAAGAAAAAGAAAAGTCTTCATCTTCTCCTCTCAAGCTTATGTGATAAGTCTTGACCAAGTCAACTAAATCTTTTTCTTTTTCTTTCTTTCCTTAGACTTGAGCTCGTAGGCTTCCCAAGGAAGCTATTTACTTCACTTTCCTCCCACCTATCTTCCAAGGCAAGTCAACAAAAGAGAAAAGAAAAAGAAAAAATAAAAACTATCCTAAGGCATTTTCTTCCCCCCATGCCCGTCGACCCTCACCCAAGATTCTTTTCCAAGCAAGCTAAAGCCAACCCTCTCTTCTCCTCTCTTTTGTTCTTCAATAAACCAACTCCTCTCATCATCTTCAAGCTTATGGCTCCATAGCAAGGTAAGAGTACCCTTAATCCTTCTCCTTTGTGGATTTCAAATTTAGCCATAGATGATCAAGTGGGTTTTCTTTTGATGATTTTTGATGTTTTAGTTTTGGAGTTTAAAACAGTGATATCGTGTTGCTCTTCATCCACACGGTTGTCCCTCTATTTGGTCTTCCACTTGTGTTTTGGAAGAGGCAGAGCTTAAGGTAAAAATCTTAATTTGACTTATTTATTTTTAATCTGATTTTGAAAGACCATTAAGTTGTTTTAACTTGTGTTTGGTATAGTTAATTTCCTATGTTGCAAATAAATATGTATGCCCTATTTTTGGCCCAAACCGAATGGTATTATAGTTGTTTTGCTATGTATTTTGCTATATTTCGAAAATACTATGTTATTATTAAACTTGGTGTAATCATAGGTGATGATTAAAGTGATTTTAAATTATATATGTTGGTATCATGTGCCTTGTGTTGAGATTTGGTTGGTAATCTATTTTTAGGATGCTAAAGGTTCGGTTTAGAAGTTTTGCTTGGTTCTATTATTTTATATCTTGCTTTAAAAGGTATTAAGTGAGTAAATCATAAACTTAAGTGCTTAAAGGTTTTAAAGTTTCTTATTGGGTGACTTTGCCATACTTTATGCTACTTTAATTTTAATGAGAGGTTTTATCTAAACTAATTAATATATTGCTTATGTGAATAAGTTATACCTTAGTTAATTTAGATATAAGAGGTTGTTTGTGCATGATATATTATGATATGCAAAGCTGTCCAAGCATTCCTAAGACCATATCATGCCATGTCTTGATGTAAAAATAGCTCATTTATGTTGTCTCTCATTTGGTTAAATTTTATCTAACCCAATAGTCCAAAATATTGATGAGCTAACCATTTTATAATGAGAGATTACAAGTTGATTAAAGGACATGTGTTCCCTAAGCTTGTTTAGCCTACTTGAGATGCTTAAACCTATTTTAAAGGCCATTGTCGAGAATTCCAGATTTTATCTCCTAATGTCCATATCTTAAAGTGAGCTTGAACCAAATAAACATTGTTTGAAGCCTATGAAAACTACTTTTCATGTAAGCTTTTAAAATAGTCTTTCCATAGACTGCTAGCATGTCTTAATATATAAGTTATTTCTCTTATAAGTTGAGATGAGAAGTAGTCATTTGGGTTAATGCTAAGCATAGAAGGGACGGCGTTAGATTGTAGTATTATGGCTATCTCTTTTAAAGAGAGGGCTAATGAATATTGTATGGGAATTAACATGCTTATGTCATTTATTGGAATAGGACCTATATTCATGATGGAAGTATCGAGGAGCATAGAGGTAAGTAGCTATGACTATGCTTCTTACACCAAGTTCTCTTTATGAAAGAATATCTCTCTTTTATTGCAAATGTTCTTCTAAAGAAAAGAATAAATTAATATAGTATGTACAAGCTCTTTCTTGATAGCCCCTGTTAAGCACCCTATCGATTATAATTGTGTGTATGTGTATAAGATAATGCATGCACGTAGGTTCTAAGTCATGAGGTTTCCACACATGCTCTCTCAATAAACTTATAGCATGAAAATGTATCTTTTGCATAAAAATGCATGTGCATCGAAGTAAGAAAGATGAAAATGTTTTAATTGCAAAGGAAAAAAGATGAATGTCTCATGTCTTATGCTTCAAGTGATGTTTTAAATGAGTTTTAAAATATCCCTATGAACTGATCTTTAAATGACGTGAAGAAAGTGTTTTAAAATGCTCCTATGGACTAATACTTTAAATAACGCGAAGGAATGTTTTGAGATGTCCCTATGAACTGATGTTAAATTCTCCCTATGAACTGACGCTTTATGGATGCCATGAAAAATTATGTTTTAAGCTCATGCTTTTAAAATGATGTTTTTTCATAAACGCACAGTTAAATCAAGAGATGATGTTTAAGTTCATGGTTTTAAATTACGTTTTCTATGAATGAACTGTTAAATAATGAAAATGACTGAAATGACTGAAATGAATGAATTAAAGAAATGACTGAATGAATGCATATGTTAATGTATGAAAATACGTAACGGTCATATGAATGAAAATGATACCAAAGGAAAGGGCAGATTACAATACCGGGTAAGTAGTACTGGTACTGCACCCAGTGCTGCCCCCTGACTGGAAAGGGATTCCCAACTTGTGGCTACGGGTGGACTCCAGGTCCAAAGGAAGACCACTAACCACAACACACTGGGCGTGATAGTGTGTACCGGCTAAAGAAAGTGAAACATGAAAGTATGATTATTTCTTAAAATATTTATGCATGAAAGCATAGTTATTTCGTAGAATGTTTATGCATGAAAGTATAACTTATTTCTTAAACTGTTATGCATGAAAACATTATCAAGAATTAGCTAAAATGTTTACGTATGCAAGTTTTCAAAAGAAAATAATAGATGCCTAGTATGTTCACTGCATGGTGTACTACTTACTGAGTATTCGACTCATTTTTGTTTTAAATATTTTAAACGTCTAGGTAATGATGAAAAGGCTGGGGAGCAAGGCATTACTGCAGAGGGAGAGGCAGACGCTTAGGACCTTCCCTAACTAGAACAGTTATATTACGGATGATGGGTTATATTTATGTATAGACGTTTTATGTTGATATGGACTCTGAGAGTCTCTTATGGATGAATGTTCGAATAGAATGTCTATGAGCTGTTCCTTTTATTAAATTAGAAATTTAGAGTGCACGTGTGTCATGTCCATGCTGATCGCATGTTATTCAAAAAAATGAAATAAAAGAACAGGTATGTACATTGTGATCCCGACCTTCCCGAGGCGGGGTTGTGACACCAACCTACTAGGGTACTAGCTCGACAGGTCTCTGCCACGGTACTATTCATAGGTGTCTTGTCGGCGTTCTATTCCCAACACGAATATAGAAAGGGTTTTTGGTGCCTACCCGACATAGTCTTTGGTGCATATGTGATAATTCTAATACAATCATGGTCTATGGTACTAGGGCAACAAAGATTTTGAAAGGGCTAGAACCCAATTACCTTGCACGACTTGAACCTTTTGCAAGAGCTAGACCTTGTTGGTACAACACCAAAAGACCTTACAAGGGTTAGTTTCCAATAGGGCACCAAAGATGTTGCATGAGCTAGTACTCTAGCAAGGCACATGAGTCCGGTCGGGATAATACCCTTGCAAGTAGGGCCCCCCAGCCTAGTCGGTCTAGAACCCTAGTAGTTGCACCAATGTCGAGTAAAGCAACAAAAACACTCTCTATATTCGTGTTGGAATTAGTATGCCGACAAGGCACCAATAAATAGTTCTGTGACAAAGCTCCAAAGGCCTTGCAGTAAGATACAAAAGCCTTATGCATAAGGCTGATAACACCTTCCTTCTAAGGTTTGCATGTCGGCAGAGCTCTAAAAGACCTTGGGCAACATCATCAGTGCATGTAAAACCTTGTTGAGCCAATACCGCACCATATAAAGCACCAACATAGGCAACCAACTCAATAAGGCACGCAAAATTGTAGCTCCCACATGTAATACCCGAATCCTACTACATAGGCTCTTACATCATTTTATTAATTCTTTAAGTTAAATATTTTGAGATAAAGATTTTTATTATTTTTAATTATTTTATTTTAAGATTAGTATGCTTTAATTTAAAATATGATTTATTAAAATAAATCAAGGCTGTGACTTTTAAGACTTTGAAATATTTTCCTTTAAGCTCTTTAGTTTTAGTCATTTAAGAAATAACCTAAT
This sequence comes from Juglans microcarpa x Juglans regia, assembly GCF_004785595.1. NCBI lineage: Eukaryota > Viridiplantae > Streptophyta > Magnoliopsida > Fagales > Juglandaceae > Juglans > Juglans microcarpa x Juglans regia. Next base: position 11,064,980 of record NC_054600.1, on the reverse strand, counting down.
CAATCCCTACCATTGGATTGGTGGGTGAAAAGTAACCTTGAGGTGGATGGATCTCCACCATCCATTTGCTTCCTTGTGATGGAAGAAGGAAACAAAGACCAAATTGTGCTTGCCCTTCAATAACCTATGGCTAAGGCAACAAAAAGGGGAAAAACAAAGTAAATCCCCCAAGTCTTTCCCCTTACCCATCGATCTACACCCAAGAAAGAAAGAAAGAAAACTTTATCTTCCTCTCCAAGAAAGCCATAGCCAACGCACACCTTCCTCTCTTCTTCTCCTCTCTTCTCCTCCTCTCTTCTCATATTCAATAAACCAAGTTCTTCTCATTTTCTTCAAGCTTTGTGACTCCATAGCAAGGGAAGAAGAAAAAGCAGTTTCTCTCATCCTCTCCAATCCGTACGAGTATACTCCCTCCATACCCATTTTCAGTTTTGACTCAAAGCTAGGAACCAAAGCTTGATTTTATCTTCCAAATTGTGAAATCTTGAAGGTAATATACTTTTAGTTTATTTCTTAATATGATTTTAATATGGGTTTCGATTTTCATCACTTACCTTACCTACGGTGTTTCAGTTTTTGGGGCTTAGCACAGTGCAATCATCCTTGCTCTTCATCTACACGACTACATCACTAGCTAGTCCTCCACTTCGTGTTTTGGAAGGGACTAAGAGTTTAAGGTAAAAACTCTAATTTCACTCATTTGATTTTAGTGTGATTTTAGAAACTCACTAAGTTGTTTTAGCTTGTATTTTGGTGTTGTTAATTTACCATCTTGTGAATAAATACAGGTGCTCTATTTTTAACTCAAACCGAATATGTTAAAGTAGTTTTCACTATGTGTTTTCCTATATTCTGAAATATACTATGTTGTCATTAAACCTAGCTTAATCATAGGTGATGATTAGTGTGATTTTAACGTATATATGTCGGTACCATGTGTTTTGTGTTGAGATTTATTGGTAATCTAACTTTTTGAATGCTAAGAGATTCGGTTAAAGGTTTTGTTTGGCTCTATAATTTTATATTTTTGCTTTCAAAGGGTATTAAGTGGATAAAACATGAACTTGAATGTTTAAAAGTTTATAAAAGTTTGCTTATGAATAAATTTGTTACACCTAATGCTACTTTAATTTTAACGGGAGGTGTTATCTAAACTAATTAAAATATTGCTTATGTGAATAGGTTATAACTTAGTTAGTTTAGATATAAGAGATTAATTGTGCATGATGTATTATGATATATAAAGTTGTCCAAATATTCTTAAAGTCCACATCATGCCATGTATTGATTAAAAAAAAAAAAAGTAACCCATTTATGTTATTCCTCGTTTGGTTAAATTCTACCTGACTCAAGAGTCCAAAATATTGATAAACTGGCCTTTTTATAAAGAGTGACTACAAGTTGATTTAAATGGCATGTTTCCTAAGCTTGTTTAGCTTATGAATTCTATCTTAAAGCCCATTGTTGAGAATTTTCAGATTTTATCTCCTAATGTTCATAACCTAAAGTGAGCTTGAACTAAAGAGACCTTGCTTGAAGCCTATGAATTATTAACTACTTTCATGTAAGCTTCTTAAATAGCCTTCCATGGACAGCTAGCATGTCTTAATATTAAATTTATTGCTCCTGTAAGTTGAGGTGAGGAGTAGTCATCAGGTTAATGCTAATCATAGAAGGGACGTTAAATTGTAATATCGTGGCTTTCTCTTTTAAATGAAAGGTTAAAAAATATTGTGTGAGTATTAACATGCTTATACCATTTATTGGAATAGGACCTATATTGACATTGGAAGTATCGAGGAGCATATTGTGTGAGTATTAACATGCTTATGCCATTTCTTACACCAAGTTCTCTTTATGAAAGAATGTTTCTCTCTTATTACAAATGTTCTTCTAAAGAAAAGAGTAAATGAATATAGTATGTACAAACCCTTTCTTGATAGTCCATGTTAAGCACCCTATCGATTATAATTGTGTAAGTGTAGAAGGTAATGCATGCACGTAGGTTTCAAATCATGAGATTTTCATACACGTTCTCCCCAGAAACTTACTAATTATCCCTAGATGTAGTATAGCATGAAAATATATCTTATTCATAAAAATGCATGTGTATCGGACTAAGAAAGTTGATGAACATGTTTTGATTGCAAAGGAAAAGAAAGAAATGTCTCATGCATTGCGCTTTAACTAGTACTTTAAATGATGCGAAGAAAATGTTTTAAAATGTCCATATAAACTAATGTTTTAAATGATGCGAAGAAAGCGTTTTAACATGTCCTTATGAACTAATGCTTTAAATGACACGAAAAAAGTGTTCTAAAATGTTCATATGAACTGATGCTTTATGGATGCCATGAAAGATGATGTTTAAACTCGTGCTTTTAAATAATATTTTTCCATGAATGAACTGTTAAATGAAAATGACTGAAATGAATGAAAGAAATGACTAAATAAATGACTGTCTTATTGTATGAAAATACGTAACGGCCATATGAATAAAAATGGTACCAAAGGAATGGGCAAATTGTAATACCGGGAAAGCAGTACTACTAGTGCACCCAGTGTTGCCCCCTCACTGAAATGATTCTCAACCTGTGGCCATAGGGGGAATCTAGGTCCAAAGGAAGACCGTTAACCCCAATACATGGGGCGTAATAGTGTGTACTAGCCAAAAGAAAGTGAAACATAAAAGCATAGTTATTTCTTAAATGGTTTATGCGTAAAAGTAAGATTTATTCCTCAAACTGTTTATGCATGAAAGCATTGTCAAAAACTAGTAAATGTTTATATGCATGTTTTCGAAAGAAAAGATTATGTGATTAGTAAATTAGCGGCATGGTGTACTATTTACTGAGTATTAGACTCACTTTGTGTTTATGTTTTAAACATCCAGATAATGATGAAAAGGCTGGGGAGCAAGGCATTACTGCAGAGGGAGAGGCAGATGCTTAGTGTCTTCTCTGTTGGTTCAACCTTGCATTGATGATGGGTTATGTTTATGTATAGACTTTTTATGTTGGGATGGACTCTGAGAGTCTCTTATGGGTGAATGTTTGAATAAAATGTCTATTAGGTGTTCCCTTTATTAATTTAGAAATTTAGAGTACACGTGTGTCATGTTCATGCTGATCGCATATTACTAGAGAAAAAGAAAGAAAAATGAATAAAAGAAAATGACAGGTATGTAAGTAGCGACTCTGCCCTTTCCAAGGCGGGGTTGTGACACCACAACCCTAATCAGCCTTAGTAATGGCTGACCTCCACCTACTAGTATGTCAGCAGGGCACCAAGGACCTTGCAAGGGTAGCACCTTGGAAAGGCAACAAAGGACCTTGCATGGTCTAGAACCTTGATGGGTTAAAAGAGATCTTGCAAATGCTAAAACCTTATTAGGGCAATAGAGCTCTTGGAAAGGGCTAGAACCCAATTACCATGCACAGCTAGGACCTTGCAAGAGCTAGTACCATGTCGGTAGTCACCAAAAGACCTTACAAAGGGCAGTGCCCAATAGGGCACCAAAGACTGAAATATTCAACTAGGCACCAACTATCCTGCATGAGCTAGTACTCTAGCAAGGCACCAATGATCTTGTAAGAGCTAGCACCTCGGCAAGGCAATCAAGAAACCATCGAGCTAGTATCCTGGCAAGGCACCCAAGACCCTATTGGCCTAATGTCTGATAAGACAACAAAGATCTAGCACATGTTGTTATCTCGGAAGGGCATCAAAACCCTATTCGGCTGGTAACCCGCAAGGCACCTAAGACCTTACCGGGTTAGAATCTCGGCAAGACACCAATGTCCTTTCAACGGGCAAGTATTTCAACAAGGCAATCTAAAGACCTAATGTGTTTTTTTAAGTACAACACAAGGTATCATTAGCCTTACAAATATTTTACTTATTCTTTTCCAAGACCAAAGACAACATGAATAATCATTACCGAGTGCAATAAAAGACACAAGGAATCATGACATAACCAAGAATATGAACAATACATTAAGATCAAAAGGGCTTGTCAATAAGCAACCCACCTAAAGGTATTTGATATGTAAAATGAAGTCTTAATCCTATGGCATTTTCAAGCTTGACTTAAAGCATGCGTTAATTAAAAGTTCTGTCGCACATGAGGAATGTAGAGATGTGGCACCAACCTGCAATGACGAGAGCCAAACCATACAGCCTGAGGCTTATGAGAGTCCAAGTTCTGTTATCATATAAAAAACATTCACAACAACAACAACAAACATTATCATAACAATGGTAACAAAAGGATGGATATTACAATACTTGCAAAATCACTTTAAAGATAGCAGTCCCCAAATACCCGCTAGTGAGTCCATAAAGCTAAAAACTAGGTAATATTGTAAAGAATTTTGCACACGCCCTAAATAGGGTAACTACTAGTCTGGGTGAATAAATATTCCCTTACATTTAAGCACTCACAATGGTTTATCTATCTTGCATTTCATGTAAAATGATTAAAAACATGTCAAAATAAGGTCTCCATTGGATTATGTAAATCAATGTAAAATACATATGAATCTCTACATTTAAAATGCACTATTCATCTATTTTTCATTGAGTAAACGTCCCAAGTATGGCATAGTTGAGAACAATTACCCGTCCATAAGAGGTAACCTTCCAGATCAAATTTAATGGAAGATCCTTTAGATTATCAAAATACAGTTATATATGCACACATTTACACAGCACAGGATAGAATGCAGGGCGCTGGTGGTGTTTTTACTTAAAAGAAGAGAGAGAGAGAGAGAGAGAAGTGAATTAAGTTTTGTTAAAAATATTCATGAAAAAGAAAGTTTTGTTAAAAATATTCTGTAAAAACGAAATTGGTACCGCAAAGGGCTGACTGAAGAGGTATGACTGTAGAAACCGATCGAAGCTGCCATGCCTTCTGTACATTAAACTCGAGCCGCGACTCATAATTATAAAATCTGAAAACAAAGAGGAAAATACATGCTTCTTACCAAAACAAAACAACAGGTTTTGATTCCAAAGACGAGCAGGAAACAATGAAACCTAAAAAGAATTAAGCATAAACCTTTCTACAAAGAAAGATCAAAGATGTTTAAAATAGACACGCCTTTTCTGAAAACAAACCTCCAAGCCGACTCGATGAAAAAATAGATAATAGTTAAAAAAAACCGAAAATCGAGAATTACCATAAACTAAAAGAAAAACCAGATCTCGATTCTGAAAACACCTGCCAATAAAAAATATTTTTAAGTTCTTCACAAGATAATAATAATAATAATAATAATATATATATATTAAAAAAAAAAAAAACAGAACTTGAAACTTGAAGATCTATGATTTAAGAGAAAGGGATTCAGAGATGCGGGGCGTTACGGAGGGAAGCCACCTTGGCTCTCAAGTCCTCCATCTCCCTCTTCAGCTCCATCTCCGTCTCGTTCGCCTCCTCGTAGACTCCTTGACCCGCGTCGCTCGCCTCGTACAACTCCATACAAAACTAAGATACGAGAAACGAAGACATCAATTATTTCTTAGTTTCTTTTTACTTCAAAATCATCTGTATCCAAACGTACGAGGACGCTCCCAAGAAAATGTAAAGGAAAAACCAGAAATTCTTACCTTTTATGCCAAGGGTCAGAGCAAACAGTGATGGGGCTCTTCTGCGCTCGACGTCGGGCTTCTTGCCATGAATTTCTCGAGAAGTCTTGGAGAGAGACCTCCACTTTGGAGTTGGGAACGACAAAGACTGCGAATCACGGAGTTCGGCAATCCTCTGGGACAACGACCGCTCTCTGAAATGGATTGGATTTACTGAAATGGAAGAAGAATAAGAGAAAAAACGGAAGGGTAGATATTTCTCTCTGTTTCTCTCGCTCTTTGTTTGTCAAACCTCTCTCCCTTCTCTCTCTCTCTCTCTCTCTCTCTCCTTTTTTTAAGAAAATCAAATAGCATCCGATTATCCAAAATAGTATGAATCATGCCCACCCGCTGGACCGTTAGACACGATTTACCAAAGTAAATAATAGGTTAATCCGTTTAATTAGTTTTAACTCGTTAAAATTTTATTTTAAAATTAAAATATTATTATTGTTAAGTTATAATTTTTGTATTTTTCTATATGTTTGTGTTTTTATTTTTTTATTATTGAAATTATAATTTTAAATCTATACTCATATTTGTTATTGTATAATTTGTAATATTAGTTTTATTATATATTAAAATTTTAAAAATATTTTATATATATTTTTTAAGATATTGTAGCTATTAATAAATATAAATTTTAACTTTTATGTAAAATTATGTTAATTAGATCAAATGAATTATGCGTTTTAATTTAACTGATTTACATGAAATGGATTTAGATGAGTTATGTTGTGTTAATTTATTTTTAATTAATTATTAAACGTGTTAAAACAAGTGACATGACACGATCCCGTTATCTAAATAGGTTGAGTTAGGATTTGAATGTTTGATACATTTAACTTAAAAAATTAGGTTCAGATTAACTTTATAATTAAATATTCATGACTTAATACAATATGAATATGACATGAAAACAGATGGACCTACATTCAGATACCAGCCCAACACCCCTACTTTAAAGGACCGTACTCACTACTCTCTCCACTATTGACCACCTTATTTTTTTTCTATTGTCTCCAATTTTAATTTTATAAATAGCCTTGCAAGTGCTGGATTCACCTATATTGAATTTAAGGAAGCAAATAACAAAAATGATGTTATGAAAATACGGTAGAAGGTAATTTCTTGTCTACTTCAGGTCCCTAAGGTTTGGAATGCTTTCAAACTAATTCCTGGAACTGAAAAATATTTAAGCTGATACTTGAAGACCACACACACAGATATATTATATATATACATTTACATATATACATATATACAGAGCAAGTTTTTAAGAACAAAAAAAGTGCACAATCAACGTAACAATATCAACCAGCTGATGGAGTCACGAGTCAACAGTACTTGGCCGACCCGATTTGGGTCGCCCAAGGGGGCCACCATCAGCCATCCTATGATGGACACCCACGAGGCCACCCTTCATGAGTCGCTTTTATATTTTTTAATTTTAAGTTCTATTTTCTAAATTTGGTTTTTTTAATCTTATATTTCTTTATAATTTTGTTTTATTTTTTATGTTTTTGTATTAAAGTCCTGGAAAAATTATTGTTTAGGTCTCTACGGTTTTGACTTTTTCAAAACCGGTAATTATGGTTTAAAAGGTTTCTAAATGGTACATTATTGGCTTCTCTTTTGATACGTTTAGGTCTCCTCTTCCTCTATAAGGTCGAAACCTTCCCAGAGAGTTGACAACTCTTTGTTCTGTGTTATCACATCCATTTTCCCTCACTTCATTTTTATTTAAAGATTATTTATATCTAAAATAGAAATTATTTTATTTGATCTATTGTCAATAGATTCCCTTATTTAATACTTTTTTTTATTCTAATCACTTAAACTCATTAAATTGTTTTTCATCTTGAAATGAATCAAAATTGATAATGAATTGGTCAATGATGCTTGAACATGTACTTATTGTGAGTGCCTATTTATTTTCTGTCGGAATTTATGGATTGATCACAAGTCGAAATATGCTTAGAGCCCTTATGTGTCTTGAACTCATATTGAATGCAATTAATATAAATTTTGTAACATTTTTTATTTTTTTGATAGTCGTCAATTAAAAGGAAATATTTTTTCAATTTTTGTTATAGCTATTGCAATCGCTGAAGCAGCTATTGGACCAGCTATTGTTTCCACAATTTATCGTAACAAAAAATCAACTCGTATCAATCAATCGAAATTGTTGAATAAGTAGTAGTATATTAATCATAGAAATTTTAATATTTATCAAGTCAAATTAACATGGATGATACATAACGTATTGATTGTGTTTACAAAAAATACAAGAAATCAAAGTACTTGGACCTCTCATATGAGTCGATCTGGAAGTAGATTGATTAGAAAAATTCTGGCAAATCATTAATTCATTTGGTGTCTAAATATATGTATAATTCATTTACAAGTTTACTAGATCGAAAATTTATGATGCTAAAAAATTTATATTTCCAATGTCACATTCAGTAAATATTTATGATACATGTATAGGGTGCACTCGATGTGTCCGAGCCTGCCCCACAGAAATGTATTAGAGATGATACATTGGGATGAATGTAAAGCTAAGCAAATCACTTCTGGTCCAAGTGTATGTTGTTTTTACTACGAAATTCTTCCTTGGTTAACAATAGTGATGGTTTTGCCAATATTTGCGGGTTCCTTAATTTTCTTTCTTCCTCATAGAAGAAATAAGATAATTAAGTGGTACACTATATTTATATGTTCCGTAAACTCGTAATAACTTATGCATTCTATTATCATTCCCAATTGGACAAATCATTAATGCAACTGATGGAGGATTATAAATGGATCAATTTTTTTTTATTTTTACTGGAGATTGAGAATAGATGGACTTTCTATAGGACCTATTTTGCTGACAGGATTTATCACCACTTTAGCTACTATAGCGGCTCGGCCGATTACTCAAGATTCTTGATTATTCCATTTCCTGATGTTAGAAATGTATAGTTGTCAAATATGATCATTTTCTTCTCGAGACCTTTTACTTTTTTTTCATCATGTGGGAGTTAGAATTAATTCTCATTTATCTACTTCTATCCATGTGGGGGGTTGCGCAGGGGGGAACGTTTATATTCAGCTACAAAGTTTATTTTGTATACTGTAGGAAGTTCTATTTTTTATTAATGAGAGTTTTGGGTATCGGTTTATATGGTTCCAATGAACCAACATTCAATTTTGAAATATCAGTTAATCAATCTTATCTGGTAGTAATAAAAATCATATTCTATATTGCTTTTGCTGTCAAAACACCGAAGCCATTCTATCTATTAATCAAAGATAGGGTTTGGAAATATTATAGGTAATCACTCCAGCGTCAGTCGCCTCGCCTATTTCCAAACCCACCTCTCCTGGTGTGATTGCATAAACTTTAGCTTTCATAGGGGTTTTCACATTGCCTCCTGGTATGGCTATTCCTCCAAGTATGTTCTGCGGACATTCTCGGATCAAGTGACCAGTCTGGTTGCATCAGAACATGCTCCTGTTGCTGGTCGGCATTCTCTACTATGCCTTCATCCACATCTTCTACACAGTGGTGGTGTAACCGATATTGCGTTCACGACTACCTTTCATTTTCCCTTATCCATAGCTTAGGGAACCTTCCTCTTTCCCGCATCTTTTCTGATGAGTAAGGCATTCCTCTCTTTCGGTTCATATGAACTTGAGAAATTAGACTTCTCTATTCCCTTCTATAATAGATGCTACATTCACCAATTCTTGGAAATTCTCGATCTGCAAGCACGCAACTTGATTTCAAATCCTCGACTGCAATCCATTTTGAAATTTCCTAAATTGCATCTTTTCTGTTCCAATCAAATGAGGGGCAAACCTTCCCAACTCCATTAATCGGGCTAAATATTGTTCGATCGTCATATTGCCTTGTACCAAGTTGGCAAACTCCAATGCCTATTGTGGTATCCCACCATATGATGGCCTCTCCTTGAAGTAGATGTCCATTATATTGAATTGTCTATTCCTCTGTACATCCACTGATATCAAAGGTACATTCCAAATCAATGAGCCACTTGTTGGCTGGCAAAGCTCCTTCCGTTCCCGAGAAATTCGGGTATCGATAGACCAAGAACCACTCAAATGGGCATCCCCGAACATCTCCTCTATGGGTTTCTTGCCAAACGTTTTGTCCTTACTCCATTTGATTTCTCGCTACTTCTGTCATTTGGCGAATAGCCTCCACTATAGCTTGACCGCCTTCCAATGGTTGGTTTCCAGTATCTTGCTCCCTACAATGGGAGAAGCATCTTCTTGTCGGTTTCGCACCATGACTTCTTCTTTTTCCTGAAACGCATAAAGCCAATCGTGATTCAAGCTTTCCTAAAAAGGAAAACACCAGCTTCCATTCATCGCATCTACGAGTTTACACGTGTACTCCTTCTTGATCTTATTCTTCCAAGATTCAAGCCTATAACTACAAGATTGAAGCCTAGCTTTAGTACCATGAAATTCACTAGGACAACTTGTGCGTTTACCCAGGGACATAATTGCTTTGATACCACCACCTGCGGTGCCCCCCGCCCGTGCTTGGAATTTTACGGTGACTGAATGGAACAGGACATGTAACACAAAACTACATACTCCTCATACATGACAGTTAAGATGCAATGCACCTAACATATAGCAATATGCAATAAAAATCGTAGCGGAAAAATTCTTTCTATCTATTTAAGCATGGTACCAAGTGCAAATATCCTAAAAGCTTTCATATAAGCATAAGCATAAGAGTTATGTTTTCCAAAAGACTTCCAAAACACGCTTTGTAATAGAAAGTAAAGAGGCCATAGAAAATCTCCTAACTTCTCGTTTTGCAATTTTCCCAATACTAGAGATCCATTAGGGGACAAAACCTAAAAGACTCCATGTGACTTCCTAAACTCGGGTCACAAAAGTCCCACTTCCCAAGTGAGTTCCCTTCCTTCAACATATGCCTCGCTAGCCTCCTTGAGGATGCATTTTGCTTGATCCAATTTCTGTGAAAATTGTGAAGTCTTTATCGGGTCAGCGAGCAAAGTACTAAATTCGGGATCGTTCAGACTATCTAATAACTTCTGAAGAAGCGAGGCTGTGTTCTCCAAGGCAGCTGTGGCATATTGGCATCGCCCCTCAATGGTGTATTTGTCCTCATCTAAACTCATGGTTCGATAGGGTCTTGTGCACCTATTACAACTTCAACCACTCTGGGTGAGGAATGGTAGTAGAAACTACCACAGTGAGATTTCAAAAAATCTCAACAAGTAAATAGCCAACACACCACAGATAATACAAGTATATAAAAGCAAACCACAAATGAATGCATGGTCATGTACTTTGACGTAAAATCTTGACATATGCAACATAGGCTTTCTCATAGAACAACAATTTCATCTTTTAAGCTCTTAACACATGTTCCTATCATTTGAGCTCGAGTTCTTGTTCATATCATAACATATCATGCAATTTTCTTATCATTTCATATCATATCATATTGAGATCACGTCTCATCATTTCATATCAGTTCATGTCATTTCATAGCATATCATGGCATAACATATCATCTCATATCGTATCATGGCATATCATAACATATCATGTCATGGAGCTCAAATGCCTTCTTCGTATTATATAATTCACATGATTGGATACCTCATGGCTCCCCTAAGCACCGTGTGTTCCCTACTAGTTACCGCATCAACTAACAATCCACTTGATCGAGGTGATTACGTCATAAACATAAACATATTTTTATGGCAATTCACTTATTTCGCCTTCACCGTATAGCACCCACTAGATTTAGGTGCAACCTCACTCCGGTATCCTTCCATGGGAACCATTCGAGTCCTGTCGGCTATACTTCATAGACCAAGGGGTCTCCACTCGACTTTAAATACTCTAGAGTGGATAGGGAGTTTCACTAGGGCATTTCTTAGTTTTAGCATTTGGGGTCGTGATGAAACATACGTTGACTCTTTCTTTTGAAAACATAGACCCAAATGCATGAGACATGGACATATGATGAATCACTTTTCATATTCATGAAACATGTAAAAGCCAAACCATGTAGCTCCAACAACAACATGCATCATGCATCATAGCTTGAAAATATTAGAACATGCAATCAATGACAAATACCTGTAAACATATTCAATTTACACTTGGTAGCATCAAAAAGATTTTTAAAACCCTAATATGGTCTTCGCCTATTCATCCAAGCCTTCCAAAACATGGATTTTCATCATCACAACTTATAAACTCATGCTTCCACACAATCTTATGCCAAAACAAGCATATATACAATGTAAAACCGAAACCCTTACATGGCATACTAGAAATTTTCTTCAACCAAAGCTTCACAAAACTTGGCATTTCATTACGCTAACCAAAACCAAAAACATTTGCATCAAGATAATAATATTCAAGCAATGATATACGAACAAGAGTTTACACAACATATGAACCTAGTATATGCATACAACAAGGTGGCAAGTTCAAGCAATAAAATACAAGAAGAGTCTACACAATATATACAAGTGTTATCAAGAGAGTAAGTTGGAAGTTTACTTGCAAAAGTCCAAAGAACAAACTAGCAAAATCTAAAAATTATAGTGTGACGTATTAAAAGATATCAAACAAAAACCTAATCTCAAAATATGAGTGGGTGTGAGTATCTAAGAATTTCAAAATCTTTTTTCTCATGCCAAAAACCCTAGAGCCAAGACCTTTGAAGGGGGACAGGCTATAGCTGAAGCTATTCGCCAGATGAATGAAGTGGTACGTACTCAGATGGAACAAGGACAGAAAGCCAGAAAAGTACAGCCTAGAGGAGAACAAGGATGCACTTACGACAAGTTCATGGTGTATAGATACTCGAATTTCATTGGAATGGAGGGACCTTTGAAGGCTAACAAGTGGCTTATGGATTTAGAAAGAACCTTCAAAATTAGTGGATGTTCTGAGGAGCAGAAGGTCCAGTACGCGGGTCTTATGCTTCAGGGAGAAGCTGGAATTTGGTGGCAAACCAAACGGCAGCTTTTGGCCCAATAATTGGGAAGTCTGACCACACTCACTTGGGAATGATTCGAGACAGAGTTTGACAACCGTTTCTTTCCAGAGACGGCTAAGCAGCAAAAAGCTTCAGAATTTGCATGTTGACCTAAGGGAATATGACGGTCGATCAGTATGCCGCTCGTTTTATGGAAATGGGGAGGTTCGTACCTCATCTAATCAATACCGAGAAAATGTAAGCAAGGAAGTTCCAGGATAGTTTGTAACCTCGTATCTAAAACCAAATAGCATGTCTACAGATAGGAAATTTCCAAGAATTGGTCAATGTGGCTTCGATAGCAGAGGCGAAGCAACAACGACTAATCACACAGGCTCAAGCGGATAGGAAAAAGGGGATTTCCCTACTAGTCAGGAAGTAGTACGGGGAAGCGAAAGGCTCCGATAACCCCAAGCAAAGGAAAGGGCGTGGTAGTTAGGAAGGCAACACCCATCACTCCACCACCTTGTCACCAATGCGGGAAAAGGCATAGTGGAGAATGTCAAAGGGCCTTAGGAGCGTGTTTCAGATGTGGTCACACCGACCATATGATCCAGGATTGTCCACAGATTACGCCTAGAGGTTGACCTAGAAGCGGATGAGACGGCAGACACGACAGTGATTACTGGTAACATTTCTAACTTTGCCTTAATTATCGATATCTTTTGTCTGGGAATCTTGAGTAATCATAGTTATCTCTTTAGGTAAAGTTAGATTGAAGCAGTACGTGGTATGTGCTTTGTTTGATTCCAAAGCGTCGAGATCTTTTATCTCTAATAGATGCATATGACGATGTGAGCTCGAGGCTGAGCCAATGTCTCGGAAGGTTTCAGTAGCTATTCCTGACGGGAAGGTAATCGGTTGCACAAGTGTAGTTAAGAATTGCTCGTTGGAAATCGCGGATTTGGTCTTGGCTGCAGATTTGATTGCTTTTCACATGATGGAATTCAATCTAATCTTAGGAATGGATTGGTTGTCTAGGCATTATGCCCAAATAGACTATCGAAGGCGGGAGGTAGTGTTCAATCTACCTGCACGTGAAATGATTTGTTATATGGGTGAGGCTGTTTGGCTTGATTTGTCTACGGTAACAGTCGAACAAGTCAAGAAGAGTTTGGTGAACAGGGACAATGTCTTTTAGTAATGATAAGGGACGTAATGGTAGGACCTAAAGGAATCCAAGGAATCCCTGTGATTGAGGATTTTCCTAAGGTTTTTGCCAATGAACTACCCGGATTACCTCCAGATCGAGAGACGGAGTTTGTAATTAAGCTTGAACCGGCCACAGCCCCAGTGCATAAGGCACCCTATCAGATGCCCTAGCAGAATTAAAAGAGCTTAAAGTGCAAATTGAGGAGCTTCTAGCAAAGAATTTTACTCGACCTAGCTCATCGCCGTGGGGAGCACCAGTCTTGTTCGTTAAGAAGAAGGATGGGACTCTTTGAATGTGCATCGACTATAGGAATTTGAATTAGGTGATTGTCAAGAATAAATATCCATTGCCAAGGATAGACGATCTGTTGGAACAATTACAAGGAGCTACGGTTTTCTCGAAGATTTATCTATGATCCGGATATCATCAACTCAGAATCAGGGAGCAAGATGTCTCTAACACTGATTTTCGAACTAGTTATGGACACTTCAAGTTCCTAGTCATGCCTTTTGGGCTGACGAATGCCCCTGCCGCATTTATGGAAATGATGAATCGGATTTTTTGGCAATATTTAGATAGTTTTGTAGTGGTATTCTTAGGCGACATATTGATTTACTCTCATGATGAGGAAGAACATAAGAAGCATTTGAGGAAAGTACTAGAAATATTGTAGGAACATCAATTGTATGCCAAACTTAGTAAGTGTGAGTTCTGGCTCCGCGAAGTGAAATTTTTGGGACATGTGATTTCTAGTAAAGGAGTGACAATGGACCCTGCCAAGATTGATGCTATAACGGAATAGCAAAGGCCAACTAATGCCCATGAAGTATGTAGTTTCCTTGATTTGGCAGGATATTAATGAAGGTTTGTGGAAGGGTTTTCTAGAATTTCTAGCCCTTTAACAACACTAACAAGAAAGAATGTTAGATATGTATGGACCGACCAGTGTGATAGGAGTTTCTAGGAATTGAAGAAGAGGTTGACTTCGGCCCCAGTATTGGCATTACCAGAACCCCATAAGCCCTACGACTCTATAGTGACGCCTCTAAGATGGGATTGGGATGTGTCCTAACGCAGGAAGGAAGGGTCATCGCATATGCTTCGCAACAGCTCAAAGACCATGAACGGAATTATCTTATCCATGACTTGGAATTGACTGCGATAGTTTTTGCATTAAAATTTTGGAGGCACTATTGGTATGGAGAGAAATGCGAAGTGTACATGGATCACAAAAGTCTAAAGTATTTGTTTAGTCAGAAAAATCTGAATATGAGGCAACGAAGATGGATGGAGACCATTAGTGATTGGAGATCCGCCGCGAGATGCCATTTTTGCAGTAGTACAAGAGTTCATATTTTGCGACTGGAGAAGAAGTATTGGAAGGACAGCACAAAGATGAGAACCTAGAGAAGCTTCGACAGAAGATTCTAAAATCAAAAGGGCCGCAACATTTCTCTATTGGAAGGAATGAGATGCTCTTTTATAAGAAGAGGAAAGCAATTCCTAACCTCGCTGAACTTAAGGAAAAGCTATTAAGGGAGGCTCATTGCACCCCTTACACAGCACACCCTGGCAGTACGAAAATGTATCGAGATTTAAAAGGCCAGTTTTGGTGGGATGGAATTAAGAAGGAAGTAGCAGAGTTTGTGGCAAAATGCTCCATCTGTCAGATGGTAAATGCCAAACATCAAAGACCGGCAGGTGAACCACAGTCATTGCCTATCCCAGAATGGAAATGGGATGACGTGTCTTTGAACTTTGTAATCGATCTGCAAAGGACATCTTCAGGAAAGAACTCAATATGGGTTATAGTTGACCGGTTGACTATGAGTGCACACTTTCTACCCATAGCCAACACAGACTCTATGGAGAAACTATCTCGACTCTATGTTAAGGAAATTGTCCGATTGCATGGAGTACCTAAGACTATAGTATCAGACCAAGATACCCATTTTACTTCACAATTTTTGCAAAGTTTGCAAAAGATGTTTGGCACTCATTTGAATTTTAGCAGTGCTTATCATCCTCAGACAGATGGACAGACGGAATGTACAATCCAGACTTTGGAAGATATGCTGCGAGCATGCGTTATGGAGCTAAGAGGTGATTAGGAAAGTCACCTACCTTTCATGGAATTTGCCACAATAATAGTTTTCAAGCTACCATTCAGATGGCACCTTACGAGGCTTTGTACAGAAGAAAATGTAGATCCCTATTGTATTGGGATGAAGTGGGTGAAAGGAAAATGCTAGGACCCGAATATTTACAAGAACTTCAGAGACAAGTAACTGTGATTCAAGAAAGAATGAAAGTAGCTCAGAACAGACAGAAGAGCTACGCCGATAACTGGCGTAGGAATTTGGAGTTTGTAGTAGGAGATTGGTATACCTCAAAATATCGCCCATGAAAGGAGTCGTAGGTTTCGGTAAGAAGGGAAAGTTAAGTCCCCGATACGTAGGACCCTACGAGATAATCGAAAGAGTCGGTCCAGTAGCTTACAGATTGAATCTGCCAACAAAGATGCAGGGAATACATAATGTGTTTCATGTGTCAACTTTGAAGAAGAGTTTCGGAGAAAAACGGCCAATAGTTATGAAGCCCGATGAGATTCAGCTTCAACCTAACTTGTCTTTTACAGAATGGCCAATACAGATCGTGGATCGTAAGGAACAAGAGTTAAGGAATCAAAAGATACCTCTAGTAAAAGTGCTTTGGAATAACCCAGAATTTGAAGCAGCAACTTGAGAATGGGAGGATACAATGAGAAGCAAATATCCTCATTTGTTTGTAGCTTAAATGTCTATTTCGTGTTTGTTAGTTTAAGTATGGTAATCATGTGTACACGTATCAAACCCTAGAAACAGGGGATGGCACGAACTAGAAGAACCCCACGTATGTCTATTTCTTCAATGGCATAGTTAAGAGAACAAAGAGAACATCGTATCAGAGAGCGCCTTAAAAGAAAACAGCGGGTGTTAGCAGAACAATCAAGATAAATGGAAATAGTTAAGCATCATCGCACTCATGTAATGGATGTGAATGCTCAAGGAATGCTTCACTTTCGACGAGCATTACCACATGAGGAACGGCAGCCGTGGAGTAGCTCGAAGGAAGCAGAAAGAAGAAATATGCGTAATTTCAATCCAATAGAATCAAGTCGCGCAGTGGAAGAATGCGCTAGTCTGTTTGTACCTTTTGAGACTTCGGATACGTCTGCGCATCATATTCATTTTTGTGAAGAAGGTCAACCAATCGAGGACATAGAGCTTGAGATAGAACATAGGTTGAATGAAATGAGAGTCAATATGTATTTCGATTACGATTTGGAAGCTATATTTTACTTTTCACAGGACTCTATGACCGTGGAGGCAGATGAAATGCCCTCGTCCTCAACATCGTCTGAGAAGTCTACGGCTGCTTATGGAGGAGGAACTAGTCTGGTATCTCTTCTTATAAGTGTTTTGATTAATGGTTGTGGTGCCGATTTGGAGGACGAAGTCTTTTTCTAAGGAGGGTAGGATGTGATGACATGAGTTTTTGTCTAGGCTTGGCCCTTAGAATTTGTTCTAGGTTGCCATGGCATTTTAGGAGCTGTAGTTACTTTTGAAAGGCCTTAGAACCTTTGATGTAGCAACTTGAGCCCAAGACGAGAGTGGCTTTAGTTTACTTTGGAATTTCGGCCTTATTTGGAAACTTAGGTCTAATGGTTTAGACCCATGATCCAATTATAAATTGCTAGTGTTATGTGTCCTGAGGATGTTGTACATTGAACCTAGTCTTGAAAGTGGGTTAAGGGGGGAAGAGAGGTGCAAGAAGGCACAAAGATGAGCTTACACGCCTAACCCATTGATCTTTTATCCAGAATTCAAGTTTCAAGGTAGATGTCTTGGAAATGGGAGCCTAGGGAAGTGATATGGAGCCTTTCTAGAAGTTTTGCATAGGAAACTGAAGGGAGGCCTTTGGGATTTCGAATTTAGCTAGCTTTTGCCATATGTCAAGCATGTACCAAGTTTCAAGAAGATTTTGTGAAGAGATTTTTGTATCAAGTACAAGTTTGCCCTTAGGGTTTCGACTAGCACACTCCCAAGCATTCCATTCACTTGCCACTTGTCACTTAGTGCATTTTGGACCAATGGTATATGAAAAGTCACCTAGGGAATGAATATTGGGAAGATGAAGCAACACTTTGGGAATGGAAAAGTGGAGAGGATGGCTAGGGCTATGGCACATGCCCAATGCCACTTGTCTTCAATGCCAATAGTTACTTGTTGGGAATAGGAAAAGGCATGCATAGTTTTACCCAGTTACCCTCGAAAAGATATTTACTTGTTAAGGAAAGGAAGGGGCATAAGAGGGAAAAGGGAGATTTTTGGCCAAGGAGAGAAGTCCTACATGCCACCTCTCAGGAATGCCCCTTCCCAAACCAATCCAAGTGAGGAACTCTAAGAGGCTTTTCGGTTTTTGAGAGAGGAAGAAGAAGAAACCTTGCCACTTGTCTTTCATGCAAGGGTTTTTTATGCAAACAAGGAGGGAAGTGAAGGGTCTCATATATAAAGAGAAGGCTTCACGCCTAAAGGGCTTTTCCCTTGTCATTTTTTGGATTTTGCATGAGCCTCCATTCTCTCCACACAATTCTCCCATATTCCTTTGAAAGCTCTCTCATTTTCTTGTGTTTTCTCTCCAACCAAAAAAAGAGGATTCTTGCAAGAAAAGGATTTCGGCACTATCCAAGGATTAGTAAGGTAAGGATCAGTTTCTCCTAAGTCTTGCACATACACAAGTCTTTTCTCAATCTGAAAATGAGATTCAAATCTCATTAGACTTTGAGAAAGATAAAACGCACACACTTTCTACTATTTTCTTGGAAGTAACCTAGGGTTTCCAAGAGAAACTCCTGAGGCCGAATAGTGAAGAGAGAGTTCATCCTCCATGTTTCGACCATCACATGTATTCTTGCCTACCTTACGTTTTGTTTTACCTTATGAGTGAAATGAGGGAGGGTTTTAACCTAAAAACCCTAGGAGCCGAATATTTTAAGGCCAAGTGATGCCCTAGAAACACACACACTCAAGAACATGAGATAGGTTTTTAGATGCTCTTTCTAATATAGTATGTTTGGATTTACAGCTTGCTAGTATTTCTTTACGAGGGTTTTGTAAGTATACACTCAACTTACTCTTGGTTAATATTAGTATATGATTGTGTAAATCCTACAATGATTTTGATTGCTTTGCTTGTTATCTCTGGGTTGTTTGTTGAAATATGATAATATGATCTTAAGTAACTTTAAGGAAGAAACTATATGTCTCGGATTTATGATGAAAATGCCATGAAACATGCCCATGAGTTTCGGTTTTCACTTGTTTGAGGTTGATGGTTTATGCAACATGAGGTTTCAGTTTGAATATGCTTTGGAAGTTTCGGACCTAGTCACAAACCTATGATTTCATGTTTTGTTTCACTATGTCTTGATTTCTATATTATATGCTTGAAGTTTAGAACATTTTTATGTGAGAAATCTTCATGTTTTTGTACCTATGAGTTTCGGCCCGAGCAAGTTTTCATGATTCCATATATATGTTTTGATATCTATCATGGTTTATGTTATCATGCTATGAAATGAATATATTACGCTTGGTTGTTTCATGCAAGGCATTGCATAGGTCATATGTCAAGTATTAGTAAGCAAGTTTAAATCTCATGTCACATGCATTTGGAGAAGAAGTGTTATCAAAAAAGTATTTAAAAAAAAAAAAGTTTTATCACGAGCCCAAGTGCTAGGGTGGGGGAATGTCCTAGTCGAACGACTCTGTCCACTCTGGAGTGCTTAAGAATGGAGTTGTAACCCCTTGGTCGGTGAAGAACAGTCGACGAGCTTCTAATGGATTCTTTTTAAAGGATACCAAAGCGAGGAAGCACCTATCACTAGTGGGTGCATAAGGCATGTAACCCGACAAAGTAAGGTCGAGTTAATATGAATCTCTGTTTATGACGTATTCATCACGGTGTACGAACCTTTGATGGTGAGATAACTAGCAGGAACACGCGGTGCAAAGGGGAGTCGTGTTGTGTCCACCCTCTGAACAAGAATAAGAGCTCATAAGATAAGGATCACTCGATGAAAATCTTGTAATATGATAAGGATCACTCGATGAAAATCTTGTGATATGTTCTGATAAGGCAAGTGCAGAATAAGTTCACATGAATAAGAAAAGTTAAGAAGTTTTTATGAAAAACTTTAGTCTCTGTTACAAGTCTTTTAAGAATGGTCAAGTGCATAAGTCAAGTTTTGGTTAAGACATAAGTCAAGTACATTCCATGATATACCTTTTGTATACTTGTGTTAACTGGGATATGTTGTGTGATTACTTGATGAGATTTCTTAAAATCTCATTGTGGTAGTTTCCGCTACCATTTCCCAACCAGAATGGTAGAAGTTGTGACAGGTTTAGTAAAAGATGACTATGACCAACAAGAAGAGAACGGCACCTCCTCCCTCAGAGAGGATTGTGCCTAAGATGGCCATGAATCGGCCCGAGCCCTCCATTCTGGAGTGACTCGAGGCCATTGATCGGGAAATCATAGGTATACTTGAATTCATCGCGGAGTTCAAGCAGTGCAACAACCAGGACAAGGATAAGGCTTTGGAAAAGTGTGTGAAGCTTGAATCTTTTTTAGGAGTACGGGAGCTTAAGTATTTTGTGAAAAAAAGAAGAAGAAGGGAACATTATTTATGGCTAACTTTTGTGGATTTATGTTGCTTTTGTGGAAATCCCGTGTTTTGGAAATTTTAAATTATGCTTCATGCTTTTTGGGATATTATGCATTTATGGCTCATGTTTATGTCTTGGACAATGTTTTTGGGTTATAATAATCGTATGGTGCCATGTACTTTGCAATTGTTTATCACGTTGCTTACATTATCCGACTTTTATTAATTTTTCCACTGCTACGCTATTGCATACTGCTAGTGTACTTAGATGCATAGTATATTATATGTCATCTACAGGAGATGTGTAGTCTTGTGTTACATGTCTCAGCGTCTCAGTCACTGTCCAATCCCAATCGGGGGCTAGGGGCGCCACACCCTAGAGCCAAGACCTTTGGAGGTTCAAACCCTAGTTTTATTTTTAAGCCAAAACCGATCCTTGCACTACCCTAGATCACGTGTTCATGTGTTCAAAACATCAAGAACATTTCGGGTTCCATCTTCCATGATGAGAGAAAATGTGTGTTTGTGTGAGAAAAAACCATAAAACCAAAAATGACTAAATGAGTTCTTCACTTGGCCCTGTGTGTACATAAAGAAAAGAAGTAAAGTGATTCTTACCTTTGGTGTTAAGCTCCTACTCAAAATAGTGAACTTGGCTATCCATATATGTACATACCTTAAATCAGTCCACAGCTCAAAAAATAAGTCACTAAAACTACATTACTAAGAACACGATATAAGTTCTCCATTATTTTTAAGAGTTTTACTACATTTGAGAAAATAGGTCAGAGGACCTGACTCATAATACTTTTCATGGAACTCCAGACTTCAATCAAATTCGATGATTTTCACATTTCTACATAGCTACATTTCCTCCCCATGAGAAGTACCTAAAGAATTATCAATGGCTTAAGACTTCTCATATAGCAGATAGACACATCCATACCATGAAAATCATTTATGAAAGTAATGAAATACTTCTATCTATCAAACATTATAAAGAAAAGGTTTACATATGGGTATATGATTTATCTCAAGAAACTTCATATTCCTTGTGGCAACTTTTATTGATATGTTTAATTTGCTTTGCTTTAATACTAATCAACACACATTCTGAAATTAAAAAATCTAAATGCAGAAAATATCTTATTTACTAACCTCTACAACTTTTCTTGGAGATATTCTCCAAACTTTTATGCCACAAATTGTTTCAAATTCCATGCCATAAATTGTATATTTGTACTTCTATCTATCAAACATTATAAAGAAAAGGTTTACATATGTGTATATGTATTATCTCAAGGAACTCCATATTCCTTGTGGCATATTTTATTAATATGTTTAATTTGCTTTCCTTTAATACAAATCAACACACATCCTGAAATTAGAAAATCTATATGCGGAAAATATTTTATTTACTAACTTCTACAACTTTTCTTGGAGATATTCTCCAAACTTTTATGTCACAAATTGTTTCAAATTCTATGCCATAAATTGTAAATTTTTTTCATAAATGATATTTCCTTTAGTTCCAATATATACCTCATGAGTGAAATTTTTTTAACAAAAGCATTATTATGAAGGCATGAAAAATAAAACTTTATTGGAAGGAAAAATGGAACCAACATAAATAGCATTTTGAAACAAATTGAAACATGAACATTTGTACTCAAGTCTAATCACAAAAAAATAAGTATCAACATTTATAGAGTTTGATTTGAAAGTTATACAGGCAAAATAAGATGAAAATTTGCACTCGAATTTAATCTCAAAAAAATGTATAAACATATATAAGATCTGATTCGGAACTTATACAAAAAAAAGTTTACCCTTCCCTTCGAATCAAGTCTAATGCTTAGGACACTTAAATCTTCATTTATCATTATTTCTTTCAAAATCGAATTGACACAATTCTTACATTTTCATGACCATCTTTTCCTTCCTTTTCCAAATGATACAATTGCGTTTCAATGCAAATTAACAAAATAAATTTGTATCTAACTAACTACCATGCTACCAGCTTGTTCACATCTCACTACTTTGATGAAATAATAATTCATCTGGAGTAAACCATTATGTATAAAACTAAGAAATTCCTAAAATTCAAAGTTTGATATGTAGTAACCAATTTCATCTTCTTAAATATTGTATTTTTCTGACCCTTACCGATATTCTTAATAATAATTGATGTTAGACTTAAAATGGATAAACCATGGTCTAAAACTATTAGTGTAAATTTGACATGCTCATATTTCTATAAACTAGAGTTCATTTTGTACACGAAACCTTGTAAAGATATTCGTATACTTACTGCTAGAAAAGCATTTTAATCACATTAATGTTTTGAGTTCAACACTCATAAACAATAACAGAATTTAAACCATTATGGATAAAATAATAGTGACATCGAGATCCTTCCTTTGGGAGTGAACCCCAATACACAAAATATTCCCTCCAGTTTTAAATTATGTGAATGACCTAGTTGTATCATCATAATTCTCCTTTGGGAGTAAACTCTGACATACAAAGTGTTCCCTCTAATTTTAAATTTAGTGGATAAACTAGTTGTATCTTCAGAATTCTCCTTTAAGAGTAAACTCTGACATACAAAGTGTTCCATCCAACGTTAAATTATGTGGATAAACAGCTGTATCACCAAACTTCTCCGTTGGGAGTAAACTCTGGCATACAAATTGTTCACTCCAACTTTACTTTAATGGATGAGCTAATAGTGTCATCAAAATCCTCTATTAGGAGTAGATCTTGACACACAAATTCTTCACTCCAACTTTGCTTTAATGAATGAACTAGTAGTGTCATCAAAATTCTCCTTTGGGAGTAGATCTTGACACACAAATTATTCACTCCAACTTTACTTTAATAGATGAACTAGTGGTGTCATCAAAATCCTCTTTTGGGAATAGATCTTGACACACAAATTGTTCATTTCATCATACTCATCTTGTACCTTTGGGCAACCAATCTATTCTTTAATTTTGATGCAAACCATTTGTCTCATACAGGATAAACAATTATACATGATAAACAATTATATATTGTATAACAATAATTTAAACAAGAGCCAAAAAATCAACAGTAAATAATTCATGTATTTATTGAAAAGTAAAAACATGCACATAAGAGAAAATAAAATTTCATATTTTTTTAAATAAATAATATTAAAATAATAATATCATATCATATCATATCATATCATAATCTGACCGGTCCGGGTTTGAACCGTACCCTTACTCCACTTTTAATCTTCTTGGATTGGGCCAAAGCCCACAACCCAAGGCCTTTTATGAGTTCAAGAAACCCTACGCCTCTTCTTTACTTCTTCCTTCAAGCAGCCGTCGCACCAGTGTGTTACCAACCACTGGTCTAGCACAGCTACAGGCATCTCCAGCGAGGCGAGGTCAGCATGGCATCCCAGTCCTCCTCCCACTGCCGACGTCCACCTCCTTTTATAGTTATCCTTTTTTTTTTCTTTTTTTTTTGTTTCACCCATCACGTTGTTGCAGCTGTTGGGCTTTATAGCCATCTGCGCCGTCGTCATAGAGGCTTCAACGAGGAGTTTCTCAACCTCCTTTTGCCTTTCCCTTTAATTTTTTCTTTTTTCTGTATAAACAAAATGCCCATAGAAGATGCTATCGGGCAGCATCTAATTGGGGCTTTACAGCCCCTTAGGCTGCCAAAGTGCAGCTTACCGGCAAGGGGACTCCAGCCACCTTATGCCGCACACAATCAACCCATATGGAGGCTCCTCCCCTCAACTTCCCATACCTAGAATTTTCTCCATAATTCTCCATATGGAATTAGGAAGCACACAATTTGTAAATTATCAACATGCGTCAGCACGTAAATTTAGCAAGTAATATCAAAGCAATTCCACATAATATCGCTACTCAAATTTTATATATGAGAACTGAAACAATAATTTTAAATTCCCAAACAACAACATGAATTTTATCTCTAACCAAAACAAGAATAATAGTGGGTTTTCAGTCACAACAACGATCCGAGAGAAGCATGTGGAGGCCATATAAATCAAAGCGCATTTATTATATCTATGCGATATATTTTATTGAGATCATAAAATATCTATAACCTGTCTCTGATACCACATGTTAAATATTTTAACATGAAACAATAATATTTGGATATTCAACTTTCTTTGATCCACGATAATAAAATAACAATAGTTAGAAAATATACCTCTCTCCATTACAGCTTGATAAAGAATCTGACCTGACTATAAGAGAATGATCACCCTAACAACTTTACCTCTGAGTATCTCCCGATGGCTAAATGCACAATCATGTTGTAGGTGAGAACCCTTTAACCCTTCAGTGCTATTTCTAGATTTCATGATTAGATTTCTGGCCATCATGAAATCTAGAAATATTCGTGTCCCACTATGACTAAATCTAGAGGCATTCGTGTCCCACTGTGACTCATTAATTAAATGATAATGTTTGAGCTAGTCTAAACCCATTAGGATTCGGGTATGTGGGACTAAGAGTTTTATTAATAAAACTCTTACAAGGAAAACATCCAGCATTGGTGCCATTATGGCAAATTGAGAATTTTTTGTTCTGCAAGCAATTTTAGAACTTTTGAGAGGATGCTCTAATCCACCCTATCAATGGCTTTTGCCATGTCAACCTTTAGAATAATATTGCTAAGTCTTACTTTCCTCCCCAAGCTACATGTGAGCTCATAAGCTAGAGCTATACTTTGGTAATGGTTCTTTGCCATATCAACCTTGACAATACCTTGTTGCATACATCATAACACAATTGAGTTTTTGTGACGGTTTTGAATTTGTGATAGTTCTGAAAGTGTCAAAACAAATTATTTTCTGTGAGGCAACCGTCACTAAAGGTAAACGAGAAATGGTTTGACATTCGAACTATAATAATTATTCGTTCGAATGTAAGCCAGACAATGTCATTTTGGAATGATAACATTCAAATGTATAAAAAGTTACGTTAGAACAGTTCATGTACGTTCAAACATTAAGCCCACTTACTTGTGAAGTTGTAAGTTATTCGTTTAAACGTTCGAACTATAGTCATTAACGTTCAAACGTGAACTATTTTAAAATTAAAAATCGAATTTCAAATTAAAAAAGATTGAAAATTCAAATACAAAAATACTAGATATCTTAAATAATATTGTTCATTACATAAAATATAAAAAAGAAATATATTAAAATATAAATACAAAATATGATAAAATTTCAAAACACACAGAACGTGTTGTTCACAAATGTATGAAACTACTCAGTCAATGTGGTGAGCTTGTCGTTTAGGGATATTTATACGATGGCCAACCTCGGTGACACTCTGTTGTACATGTGCAATTTGTGCACTAATATCTGAGACCATCGCATCAACCCAAGTAGGTCATGCATCGAGCCAAGCAGGGTCAGAGGAATAAGATCTAGGATAGGCTCAGGCTCAAGCTCATGCCGAGCACGCCCCTTTCCTTGTCCAATGCTCCGACGATGTGAGGTCATGTTGAGGGGGCTAGTCTGCTCAGTCAACCACTCCTCCACCTCAGGTGGCACTCTCCAATCCAGTAATAGTCAAGTAATGATCACTCCATATGGGAGGTTGTTAGTGGAGATGATGCCCACCTTATAATGGATCCTCTTAAACATTCGCAGTGGCAAGTCAATGGGCTCTCTGCAAGCCACTCATATGAGGAACTATGCACGAGTTTGACTGAATGTGGCCTTATGTGTCACAGGATCCACGTTTGTTGCAACTATAAGATGTAACATGGGAAAAAATGATAGCAGTAATGTCTGGGAGAACGTGTTCTTCTTCTCGAACGGTGTGCAATCTTTGTAAGGATGTAGAAATCCTCATCGCGGTTGTCATCCTTAGGCCTATCAATACCCTCACCCTCCAACCGATTTACATCTCTGCCCTAGACTCGATTGGGCCTGTAGATGATGTTGATATGCATACATCTACTGAGTCATCAGCCTGAGCATCTACTATAGTCGATGTCTTAGATATGCGACGGATCTCAAGTAGCTCGACAATGACATTCGTCGAAACCTCAAACTAAATGTCGTGTACAATCATGGTGTGAGAGGATGCATCCTAAGGCATGGAGCACATCTCCCTATAAAACTCTCAAACCATGGAGGGGTATATCCTCCTCCCAGTGTGCAGATATTGGTCCAGCTTCTAGAAACAAAGATGTTTCTGAGGCTCGTATGCTCTCATGTAAGCTCATCGAACTCGTTGATAAACACTTCGAGTTCAGCCATAATAGCTTGACAGCCTATCCAAGAAGTGTCCTGGCCAGTTCCTTCCCTCTTCTGTTTCC
Organism: Juglans microcarpa x Juglans regia; assembly: GCF_004785595.1. Taxonomy (NCBI): domain Eukaryota; kingdom Viridiplantae; phylum Streptophyta; class Magnoliopsida; order Fagales; family Juglandaceae; genus Juglans; species Juglans microcarpa x Juglans regia. Next base: position 11,038,088 of record NC_054600.1, on the reverse strand, counting down.
TAGTTGTCAAAAGATGAGCCATATCCAGGAAAGAGAGAGAGAGAGAGAGAGAGAGAGAGAAACATTAGTATACATGCATATATGAGAAATTAAAATTGTTTCAGAAAAGTGTTCAAATGTACAATTTAACATTCGAATGTAAAAGGATATCATTCGAACATGTAGATTTTAACGTGCGAACGTTACATTTCAAAAGACCCACTCAACCTTACATTAGAACGTATCATTACCAAACAATTGAACATGAGGATGCATTTGAATGTAATTGACGAGACGTTCAAACAAAACTAAGTCTACGTTTGATTGTTATGACTAAAATAAGCCAAAAGGTCTTACATTGGAAAGGCGGGACCTACCCAAAGTTAATTTTATGCATTATATTGGAACCTAATTTCATTCATGTTCGCATGTCAACATCTGAACGTTCGAACATTCTAGCATGACGTTTGAACGTAGACTAGTTAAGTGCGAATGTTTCTAAAACAATTGGCAGCACATTTCTCACGTTAATTCTATGGTATTATACAGGAATTTAATTTTGAACATGTTCGTATGTCAACACTTACACGTTTGAACATTTATGAACGTAGATCGTAGACTAGTTAAGTTAAAACATTTGTTCTAAAATTGGATGGGTCTTTCCCGCATTAATTCTAGGAAACCTAATTTCATCTACATTAGAACGTGAAAAGATTAACATTCGCATGTTGTCTTGTGCGTTTGAATGTTTAGCTGTTAAGTTCAAACGTTTATGAAAAACTAAGTCTCCACATTTTCCACATTAATATTATAGGAGATACGGAGACCTAATTCCATACACATTTGCATGTCAACAGTTCTACGTTTGAACGTTACGGAAAGTAAAAAAACTGGCTGGACATTTAGCGAGATCCAAAATTTTACGAAACGTTTGAACGTTTACTATTAATGTATAATAACTTTAATTTTATTTTCAAATAACTAATAAATTTAATTTCAAATAATTTAAAAAACCAACTCCACATATTATACTTAGGATAAAACATACTAAACTTCTTTGGAAACCTCAGAAAATGACCAACCATGGATTCCTTACTAAGGCTTCCGAAGAAGTTTAGTATGAATATACATTGCTTATATGTTATAACTTGTGTTATAGCTTCTGTATGTGACATTACATGAATAACCTTAGACCCGTTTGGGAATTAGTGTACACTCAGGTGTTCACTAATTTCTAAATTGTCCAATATGGACAATTTGAGATTATATTATCTATATTGAACATTTTCGTTACTCTTTCTTTACACGTTCAAGATGAAAATTTCGGCGCCTTCTTCATTTGTTCTTCAGGTAAATTGTTTGTAGGGTGACAATCTCTCTCTGCAACCATGTTTACTTTCAGAACTATAGGGAGGTGTTGCCAAAATTTCTATTGACTTGGAGAATAGAAGAGTGAGAAAACTTTTGCAATATGGATGATATAATCTCAAATGGGATAGGACCGACTACCTTTATATAAATAACATGGGGAATTCAATTGGAGCATGTGATACATGTGAAATTAGTTGTCATTATACAAATCCATAGGTTTTTTTAGAAATGAAAAAAAGTTGGATGTGTCTTGGCAATAGACTTAGAAAAGACTACATTTTGTATGCACCTGGAGTTAAAAATTTTATTGATTTTGCTTGGGCCTCTGCTGACAGTCGTAGTTACATTAAGTGTCCTTGTCGAGGGTGCAAAAATATGTGTTATAAGATTGGATGAAATAGAAAGTTATATATTTGTGAATGGTATGGATTTGGGATATACTCGATGGGTATTGCATGGTGATCCATATGAACAATCTGCCGATATTCTATTTGGTGATGGTATTGAAATGAGGCACATGGATGACAATAATGAGCGGGATGATGCTAATGAGCGGAATGAGATGGAGGAGATGTTGGGTGACATTGGAGCTGGGATGGTTATGGATGAAATTGACAATGATGCCTCAAGCAGCCGAGGGACTGAGTCAGAGAAATTGTCTAGAATATTACAAGATGCAAAGCATAAGTTTTATCCTGACTATACAAAACACAGTAAATGTCATTTATTGTGCGACTATTGCACATTAAGTCATTGTATGGGATGTCGATGAAAGCAATCAACATGGTATTGGACTTATTTACTAAAGTGCTCCATGAAGGTTTTGCATTGGCGAATAATTTTTATGAAACGAAACAGTTGAGAAATGGGTTAAGGTTTGAGTACAAGTTCATACATTCATGCAAGAAGGATTGTGTGTTATTTTGGAAGGAGAATGAGGAAAAACAGGCTAGTCCCATATTTGGAGAGTCAAGGTGGAAGGGTAAGAAAAATATTCCGGTGAATATTTTGGGTTATTTTCTACTGAAACCTAGATTGCAAAGGTTATATATGTGTAAAAAACAGCTCAAGATATGAGGTGGCATGAGGAGAAACGAGTCAAGGATGACAAATATATGAGGCACCCAGCTAACTCAACAGCGTGCCAATATTTTGATAATCAATACCCAGATTTTGGCAACGAAGCTCGTAATGTGCGTCTAGGATTAACAATGGATGGATTCAATCCGTTTGGTAATATGAATAAGTTACAATATGTGGCCTATAGTGTTGATTCCATATAATCTTCCACCATGGTAGTGCATGAAGGCGCCAAACTTTCTGTTAACTTTGCTTATCCCCAGCTCAAGATCACCTGAGAATGATATTAACGTATTCATGAAACCGTTAATTGAAGACTTGAAAGATCTATGAGAAACAGGTGTCTGAACTTTTAATGCATACATGATTAGATATTTTCAGATGCATGATGCAGTATTATAGACGATAAATAATTTTTCAGCATATGGCAATCTTTTCGATTGGAATACTAAAGGGAAGTTGGCATGTGTAATAAGGAAACTACAAGTGAGTGCCTATAATATTCACAGAAGATATGTTTCATGGGTCATCGACGATATTTGTCAGCAAATCATGAATGGTGAAGGAAATGCACTAAATTTGATAGGAGAGTGGAGGACAAAATTGCACCAAATGAGTTGTATGGGATAAGATAGTGGAACACTTAATGAAACTTAGAGCGAATAATTTTGGCAAAGGTCAGGGAAAGACCAAGAGAAAACGAGGTGCAACGAAATTGAATTGGACAAAGCAGAGTATTTTTTTGACTTGTCGTATTGGTCGTCATGCATGTTGCAACATAGTATGGATGTAAGGCATAATATACTGGAGACATTAATGAGCATTAACAAAAAGACAAAGGACACAATTAAGATGAGGAAAGATCTTGAGAGAATGAGAATTAAATATAATCTTCATTTGTGGGAGGAAGGCAGTAGAGTGGTTATACCGCATGCATGTTTTACAATTACAAGGGATGAGAGGATAGACTTTTACAAATGGTTGCTAGGTTTGATGTTGCCAGACGGTTATGCTTCAAATCTCGGTAGATGCATGAGCCCTGATGAATGGAAAATGAGTGGATTGAGAAGTCATGATTGTCATATATTTTTGCAAAAATTATTACCGGTGATAATTCGTGGGAAGCTGATTTCTAGTGTACGTGTCACCATAACTGAACTATGCATATTTTTCAATGATTTGTGCTTTTCGGGTAGTAAATTGAGATATGTTGTGGTAGATGAAAGAGGACATTTTAATAATACTATGTAAATTTGAGCAGATCTTTCCGCCATCATTTTTTGATGTAATGGTCCATTTAGCAATGCATTTACCTCGAGAGGTAATGTTAGGTGGATTGGTGCAGTTTTATTGGATGTATCCAATTGAAAGATATTTGGATAGACTGAAGTGCACTTTTGGGAATAAAGCCCAAGCTAAGGGTTCAATAGCAAAGGCTTATAGATACGATGAATGGTTGACATTTTGCTTTCTATATCTTCATGGGATTAGGACACACTTTAATTGTAAAGAGCGGAATGCTGATTTTGCTGCCCCTCACCCTTGTGAGCTATCTATGTTTTTCCAGAATGTACGGCCCTGGGTGCACAAACGAGGTACTACTTAATCAATGGAGAGTTAGGAAAAGCTCAGTGGTACGTGTTGAATAATTGTCGAGAGATTAATGACTATCTCAGGTATGTCAATTCATAGTTTGTCAATCCATACTATATCTAATTAATATATATTCAATTAAAGTAGTACTATATCAGATATGTTCAAATATTCTATTATTTTTACTTCTATACAGTGAGCACATGGACAAACTTAGGACAGAAGGCATAGAGAATATAGAGGTGAGACGCGAAGAAGAATTTCCAAGATGGTTTGAACAACGCGTATGCATTTAAATGTCTCATAATGTAGACTATCTGTAAACCATTTTAATTCATAGTAACTTTTAATAATTTTGTTCCTATTTCACTTGTTAGATTTTTGAACAACGTGCTCATGATCCAGCATCAGTTTCTTCTAAATTGCATGCATTGGCTCGTGGTCCCTCAAACAGAGCAGTTCGATATACTGCATGCACGGCTCAAGATTATAGGTTCCATACTATGGAATCTAAACGTAATCGAAAGACACAAAACTGTGGTGTGTTGGTCGAGGGAAGTCATGGAATAGAGAATGTTGACTACTATGTTGTCATACGTGACATTATCGAATTGAAATACTTGGACGAAAATGTGACATATGTTTTTAAATGTGATTGGTGGGATCTAGGCGGTGTTCGGGTTTCGATACATAGGGATAGTCACTTTACAGTGTCAATATTGCATGTAAATGGTACAAAGATGATCCGTTCGTATTGGTTTGTGAAGTGACCCAAGTCTATTACTTGATTGATCCAATGAAAGGGGTCAAGGAAGATAGTGGAGAGATAACTTGGCGAGTTGTACAAAAGTTTGTTCCTCAAAATATTTATGATACAGGATTGGTAGTGGATCAAGATTATAGTGGAGATGAAAATAACACTCCAATTATAAAGGTCTACCAGGAAGATGGATAGGGTATTAATTTATTTGTTGACCTTGGTACACTCGAACTAATCCCGTATGTAGAGATGACGTTCCACCCATACTCAATCCCCTATTCAGAAAATGAAGTTAAATGATTGGAGGAAATGTTGTAATCTTTTCACAAACCCAGATTATCAGGTATTCTAGATTTATCCCCTATAACTTATTTACATCTATGTTGGTTTCATATATTATATTTAACTTTGTTAATTTCTCCCGCAGCACTTAAGTTTTATCAATGCACAGAATAGAACATATTTGACAATCCACCATCGCGCCGGTTCAAGGTCATTCCAACACCTTGCCAATAAAATGGTAATTAATAACTTATTCAAATTCAGTCATTTTTATCATATCCTATATTTAAGTACTATGATGATCTTTTAAAATTACTAATGTGGCTTTGTTAGAAATGCAATGATATTGAAAATTTCTCCATCATTCATGTCTATGCTGCTACTCACACCGATGCGCACGGCGAGTGGATTGATCCTGTCACTAAAGATAATTATGTAAGTGAGGTCATTTTCTGTGAATAAATTATGTCAATATGTGAATAGATATTCTGTTTACTTACTATTTCTTTTAGTATGTTACTTATTGCATGCTTTCTTCCTAATCGTAGGAAAAAATGAATGAGATGCAGTTAGCCTTTGAGAAATCTTCTCCCAGTCGGCCTCTGAGGAATTTCCTCTTAGAAATTATAAAACAAGTGGCCCATATTTAACGATTTCGTCCATCACAATAGATAAAGTCTGTTGTAGTGATAGACACCAACGTAGGCATGAGAGTAGATAGCCTCAAACCAAGGTTTTGAAGCAGATCTTGTAAGATACTTGATAAAAACTTATTGGTCGAAAGTCTAACAGCATGGATGGGTTCTCAGTTTTTACAACCGTGACTATAAAGGAATGTGATAAGTGTAATTTTTACATGATTTTATTACTCTTTTACTTATTAAAATTGTTAGTTTTCCTTTATTTCTTTTGATTTGATTTGATTTTTATTTATTTTTCTTTATTTACTTGTGTTTGAAGGAATGAGAAGGTTCAGTGCAAAAAAAAAAAAAAAAGGCATTTTGGTACATTCAAGAAAGGAAACAAAGGGGTTTAACGTAATCCCTAGTTTTGGAAGTGTCTATGCACAGTCTTGAATATTCTCACTATATCTCTGGCTTCAAAAATCTGATTGAACTGATTCAAAAGGCGTTGGAAAGCTAACTAAATGGGCTACAATTGTCTTCGAAATAGAGTTATTGTAATTCCCACGGTTTTGAAGCAAAAAAGTGCCCGCAATCTAAACCTAAAAATTTGCAGAATTGACAGCATAGATTGGGGATTGACTTTCTTTTTGAGGATGGCTTCAACGAATAAAGAGAGCATCAAGAGCCGGGTTTTTGAGTTTTTTTCTTTATTCTGAATCTCTTTCAATTGATGGATGTTAAACTCTTTGATTTTGTTTTTATTCAGTTTTATTATGAACTAAATTCTATTTTCTTGGGCTACGGTGTAGCCTAATTATGATTATGTGAATATTTCTTTAATTGAATTAATTGATTTAGTATTTGCTTCATATTATTGAGTAGTTCATTATGGACTTAATGCTTGTGAATGATTGATCACCATTTACATGATTTGGGATTCAATTTGAGACTTAGAAGTGAAAATTATTTCAGCCTATGTTTGAGATACCATAAGGAATTTGTAAGATAGAGATATCTATGGACTTGTGTAATCTTTATGAGAGTTTTTTTGTTCTTAATGAATTTTGACAGGTTTAGAATTTTCACAGAGATGGAGAAAATTTGCTTGTTGAGATATTTTGTTAATGCTTGAGAAAGATTAATGAACAAATTAGAGAGACTTGATTATCAACAATAGAAAATAATTATAATTAATTCAATTAGGAAATTCGCATAGGATTGGTTATGGTGAATCAGAAACCATATAATCTAATTTTCTGATCTCAATTTGCTTATTTTAAATTTTCTAGTTCAACAATTCATTCCTATTCTTATCAAACAGATCATAATTTAATAAATTTTGGTATTTATCAGTAATTTTTCAATCCTCGTGGGATGATGCTCTTGCTCATTCACTTTATTATTTGTTACAATTCGTGCACTTGCGATTTCAGCCAACAGAATGTTAGAAGGACTCAACCAAAGGGGCACCTACGAAAAATCTTGATATTTCCTCCTAAAGATGATCTATTGATACAATATGCTAGGTATAAGGAGGAAAAGCCATTAGAACCAGGTGCAGAGTACCAGGGGATAGCTATAACAACTTTTCTTACCTCTTCCATTGTAGGGAGTTTCAACAGATAACTATTGTCCTCAGTGTGACAAGCATTGGGTGTGCAAAGAAGTGTATTGTCATCCAAATATGGTTCAGCTAAGTTGGTTATGAAAATAATCGATGTCTGTAGTTTGGATGCAAGAATGGCCTACTGAATGGACAACCTTGACAATATCTTGTTGCATAGACACCAACTAAGGCATGAGGATAGCCTCAAAGGAAGAATTTTGAAGAAGATCTTATAAGATATTTTAAGATATTTTTCAAAGACTTATCAGTTGAAAGTCCGACAGCATAGGTGGGTCCTCAGTTTTGGCACCATCGCTATAAAGGAATGTTTGAAGGACTCAACCGAAGGGGCACCGTGGAAAAATCCTCATACTGCTCTCCTTCAGATCTACTAATATAATATGCCAGCAACTGAGGTAGAAGGAGGAAAAGCCATCAGAAACAGGGGCTCTATCATGGTTAAACTTGTGTCATCTTTTGGCATGGGAGGTGCTAAGCTTCAGGTATGCGGAGGGTACCACTGTTGTACGAAGTCCGCAACATGGGGGGTTGGAGGTTGGTTGTGAGGCTTGAGCGGGGCTCGGTGGCAAGGCCAGCATTTTCTGTGTATCTTGAATGTCGAACTAGATGTCAATTGGCGGGGGGACATGTGGCCATGCTCAACGTAAGGTGCGGCACTAGTGGTTTGGGTCCTTTGCTGGCCGTTGGGAGGAAGAGAAGTTGCTCTATCACAGTTTCTATGTATCCTACGAAGATTCTGGTTGCTGTCGGTGTTTGTCACTAAAAAATCATGCTTTGGTGCACACTGTGCAGACCAGAGAGGACTAGTTGCAACGCCCCGTTCTCGAAGGTCAGGAGAGTTAGCTCCTATTACTCAAGAACATCTCCAATAATCAATAATAAATAAACAGAAACTCCACAAAACACTTAACTTATTTGCTTGATCCAAAAATTTGTGTCCCTCTACAGAAATACTAAACAAAAACCTCAATAAAATAAATAACATCTCCACAAAAAGTCAAATTATTCATAACTTGATGTACCAAAATAACCGCTAGAGATAAAACTACTAAATATGATCCTCCAAAATACTTGTACCCTTAGCACTCATTCATCTATGATCATCAGACTTTTCCAATACTTCCTACTCTTGTTCTCTAGCTGAAACATAAAAATATCTAAAAATTTTTATGGAGATGAGGGATAAGTTATCAACAACTCAGTAAGCAGAGAACATATACTAGTGTGTAAACATGAGCATTTATAGAGTTCAGAATGCAGATCAACATACTTACTTTCATAATGCAGAACAAAACATTTTCTTTAGAATGCATAATCAGAATATTATCAAAAATATCAGAGCGAAAGTTCAAAAATATTCATAATCAAAATCTCTTTGGCATAACATAAACTAAAACATCACATCTTATCTTATCATATTAGAACAGATACCATGTTTAACCCCCGTGGTAGAGTTGTGCCAATCCTGGCGGCCAACCGAGTAGAAACAGAGTGTGAATCTTCCCCTTAATATTCTCGGAGCCCCGAGTGTGCACACAGGAAAGACCACGTAGAAAACCACTTTGCTTCCAAAGTGGGTACACCGGAAACAAAAAAGTTGATACAAACCCAAACAAAGGCCACAGTTTTACACCTATGGTAAGGTCAGAATGGAACAAAAATAGAAACAGAATGTTATGCCAAAGATTTTTAGAAATCACATCATATCATATCAGAGTACAAAACATCTTCAGAACAGAACAATATCAAATCACCAAAACATAATTTATGCACAAAATTTCATATTCGCTCTCTTTTGCATAGTTCAGAAACAAAATGCCAAAATAGCTCATGTCTACACCAGTCATGCCAGAAATACTTTATTTCTTAAACAGAATCTCATGAGTTATGCAGAACAAATAACTGAGGTAGTTCAAATTTCTTTTCATAACAAAACATGCATACTTTTCAAAAAAATCAACCTCAGCCTATTTTATTTTTATGCAAAGTCTAGCATAGAAACCCTGCTTACCTGGACTTCTTAACGTTTCATAATTTCTCCACAGCAGTACTAAACAAAAATCAATTGTCACCTATAAAATAGTCACGTACTCCCATAAATTTTCAATCAAATACGTATATCAATGCTTAAACCTGAAATACTCTGCAACCTATTTTTTCCCCAAAAAAATAATCTGCAGCTCTTATACCCTAAAATATAATCACTTCCCAACATACCTTGATATCAAATAACACTTCCAACTTATACATTAATTCTAAAATATTTTTTGTTTTTACAAAAAATATACTAATATAAAAATGAGATTAGGTCCACTTAAACTATTAAACTAATTTTCTGCAAACCAACTAGGCCCATAGTAAAAAAAAAAACATACGCTCAACCTAAATAAAACGAGTTCAAAAATTGGCTTGTAATTCAAGGGCATAAGTGTAATTTCATAAAAGAATTTTTCTCTACTTTATGCAAAGCTATACGGAAGAAGGAAAACTTTCCTATTTTGGAACAAAGCAAATACTAGCAGACGGGGTGCAGCTGAGGCTTACTGAGAGGACAACAATGAAGAGGAGGGGATGAGGGCGCCGCCGAGTGGCTAATCACTGAGAGAGAGAGAGAGAGAGAGAGAGAGAGGGGGATGGTGGTGTAACACTTAACTTGCAAGCAGGGATCTTCTGTGGTGATCTTTGGCGAGCGAGGTTGCACAGGGTGGATGGGAAGTGGCTAGTCGGTGGCTTACAGTGGCTCTCTAGATCTTCGGCAGACTCTTGTGCGAGATGCGGCTCTAAACAGGGTGGTCGAATCAAGCTTTGGCCCTCACACGTTGTTGCTCTATTTTTTACTAGGAAAAACAGAGGTTGCAGCGATGTCTTCATGCAATCTCGGCAGCATTGGTTGGTGGTGCAGGGTAGTGTTGCGGTGGCTGAGCAGTGGGCTACAGTGCAAGAGATTGCATGGAGGATCTTGGCAAAGAGTTCTCATTCCAGGCAGTGGCTGGCGGCAAGGATCCTACTTTACGGTGACTTGCATATTTTTGTACATGGAGTTGCAGTGGCTACTTGAAGGTGGTGCGGCGGCAATTTCCATGGTGAAGATGGGCATGAGTGCGGAGAGGCTAAGCGAGATGGAGGCTGGTAGTTTCTGGGGAGAAAACAGAGACAACAAGGTGGTTGTAGTTCCTTCGTGGGGCTGGGCAAGGCTATGATCTACCCTTCTATGATGGTGTGCAATGTTGGATGTGGAGGAGCCATGGCTGTAGAGGAGCAGTAAGCTAAGAGAAGGCTACGACAACCCTAGCTCTAGGTTGATTTATGTCTAACGTGTACAAATATAAAGGGACGGTTGCCGTGAAAATAGAATGGAGACGTTTGTGAATTGTGAAGTTACCGTGTGAATATATAGGTGACTGAAACAAAACAAACACAAAAGCCTAAAGCTAAGGAGAATAGAGGCGTACGTGCATGAGAGTGCAATCATGCGTGCCGGCGAAAATATCATAAACTCATAGTTGGTTTTAATGGTTTAAAAGAAATAGGTGTGGGCTTGGGTCTTGGTTTTTTTCTTGAGTCATCGATCACGACTCAATTTCTAAAAATAATTCAACTAGTCCAAAAATTTTCTCGACTCATAAAAAGATTTTTAACCTAATTATCAACACCAAAAAAAAATCATAAACCTCCAAAACAAAGGTTTTAAGCCCATAGTCTATTCCAAAAAAAAAACTCGAACACTTAATTGGGTTTTTCATACGCATAAGCCCAAAAATATATAAAAATCGGGGTTGACTGGGTCCAGGTGTTACACTAGCAGCTGACTACAGTGATTTAGAAGATTTGTTGCACTTTAACTACCAGTCCAGAGCTGGGCTGTCACAGCCCACGAACAGAATACATGAGTCATGGGCCTTGGGCCTTAGTTCTATTTTCTTGTATGTTTTTAGTGTGTTAGTCTGGGCTCATGTAAGGGTCATCTCCTTTATGTACAAGCCAATAGCTCTAGGGTTCATCATCCAAAAAGCTTAATGAAAAATTCTACTTTTCTTCTCTTATCTTTTTCTTCATTTTCTTTTTATGGAGATGCTCCTCGAAGTGAGTAATTTCAATATATTTTGTTCCTAAGTAATGTGAGGTGTGTTACAATTGGTATCAAAGAGGTACCGATCTTTGTGTTATCAAAATCTCTGTAAGAAATTTTGGCATCATTACTCAAAATCAAGGAGTTGGAAGAACCAAATCAACAAGGTTACAAAATCCTTACACAACATATGAACGATTTTTGGAACGATTGTAATGAAATGAACCAAGTATTTCGATAGCGTGTAAACGAAATTGGGAGCAACTTTGAACAAAGCCTCGACAAATTGGAGGATCGAATCAGTGAAATACAGAAGGAACATGCAATAGAGGAAGAAGAAAATGCAGCTACAGTGGAAGAAAAAGATAAAGTTTCAGAAGATTCAAGTTTTCTTCAGGAAGAAGGAGCTCAGAATAATCGGTTCGTTGGCTCACAACCCCGGCAAAACCTCCTTCTCCACCATCAGAAACCCAACACTTTGTTACGATCCCACATCAACTAAATATGAGATTGGTTGATGGTTTATAAGCCTCTAGGCACCCTTCCCTTGTAAGCTAGTTTTCAAGGGTGAGTTCTACCTAGTGGGTTCATAACAAATGGTATTAGAGCCACCCCACGTCTAAGGCCATGTTGCGACAGTTGCAATCATGCGACATGGAGGGTGATGCCAGCATGGCAGTGTTCACCCTGAGCTAGGAAAAGACCTAGCGCACAGCCAGCCCGTGTGAGCATCGGAACCACCATGGATGTCAGCTACGGAGTGTGATAGTTGTTACGATCCCACATCGACTAAGTATGGGATTGGTTGATGGTTTATAAGCCCCTAAGCACCCTTCCCTTGTAAGCTAGTTTTCAAGGATGAGTTCTACCTAGTGCGTTCATAAGACACTTACTTTCAACAACCAAGATGGGAGTTTGACCCCAGTGGTGGTGGTGTTGACTCTTTGTCCTCACTACAAAAACCCAGCCAAACAATATTCGAACCTATAAATCTCTCTCATTTCCAAAAAAAAAAAAAATGTGATAGTTGCTAGCTTGAGCTTTGTACTTCACTTCAGTCCATCACCCTACGGTTATTTCCAAGCCCCCCACTCCACCATTACAACCGACTGAAACATTACAATCGACTAAAACCCCACAATAACTCTCAACTCCTCACACCACAGTCCCAACAACTCACAGTTGAGGATAACAACACAGTAGAAGACTCTCATCCTCGATCTCCCTAAGCACTGCCCTACAGGCAAACCTTTTTCTAGAAACCTCAAAGTAAATATTGACATATCGAGTCCAGCTCGTGAGGGAGAGATCACGGCATTGCTCTGCACCAACGGGTGGGGAATTCTTGAAATTAAAGCAGATATGAATGGGGTTGATGTGAGAATTGGAATGGTGGTCCCACCGAGAGAAATTCGCAGTGACAGAATTTTGTACCTAGGAGCTTTAGTCAGGCCCTTCTTGAGCAACATGGAGATCCAAATCGAGATCGAGGGGAAGGTCATGGTAACCACAAAGCAAAATAACAAGGAGAAACATCTCTATGTATCTCTTTTGCCCCAATTATTTCCTTTTAAGCAAACACAGAGCTATGGTGTGATCAGAGTGCCTTTGTCCTTTGTCGTTTATTCAAGAAATTGGATGAGAGTATTGAAGGTTCAAATGGTGATGAAGTTGAACCAGCAGTTTCAACTGCTACTACAGCCAAATATTCTCCTGCATATACACACTCTGAAAACGATCTGAAAATGAGAAGAGAACTTTTGAGATTTCTGAGAGGTAAGAATTTTTTTACTCCCTTTATGTTTGATGTATTCCCGCTGAGGGCTATTGCAATCTATGGTGGAGGAGATGGTGGGGTCCTGCAGGAAGTTTCTCGCCATTCATCTATTCAGCATATTGATAGTAGTGAAATCGATACGATGGTAGTTGGTGTATTTTCCTGTAGTTCATGAATAATTCTCTTATTATATATGGGTTGAGACTTTGTAGGCACTGGGTGGCACACCCTTTATGTGATAGAAACTTGATGTTTGCATGTTTTGATGTTGTTTCTAAGATCACAAAATTGATGGGGTTTTCTAAGGCGACACTATTTTATATACTCTTACTATATAAGATGTCTGCTCCTCAGTTGCTCGAAGAAATACCACCTAGGGGTGTTTTTAAGCCCTTTGATAGAGGAAAGGGAAAAATTGGAGCAGATATTGTTATGGCTCTTAATGATGTTGTGAAACCAACCATTACTAACCCACATTTAGAGGAAGCCATGTGTTGCACTATTAGATGGATACACAGCCTTGCAGTAGGTGAAAAGAAGGATTCATTTTGGTGGGTTATTGCTCATAGTATTGCTGCATTAGTTGAGGATAAATCACAGTATGTGATGGGTGTTGGTTATCCATTGGATATTGTAGTTTACAGTGTTTTAAGGGCCAACGTGAATGTTTGTGCTTATCCTACTTGTATTGTGTTTATCACATGCCTCCTCGTCGAGAATGTTAGGGATAAGAATCTGAAAACTCATCTTCTTCTAGTACTAATTCAGTGGCCTTTTGATAACGGAAAAGGACTAGACTACTTGAAAGATAACATTGTGTTACCACCTTTTGAGCTAGCATGTAATTTGAAGGGTGGGTTAAAGCGTGATAAGGTGCCAACTTCAAAAAGAAGTGTGAAGTCTCGAGCCATTCTCAGGACATTTTTTATCAAGTATTTTCTGGTGTGTTACAGGCCATATGAAGTGGTTGTCTAGTTTAGCGACATTGGAACTCAACCTGTCCTTTTGAGTTTTAGGAAGCAAATTGAAGATTTGGGAAGGACAATGAGCTGTTTCGACTATTTGGGAGAAAATAATATGCCCATAGTTGCTAGTACTAAGTAGTTCTTTGAAAATAATTCAACAAGCATTAATCATCGTTATCTAGCCAAGGAATCTGTGCCAAAAGGTACACGACCTATAACTATCCAGCCTATCGTTGTCCTCGTCATTCCACTAAAAAAGTTGAAGGATGTTACAGATAATTTTGGTACTAAGGCCTTAATTGGCGAGGGCTCATATGGAAAAGTATATCAAGAAGTCCTAGCTAGTGAGTAGGCTACAGCCATAAAGAAATTAGATTCCAGCAAACAACCTGCCCAAGAAATTATAGCATAGGTCTCAATGGCTAAAAGCGAACCCAACCCCTTTTCTGTTGATTTTACCTCAATCAAAGGTAAGGTTAGTTGTACGAGTTTCAAGCTAAATGTGTGTGGTGAAATGCATGAAGAGACCATTGAAACTGAGGAGCATGTTTTTCAAATGGCAAGACACAAAAAAACTGTTGCATCAAAACTTGGGTTGCCTTTGGTTTTCAAATCAAGCTTCAATAGAGCTAACGGAACTATGAGACTGGTGTATGCATCAACATCCCTTCATGGTGTTAGTATTATAAAACATGAAGTGGTTGTTGGTACAAAGAAAATTCTGATTTTTTACACAGTTGTGGGCAAGGAAACTAGCACCTTGTGGACAATGTGCTTTAATAGGGGAGGTTTGTCACAATCCATGAACGGAATACATGGGCCATGGGCCTTGGGTCAATTTAATTTCATTTACAACTTTATTTGCGTTGATGCTACCTGTTATTTGGACTACAATATAGCTAGTGGGCCTTGGGCCTTATTTATATTTTCTTGTTTGCTTTAGTGTGTTAGTCTGGGTCTATGTAGGGTCATCCCCTTTATGTACAAGCCAATGACTCTAGGGTTCATCATCCAAAAACATAATGAAAATTTCTACTTTCCTTCTCTTATCTTCTTCTTCATTTTCTTTCTATGGAGGTGCTCCATTCGTAATGAGTAATTTCAATACATTTTGTTCCTAAGTAACGTGAGTTGTGTTACATGGGCATGCTTGCTGGTCTGCAGGTGGGACTTGGTTTGCTAGAGAGTTGGCTTGCTATGTTTGGTGCGGGAAAAAGAGGGGATGCGTCGAGTTCGTTTGTTGTGGAGTTTCACTTTTAGTGGCTGTCGTGGCTTTGGAATGTGGTTGCTGGTGCTGCTTTCATGACCTTGAGCGGAGGAACTGTGAAGGGCAATGGGATGTTGTTGTGCGTGATGATCATGAGGTATGTGTATCATATGTATTTGCGGCAACCCTAGTGCAAAAGGAGAGGGACGTGTGCATGGGATCTGGTTCAGTGTTTCAAATATTGTACCGTACTGGCCGGTATGGCCGGTATCTGCTGTACCGGCCACTAATCCTGTATAGGTATTGTATATATTTTGTACCGGCCCAAATATCGACTGTACCGGCCTAAATTTCGGCCCGTACCGGCCAATATTTCGGCCTTTAATAAAATTTTTTTCATTTTTTCAAACTACAAACACATGTTTTGACACCCAATTCAGACTAGACTATTTATAATTTATATATATATGTATTTATATATAATTTATTTATATATAAACTAGTATTTTGGAATATAATTTATATGTATATATATTTATGTATATAATTTATTTATATATCGACTATCTCGAAACGGTACACGAAACGATACCAGTATCGAAATACACTACAAGAAAAAGCCGTTAATCCAAATAAAATTACAGAGAGCTAAAATTGGACGGCAGAGATGCATTGTCATTGTAGCCGTGTTTTTCTTGTGGAGAGCGAGAGAATCACCGCAAAAAAGACTATTTGCGGCAAAAATTGGTCGCTGTAAATACAAATAGCTTGACATAGCACGTTATCAGTATTGGACGGCGACGTTTTGGCTATATTTTTTCCCCTTTCTTTCTTTTTCCCCCTCTTTTCTTTTCCTTCTCCCCTCTGATCTTTTCTT